>NC_140590.1:403234316-403834316 GCF_964204655.1 Triturus cristatus | reverse complement strand
AAGTTCACACGGATAAAGAAAAAATCTTTATTCAGCATATTAAAAGTTAAACGTCCGTTCAAACAAAAGGCCAATGGCCAGTCCATGTCCAAATGCCAAGGAGTGAACTAGAGTGACAACTGTCACACGTTGCTTGCTTGCACTGCTAAGGACCGGGGTCATCCCCTCGGAGGGGCATACATGGGGGCAGGCCAGGCACCGCAGGGACAGGATCAGGGCGCAGCAGAAGGAGGCAGTGAAGAGGAATGGATGCAGGCGAGACACTTGCAACTGCAGTGGAGCTGACTGAAGTGGTGAGTGCAGTCACAACTGTGGGGCACAAGTCAGATGGGGTGGGTGCCGGCACAACTCCAGTGGGCAGGTCAGATGGAGTGGATTGAGTCCCCACTGCAGTGCCCAATTCAGACAGGGTGGTCGTGGACTCCACTGCAGTGCCTACATCCATGGGAGCAGAATGGGGTGCAGGTGAGGTCGGCAGGACAGGGGAGGGGGGACACTGTCCCCACATCAGTGACACTAACCGTCTGACCAGGTGGTGAGGAGCAAGTGGTAGGGGGGAAGGCCTTAGCATTTTGAGGATGGTGTATCTGTGGATGGGGGAACCCGGGGCAGGGAGTGGCGGCCTGGGGGATGGAGGACGGAGACTTTGCCTTGGAGCTGTGTGGTGGCGGGGGTCTTGCTCTTCTGGCTGCGGGGGGACTTGCGGGTGGGGGTCTCAGTCTGACTGCGCCTGGGGGAGGGTGTCCAGGTGTGAGGGGCACCCCCCTCTGTGTGTGGGGACTTCCTCTTCCCCTTGTAATCAGGATCAGCTGGGTCAATGGGGAAGAGGCCAAGGTAACAGAGGAAGAGCTTCTGGAGAAGATGGGGTTGCAGGTGAGGCAAGGGAAGGGGGCTGGGAGGGAGAGGTTTCTGAGGACTGCGGAGTAGTTGTGGATGACTGTGTGTGTGTCTGCAAACCAGCCCCTGTGAGTGTGGTATCAGTCCCCTGCGTTTGCTTGTGTGCACGTCTAGACCTTGCTTTGGGTTTTTGTGTGCTGCCCGTGTCTGTGGCTCTGTGAGAATGTGCAGGTGTTTGTGTGCTTGGGACAGGTAGGCTGCTAGGAATCGTGGGTGGTGCAGGTGTAGGAGGGGTGCGGGACTGTTGGAGGAGGGACACTGCTGTCATCAGGGAGGAGACCATGGACTGATTGGTCCTCTGTAGGGCAGACATGCCCGATGAAATGCCCTCCATGAACGACACCAGTTGCGTCAACAGACTTGTGTGTGCATGGAGGACCTCCAGCATCGACATCTGCCCTACATGGATCTGTCTAAGTAAGTCCACAGACTCCTCACTTAGGGCAGCAGGGGACACAGGGGCAGGGGGTGCAGTGCCTGGCACAAAGGAGACATGCTCACGAACACGGGAGCCTACAGGTACCTCTGGGATGGGAGCCGATGGGAGGGTGGTGATGGTGGTGGAGGCGGTGGCAGGGACAGCCTCACTAGCTGGGGTTTGGTGGCTGCTGACACCCGCCTCCACAAGGGAGTCATCCTCAGAGCTGCTGTGGCCCTCAGCTGGGGGTGATGGTGCTGACGACTCCTCTGTGTGGCTCCACTCGCCCTCCGTGCCACTGGGTCCCCCCGACTCCTCTCCTTCTGTCCCTGTCAGGCTCTGTGGCTCCTCCTGGTCCGTGGAGCTGTCCCCTCCTGTGGCCGTGGATGTATCTGGATAGGAATAGGAAGTAAGAGAACAACTTCAGTCACCTGCACAGACTGCACACACCACAGTGAGTACATCACATCACAGGGCAAGCCCTGGCATCATCAGCTGAACACAGCTCAAAGTGCCAACACTGCTTAGAATAAGCCAATTGTCATTCTCAACATCAAACATGGCACACATATCCCTCCTTGACTTGCACACATATTTCTGTTGCATGTTGAATGCTGATACCCCAATGTGCCGACATGCACCACCCACACATTAGTTGGACATGAAAGTGAACATGTAGGAGTATGTCACTATACACACAGCACATCTCTTGCTATTGACTCAGTACAGGTGTCCGGATGAAGGGATGGGCAGAGACTCATTTCACATGTTTGTGATGCATGCCAGCAACACACACTATGATGTTCTCATGTCCTGATGGGCAATGCCACAATGGGGTGCATGGTGCACACTTGAACACAATGCAGGATCACTCATAGCAAGTTAAATGCCATGGAATGGATGCCTGGAAAGTCAGTCAACACTGTCTCCTGTCACAGGGGCATGGGCATCCAGACAACAACAATATGCGCTGACTCACAATCCTAGCTCAGGGGTAAAGCTAACTCTGCAGATGAGCGGCGCACCTGCCCATCCCCTGCAAACAACATATCCAGTACCCAGAAGACCCCACATCATGCAAATCAGACATATGAGTCTCTGCAAACACAACTCCCTGTACATTAACACATCACAGTGAAGGACACAGTTGCATACACCATTGTGTGCTGTCAGATGATCACACACCTATATGTCACACAGGTCTTGTCTCTCACAGTCACATCTCAGATGTCCTGCTGACCCTCTGAATCATGGATACCCCAGTTGTACGTAACAACAAGCCACACCATATTGACATAGAGGCAGACACCTGAAGGCACATGTCACTAAGCACAACCTGTAATTTAATACACAGGAGTGGGATTACAGAGTGTTTCTAAATGCCCTTGAGGAGGCATGACTGCCCAGGTCTACATGAAACAGTGTTTAGCCCTGGACAGTAGTCAGGTGGCTAAGCAAGTGTGACATACTTGATATACATACTCCTGAGGCCCCAAAATTGGAGTCCCCTGCTGCATGGGTTTGTTTGGAATACCCCAGCCACATGTGGCGAGTCGGACCAGCAATTGGAACACATCTCAAGGGCACACACAGATCACATGTCAGATCTCAGGCATTGGGCAAACAATTGACCCACCCATGAAACACACAACAGAGTCACAGGAACATATGCTGTCCGGTAGATGAAGCATAGCTGACTGCAGGGACACAGTGCCCTAGTGACACAAGTAACAGAATGTAGGGGCCACACCTGTGGAACAGGTGAGGAGGGTGCATCACACAATTGAGGGACCTGAGTATTGGACTACAAGACCTACGTAATGTGGAAGTGTGACCAGGCCAAAAGACTGCAATTAGCATGTCCGACATAGTACACAGAATAGGCATGGACTTACCCCCTTCCTGCTGCTGTCTGGCCTTCAGCTGCCTATCCAGGTCCGAGAAGACCACCGCCAGTATCCGGAGCATGTGGGGGGTTAGGGTCCGGTGTCTGCCCCTCCTGCGTGGATGTGAAAGCTTCAGCTGGACTCTAGCTATCCTCCGGGTCCAGCCCCGAAGGTCCTGCCACCTCTTCTGGCAGTTGCGGATGCGGCGCTTGTAGACCCCCACCAAACAAACTGCCTGGGCGATGGTCAGCCATATCTCTTGCTTCTGGTGGGCATAAACCTGTGAGGATGACAAAGTTAAAAGTCCATTAACACACATGCCCCAGATTTGTGCTGCACACATTTGGACATACATGTCATCATCACAAAGGGAAATGAGTTACACAGGTAGTGCAACCATGGGTAAGGACAAATCACATGCATGTCTGACATGTTAACAATGCCTGGATAGTTTAAGCTTGCACTAATGCACTTTAGCAGCAGGACACCTGTTCATTACATGTACCTACGCACTTTGGGGGATGAAAGTAGTCAGTGAGAATTCTTGCCACTGGTGTACACACTGCTAGTACTGCTAGTCAGACAACATGCAAAATTAGGAAGGCAGTGGACTGCACACTCACCTGCTCCCCTGGTTTCACATAGAGCTTGCTGTACTGTGGAAGGAGCCCGTCCAGCAGGGCCTGGTTCTCCTCCTCAGTGAAGGCTGGGGCTCTCTCCAGAGTATGTGCCATAGCAAGAGCCAGAGGATGCATAGACAGCAGCAGTGGTAGCAGGGATGTGGTCCAGTAGCATGTAGTGCAGGCAAGTGAGCTCCCTGGGGGGCAGCCAGCCTTATATCTGTGCTGCACGCGTGAGTACGTGCCGTATCACTAGGGCCTACTGTACCCCAACTATAGTGATTGGCACGTACTCACGCGTGTACGGGCCGTACACGCGTGAGTACAGCCCGTATCACTAGGGCCTATTGTACCCCAACTATAGTGATAGGCATGTACTCACGTGTGTACGGGCCGTACACGCGTGAGTACGGCCCGTAACACTAGGGCCTACGATACCCCAACTATAGTGATAGGCACGTATGTGTGATGAGCTGTTTACACATGTCATGTGTGATGGGGCACTACGTGGCACGCTTCCTGTTAGAAGGGTCAGCCTCAGGGAGGGACAGAATATGTACCTGACCGCCCTGCGACTCACCTTTCTTGGGAGATGTAGCCGAGCACTGGCGGGAGACCCCCTCAGGGCTGGGTCTCGTATCTAGGATCGTACACGCTGATTTAGCACCATGCAACACAGAGACACCACACCGTAGATTCTGAAGCCCGTATTCTTTATCTAGAAATATCAGGACCTTTATGATCCGCAGTGTCATCTGTACAAAATAGAGCAAGGGCTCACAAAGTCTCGGTTGGGGTAGGGGTAGCGGGACAGTCTTAGGATCCGGGTCAATGCAGGTGCGTATCCGGCACACAGCTCTCAATCCTCGAGCCGGGGGATATGATATGATCTTTGGGGTCCAGCCGGACCAGGATGGCTCTCGAGTTGCGACCAAGTCTGCAGGGCTCGAGTAAGGATGTTGGAGGCCGGACAGTCTTCAAGGAGCCGCGAGTCGGTCAGCAGGGCTCAGAGTTCTCAAGGTTGCACGGGGAGCCGCGACCACGTCAGCAGGGCTCGGATGACTTAGGCAGAAGTCCGTCTCTGCCAGGTGGAGCCGCGACGCTGTCTGCAGGGCTCACAGAGGTTCCAAGAGTTCCGTCGGACCTTGGGAGGATGTTCTTTCAGCTGCGACCACGTCCGCAGGGCTCTCTTCGTTCCAGGATTCAATCTGCCGAGGGTCCCAGAGCGCCCCTTGTTATAGGTCGACTCCTCTTTGATGTCCGGAGTCCTCACGGTCAGGGGTCTTAGCACCTGGGTGTCGTTTGTTGGGCGTTCCTGCCACACAGCCCTTTGATCCTTTCAAGGCGGGGTTGGGAGGGATCCCAGACACGCAGCAGGCGTGGAGCCAGCCCTCAGGGTGGCCGGAGGGGCGATCGAAACTATCTCTTGAGAGGAGGCCAGGTGTGAGTGAAACTACTCCTCCCTCTCCTGCTCACCAGGAGCTCTCTCTCCCCCCAGCCGGCATGGCGTGACTAGGCCTGGGTTGCGCTTGGGTCGAGGGCGGCCATCTGGGGTGCGGGGGCCTGGTCACTGGAGGCCGCGGGGCCGATGGAGTGGGGAGGGTGCCCGGTGTCGGGAAGATGGAGGGAAGGACGGGGGTAGCCCCGGGTTCTGTGGGGGACCAGGTGTGGACTGGGTCGGGTAGGCTGCGTTAATCAGGGCCGGGTGGGGTGTAGAGGTCAGTCTGGTGTCGCTACGGGTCGGGATGGGCCACGCCACGAGGCCGGGTCCAACACTTCCCCTTCACACTTTGCACATGTGTGCATGTAGGACACACATGTCAAGCACTGCATCACTGGTATGGCACAGTCACCAACACCCGCAACTGTCCCCTGATGCCAGGTACACGGATAATTACACCTGACATGTGACTACCAGCGTGCCACGATGTGATTATGTCATGTGTGTGTAATGTGTTCCCATGAGCTTGCCGTTGGTGTTCCGTCAACTCCATCTGCTGTTGAAGCATCCAACATGTGTCTGTGTGCATATGTGCATGACACACATATACGCACACCATGCCACATCTGGACTCACACGTTACATGTGTCATGATGGTTCGAAGATGACTTCCTGACATGAGGCAATATCTGCGTTGTCTCAATGTCTGTGTCATCAGTTTTTGACATGTACCCCTTCATGGAAATGTGTGTTATCTGTCCTTTTTCAGATGACATGTGACCTGTGCGTCTAGACTCCCGCCAGCTGTCTGTATGAGATAACATCCTTCAAATGCTGGTATGTGGATGTCTGTCTCTCATGTAATGTGTCTGGCTGGTCACTTACACTGGCCCACAGCTATTTCAATGGCATGTCACGTCAACATTGCCATGCAACTATTGTGGCTGGCTCTTCGTAGGAGTATCACCTGGCTGGCCTACGTGTCCTGGATGTATTGCACAGACCAGACTCTGTATTAAGCAGATGTGTATTAGCTGTTGAACATGTGCTCACCTCAGTGACATTGGTGTGGTAATGTACTCACTCTTCGTTATTCCTTCCAAATCTCTGCAGGGCACCGCCTCTCCCCAGACGAATGCCAGAAGCTGGATGCCATGCGTAAACATGACTGCATACGCAGATACCGCTTCTCGCAAGAGTTGATAGAGAACTTGACCCGCCGGCTTGAACCACACCTCCAACCACAACACAGGTATCCTACAGCTCTGACCCCCAAGATGAAGGTGATGGCAGCCCTACAATTTTTTGCCACCGGCACGTTTCAATTGACCATAGCTGATGTTGGTGGCATGTTCCAGACAATGTTCAGCCGTGTCCTGCATGATGTGTTAGAAGCCATGTTGGTGCACCTGGATGAATTCATCTATTTTCCGACTCGTGAGCAGTTGACAGGTGTCAAGGGTGAGTTCTATGCCTTGGGAGGGATGCCTCACGTAATTGAGGCCATTGATGGGACACATGTGGCTTTGGTACCACCACAGGCACAGGAGGTAGCCTTTCGGAACCGCAAACATTACCACTCTATCAATGCCCTTGTGGTGTGTCTTGCTAACATGCTGATTTCCCATGTCTGTGCCCGTTTTCCAGGGTCCGCACACGATGCATACATCATGAGGCGTAGCAGGGTGCCAGAAATGATGCTGCAGCTGCACGCGGAACGAGCATGTCTTGTTGGTGGGTATACTCTGTTAGTCCTGTGTTTCGCGCTATCTTTGTATCTTACGGCATCTCCTGACCCACTTCTTCACATGATGTTTCCATGTAGGGGACTCTGGCTATCCCAACATGCCATGGCTGATGACTCCTCTCCGCAACCCCAGAACAGCCGCAGAACACCGGTACAACGACACCCAGGGCAGACGAGGCGCGTGATTGAGAGGACGTTTGGACTCCTGAAGAGCAGATTCCGGTGCCTCCACAAGACCGGCGGCGCCCTCCCATATGCCCCGGTGAAGGTCTGCAAAATCTTCATTGTGTGCTGCATGCTGCACAACATGGCAGTGGAGAAGGCCGTACCACTCATCCTTGATCCGAATGAACAGGATCATCCACCCATGGAGGATGAAGGGCTTGGGCACGGGGCAAGTGAGGATGAGGATGAGGATGAGGACATCCGGAGTCAGCTTATCCGCAACTTCTTCTCATAATGGTGAGACCCTGTGTCTGTGTGTGCACGCTTTGAGCCTTGTGTGGCATGTGTTGCAATGTGTGTGTCCAGCTGACTGTGTGCTAAGTGACTTGGAGGTGTGTTCTGATGTGTCATTCAAGTGATAATGTCATTCCACACATTTTAGCTGGGACACTAAATTTTTTAAGAGCATGGTGACAACATCATTCCTGTAGAGTACATGTACATGTCTGCGGATTACTAGCTCTTCGCTGACTTGTTGTGTGTCTGTCCTCCCCAGGTTCTTGCGGCTGTCGTCTGCTCATGTCATCATTGCCCTCCTGCTATTCCTCATATATTCCTCAGTATTGCAACGTGTGCTGGATCAGAGTTACATGCACAGACATGGTGAAAAGTCATTTTGGGTAAGGAGTGCAGCAAGGCATTTTGTGGGTGGTACGTGTTTGTGATATGTGGGGACTGCTCCTGTGCATGATGTGTTACCATGCATACATGTCGACTCACCATGGGGCACATGACGTGTTGCATGGCTCCCATGAATTGATAGTCACCCTTCCTGACAGTCATCTGTAATGGTTTGTGGATACTGATGAGGGCATCAATGTGTGTATAACGTCCCTCAGGAACATACGGGATGCTAATGGTGGACATAGTGTGGAACATCCCCATATGAGGCTCAATGGGGAATTGCAGACTCTCTGTGTGCATCAAGGGGTGTTAGGCTCAACCCCTTCACTTGTGTGCCAGCTCAGTAGGATTTACCACATCTGTGTGTTGAAGGGGGTGTCCAGTGTAGGTCACACATGGTCAGCCAAATGACCTGTGAGTCTGTTCCAATTGATGCATTTCCCTTAGTGTGAGGCTGAATAATAAAGGTGTTCGTTACACTCCAAGGTGCCTCATCTCTGTCAATGCAGGTCTCTTGCCACTTTGCATGCGGCATATCTGGCATAGTTGTGGAAGATTATGCATAAGAGTCCATGTGTAGTTTAGCAACATGCATGCAGTTGCTCATGGATTAGGCTCCCTATTGGTCATGAAGTACATGGTCGTGTATGTATTTGGCATGTTGGTCCACACAATGGGCCATCAACACCTGCTGAGGGTGTGTCTCCTGTGCGCAGGTCGGCCTTCAGTTTCCTGATCCGGTGTCATGCTTCTTTGGTGATTGTGCATGCATTGTCTCTGGATGTGCCATGTGACACTGGACACTCCTTACTTTACACACACGCCTGTTGCAGTTGTCCTTCTGACATCCTAGTTTTTGTGTGCAAATTCTGGCATTTTGCAAGGAGATGCCGCCTGCTGCTGCGGCCCCTGCAGCAAGGGCCCACAGAGTATCCAGATTTGGCAACACACACGCCTCCAAGATGCTCCTCACTTCCTCCCTCCACCCATTCATTTGGCTGTCCTCAGCTTGTCTATGCCACTGTTGCCGCCACGCGGTGCCAAAGGATGGACCATCAGCACATGCAAGGTGCACATTGCACCACCATCCTGTCCTTGCATAACCCACATCACACTACAGTCTGATGTAGCAGCCACACTCAGAGCTCTGTCCATCCGTACATCTAACGCCTGCTGTCAGACATACCCTGGGCACACACACGACACCTTTGCATGCTGAGTGTGCAACTCCAACTGCCTACACTGCGCTGCCCCGCCTTCCAGGCCCTGTCACACCAACCAGGTCACGTCCCTAATACTCCCCACCGGCTCTGTAGCCCAGCAAGGGCATGGGAGTGGGACTCAAGGCTTCAGCATGTAGTATGGTGTCATCGTCTGGGACATGGCACAGGTATCATCTCTCAGCATGTCAATCTACAGAGTGTCCAGGACCCCCCCTCTCCAACATCACATGCGCACAGCACCTCATCATCAGCTCGTATGCCATTGACAGCCAGGTGCTCCTCACCCTCAACAAAGACACAGACATTGGCAGTTCCATCATTCAAGTATTCATGAGATCCATTGATGAATGGCTGAACACGAGCCACCTGAGGCTGGACTTGTACAGGACTGAGGTGATTATCTGAGGATTGTCCCCTTCCAGCTGGGTCAAGTGCTTGTGTCCCACCCGCAAGAGCCCTGCACAAGCACCCAGTGGCCACACAAACAAGATGGTGTGCATCATGTTTGGCTCGCTCACATTTGCCATGCTCGTCCACAGCATCTATACCTCATGCTGCAATGCCCTCTGCATTATGCACATGATCCACAGATAGATTCACTCCAAGAAAAGACAGACCATCCCCCAGGTCCATGACAACATCCGTGTCAAATACTGCCCTGCCCTCTACGGAGCAAGTACATCCAAACTCCCAGGAAACTTGTCCACATCCAGGGTGCATCTGCAAACCTCAGCTTCAACACCCTGCGCCCCAGCCACCTCACCGTCCACCATAGATAGCTGCAATGGATCACTGTCTGCTGCAGGATGACCTCCACACTCCCCACCCACACTCAGGAGGCAGTCCACAACCCCGACCCCAAACCAACCTTGTACATCTGTCATCCTAGATCCCGTTGGGCCATCTCCGTGCATTCAACCTTGCCCTGGCCACCGTTCTTCACATCCACCGTACTCCAGCATACAGGACATTGTTCTCCCACCTGGCCACACATACCTGGGACTCCCTCCCCGGGAACCTCCACATGAGCCATGACCTCTACGCCTTGATGATAATCTCCCAAATAGGTCTCTCCGCACAGTTTAGCAAGCCCCCCCTCAGCAGCCAGAGGCCATCACAGGTGAGTGTTGTGCTCCATGCCTACATTGAATGATACCTTGTGACCCATGTGTGTCCTGTACCAGACTCTGATCCCAGGGTATGGATGGCTGGAGTTAGTTCAACACTCAGGCATAGTTTGACATTTCCACACACATATGTTGTTGAATAATGCAAAATGACAGGAACGTCTCATGACCAAAGTAATATATTTATTTGCGGTGGGGTACGTGTTTTGGTAGATGAAATTAGGTGCTCTACCGGGGGAATAGAATCCAAAGTTCACAGGGGGAGATGGTATCCTTGGCATTGGAAGTCATCAGAGTCCAGGGCACAGTGTTGGTCATCATTGGTCAGACTGTGACCAGCAAGTCCATGTGGTAGAGAATGTCATTGGATGAGATGCTGCTGTTGCGCCAGAGGGCCAGGTGCCAGGCCAGGTGACCTGGGAGATGTGGATGGTCCGCTGACTCTCACGGTCTTTTCCGTGGACGACCCACCTTCCTCCGGGGACCCTCAGGTGCAGGCCTTGACGATGTTTGGGACGCTCCGTCAGACGAATCTTCCTCCTCCTCCTCCCTCCCTGTATCAGGTGCTGGTCTACGCCTGGTGGAACAGGGAGGGTTGCCCATGCTTTGGGCGATCTGACCGAGTGATTGGCTCATGTCCCTGTGCACCGCCAGGAGCTATGCCAGTCTTGCCTCCATCCGTCCTTGGTGTTGTTGATGACTGGCATGATGCTCGAACTGCAGGTTCTTTATCTCATCGAGGGTCCCCTGCATCTCTGAGAGTCTCGACACGACCTGGTTGATGCCTCTGGTGTCACGCCGGTATGTGTCCAGGATGTTGCGTATGTGTGACATACCGGTGTCCTGAGCTGGCTGGTCAGGTTCGCGCCTCCGCCTGCCTCCACTCCCACCACCCCTGCCCACTTGAGCCTGGCCTGCCCTTGTGGGCACATCAGGTCTACGGGACCCCTGAGGGATGGCATTTGCAGGGTTGCCTGCCTCCTCCTGGGTGCCCGGAGAACCTTGTCCCTCCTGGTCAGACTGGCTCTGTTGTTCAGTGCGAGCAGGGCTCCTGGGTGTGTCCTGGGATGTGGCAGGAATGGGGGGGGGGTGGTTGGCACAGATGTACCTGACGCAGGTGCTGCAGGGGCTTGGGCACCAGAGGGTCCAGGTTGGTTGGGGTCATTCACGGAGTGGTGAGAGTTGTCGCTGCCGGTGGGATCATCTTCACGCGGAGCCTGGGACTGTGATTCTTCCCCCCAGTGTTGGGGGGAGATCGACGACGTTGCCCTGTGTGTGAGAGAGAGACAATGTTATTGGTGTTTCATGCGACAGCTATGTTTCATACATATTCAAGTTGACACAGTTCCTCCAGGTAGTTGGATGTGCCTAGCATTCCTCTCAATGTCCACTAGGGGATGGGTATGTTGCGGGGGACAGATTGGGATGTTCTCCTGAGTGTTTGACCTGTAGATTGTTGGCTATAATGCTTATTTGGCTATGGATTGGTCTTGTTGTGTCACATGTCCATTGTGGGAGTGTGTAAATCCGTGGCCTGCCCCGGGGGTGTGTGCTTGTGTTACGGGGGGGGGGGGGGGGGGGTGTGACCGGGCCTGCTGTTGTGTGTAGTGTGAGTTGTCATTGGGTCTCCCAGGTGATGTGTCTGTTCCCTCATGGTGCATGCTGGCATGACAGTGAGTGTGAGTTCCTGTGCTAGATACCTGTGCTTGTGGAGTTGGTGTTTGAGTGTACAGTGGTCCCTGGAGGGCCTTGTGCTGCATACAGCAGGGCCAAGTGTCAGCTACCTTGTCAGTACTTTGCCAGTCCCTGTGCATTGTGCATGGGTATGTACCTATGCCATATGGGCTGAGGGCATTGGTGTCTGCTTCTCATTTTCACAATGTGTTCTGTGGGGCCCACCCTCCCAGCCTCCCGGACATCGTCTTGTGTTTGTGGTTGTTGTAGCCTTGGACATGGCCTTGCCTTGATTTGTGAAGGGTGCATGGAGACGTTAGTGGCATGAGCGTGGTTTTTGAGTGTGGTTGTGTGCGGTGAGTGCTTGGGGAAAGTTGCGTGCATTTGGTGTATATGTGGTGTGGAACCCATTGCCCCCATGTTACGTAAGTTGTTTGTGTACTCACCAGGCTCTGCGACTCCTTCGACTCCGTGTACTCCCACCGGCGGTAGCAGGGCCATCACCTTCTCCTCCCAGGGATGGTAGTGTACGGGTCTGCGGGACGGCCCACCTCCAGTGATGTGACTCTGGGCATATTCTTCGTTTATTTTCCTCTTGACCGCCCTGCGCAGATCGTACCACCTGGCTTGGCATTCATGCCTGGTCCTTCGGATGGGTGCAACAGCATTCACCTTATCGACAATCCTCTGCCACATGGCAGATTTTTCAGCTATGCTGGTCTGTCTGACCAATGTTCCAAACAGCTGTGGCTCGACTCTGATGACTTCGTTGACAAGGAGTTCCAGCTCCGCCGTTGTGAACTTTGGATTCTTGTCTGTGGGCATGGTGTGGGGTGTGGGTGTGGGTGTGGATGGTTGTGGGTGTGTGGGTGTGAATGTGACGGTGTGTGTGTGAATGTGAAGAGGGGGATGTTTGTGAAGGAGGTTGTGTGAAGGTGTGTGAGTGAAGGTGTAGTGAAGGTATCAGTAATGTAGAGTTGTTTCTCTGTGGGGTCTGGCAGCAGTGGGTCTGTTGCAAAGGCTCATGGGTTGTGTGTGTGGGCCCTTTTTATTGGTCCATTTTTGGGTGTGACTGTGTTTGAATTTTGGTGTGTGTGTTATAAGAGGTGGTTGTGATTTGGGGCCTCTGTTTGCCTGTTTGGATGTGCCAGGTCAGTCATTGAGATGTATTTTGTCATGTAGATGTGTTTTGTGGTGTTGTGCGAGTCGAATTGACCCTCCTTGTGCTGTTTTATAGTGTCCTGGTTCTGTAAGAGTCTTTTTCGCGTAGGTACGGTCCGTACATACGCGATGCTGGGTGAGGGTGCTGGGGTACGGTGTTGGAGTGCGGCGGAGGTAAGGCGCGTACATGGGGGGGGTACAGCGCGAACAGGTGCACGCCTGGGGTATGGCGCATACATGCGGAGGTACGGCGCGTACATGCGGGGGTACGGCACGTACATGGGGTGGAAGGTGCGTACAGGTGCGGACCTGGGGTACGGCGCGTACATGCGGAGGTACGGCGCGTACATGCGGGGGTACGGCGCGTACATGGGGGGAAGGCGCATACAAGGGGGGTACGGTACGTACATGGGGGTACGGTGCGTACAGGTGCGGGGCTGGGGTACAGTGCGGACAGGGTGGTGTACGGTGCTGACATATTGGGGGTTGGGGGGCTGTACGGCTCGTACACGGGCATAAGTTTACCCGTGTACATGTGTGCTACTGCGTTGGCTCTGAACGGGCCATTTTACGTGCGATTGTGTATTCGGACGGACGGTCGGGATTGTACTTGCGTGCTCGGACTTGTGTTTTACGATTTGCACGTACACTTTCCAGACGATATTCGGATGTAAAAACTTTCCGACGCCCTCTCGTACACTTTTCCCAACGCTATTCGCAGTTATTTTTCACGTACGATTCGTACTTGGCCGTTTGTACGGTACTTGTATGACTCGTACGTAAAAAAATGCGGATACGGGTCGTACGCAAATTATTTTTAACGGATCGGAATCGGCACCTTTATAATTAATTAAAATTATTTATTAATTTTTTTCAAGTAAATATATATATTACATTTTAAATATGTATGTTTAATTTTTTTACAATACATGTATTACTTATAATTTTTAAAGTATACAAATAAATCTAAATATATTTTTTTAAGTTAAATGTAATATTTAATTTATTTTACATTATTTGTTATACATATTAAAAAATAATATTTTCTACTTCGATATTTTTAACAATATTCTTTTTCTCTATATTTTTGTACTTACCATTATAAAGATAGGAAGTCGATATTTTTTACAACTATATTTTTGTCACAATATTTCTGTAGGTCGATATTACTGTTGTCGATATTCTGTCAGTGATCCGACCATAACATAAACTCAGTGTATTGCTCACTGACTAACCACACCATCACCTTAATTCATCTCAAACAAATCTTGTCAAAGGAATCATCGCAGCTCAAAACGCATTGCTTATAGGTAATCTTGTCATTCCCTTTGCTCCATAGTTCGTGAGCTCCCCGTCAAATAAAAACACTCGAGATTTAAAATGAGCCAATCACAAATTACACACAGGTTCTACCCCTGGCGGCTGCAACGCCTTAAAGCAGTGTGGTGTAACACTCCATTCCTTCTAAAGTAAGCGTCCTATCCAATCACAGTGCTCAGAAATTCAAATAAGCCAATCACTTGATCTGACTACATTACGGGAGCAACGGATCCAAAACGAACAAATACCATACATCGAATCCTTACCACAATTCTAAAATATATATTCATCTTTAAGACTATGGGGCTGATTACGATGGTGGACGGAAAAGAACTCTGACCGCCGTGGTTGCGGGAAAAAAACCGTCCGCATGTTCTGCGGCAAAACCGGCAGTCAGATTAGGATGCACTGCTCAAAAAATCAGACCGCGACAGTTAGATTCCACAAACCTCCGCCGGGAACAACCAGAAAATCTGTAAATCCGACTGCAGCGAACGGAAATAACCAATAAGGCCGATTGACCAGTGGAATGACCGCAAGTGAAATTATGATAAGATTGTGGAGCCAGCAGACCGATCAGTTGTTTCCAACTGCCGCGGACGCGCAAAATGAAGAATGGTAGAGCTGGCGGAAGGACCATTGCATTCAGACTGCTGCGGTCACGCAGAAAGAGGAATGGCGGTCAATAGCAACCACACAGCAAGGCTACCAAGTGTGGCTGTTTTTTAGGCGCTGCCTCCAAAAACATCTGACACACCCCAATGACACTTCCCCATGGCAAGAAAATATTACCAATCCCAGGTCAACCCAGATAACACACCTGACATGAATACTCCATTTGGACCCCCCGCCCCCCCACATAGCTGAGTATAAAACCAACCCCTTCCCTGCTCAGCATCCTTTGCACAACTCCAGAAGTGAAGGGCCAAACACCACAGCACAAAGGAGAGGCAAATAATCACAAATCACACCATCACAAAGACCCACACATCTCCACCACGACCTTCCCATCTGCACTTTTCACCCATTTGCACATTACACACAGAACAAAATGCCAAAATTCACAGACAATGAGTTGTCAGGCATGGTCGGTTAGCAGTGGCGGCTGGTGAGACTTGAAAGTGGTGATGCGTAAAATGAGTGGCTTGTGGCGAGCGAGCGGAGCGAGCAAGCCTGACACCCATAAGGGGGGTTTAGGGGGTTCACCCCCGAGAAGATTTTGAAAAAAGAACGGGCAAATGGTGCATTTTCAAACATATTTGAGAAAGCAAGAAGGTTAATAAAGCAACTGTTTTAATATTGTTTTGACATCAATAATGCTTACTAATGTTACTGCAAATAATCTCTGAGACGACCTCAGTTTTAACATTGTGCCGAAGCTGCCTAACTAACAAATAACTAATGTGCAACATACCTTCACAGTGAGATATGAACCGGCACGTTCAGGTCGGCCATGTGTTCTCAACTAAACCCCATCCCAGGTGTGTCTGTTCTCCCTCGCGTCCACATTAAAAGTAACACTGCCCAAGACATGCTCTCTCATCACACCTTGAATAAAAGCGCTTCATGCCTAGAAAGCAATGTGTCTGCCCCCCCACCCCAGCCCGGCATCCATCCATTGTACAAGGCCCTAAATGGCCCTATAATAGTAAAAATAAAAAAAGAGTGCTGGTTAGGTCTGTGTAGCTTATATCCTGTCCATGTTGTGACTGTCCTGTGTGCAAACAAAACTTGTACAGCTGCTGCTGATTGTGCTTTGTCTGATACATGTGTGTGGAAAACACATACTTCTGCTGCTGATGACTGTGTTATGCGTGATCTGTGTGCTTGTGAGCATTCATTTCTGATTTAGTGAAGGCTGGTAACTCAGTCTTCAAGGAATTACATTTCTACCATAACTGTACTTTCTGATAGAGGCTGCACCATGCCAACACATGGAGAGGTGATCTATATGGTGGTGAATCCTCAAGAGGGAATGGCACTTCGGGAGGAAATTATGTTACTACTGCCTTTTGGTAGGGTATATGTTTCCACCCTCCTAAGTGTAGCCATAGTACCTTTGTGCTCTACCTGAAGGAAGGCAGTCCTGCTGCTGATGAGGTAAGTGGTCTAGTGGAAATGGTTTGTGGCCAGCAGACCTTTCCTCGTGTGTTGTGCTCCAAGGGATAACAACCAACAGGTAGTGCAGGAAGGAAAATAAAAAAAGGGGAGAAACTCATGGGTTGTAGGGGGCACCCTGGTAACCGAGAGTACAGTGGGTCACCCTTATGAAGAATAAAAACAAACTGCAGGCTAAAGGGAACCACCTGTACAAAAAATTAAAGGAGGTGGCGGGCTGCGGAAGCCGGTACACATCCAAGTTACAAACAAGGGACAGGCCGCACCTCCTAAAATAACCTATGTGGGGTTCTGTAGGTGGAGGGCTGCCATAGATACCTGGTGGGTAACCGAATGCGGGGACAGTCCCTGGCGCCTAGCACATGTTGGTGACTGCTCTGAAATGTCCTATATCAAGCTGATGCTTGTGTTATACTTAAATGGAAGAAAGATAGCACACCATAAACATATGCACACAAACTTCTAGTATGATAAAGTTTCTCAAAACAAACTAATGACTTTTTCTAAACTGTGCAAGAAGGACTCATCTCTAAGTACCGACACTCCTCTCACCCTAAAAGCCTCGGTTAAAATCATCGGTGTCTTCATGTTAAAAGTTTCCATTTAAGAAGAAAGATTCAAGCACATGTCAAAGTAGATAGTGCCCTGTAACACCGGGTGATACACGGGCTCGTGCAGAGACTCTGCAGTTTGAACTAGATGTCAAGACTCAGTGCCTCCTTCTACTAGCCACTGACAACACTATTCATTCATTAGGCATGTTAAAGTCTACTGTCTGTCCCACTACAGTAGTGTCACAGTGGTTTTAAGGCGATTGAGGTGCCATGTCAAACCACGTTATATTTACAATAGAAAGGTATTACCAATACCGCTTGCTTTCATATTTTCAATCCATCTCTGTGATCTGTTGTGCCCAAACAGTTTTACAATGGTGCCGAAGCTGCCCCACTAACAAATAACTAATGTGCAACATACCAGTGAGATATGAACCGGCACGTTCAGGTCGGCAATGTGTTCTCAACTTAACCCCATCCCAGGTGTGTCAGTTCTCCCTCACGTCCACATTAAAAGTAACACTGCCCAAGACATGATCTGTCATTACACCTTAATAAAAGTGCTTCACACCTAGAATGCACTGTCTACCCCCCCTCCCCACCCCGACATCCATCCATTGTACAAGACCCTAAATGGGCCTATATAAGTAAAAAAAAGCCCTCCTGGGCCTTACCTTGTAAACTGCCTGACTCCGGAAGTCCCGAGTTCACAACTTAGTAGTCCTGATTCAGACTGCCTCAGACCCTCGGCTCCAAAAAACATGCAGTCCGACTCTGATTGACGAAGACTCTCTCTCGGGATGCAGTCTCAGGTCCAGTCTGCGCAGACTCGATTCCTCTGCTTCCCGCCTGCCACACCCCTTTCCCAACTCGTCACAGGGTGGATCTCACCACGCCCTGTAATGAGTTGGGAAAGGGTGTGGTGACAAGCACTCCACACTCTGATTGACGTGGAGAGTTAGCGATACCGGGCTTGGATTAAAAACGCCAGAGGCTAACTTTACCTCCACGCCATCAGGGGGTGGAGACTGCGCCTTGCAGCTAGGTCTTTGCAGAGCTGATGACATCACAGCCTTCAGGGCTGTGAGGTTCTCAGCCGGCAAACACTTAGGCTTCTTTGGGCCCGCCGGGGAGCAAGCAAGCAGAGTCACGTGACTCTGTCTGTTCACAATCGTCACTGGAGAACGGCAGCAGTGTTGGTAAGTGGGGCAGAGAGTGCCTTTGTTCTCTAAATACTTACACTACTTAAAGGGGATTTTTTTTTATTTCAAACAAATATGAGCATTGCCATTGCTCATTGTTGAAAGTAACGGGGGCGGAGCCCCGACGCCCTTGAAGAGAAACCACCACTGTCAATGAGATAATCAGAGTAAAACCACATTTGTTTGGAAGCATGGTCCAACAGACACCAGTAGCCATAAATAATCAAAAGTGGGAAAGGACAGACTACAAAGTCAATGCAGTAGGGACCACCCTGCGCACCCTGCGTGACATCAAGAGGAGGTGGCATGACCTCAAGAGCAGGGTGAAAGAGCGTGCCAATAAGAACCATGAGCTGGCTCAAAGGACTGGCGGTTGCCCTCCCATTCCACCACTAACATTCATCGAATGGAAGGATAAGGTGCTTGCCATACTGCATCCAGAGAGTCTCACAGGAATACCTCGGGGAGTGGAATCTGTTAAGTACGAACAAATGTCTCCCATTACACTTCTATGTACTGTCTTGCAGAACTAGAAAGCTACACTTCCTAGACACAAATGCACTTATGTAAAACACACTCTTTCCAAAACATGTCTCACATATCTAACATTTCCTTCCTCTAAATCACTTCAAAGGTAGTTAGCAATATTTCCATGGGGGCATGTGTACAGGCAGCCAGCACTAAAACTCCCACCAGGCCCCCTTGTCCCACAGCAGAGCAAGATGGAGCACTCCCCCCACCCAGAACCATGTGGCAGGCATTTCATTATTCACATCAAACTTACAGGTAGGTAGCCATCTTAAAAGGGAGGGTGGTTTGTGGGTAGGTAGCCAGCACTACATCTTCCACCAGGCACCCTTGTCCCACAGCTGAGCAGGATGGAACACTATCCCCAACCAGAACCATGTGGCAGCCATTGCATTGCTCTCCTCAAACTTACAGGTAGGTAGCCTTCTCATGCTCTCTTGTCTCACCCCTTAGCAGGATGGAACACTCCCCCCACTCAAGAGCCATGTGTAACTTATTTCCTTCCTGTGCTCCACTTCACAGGGAGGTAGCCATCTTAATAAGGAGGGGGGTTTGTGGATCGGCAGCCAGTACTACAACTCCCACCAGGCCCGTTTGTCCAACAGCTGAGCAAGTTGGAGTACTCCCCACACCCAGAACCACCATGTGGTAGCCATTGCATTACTCTTCTCAAACTTACAGGTAGATAGCCATCTTAACAGGGAGGGGGGTGGTTGTGGGTAGGAAGCCAGCATTACAATCCTACCAGGCACCCTTGTCCCACAGCTGAACAGGATGAAACACTACCCCCATCCAGAACCATGTGGCAGCCATGTCATTGCTTTTCTCAAAGATACAAGTAGGTAGCCTTTTCGTGGTCTCTTGTCTAACCCCTGAGCAGGATGGAACACTCCCCCCCACCCAAGAGCCATGTGTAACCTATTCCCTTCCTCTGCTCCACTTCACAGGGAGGTAGCTATCTTAACAGGGAGGGGGGTTTGTCGATTGGCAGCCAGCACTACAACTCCCAACAGGCACCCTTGTCCCACAGCAGAGCAAGATGGAGCACTCCCCATACGCAGAACCATGTGGCAGCCATTGCATAGTTCTCATCAAACTTACAGGTAGGTAGCCATCTTAACAGGGAGGGGGGTTTGTGGGTAGGAAGCCAGAATTACAATCCTATCAGGCACCCTTGTCCCACAGCTGAGTAGGATGGAACACTCCCCCATCCAGAACCATCTGGCAGCCATTGCATTGCCCTCCTCAAACTTGCAGGTAGGTAGCCTTCTCATGCTCTCTTGTCTCACCCCTGAGCAGAATGAAACACTCCCCCCATGCAGAACCATGTGGCAGCCATTTCATTGCTCTCCTCAAACGTACAGGTAGGTAGCCTTCTCATGCTCTCTTGTCTCACCCCTGAGCAGGATGGAAAATTCCCCCCACCCAAGAGCCATGTGTAACATATTCCCTTCCTCTGCTCCACTTCACAGGGAGGTAGTCATCTTAACAGGGAGGGGGGGTTGTGGTTAGTGAGTCAGCACTACAACTCCCACCAGGCACCCTTGTCCCACAGCAGAGCAAGATGGAGCATTCCCCACACCCAGAACCATGTGGCAGCCATTGCATTGTTCTCAACAAAATTACAGGTAGGTAGCTATCTTAACAGGGAATGAGGTTTGTGGGTAGAAAGCCAGCACTACAACTCCCACCAGGCACCCTAGTCCCACAGCTGAGCAGGATGGAACACTGCCCCATCCAGAACCATGTGGCAGCCATGTCATTGTTCTCCTCAAACTTACAGGTAGGTAGCCTTCTCATGCTCTCTTGTCTCACCTCTGAGCAGGATGGAACACTGTCCCCACCCAAGAGCCATGTCTAACCTATTCCCTTTCTCTGCTCCACTTCACAGGGAGGTAGCCATCTTAACAGGGAGGGGGATTTGTGGATAGGCAGCCAGCACTACAACTTCCACCAGGACCCCTTGTCCCACAGCTGAGAAAAGATGGAGCACTCTCCACACCCAGAACTATGTGGCAGCCATTGCATTGTTCTCATCAAACTTACAGGTAGGTAGCCATCTTAACAGGTAGGGGTGTTTGTGGGTAGGAAGCCAGCATTACAATCCTACCATGCACCCTTGTCCCACAGCTGAGCAGGATGGAACACTCTCCCCCATCCAGAACCATGTGGCGCCATTGCATTGCTTTCCTCAAACTTAAAAGTAGGTACCCTTCTCATGGTCTCTTGTCTCACCCCTGAGAAGGATGGAACACTCCCCCCCACCCAAGAGCCATGTGTAACCTATTCCTTTCCTCTGTTCCATTTCACAGGGAGGTAGCAATCTTAACAGGGTGGGGGGTTTGTGGATAGGCAACCAGCACTACAACCCCCACCAGGCCCCCTTGTCCCACAGCAGAGTAAGATGGAGCACTCCCCACACCCAGAACCATGTGGCAGGCATGTCATTGTTCACATCAAACTTACAGGTAGGTAGCCATCTTAATAGGGAGGGGGGTTTGTGGGTAGGAAGTCAGCACTACAACTCCCACCAAGCACCCTTGTCCCACAGCTGAGAAGGATGGAACACTCCCCCCATCAAGAACCATGTGGCAGGCATTTCTTTGCTCTACTCAAACTTGCAGGTAGGTAGCCTTCTCATGCTCTCTTGTCTCACCCCTGAGCAGGATGAAACACTCCCCCCACCCAGAACTATGTGGCAGCCATTGCATTGTTCTCATCAAACTTACAGGTAGGTAGCCATCTTAACAGGTAGGGGTGTTTGTGGGTAGGAAGCCAGCATTACAATCTTACCATGCACCCTTGTCCCACAGCTGAGCAGGATGGAACACTCTCCCCCATCCAGAACCATGTGGCGCCATTGCATTGCTTTCCAAACTTAAAAGTAGGTACCCTTCTCATGGTCTCTTGTCTCACCCCTGAACAGGGTGGAGCACTCCCCCCCACCCAAGAGCCATGTGTAACCTATTCCATTCCTCTGCTCCATTTCAGAGGGAGGTAGCCATCTTAACAGGGAGGGGGGTTTGTGGATAGGCAGCCAGCACTAAAACTCCCACCAGGCACCCTTGTCCCACAGCAGAGCAAGACGGAGCACTCCCCACACCCAGAACCATGTGGCAGGCATTTCATTGTTCACATAAAACTTACAGGTAGGTAACCATTGTAGCAGGGAGGAGGGTTTTTGGGTAGGAAGCCACCACTACAACTCCCACCAGGCACCCTTATCCCACAGCAGAGCTAGATAGAGCACTCCCCCCATCCAGAACCATGTGGCAGCCATTTCCATCTACTGTGTCACCTAACAGGTAGGTAGTCAGTGCATGCACCCTGCCATCCTTCTCAAAATGCATGGAGCCATATGACCACAACAGCCCTCACATGTCAGCCAACGGGACATAGATCCAAAAGTTACATCCAGTGTGCAGCCAGTGAAGGGCATGTAACTGTCACAGAAATTACACTTTGACTCACCAAGTCACATGTGAAAGAAATTCAGGGCCTAATCATGCAAAGTACAGAATGCAATGTGTTTAAGTGCCTTGGTGTCAGAGCATGAAGGCCCCTTATGAACCCAAAACATGCATGGTCAATCTGACAAACGAAAAGTACATGATATGAATGAACATTTATGACATTCCAATGCCTAGTTTTTGCATAGCTGACACTGATTCCATGAAGAGTAAACAAAAATTACGCATTATCAAAAATTGATGTGCACCATGTTGGTAGATGATGACAAGTCCTTGTAATCACGCAATCTGTACGTGGCACATAGTTTTAATTTCCATGTCACACTATGGACAAGTAATGTATGTACCTCTACATCATGTCATGATGCTCATCATCTTTCAGCCATAACAAGTGATTGCAATGTAAAATGTTTGGTGTATCAAATGTAACATCCAAAAGTCTAACACCAAGCTTGTGGAGTGCACTTAACTGACAATTTAACCTCTGTTCAACAGGAGATGCACAAGCAACTGCAGCTAAAAACACCAACAACCAGCAGAGCCTGTCTCCCCCCCAGAACGTGAACTCTCTGATGCAGATTCCCTACGTTTCTCAGATGAGGAGCAACAACCAGGCCACTCAGGACTGCCAGGGCGCTCTACGTCTCAGGGCCTCATTGTCCCTACCACCACCACCACCACAGCGACAACAACAGCGCTGACCCCTGCTACAACGACCTGTGCGGCAGCCACCTCCACCATCACCACTGCTGCCTGCAACACTCTCCCTGCCTCAGTGGTTACCAACGGCACCACACAATCCGAGAATGCCAGAGAGAGTGTGCTGGTGCGTTAAGTCCCAACGCCACAGGTCCATGTCTGCAGGGCAGGTGGGAGGGCAACTGGGGGACAATCACAGGAGGACACTGAGACAGAAGCCCTGGCTGCCGTTGTTTGAGTTTTCGGTGCATATGAACAGACCCAGGTACAGATGGGCCAGGTTGTCAAAGAAGTGCGTGAGCTCCGCCTGCTGCTGAGGTCCATGGACACACGTATGGGCCTACTCGTGAATCTCATGGGCCAGCTTGTGAGTGTCCTGAGTGACAGACATGTGGCTCAAATGAGGGGTCAACCCCCTCCAGAGGCCAGCCTGCTGATACTACCGTCACCTCAGCTGTGGCCGCAGAGAGGGGTGAGCTGCAAGACAATGACTCCTCAGACACCGCTGAGCCTGCAGCAGAGGGGTTGTCCGAAAAACACCACGGGAGGATCACGTGGCAAAGCACCAACCAAAGCAAAGTCGCTGAGCCAGCCATGATGGCACTTGTGTTGCCCTTGACATTGACTTTGTTAATTATCCTAACCCACATTGCCATGTTGATGGCAGGAGTTTATTGGACTGTGTGATTACATCAATGTGGTTGTGAGAAGGTGGCCTGATATATGCTGTCCACTAGTTCTAATGGGCACCTTGAATCAGTCCAAACAACCCCTTATGGTGAATGGTTAAAGACAACCTTATATGAAAGCTATCCTAGTGGTAGCTATGGAGAGCAGCCTTCAGGCTAAGTCTTGAAGGAATGTAAAGCAGCTTGTTTTACCAGTCTATAATCTCTTGAATGATCAAATGAAAAGACAACCACACCAGGTATATATTCAAAATATATGTATTTAAGATAAAACACACCCCTCTAGTCTCTTTATGAGACTGGAGTTCGAAATACTTACTTTACAAGTGAGCAAGCATCAGTAAAAGCACAAATACACGTTTGGGCCCTAGGGGCGTACCAAACCATATACCAAAAAAGTGGTATTAGAACCACGACTGGGATAGGCACCAGGCCTACTGCCTCTAGAATTGCTGGGACCCCAAGGAACTACCCAAGGTAGTGACACAGGGGACCCACGGGGACTGTATGCAGTGTGTAAACACAACTGCGGGTTCCTATGATTTTCTATGGGTAATGTCGCAGTTGGAATTTTAAAGATTAGGGACACTTCTAATCGAGTCAGGACCAAACCCTTTTGGACTTAAGAAGTTCTAGGGCTAGCACCCACGAGAGCACTGGAGTACTCGAGTTACCTCACCCAAGGAAGCCGGGTGCATAGATGTCTTTTGGTGTCGGGTCGCGTCGTCGATTTCAATGGAAGCCTGCAAAGAACTGCTGCTGCCGTGAAGAGGAGAAGTGTCTGGAGAGATCCAAGCCTTGATCTAGGATGTAAGGAACCTGAAAGCAGAGGGGACAGAGTCTGCGTCACTTGCCAGTGACCTAGGGCAGGATGGACCAATGCCCACAGATGTTGGGTGCTTCAGGTGAGTTGATGGGTGTCTTGACTCTTCAGCCACGAGGTCCAGAAAGTGTCGACGAAGTCCACGAGCCGGATTCGAGCTGTCCTATGAAGTCTGTCGAGTGCTGCGGTGTCAGCGACCAGAATGGACCCAACAAGCCTTGGCAACGGCAAGTCACTCACTCACTCACCCAGCAAGGGTAAGTCAGGGCACGTCTGGAGCACGTCTGGAGCAACCAGGAACGCCCAATCAAAAAAGGAGTTGCCTTCGTGGGGACCTGCTAGCCAATGGGCTAGTGATCGCGAAGGAGCCTCGAGCGGTCGCACTTGAAGCTGGCCCACGGGTCACTCATGGAGTGGAGGCCACCAATCTTCAGTGTAGGAGGTGCACAAGGCAGGGGCTACTCGGAGCCCAAAGCACAACTTCGAGGAGGACCAGGAAGATAGTGTTTCTGCAAAAGTTCACGGTGTCCAGGGGTCACGGTTCCACGTCACCCACGATAGCCATGGGCCTCAGCTTTGCTGTGGACTCAGGGTAACCTCGGGGAATTCTGGAAGTCCACCTTTGGTGATGCAAAGACTTCGGCATCTGGCGGGAGCTTCAGCAATGCAGAACGGTCAGTTGCATCTTTGGTGCCTGCCAAGCAGGGGAGTCACTCCTTGACCCCAAGGGAGATTTCTTTAGTCTTCTAGTCAGGATAGAACGTCGAAGGTCCAGGATATCTGTAGCAGAGTTTCGTCCAGGGTAATCTAAAGTCCTAGGGACTGGATTCCTATACTTATAGTGAGTTTAGGGGATGGACTAACTCTAAGGCCCCACCTATGGGTGGGCCAGGAAAGAGAGGTGGTTACACCCATTTCCTTTGTCCAGTTTCACACCAGAGCAGGGGCAGGTAGCCCCTGCAACCGGTTTGAACTGGAGTATGCACAGGGACACCAAGTGTACCCCCAGTGCAGGACTTCAAAGCACCGGAGAGTGCTCCCGCCCAGTCCCAATACATATCAGCCTGTCTGGGGAGGTGGGTCTCGACAGAAAGCCTATTGTCCAGGCCTCCACTGCCGGAGTTTCGGTCAGCAGCAGGAGGCCAGACCCGTGTCTGTGGCAGAGGCATCCATTTTGTTATGCCTGGGCTCAGGAAAGTCCTACCGGGTTTAGCCAGTGTGAACATGTCTCTCCCTCTAGAAGGGTGGAATGCTACCCCCACCGCCAGAACTGGTGGGGGGGGGGGGGGTAGTATTCCAAAGCGTTTGACACCAAACACGACATGTTTTGATGCAGCCATCCCAAAGTTAGCATTTACCGCGATGTTATAATGCACTTAAGAGTATATGGTATGGCTGTATCACAGAACAGCCATAAGGAAGTATTTCCGAAAGCTGCAGAGGGGCTCAGCTCATGCTTGGGCACCCTCTCACATAAAACCAAGCACTCTGCCTTCAGGATTGTCAAGGCCTGCCATAGGAGTGGCTTATAGGTTTATATGTGTCTGTATAGGGTAGTGATATAGGTAGCCTTTTCTACACAGTAAGGGGTGCAAGCACACCCTTACCCAGGCTGCAGTAGCAGACCTGTGGTGTCATTTTGGAGTGCTTCCCAGGAGTGGCATAATATATGCTGCCGCCCCTCGTAGGCCTCTGAGGTACCTATGCCCTAGGTACATAGTATACCATATACTAGGGGCTTATAAGGCACTACAGAATCCAATTAGATATGTACCTAATGTACATGGAAACCAATTTAGAGAGGAAGCAGCTAGGCTGTGGTCCTGATTAGCAGGGCCACAGCCAGACTAAGGTCGAAAAACAGTGAAACACCAGCAAAAAGTGGGGGTACCCATGTGAAGCAGATCCTACTCTCCTACAGTTGTGACTACTCTATTTGTCTCATTTACAATCACTGACAACTCATTACTCACTTTGCACAATTTTACAAAAAATCACTTCTCTTTCACAAAAACTTATTGAAAATAAACACTCTTTACACACCTATTCCTTTGTGTCAGTTCCATGTTTTATCACAGTATGTACAATGTCAACTCAGATTCCAATGTACCACAAGGACTGATTGTGACGAGGCATTGATAGGATGAAGGATCATAGAAAGACACAAGAGAATGAAATTTACCTGTCAGGTGATGCTATTACAGCAAAAACACACCACTAGTCAACAACGTACAAAAGCCAACACACATAACAATGACCAACACCATCATCATAGACATGAGGTACGTGGAAAACATACACTGTGCCGCACACATCAGCCATTAGCAGTGAGCCAACAACAGCCAGCAGCCAAAAAGCTCATCTATATGCCTTGTCACTACCATCAAAACCAACAGACAATGTCACTGTTGTACAATGTCACTGACACTCAAGGGAAGTAGTTGTCGATGAGCTGTTGACGCAGATCAACACCTTCCTCTTCTCCACTCTCATCGTCACTGGGCATGTGTGGATTTGCAGCGGGGGCATCTGCTGCTCATCATCGTCCAGGAGCAGGAGGATCTCTTTGCACAAGGCCAGGTTGTGGAGCATTCAGCATGCAACTATGATCTGACACACCTTCTGTGGACAGGAGAGTAGTGCACCACCGCTCTTGTCCAGACACCAAAATCTAGACTTCAGAAGCCCAAAAGCACGCTCCACTACACGACGTGTCCTCCCATGTGCATCATTGTAGCGGACTTCACCCGAGCTCCTTGGATTCCTCAGTGGGCTCAGCAACCAAGGCCGTTTGGGATACACAGAGTCACCTAGGTGTGAGATACACAGACCAATTTTGTAATATAAACAGTAGCTGAGAACAGCATGTCAGACATACAGCACAATACTTGACTCTGTGTACTCACCAACAAGCCACGAACGCTCCGGATGCAGATTTGCCATCAATTGTGGGATGATGCTGTTACGCAGTATGTAGGAGTCATGTGCGTAACCGGGAAATTTGGCACAGACATGGGAGATAATCATATCCGCTTGGCATACCACTTGCACATTAATGGAATGGAAATACTTCCTGTTACAGTAGATGTGCTCACGTGCCTGTGGTGGAACTAGGCCAATGTGTGTACAGCCAATGGCTCCAACCACTTTAGGTATGTGTCCAAGATCATAAAAATCACCCTTCACATCTGCGAATTCATGTTTCCTTGGAAAGTGGATGTAGCGGTCCTTGTAGGTCAACATTGTAGACAGGACATCACGTAGCATCATGCTGAACATAGCTTGAGACATCCCACTGGCGATGGCCACCCTGTACTGAAACAAACCAGTGGTAAAGAAATGCAGGTCGGCCATCACCTTACTGCTGGCATCAAACATGTCGGATAGGTTCTGTGAGGCCTCAGATGGGGCTTCAACTGAGCACATAGCTCTTGAAGGGTAGGGCGATTCAGACGGAATTTCCTTATGATGTCCTCATCCCCCATGTTCGCCAGCACTGGGAGAGGCCGATGCACATTTGGTCATCCCCTACATAATATGAAAGAGAACACATGTAAAATAAATTCCCCAATGAGATGTGTCAAACATCTTACATATTGACTAACACAGCGCCAACATTGACAGGACTGTAACAACAGCTTAATGCACAAGTCACATGCACAGACACCTTGATCTCATGTAGTCGTAGATGTGGTCAGTACGTACATACTGACTACTTCCAAATCAGATTCTGACTATGTGAATGGTGAATGGTACACTCCTACATCTTGTGTCACCAGCCCTGGGTGCAGACGACACAGCACATGTGGCAAACAGCAACACTGCTGACTTCTACGTAGCTGCTGTACCTGCAACACCTTCTTGCTTTAGTCTCACTGAGCACAACTTTTTTACACAATGAGCACAGTGTGTTAACTGATCAACTATCAAGTTAAAGACAGCAATGTACACGGTGAAATAGGCACATTATGTGGTCAGTCCATCATTACTGTGGGTTGATTAGCCATCTTACACATTTACATGTTCACAAATATGAGACTCCATTACATACCAAATCTATGTACATGCACACAAATATCATATGTGACATGTGAGGAAGTACATGCCAATGCATGTAATCATGTGCACTGACATGGCATGTGTGGGCATCAGTAAGTTAAATGTCACACTCGAATTTCACTTTACAACCAGGTGCAACAATATATTGTAAAGGTATAGTGTTGAATGATAAATCTTGACAAATGCCAATGCAATAGCACAATGTGTCCATAGGTGCGGTAGGCGTGCACTGCCACCGCGGTCCCAGTCATTGGATATATTTGAAAGATACCGGATTGCGGAAGACACCACCTGGCCCCCGCGGTGTGACACCGCCTATGCCCATGCCATTGCAGCCAATGGAAACCGCCATCGCGGTAGTGCAATACAGTTTTGAAACTTGCGGTAGGCATGCACCACCACCGCATGCACGGTCATTGAATACAATTGAAAAATGCCGGATTGCGGAAGACACCCACCTGGCCCCTGCGGTGTGACACAGCCTATGTCAATGCCATTGCAGCCAATGGGAACCGCCATCGCGATAGTGCAACACACTTTTGAAACTCACAGTAGGCATGCACCGCCACCGCAGGTCCAGTCATTGAATACAAATGAAAGATGCCGGATTGCGGAAGACACCACCTGGCCCCCGTGGTGTGACATCACATATGCCAATGCCATTGAAGCCAATGGGAACCGCCACCGCGGTAGTGCCATACAGTTTTAAAACTCGCGGTAGGCATGCACTGCCACCGTGGGCCCGGCCATTGGATACAATTGAAAGATGCCAGATTGCGGAAGACACCACCTGGCCCCCGCGGTGTGACACCGTCTATGCCAAATCCATTGCAGCCAATGGGAACCGCCACTGCGGTAGGGCAATACAGTTTTGAAACTCGCGGTAGGGGTGCACTGCCTCCGCCGGCCTGGTCAATGGATACAATTGAAAGATGTAAACCAGGCAGACCAATTGCATCAGCACAGTACCACTGAAACAACCCTAGGGGCCTATAAATGTCTGTATAAATGTCTGTCAGAGAGCCACACATGTCACTTGCATTCAGACACTGCTGCCTGCCATTCATCACCACCAACTGCTGCTGTACCTGTACTCTGGACCCAGTGATGTCGCAAACAGAGACTATCAGGGCCCGTCCCTTCACCACAGAGGAGCTGAAGGTCCTGGTTGAAAAAGTCCTTGCACAGTATGGGAGGCTATATGGTGCTCCAGATGTACTGGTAAGTTTGAGAGTGCTCAGAATGCTCACATGATGTTACTGTACAGTAGTATGTGCCTGTGAGTGTAAGCCAATGTGCATTCATCAATATTTTGCCAACAGTATGGTCCATACATGACCTAGTATTTATTGCACTTGAGTATGTGGGGAGTATGGCAACATGGACACTTGTCCAGCTTTTCATAAGTCAAAAGAAACACATGTTGTTCTGAGGATGGGTAATGTAAATGTGTGAGACACGGCCTAGCATGCTGACTTCATGTCAATGGGGTGTGTAGCCTTATTTCCACAGATCCCTGACTGCATTTAAGGATGGGAATGACATACTGTGGTCTGGCAGTTACCCAGTTACCCTGCTGGTTTGAGAGACTCAAAGTCTGAACACACATTCCCTGTGCTATGTGATGTCCTAGTCCATTGAGTGTTCCTATGCTCATTTGAGACATAACAAATGTAGCTTGGCCAGAGGGTACTGAATAATGTTTGTAACTTTTTGAAAATGTCCCTATGAAGATGTGTCTATTCTGCACAGGAGCACAATGCCCGAGTCTATCACTCTTGGGGGTAATTCACCTATGACACATCAGCCAAATGTGAGTTGGACATGTCATCCTACTATTGATTCCATGATGTGTAGAGTCTCGCATGTATATGCACTGTTTTACCATTCATATTGTACATGCATGTGATTTCTGTCATTGCCTACGTTTATACTCAGTGTGAGGCCCTCTGGCCTGCACAGAAACTGCCCAATGTTGCAAGGACCCATCACCAAAAGGACTGAGTGAAACATATGTGTTGTCCACAACCCTATTTCTCAATGAGCCATCATAAGCCTGAGGATAGCACAAGACAGGACTCCACCTTGTGAGAAGAGAGTGAGATTGTAAGTTCAGGGCCCTAAATGTGACCACCATGACACATGTAGGTAGGCAATGGTCAGGGACAATAAGGGGCATGTAGTGTAGGGCACAGTGAGTCTGACCTCTACACATCATTTCCAGTGTATTGTATATCATGCTCACTCACACCGTGCATCACAGCTGAGGGCCATTTTTATATTGGTTTCTCTCCTGGCACTCTACATGTGTATGAGATGGGCATGTGGTGTGTCCATCATCATAGATGTAACCATTGCAATGATATGGTTTGCTCCAAGTGTACTTTATCTGAATCTGAATTTAGCTTTTATTCGATATGCAAGATATCTTGTAAGCACAATAAAACTACAATCATTACAATGTACAAAAAACAATGCTACAAGAAGCCAGTAAGAAATTCATAAAAAGATAAAAGGACATAAAAAGCCCGTTATTAAATTAGCTAAAAAAGAATTAAACAGCTACTGACAATCTCTTACAGCGAATAAGCCAAAAAGACTTTAGAAATGTTGCTGTTCCACAAACTATAGGGGGGGAAGTGTCCGTAGTTAGGATACGCAAGGCTACTAGGTGGCTACGTGTGCCCATATTACGACAGAGGGGTTTCAACCAGGAACTCCTAGGCCTTGCATAATCCGGGCATTCAAATAAGACATGCGCAATGGACTCAACCCTACTCGGGCAACATGCACAGTTGGGAGAAAAACGGGCCGCTGATGACCAACTCGATACCACTGCACCCAGGGGGAGGGATCCAACTCTAAATTTAAAATAAAGGGCTCGGTCAAAGGGGAGAGTGATCAAGTCCAGGTAGGGTTCAAAAGCCACAATGTCTTTAATTTGCAAAAAGGCGACAGTGGACTTGCAGTGGTTAGAGTTTGTAATTAGACGCTCCACAGTCCATTTCCAGAAAAGCGCCTTAACAACTTCTTTTGGAGGGGCTGAACGTGATGACCAACAGCCTCCTAATCCGATCATCTCCAGAAGCTTTTTAGTTTCTCTTAACCACTTTATCTTCGCCCAGCCCCCCAGACTCATTATTTCCCCCAGGGCATCAGCATAGGATTTTAGTTCTTCACCCCTCCAGATTCGTGTCCATAGCAGGAGCGGGCGAAGCTGGGCCTGGTCTTTAATGTTTTTACAGCCCGTGTCCAACCGCACTGGTACAGATGTGTGCTCAGTGGAACGGAGATAAAGGATTTCAGAAGCTTGCTCTCCGCTGTCTCTAGGGCGTCCAATCGGCAGTGGCCCCACAGTTCTGCCCCATACAAGGCTGATGACACTACTTTGGCCTTGTAGATATCAATTACTGGGGTAAGTGATCTCCTAGGAGAGGCCCTGAACTCCCTCATGAGGGCACCTCCTACTCTCCTATGATTGAGAACCATTTTATCAATATGATTAGCCCAAGACAACCTATCCGTAATTCGAATACCGAGGTAATCGAATTCGGCTACTTTCTCTAAGGGGATCGAGTTAAGTGTGGGTGGACGGCCCAATTTCTTAGGAGGATTTAGGACTAGATATTTAGTTTTGTCCACATTTATTATTAGTCCTTTTGCAGCACAGAACTCCTGAAAACGCGTTAGTAATTTCTGGAGGCCTTGAGGGGTCTTCGAGATCAGGAGCGTATCATCCGCAAAAAGCAGGGTGGGGATACGAACTCCTCCGAGACAGGGGGCGTCGGCTGGTTCTTGTTGTAGATGTTTAACCACCCCGTTCACATATAGTGAAAATAGGGTGGGTGCCAAGACACAGCCCTGTCTTACGCCCCTGGACACTGGAATCTTCTCAGTGAGTTCTCCGTTTTTACCCCAGCGGACCTGAGCAAAGGTATGGGCATGTAGGCTAATGAGAAGGGACAAGATGTAAGGGGGTAGTCCCAACTCATAAAGTACCCTCCAAAGATCTTCCCGGGGGACTAGGTCAAAGGCAGTCTTCAGGTCTATAAAGGCCAAATAAAGACTACCCTTGCCCAGTTCCACCACCTTCCACCCCAGTAGTGCCAGCCTAAACACCTGTTCTATTGTCCCCATACCAGCCCGAAAACCTGCCTGAAAGTCTGATAGGATTTTTTTCTCCTCCACCCAATCGAGAATCCTTCCAAGGATAGCTTTACCAGCTATCTTTTGGGTGGAGTCAATCAGACTTATAGGGCGGTAGTTCCCCGGTGTTTCCCTGCACCCTTTTTTATAGATCGGGACCACCACCGCCCCTTTCCAGGATTCTGGCACTGCCCCTCCCATCATGATATCATTTAGAAGAGCTGCTATGACCCGTGCCCAATCCGCTGGATATGCCCTCATAAGGTCCCCCGGAAGGCCGTCTGGGCCCGCTGCCTTGCGAGGGGCTACCCACCCTATAACCCCCTCAATCTCTAAGGGAGTGAAGAGATCATAGGCGTGAGGTTCGGTTACTCGTGTGAAGTCCATCCCCACGTTGCGTTCCCCATCTAGGGGGAGGTATAGGGTCCCAAAATGTTTTACCCAGCTTTGAGGCGGGATGTTGCAGGGTCTCACAAATGCATCGGGGTTTTTCCGCGTGCTTATGAGATGCCAAAAGGCCCTAGAGTCCCTAATTTTACTAGCCTGGAGCAGGTCTTCCCAGTATTTATCTTCCCACTCCCTCTTGGCAAGTTTAAGGGACTTATTGTAGGCCTTCCTTGCTTCCTGTATCACACTACGGGACTTAACTTTGAGCGCCTCAACTAACTTAGCCTTATGAGCCCTGCATGTTTGGGTATACCAACCATCGACTGGATTTTTAAAGTCTTTGTTACCCGTCTTGTTATGGTATAATGTAAAGACGTTAGTTAAGGCTTCTACCAGGGAGACGAAAAGCCCACTCACACTACCCACCCCTTCCAAGGAGGTTCCAAGAGTTGTTACCGCGTGGTTTAAGTGAAATTGAATTTCCCCTACCTTAGCCTCTGATAAAACCAGTTTGGCCCATTTTATTCGTCTACCACAAGGGGAGACTTCAGACTCATCCAGGGGTGCGGCTACCCGGTCAATGTTATCCTTACTTGAGGGGCGCCACCACTGGACCATACTTAAAGAGAGCAAGTTGTGGTCACTTTCAGTCGAGGGGACCACCTGCATGTCCCTTACATAAGGCCATAGGTATACGTCTATTAGAAAATAATCTAACCTAGAGGTATGTCCTGGCCTATTGTACGTGTGGACACCCAGCCTATCCGAGGATGTCCTCCCATTTGCTGCCCTTAAGTTGAATTCAAGGCTCAGGGAGTATAACTGGAGCGCCACTTCTGACCACCTTCTAATCGGTGGGATTTCCAGTACCGGAATCCCCAACCTGGTATCCTCCTCGTCTTGGTCGAGGGAGACGTCCGAGCCCAAGGGCTCGAACGTACAATTCATATCACCGGCAACCAATGTACGAGACTTATATGGGGTATTATTTAGCAAGGTCTCGAGGAGAGATATTACAGGGGACTTTCTCCCGCCCACGGTTCCCCGGGCATAAACATTATAAACATTTAGGACAGTTCTTCCCCTTTGATCTATTAGGGTAATGTTTTGTATGTCAGGGGAGCCTGTGGGAAACTCCAAGACGCTGCAGTCTAGAGAAGCCGCGACCCAGATGAGAAGGCCACCCGCTGGTCGCCCTCTCCCTGTTTCCGAAACCTGCGCAGGGGAGGAATAGGAAGAAAAGCCCACCCTATGGACCGGTACACAGCTCCATGTCTCTTGGAAAAGGCACAGGGAGTGCTCATCAACCGAAGCAGTAAAATCCGGTAGTGCCAATTTTCTTGCAATCCCTGCGACATTCCAGCTGAAAACCTTAAGGACTAGGTCCGTCACAGCTGAAGAGTCGCTGGGCGCCAGAATGCCCCTGTCTATGGACCTCCTCGGAGAAATATGAGGGGAACAGGGATCATGTGGGGTGGATATAAAGTCGCCTATCCCACTTGTAAGATTTATTTTGGTAGGTAATACTCCAGCTGGGTCTGCTCTACTCCCAGTTTCCAGTCAGTAAGGCCCTGGTGCCCACAATTGGTTCTCCCTGATATCCCCTGAGACCCCAGCCCAGTTCTGACCAAAAACAGGGGGACTTAAACTTCCACCAGTTGATCCAACAATTTGCCTAGGGTAAAAATAAGAAAGATCTACCACTTTAACCCCCGGAGCCCCCATACTTTTAATAGGAGTACAGATCGATGGTACTACTCTTGGGTCTTGGAAGTTTATGATTATACAATCCCCTTCCTGCGTTTTTTTCCCCTGCCCTACCCAATCCACTCTGCGGACACTTAAGATAATACCATCCACACCCAGCGGGATTGGTTTGTTTGCCTTCAGCCAGTGGATACACTTGTTCTTGAGTGATTGATGGTTTTCCAATTGGCCTTCCTTTAGAGGGGGCACATTAACCATGACTGCAACAAAAGGTTGACAGTCTGGTGGGAGGTTTACTGGGGGGATCCGTCGAGCTGACTTACTGGGGGCCGGTGAGAGGGTAGATGTGGCGGTAGGTTGGGATGCAGACCTAGGGGCTTTCTCTAGCGCTAGCCCATTAAAATTGCTATGAGCCCCTGGTTTTTTGGAGACTTCCATTTTACCACTAACAGTCTGTGGCTGCTTTTGTTGAAGAGGCTTAGGGTTATTTTTGTCAGGCTCTATGTGAGTTGTTGAACCCTTATGTTTTGGCCCTGTTTTGGGACGGGGGGAGATATGAGAGCTGGAATTAATGGACTATTGGGAACAACCTTGTTAAGACATGTTGGGTGCTTAGGGTCTCTCTGAGGCAAAGGCTCGTTCCCCATTGCACCCAAGTCCTTGTTTTCAGTCACTCTAATTATTTGTTTAAATGTTGTTTTAAGTGAGTGAAACCCGTCAAGGGTTGATTGCTCAAGTTTGTCTATCCTTTCCCCTAGACCCTTGACTTGTGTTAGTAACGGTTTCAAGAGGCTGTATACCTTCTCAAAAATATTTTCAACCGTTGCTAAGTCAGGGAGCTTTGAAAACTTGACAGTGTTTGCGTCTGGGTCTAGCCCCTTGGAGGAGATCAGAACATCACCATCTAAGTCAATTTCATTCGATATGGGCTTACCCCTTGTGGGTTTCGTACCAGATCCAGAAGGCTTTCTTAATCTTTGATAAAGAGCGGCCTGTCTCACTAGGCAACCCTTTTTACGTTTCCGTAGCTTTTTGCTTAGGGGCCTATTCTCCTGTCTAGTGATTGGAGTTTGGGAGTTCGGGGAAGACCTAACTAGCTCCCCTTTTGATAAAGATAAGGGCGCAGTGAGCGGTATTGAGGCCTCCAGCTCACTGATAGCTTCGCTTGGGAGATTAGTTAATAATGATGTGGACAGCTTACCAAGGCCATCGTCTTCCGCTGTAACTATAGGGAAAAGAGCAGCCAAATTTTCCAGCCTACCTATATTATGCTCTATACCAGCCAACTGGGGGGGGTCTGTATAAACACCAGGCACACTAGATGGAGAAACGGGTTGAACCTGGGCACTGGCTGGTATAAACGATTGGGCGTCGACCCCCAAGGATGAGCGTCTTGAGGGGAGGTAAACCTCAGATAAACGCCGCTCAGACATAGCAATCTCCTTTTCAATCACCGCCGCCACCCTGGTGATGAAGCGGTCCATAGTTCCTATGATAGGGCTCGCCACATTTGGCCCCTTTTCGCCTTCGTTCCTTAACAGCTTTCCGGAACGAGTAGACATAATTTTCCGGTAACAGAGCGGGGACACACACCGAGCGTATGAACTCACAGATGCTGGAGAGAAAAGGGACGTGGCCCAGCCCGGCCTCCTTCGACCACAGACGGCCACAGACGGTCCCGCCCTTGTCCCGGGCTTCTCCCGGCGTCCGCCCGCGCGCGTCCCGCGACGCGGGGGAAGCAGCGATGTTTTATGCGCCTCCGGGCGCTTGGATGTCGTCAGGGAGCGCCGGGGCACCTGGGAGTTGCAGTTTTCCCCGCTCCGGTCAGTGCGACGAAGCGGCAGCCCACAGCCAGCGAGGGAGCACCACCAGAGCACCAACAACGCCAGCGGCGCTACAGGGAGGGCAAGGACGGCACCCCCGCCGAAGAGCAGGAGCAGGACAGCCCGGTAAGGTTTTGAATTTCACGCTTTTCCCCTTTATGACATGCTGTATGGGCACTGCTCTCCATTGATGTGTTAGTGTGCTATGTATTTTCATGCTCCTGTACTGTCACACAGTGGTACACAACACTGTCACAGAAACCTCCTCTTCTTGTCTCCCATGCCTGCAGCTTAAGGTCCATCAGTATAAGGCCATATGGAGGGCCATTGCATGCAAGGTGCGATCTCTGGATGTCTCCAACCGACGTCATACAATCAATCAATTAAAGACTTTATTTCGATCACTGAGGATCATAAAAGTACACCATAGAACAAGACAAATACAAACACACAATACAAATAGAACAATTCATTTTAAATATACAATCACAGTCTATTAACAGTCACAGCTAAAAAGATCGATCAAACTGCATTAATGTTTGTGCAAAAAAAGGGATAATTATGATAGCAGCATGAATGTAAAAATTACATCATTTTTTGACAATTACGTACTATCTCACGGTGTACTTTGGAAAGGCTAAAATATGTTTAGGACTGTGTTCTTTGAGAAGAACAGTAGAACATAACATTTTAGTTAAACATTTGCAGCCTATTTACAATCACAGCAATATAGGTCAATCAGAATGCATCCTTGTTTTTACTTAAGAGCCTCATTTTAAGATTTAAAAAAAAGGGATTAAAAAGAAAAGGTTACAAATGAGAACTATGTACAATTGTTAAGACACGACCCACAATATGACTTAAAGGCGCCTCAAAATGTGGGTGCCATGTGAGCCACTCCCTAAAAGCTGTCAGGAGAGTACTATGGGCCCCATTAGGATGTCCGCCCGCCACCCTAGCGGTGTTGGGAATTCCCGCCAGCGGTGCGGCGGTCCTGCACCACCAATTAGGATGTGACCGCTACCCTGGCGGTCACATTCTGTATTGTTAACATTGTGGCGGGTGCTGCTGTGAGCAGCACCCGCCACAATGCCAAAAATACATGTTGTGCATAGGTACCCCCCAAGTGCAGCCCCCCAACCCCCCTAGGAGCCTGCAAGGGGCCCCCAAAGCAATACCCGCCAGCCTTTCCATGGCGGCATCGCCACCATTGAAAGGCCTTAACTGCCAGGCATCATAATATGGATGGCGGTGCTGCCCGAGTTTCTCCCGGCCGGCAATCGTGACGATTGCCAACCGGCAGAAAAGCGGCAGATGGACTTTCCGTCCACCGCGGTACCCCCCGCCATGGTAATATGGCGGGTGGTAAATGTGGTTGCGGATCGCCGCTGCTGGCCGAGCAGTGGTGACCTGCCCACCATCATAATCACCCCCTTAGTGCGCCTAATCCATACTGCCATTAGGAACTTGGCTATACAAAATACAATCATCCTCGTTGTATTTGTCTCCAATATTCTGTATGCCTCCTTGTATCTCCTTACTCTCAGATTTCTACAGAGGGGAGCAATCCATTTAAATCGGGAGTACAGAGGACAAAAAAATAAAACATGTTCGGGTGACTCGGGGATCTGTTGACAGCAAGGGCAATATTCTTCAGCACTCTCTCCTACTTTACACCAATTCCTTTTAAAATAATTTAAAGGTAGACAGCCATACCTAAACTGTAGGTATAGTTTCTTCGCTAGTGGGGGTTCAATTTCATCCAGTGTGGGCTCAAATAACATAGTCTGTTTAAAATTCATAAAATCAATTGAAAGTGCATCCTTACAATTTATTATCAGGTCGATTTCAATAAAACCCCAATATACAGCATTCAGATTAGATTTACTGATCTGGCTAAGGGTTTCCGGGTCTCTCCAATAGACAACAAGTCCTAGCTTAACTAGCAAGTTCTTGACTGTGCGCATCCAGGGAATCTTATCCACACAATCTGCTAGCATTAGCTCATGGAGACCCACCAGATTATTACAGTAAGAACAACCCCAGAGCTCTGCACTATATAAGGTCGCACCTTGAGTGTTATAAATATCTAATGCTGGTGCCAGCTTTCTCGATATAGTTCTCTTGTGAATTTGCAGAATGCTAGCCGTTTGAAAAGTCTGGGTTGATTGGGCTTTATCCAATTGTGGAATCCAACTCATATTCTGGGTAAGTTTAATACCCAGATAATCAAACTCTTTCACTAATTCTAGTGGTTTACCATCCACATGTAGGTTTTTCTTACATTTAGTCTTTAGGTTGGATGAGAAAAACATGCATTTAGGTTTGGAACTATTTAGCTCCAGCCCTCGTCCCGAACAGAATTTCTGGAAATCATCTAGCAGCTGCTGGAGCACTTGCGGTGTCTTAGATATGAGCAGGGTATCATCCGCAAATAGGAGAGCCGGGGCCCATTGTTCTCCTATTTCTCCTATTTTTGGAGCATCACAGCCATCCCTGCTCAAAAATACAATAATATCATTGATGAACAGGGTGGGTGCTAATACACACCCCTGGCTAACTCCTTCATCAAAATGGATCGCTTCAGTTAGGGCCTCGTTTTCACCCCAGCTCACTTGAGCCCGAGTATTAGCATGAAGTCTTCTTAAAATATTGAGAAAAGGGACTGGCACTCCCATATTTTCCAAGACTTCCCACAATTTTGCTCTGGGTACCATATCAAAGGCGGCTTGTAAATCCACAAAGGCAACATATAATTTGCCCTTGCGGATAGTGACTTCGCTCCAGAAGGTGCACATGAAGTGGAAAATTTGGTCAAGGGTACATACTTGTTCCCTAAAACCAGCCTGCCACTCTGAAATGATGTTCCCCTCTCTAATCCACTCTTGGAGGCGGGCAAGGACCTGTTTACAATTTTCTTTTTGTGAGTCTATAAGGCTAATGGGCTTCTGGTTTACCGGGAGAGCACGGTCTTCCTTCTTAAAAATAGTCACTATCTCTGCCAATTTCCAGGAGTGGGGTATTTTCATACCTGAGAGAATGCTATTAGAGAATAAGTTGATTTATGGTCACCATATTTTAAGATCTTCTTTGTATAGGTAATTTGGTATCCTCTCAGGACCAGAGGCACGACCAGAAACACAAGAGCTAATCGCTGCTTCTGTCTCACTGAGTGAAAATTGCATATCATTAAACTCGCATTGTGCCTCACTCACAGCTGTGGTATCTCTGTCATTCCACAACCTAAGGTTGTCTGTGTACAGGTTGCTAAAAATTTTAACCCGCTCCTCTGGTTGGATACAAAAGTCGAGAGTGTGTTTCTTGTCCCTGGAAATGATGACTACACTTTTCCAAAAGTCCCTAGTATCCCTATTTACCAAAGCATCATGCAGATCTGACCATTTCGATTCTTCCCACTCCCTTTTTGCACTGTTAGTTGCCGCCCTATAGTTTGCCCTAGATTTCATGATCTGTACCTGTGATTTAGATTTTATTGCGTCCAGAAGTGTACCTTTCGCCAATCTACAGGCGTTGTTGTACCAAGACTCAACTTTAGGGCAGTAGTTTTTTTTATGTCTTTGTTTGCCCAGGACATCTCTTATTGTCTCCCCTAGCTTCTCATGGGAATTAAAAAAAAATTCATTTCTCGTCGTGGCAGAGAGTGTAGATAAATGGTCAAAACCAGCCTTAACAAGTCCCTTAATAATGGTTAGAGGCACAGCAGTTTTAGCTACCAAATCCCATTTAATGGTTCTCAAGTTGTTGGTAGGCTGTAATTCACCAATATCATTATAGCCCCTGTTCTCAAGATGTGGTGTATTCTTAATGTTTAAAGATAAACTGAGAACATTGTGATCACTATATAGGCGGTCGATCACCTCCATGTCCACGACGGCAGGCCATAGCTCAACATGGGCTAAAAAGTAGTCTATTCTGCTACAGTAGCCCGGCCTAATAAAAGTAGCTTTACCCTGGTGGTCTGAGATTAACCTGCCATTAGTAACTCTAAGATCATACTCAAGGGTAAGTGCCAGAAGCTGACCTGCTTGGGGTGTCCACCTTACTTTGGGCAAATCTAAGTGGGGAATACCCCATTGGTTATCCAAATCTGTGGTTGGAACATGAGGAGCAGCCGCCATTGGCTCAAAAGTTGTATTAAGATCTCCCGCCACCAGTATTAAATCTCTTGACCTCGGGGGCACGAGCTGTTGCTCAAGAAGGTAGATAGTGTACGTTTTGTTGTGTCTGCCCTATACCCTATTGTAGACATTAATTCGTTTTATAGACAAGCCAGATGGAAACAGAAGTCTAAGGGCAAGAATATCCTTTGAGCTACAAGGCAGAGTGCTTATAGTACATCGCAGCGAGGTCTTGACCCAAATACCCAATCCTCCTCAGGGTCTTCCCTTTGGGCTCTTGACCGCGTCAACACAAAAGGATGTACACCCATTTCTATAGAATGATACAAGACACCAAGTCTCCTGAAATAGGCATATATCGTTAGTGTCTATAAATTCTCCCCATTGGGCATTAGGCAAGAGTTTAGCCAATCCTGCTACATTCCATGAGGCTATCCTCAGCACAGGCTCCTGAGCTAGTTCTGCCTCATATGGAATAAGGGTAGTGTGGAATTCCATAAAATTAAGATGACTCTGTTGTAGCTGTATCCAGGATGTAGCTTTATTTACAAGATGAAGTTACAGGATATGCTGCATTGTAATCCAAAGTAATCAGGTATAGGATGGAAAGCCCCACCAGGAGCAGCAGCCCTGCTGCTCAGCCTCCAAGGATAAACTGACAAATACACTTAAACATACACAGAGGCAACATTTCATGACATTACAGAGACTGGCTGAGCAGAAGAGGACAGGACACAGAGAAAGGACAGAGTAGTGTAAAAGGCAAGATACCACAGGTAGCTATTGGGTTACTGCCGTTTGACATAGTGTCAATTTCTAAGAACATTGGCCCTGCTTGCCTAGATTGGTAAATACTGGATTGCCCAAATACATTCTCCCTATTCCTGGGGGGATCCCCTTCTTGTACGGGAAGCAACAGTGAGTTCTCAGGCCTCATACTTCCACGTACATCCACAATGCAGGGGGTCCTATGCTCCAGTCACTGACAATTTCTACTGTCTACCCCAGTCCCTGCACCTGTCCCCCTCTCTGTCTGCTCGCACAGGGATCTCAGAGAATCAATCGGGATGCAAAATTTAAGCTGAACAACAGTGTGTGCATTAGAAATTGTGCAGGCTTCAACTGCCAGAAGTCCATCTACTATGTCTTGGTTGACAAATGAGACCCGGATTAGGTCTTGTGTTCCTTCTAAAGTTGTGAACCTTTCCACATTAACAATATCGCTCCTGATGAATGAATAACACTCTGTTTTCACGAAACCAATATACAACTTTGTTTAATAGGGACTCTTTGTTTTCCATTGACCCGACAGCCAGCTTTGGAACATGAGTTAAATGAACGACTGCCCTTTTACCTCCCCCTTCATCCCCTCGTTGGTTCATGGCCGTTGAATATCGTGGGGGGTGCACTGGACCCTTGTCCCCCCCTCCACTGCTCCTTGCTAGCGGTCCCATTTCCCCCCAGGGGGTCTTTTTCCATACAAATTCCATGAGGGCGTTCATTCAACAACCTGATCCCTACCATATAATCTCAAAGGTGGAGCAGTGTAGGGCGGAACACCTATATCACAAGGGGGATAATGCTGGCGTATGGAGTCAGAACAGTAGTTACTCTTGGTGCCTTTCACACCAGCCCCTTCTCCTCTGCCATAGCCCATATGATTATTACTATGCTCCCCAGCACTTTTCCCAACAATATCAAGGAGGATTTTAATTTGTTGTTTTCACGCTATAATAATTTCCATCATTCTCCGCAGCATAGTCGAGGTCTCTGTCTTAATGTAGTCACTCCCTAATATAGCACAGTTCTCCGGTCCAGGCTCAATTTTAGCAAGTACAGAATACCTGTTGCTACATTCTACCATTAAAGACTTGTTAGTTGTAGATGAACTAGCACAATTAACATGAGTTGTCAACCCCTCACCCCCCTCTGGTAATGGTAAATGTGGTTTCATGGGTGGCTTTTCGAACATTTCATGGATACGCTTGGGCGGGGAACTTGAGTGAGCCGCTGAATTTGTGTTAGGTAGCACAAGTTTAGAAATAATGTCAGTACATTCAGTCAAAAGTGAGTCAATTCGGGTAAGAACATCATCATTTATCCTTCTAGATGGCGCTTTTTTCCCCTTCGGAGCCCTTGGGGCACCATCCACAGCCTTGCACTTACCCATAAAACAGAGCACGTACAAATTAATAGGTGAAAAGGTTAATGGATAAGAAAGTCCTGTACAGAAAGACGCTACCAAACCTTAAACAATGATGTAAAAAAAAGAAACAACACAGTTCCTGATAAGGAAATGATTGAGCGAACTATTGCAATGTTCTTTTTCCCACTATCACTCGATCGTTGGGGGCAAAGAGAGTAGGCCCAGCCCAGCCTCTTCAAGGCTCTGACAGGTGCAGATGGGCCCATCCTTGGCCCTGGCTTTGCCAGAGCGCCGGCCAGGGCACGCCCGCGTGCGTCCCATGCTGCGGGAGTGTGGCGGCCTTTTTCTGCGCCTCCAGGCACGGTAGAATCGCATCGGGGGCCTTTCCTGCCGTGAGTGATGCCGGGCAAGGTAGTTTCAGGCCCCCGGTGAAAGTGCTGCTGTCCCGCACTGCAGGAGTTTGGCAGCCCTTTTCTGCACCTCCAGCCGCGGTAGAATCGCATTGGTGGCCTTTCCTGCTACGAGTGATGCCGGGCAAGGTAGTTTCAGGCCATCTCAGGCCCCCGGTGAAAGTACTTGCGTCCCGCGCTGCGGGAGTGTGGCGGCCCTTTTCTGCACCTCCAGGTGCGGTAGAATCACGTCGGCGGCCTTTCCTGCCGCAAGTGATGCTGGGCAAGGTAGTTTTAGGCCCCTCGTGAAAGTGCTGGCGTCCCGCGCTGTGGGAGTGTGGTGGCCCTTTTCTGCGCCTCCGGGCGCGGTAAAATCGCGTCAGCGACCTCTCCTGCCGCGAGTGATGCCGGGCAGGGTAGTTTCAGGCCCCCGGTGAAAGTGCTGGCGCAAGAGGTGGGATGACATCTGCCGCCTGAGCAAAAACGTTGCTGAGATAACGCTGGGGGTGCTCCCTCGAAGTGGCAGGTTGGCAAGCCGGAGCATGACACCACTAATGGCCCGCATCTTGGCAGTGACACAGCCAGAGCTGAATGGAGGCTTGAGAGCCCATCTGCAGCAATTTGGGGGTGAGTATTGTGCGAAGTGTGACTTAGCGTATGAAAGACTGCTTGAATCCCAGCCCTGAACCTGTGCGGACCTCTATGATGGCTCTAGTGTGATGCAATGGCCTCTAAGTGGCCTCAGTGTTGAGTGCACCTGTTCTGCATTCGTACAACATTTAGTTTCTCATGTGTTAAAACCCATGACCCTGGTCACATAAAATCATCTTGCCATTTTTTCATCTCACATTGTATAAATGTTGTCTGAATTGAGACATTCCTACACAGGATAATCCATTGTGTGAAGTGGGTAGCCCAGTACACTTGTCAGGCTTGTGTGCGCAGTGTGGCTAGCTCAATAGTGTGCTCATGTGATAATATGTTAGTGGCTACAGGCATGCACAGATGTGGACTCAGGGAGCAGTGAGTTGGTAAGGGTCACACCTGTTCCATGGGTCCCTTTTTCCACAATTATATAGAGGACAGCACCATTGTGAAGTATACCAGCCCAATATCAGCAGCATAGCATGACATGATGTAATTACCTGCCATAGTGACAGCAAGTGCACACAGGTGCTGATGGGGTAGATGGTGATGATTGCAGACATGCATTGGCTAAATTACCTTTGCCATTTGTGCACATGGCAACATGACTGGGATGGGTAGACTCTGTGACTTAACTGCAGTTTAGCTGAACCTGGCTATTGCGAGATTGTTTTGGCACTATGGCTTAACATGGTTGGATGTGATCAGTGGGTATGTCAAATTGTGATGTTACTGAGGTGTGGTGCAGTAATTAGAAGGATGATAATGAGCAAAGGCTACTCAGATAGTCAGTCCCTAGTATGTGTGCATTGTGGAGGGGTGTCTGTAGGAGAGTAGGATCTGCTTCATATGGGTACCCCCACTTTTTGCTGGTGTTTCACTGTTTTTCGACCTTAGTCTGGCTGTGGCCCTGCTAATCAGGACCACAGCCTAGCTGCTTCCTCTCTAAAATGGTTTACATGTACATTAGGTACATATCTAATTGGATTCTGGAGTGCCTTATAAGCCCCTAGTATATGGTATACTATGTACCTAGGGCATAGGTACCTCAGAGGCCTACCAGGGGCTGCAGCATGTATTATGCCACCCCTGGGAAGCACTCCAAAATGACACCACAGGTCTGCTACCTGGGTAAGGGTGTGCTTGCACCCCATACTGTGGTATAGGCTACCTATATCACTACCTTATACAGACACATATAAACCTATAAGCCACTCCTATGGCAGGTCTTGACAATCCTGAAGGCAGAGTGCTTGGTTTTATGTGAGAGGGTGCCCAAGCATGAGCTGAGCCCCTCTGCAGCTTTCGGAAATACTTCCTTATGGATGTTCTGTGATACAGCCATACCATATACTCTTATACCATATACTCTTAAGTGCATTATAACCTCGCGGTAAATGCTAACTTTGGGATGGCTGCATCAAAACATGTCGTGTTTGGTGTCAAACGCTTTGGAATACTACCCCCCTGCCAATTTTGGCGGCGGGGTTAGCATTCCACCCTTTTAGAGGGAGAGACATGTTCACACTGGCTAAACCCGGTAGGACTTTCCTGAGCCCTGGCCTCACAAAATGGATGCCTCTGCCACAGACATAAATGTATATGTGTATGTACTTGTATAGCGCACTGCCACCCCCAACGGGGGTATCATGGCGCTTTTACTCATACCGCTGTAGAACCCTTCCTGGCCTTTCCCTGTGAAATGTCCACTCCTGGGCACCCCCATGGTGAAGCCAGGCATCCCAGCGCTGCTGGGGCTGTTGTGGAGATTAAGCAAGCTATTGCCCAGAGTTGCAGCGTGGGACCCATGATTAGAATAGGCACGAGGCGAGAATTATCAGGTCCGAGGAAATTGAATCCAAGACCCGCCGAGGCGGGGGATTGAACTCTGGTCCTGGGCCAGAACTCTGCATCAGGGTCTGCCGCTCTAACCATTGTCCCCACCTCTCCAGACAGGCTGATGTGTATTGGGGCTGGGCGGGAGCACTCTGGTGCTTTGAAGTCCTGCACTGGGGGCACACTTGGTGTCCCTGTGCATACTCCAATTCAAACCAGTTGCAGGGGCTACCTGCCCATGTTCTGGCGTGAAACTGGACAAAGGAAATGGGTGTAACCACCCCTCTTTCCTGGCCCTCCCATAGGTGGGGCCTTAGAGTTAGTCCATCCCCTAAACTCACTATAAGTATAGGAATCCAGTCCCTAGGTCTTTAGATTACCCTGGACGAACCTCTTCAACATATAGCCTGGACCTTCGACTTTCTATCACGACTAGAAGACAGAAGAAATCTCCCTGGGGGTCAAGGAGTGACTCCCCTGCTTGGCAGGCACCAAAGAAGCAACTGACCGGTCTGCAATTCTGAAGCTCCCGCCGAACGCCAAAGTCTCTGCATCCCAGAGGTGGATTTCCAGACTTTCCCGAGGCTACCCTGAGTACACAGCAAAGCTGAGGCCCGTGGCTATCATGTGTGACGTGGAACCGCGACCCCTGGACACCGCGAACTTTTGTAGTAATACTATCTTCCTGGTCCTCCTCAAAGTTGTGGTTTGGGCTCGGTGTAGCCCCAGCCTTGAACACCTCCTGCACCGAAGATTGTTGGCCTCCACTCCACGAGTGACCCGTGGGCCAGCTTCAAGTGCGATCACCTGAGGTTCCTTTGCGATCACTAGCCCGTTGGCTATCAGGTCCCCACAAAGGCAACTCCTTTTCTGATTGAGCTTACCTGGTTGCTCCAGATGTGCCCCAGCTTACCCTCACTGGGTGAGTCCCCCAGACCTTGCTGGTTTGCACCGCAGTCCTTTCTCTGCATTCCTGTGACTTGCCGTTGCCAAGGCTTGTTGGGTCCATTCTGATCGCCGACACCGCAGCACTCAACAGTCTTTGTGGGACAGCTCGAAACCGGCTCATGGACTTTGTCAACGCCTCCTGGACCTCGTGGCTGAAGAGTCAAGACACCCATCAACTCACCTGAAGCACCCGACATCTGTGGGCATTGGCCCATCCTGCCCTTGGTCACTGGCAAGTGACCCAGACTCTGTCCCCTCAGATTTCAGGTTCCTTACATCCTAGATCCAGGCTTGGATCTCTCCGGACACTTCTCCTCTTCACGGCAGCAGCAGTTCTTTGCAGGCTTCCATTAAAATCGACGACGCGACCTGACACCAAAAGACACCTATTCACCCGGCTTCCCTGGGTGAGGTAACTCGAGTACTCCGGTGCTCTCGTGGGTGCTAGCCCTAGAACTTCTTAAGTCCAAAAGGGTTTGGTCCTGACTCGATTAGAAGTGTCCCTAATCTTTAAAATTCCAACCGCGACATTGCCCATAGAAGATAATAGGATCCCGCGGTTGTGTTTTCACACTGCATACTGTTCCAGTGGGCCCCCTGTGTCACTACCTTGGGTGGTTCCTTGGGGTCCCAGCGATTCTAGAGGCAATAGGCCTAGTGCTTATTCCAGTCGTGGTTCTTATACCATTTTTTTAGTATATGGTTTGGTACGCCCCTAGGGCCCAAACGTGTATTTGAGCTTTTACTGATGCTTGATCACTTGTAACTTTAGTACTTCGAACTCCAGTCTCATAAAGATACTAGAGGGGTGTGTTTAACCTTAAATACATATATTTTGAATATATACCTGGTGTGGTTGTCTTTTCATTTGATCATTCAAGAGATTATAGACTGGTAAAACAAGCTGCTTTACATTCCTTCAAGACTTATCCTGAAGGCTGCTCTCCATAGCTACCACTAGGATAGCTTTCACATAAGGTTGTAAGGGGTTGTTTGGACTGATGCAAGGGGCCCACTAGAACTAGTGGACAGCATAGCAGGCCACCTTCTCACAGTGTCCTTGTGCATCAGTGCATGGTGAAGTTGTGGCTAATGCTTGTAATCAGTGTGTGAATTTTTAGCACATTGATGTGTCCTCAATGTCATCAGTCAGCACAATGTAGCGATGTCATATGCCAGACCCTAGGGATTGTCACACATTAGCTGTCCTAATGGAGTCCACCTACTTCATCATCAACAGAAGACAAAATCCTGCCTTGGATCAATGAGGGCCTGCCAGGGACTTGTGGACATGTTGGTATGTGACATGTCACAACCTATGGAGGCCATGTATTAATTTCCCCTTCTCATCCTATTGTGCATTTTGTTTGTGACTGCATTGTTCAATGGTGCGCATTGTCACTTCTTTAACAAATAAGATGTGGCCTTGTGACATATGCTGCAGTGTGAGTGTCAGAGACATCAACTGGCAGTGAACAGCAGTGAGCATCATATTAGTGTACATTCCTAGATGTCTGCAGTGCACAATAAATAACTTGTAACATCTACACAGCTTACACCAATGTACAACTGTAGTTGTACTTCAAAGCCCAACATGGTGGAGGTCAGTTTCTGGTTGCCCTTGCAAAAGGACATATTGGACTTTGTATCTGTGATGTTCCATGAAATAAACTACATATGTGACTGATTCAACATGTTTTGATGTATAGCTATCTTACCTACAGGCACGTAGGTGTGCATACAGACGGTTTTATGTGTGTTTACAGGGAGGCACAGGACCAGGTATTTGGCTGTGTCAACGCAACATGGAGCATGACTATCATCTATGCATGTTTCCATGCATCATGATTGCATAAATGTGGCATATGCAGAAAGTACATGGACTAGTTAGACATGGTAGATCCATTTTCCAGTTTGGAGCTTTGTTTGCATTTGATGTTTGTGAGTATGACACTATACTGAACCTATGTCTCTGTCTCTTGAAGCATCTACCGAGGGCAGGGAAGGATGGGGGCCCGACAGCATTGGGGAAGCTACTGGCACGACTGGGACACAAGAGTTCAGTGACACTGAGGGGACCAGTGCCTCGGAGGGGGACAGGAGTGCCCTGGAGGATTCACCGCCGGAAACACCAACCTACACATCCTCCCAGTCCAGTGATGACTCTTCGATGTTGGGGGGCAATGGAAGTTCCAGATCTGCCTCTTCTTCCGCCACACCTCGTCCAGTGCCCACCGTCCCGGATGCTCCCCCAGGTGCTGTCCGTGCCCGCAGCCCTAAGAAGGGTAGAGTCTCCTTCCCCCAGGCACCGCTGCCTCAGCCCCTGTCTCCCCTGCTGCCCTCAGTGTGGAGGCCATAGAAATTTTGCACCAGCTGTGTGTGGGTCAGACTGCTCCCTTGAATGCCCTCCAGGATCATAGCAACAAGTTGTCACAGGTTGTTGCGGTCATGGAGGGCATTCATTCGGATGTGGGTGGCCTACACAGAACTGTCCAGTCTTTGTCCTCCACAGTGACAGCAGCCATTCAGTCCCGTCAGCGACCACCCTGCCAGTGGCCCCACCTGATGAGAGTACACACACACCAGAGCCCTCAGGCACCCAGTCATCCACATGCAGCACACAGCAGCAGCAGTTTAAGTGTACCAGACACCATACACCATCATCACAAAACAAAACAAGCACACATGACCGCAAAACAAAAATCCCAAAACAGGACACTCAGGGACATAGGGCAAAGAATCATGCATCCACATTACATTCCTCAAAATCATTACCATCCAAGGGCACTCTCATCCCCACACCTGATCCCAAAGACACACAAAAACTTGCCCTGTCTGCTGTGAACCTGTTGCCTACCACAACCAAGTCCAAAGACATTCCGAAGGCAGATTCACCCAAAACTTCAACTCCCACCCACATCCCTGTGAAGCAGGGACAAGAGAGCAAAGTGGGGGGTTTACCTCAACAACAGGGGATGCAGGGGAAAAGGCAAGGCCACACCCAGCGTACCACCAAGTTCAACAAATCCCCCCAGGGAGAGCCACCTGCACCTGCTACACCTTTGGGGAAGAGTGAGGCTGTTGTGCCCACCTCACTTCTCACTCCGGCCAAGACCCTTGTGGGATATCAGATCCCCATACAGCGGAGACCCAGCCCTCAACATTCATCCTCAGCCACTGAGCCTCCACACAGAATGTCACCACCTCCACGTGCCACCACTCCACCCGGTCCAAGCAGCCCTCAGGCTCACACATCCATGGATCCCTCTACCTCAGCCAGTTCTCTCCCTCCCAGGTCCAGTCCTCAAACTGACCCCGACAATTAGCACCCTCCCAATTCAACTTCAAGCCAAAGTTGAAGCCAAGTCCCCCTCCCCACACCATTTCTCCCACAGCAGTGCCTGTACTGCCCATTCAAAGCCCCTGACCTGTGGTGATTCATGGCAGTGGACTGTGTTACCCATTTCATGTGCAAGTACTCATGCACACATGTGCGGACTAGAAATTTGGACTGGCCAATGTCCTTGATGTTTTGAACTTTTGATGCCTATCCGGAGATTATGTAATAAAGACTGTTACTCATGTTGTGTGCTTTGTCGCTGCCCTTGCTAATGAAAAAGTGCAATGTATGTGTATATGTTCATGTGACACATGCTCTGTATGCCACATTCACTTTGGCAACTACTTGATTTTCTTTTGCAGAGGTTGTCAGAGGTTACAGGCACTTTTGTGTTTCTTGACTTAGAGGCTTGAGGGTGCAATGATGGTTGTCTGTGATGATGTCCTCTTATCCTAATCATTCTATTGCCAGGTCTCCAATTTAGTACACATGTCATATTTGGATGCTTTACATCAACAGCAGCTATTTCTATTTACATGATGACTGCAGGCGATGACAGGGTCCATCATATCTGTGGTTTCTATGTTGATGTGAAAACATCTTGGGTAGGTATGGCTTCATAGTCACATGGGTACATTAGAAGGTGTGCACTTGAGTAGTCATACAGTGTGATTGGCCTGTCATTGTCAGACGTATTGAGGTGTATGTGCCCATGAACATGACACCTACACACATGTATGATCCAGATAATGAGTGCCTGTTTGTTTACATTATCAGCCATGTGCTTTAGATTGGGGGCACATGTAGTAGTTGTTTGTTGAGCACTGTGCAGTGTGTCAGTGTGACCTTGCAATCCTGGGGTACACCTACTTGTTGTTGGTGTCAGTTGTGAGTATGCAGAGTGCATCACTGCAATGTCTGTGTTGTGTTTTGTTGATCTGCCATGGCTCTTGTGTACGTTTGTGCTCACTGTGCTGACCTGCTCAGGTAAACTGACAATATATGTGACTTTTCTCATACATTGCTGTCACTTGACACATTTTTGGCACAAGTATGTGGTATGAAGAGTCATACCATCCCCTATAGGGGCTTTTGATGGCTACACATTGTGAGTTACTCCTCTATGTGTTTTTGCACGGTACACTCCTCACCTGTCCTATATTAATGTACACACCACTTCAGTCTAATATCTTCCACCCCATGCCTTGCCAGTGTGTGACCCTCCCCACCACTTCATGAGGTGATACTGTACTGTGGGAGGATGATATGTGTACAGGACCACTGTGCCACTCAGGACAGTTTCACCATTTGTTATGTGATGTTTTCTTCTACTTGATTGCAGTCATGGTTGCTCATGTACAGTGCATATGTTTTACAAGCACAGTCCTCTAGTCATGTTCGAAACATCTGTTTTTTCCTGAGTTCTGCAGCAGTAGGTGATAGCTAAAGTGTATGTCTGTTTGTTGAGGTACTGCTACCATTCCTGAGTGTGATGTGATCTGTGGCCTGTGATGATTTGTAGTGTGGAAGTTCAGGGTGGAGCACTCAGACATGTGTGATACTGGTTTTGTTGGTGTTCACACACTGCTTACTGTGGATGCACTGTTGTCAGTGTATGTTGCCTTGTCCTTGCCTGGTGTGAGTCCCCCTGATGTCCAGCTGAGTTTGCTATGTGATGATTTTGTATGTTCATATGTTGTGTTTTTGTTGCTGATGGATGCAGTCTTTGGCCTGTGTTGGCTCTTTCTACTGACAGGTCCATGTGTGTGTAATGTTATATTTACATGAGATTGTGTGTGAGGAGTTTGTGCATTGTAATACATTCAGATGTGTGTTGAATGTGTAGTGTGCATTTCATGTGTGAATGTCACATGCAGCAATGTGGAGTCTTGTTAATGAGCTTGTTTTGAGTGCACAATAGTGCTTTGTCCTCCTATATTTGACCTGTCACTTGTCAGGAGTGTACATGTGCATGCTTGTGCTACACATGAACAGCATGCTCACTTGGTAACTGATGTAGTGTGTATGTCTGTGTTAGCAGATTTGTTGTATTGATCACAGTTAGTGTTCATGATTTGCATTTGATAATGCATTTTCTGATTGGGTTGGGGGATGGTGTCTGTGCAGTTGGCCAGAGTGAAAATGTTGTATATTCCTGTGCTTTCTAGGGTCACATTGCCTATCCACTGTTTGCCTGCGCCTGGCTGAGCTTGTTGGTCTTCTTTGGGTGTTGTTTGTGAGACATGTGTTTGGCAATTGGATTTTGATCAGCATTGTTTCAGACATCCCTGGGTGGGATTCTGACATGTGTAGATGCACACCAGGGTGTGCGATTGATTATCAGGAAACTCACATGACCTTATTTGCACCTTTACCTGTGTTTCCCACATGTGTTGAGTAGTGAAGGTGTGTGATGGGTAGATGAGGGGTATGTGTCAAGGTCATACTTGGGTTTGACAGTCAGGGAGTGTGACATTGAGCCATGAGTGTTGTGCTGGTGGCATACACATGTCAAGGTAGTTGACACAGGTGTGGGACTGGTCATTGTATGGCTTATGACAGTTCCTATCATTCCTGGGCCAAAGCATAGCTTGCATTGCTGTATGACAGGGATATTGCACAGAAATTACTTTATTTCAATTTCAATCAATTTACCACCCATGTCTGATTTGATGGCCTAGGTATAGTGTGGTATGTTGTTCCTCTTGCATGTCATGTACAAATGCTATGTGGGTTTCTCCATGTTTTTCCTGCACTGGGCACTCCACTTTAGGCTAGTCTATTTATTGTCATACATTGCTGCTGACTTATGGTTGTTAATCTGCACAGTGACTCTTCATTTCTTCAATTACTCACTTTGATTCACATGAGTGGAAGGCAGGTGTGAGGAGGAGGGTTGTCCTGAGTTTCAGGTCAGAGTTTCCTGCTGTCAAGATGGACTCTTCCTGACACTCATTCACTACTTAGTAGTTGGTGCTCCCTTTGTTGAGGTGGAGTGATGGTGTGTGGTGTTCTGTGGGTTGGGAGTGTAGTCAGTGTTGTTGATGTACTGGACATACTCACATGCTATCATTAATTTCAGCAGCGCACTTGTGAGTGAAATGCACAGTAGGGCTTACTTTGAGGTTTCTGTTTGAGTCAGAAATGTTGTTCTGTGTTGCATGGTATGGGCTGTCATTGTGTGATATAGTCTGCCATTGTATGTGATGGGCCTATCAATGTCTGCTTGGGGGCTGTGGTGATGTGTGATTGTGTGGCAGTGGTGTGTAATATGCTGTGTCATCTACCTGGGCTCACTGACTCATTCCAACACCTTGTTGGCCTACTGTGAAGTACATATACACACCCTGCTTGGTCTGCCCTCCTCTGTTCCAAATTGTATGTGGACTGACCCTTATTGGTGTGCAATGATGACTATAGTCATTTTGGAGGGACTCTTGCCTCACCCCACACTCACGTTCCTATTCAATTGCTGGTGATCTTAATGAGATGTCACTGTAGACAGGGTCCCTGCACATTACTTTTTGCAGCAGATGAGTTGTGCAGAGTGGTGCTTTTTTATGTTACATGTGGTGTGGATGTTGTGATGTTGGTCTTGCTTGTCTGGGACAATGTCCTGGACTCCTACTATAGTGTAGGAAGGTTTTCTCGCGGCTTCACCGCTGTGGTGACATGACCGCCATGACTGGGCTAGCTGCAGTGATTTCTATGATGGTGGGTGACCCCGATGCAGAGGTGTCAATTTGTGACGTGCAGGACATGTGTACGTACACTGGGGGATATATTTCTGTCTCCACCAGGGTGTCTTATGTAGTCAGGACACGTATTTCAGCACAACAGTTGTGGTTGTATGCGGGGATGTGTTGTTGACTTGCCTGCGGTGTTGACTGCGATGGCATCTTATCTGCTGGTATTGGATGAGGTACAGCAGTGGAAGGACTTTTAGAGCTGGATCCATGGTGGCCAGGAACATGTGGAGGTGCCTTGGATTCGAGTTTCTATCACCGCAGTTGTGCTTCCGTCGTCTCTGAGTGGCTGGTTTCTCCACTGCGTTCTGATGGGCTGTTTGAGTCATCGTGATTTGTACGGCAGTCGTCACGTCATTCCGCACGGCGGTCTTTCTCTATTGGCTCCCTCCGCCACGTTTGCGGGATGAAAATTCTGGCAGATCCAGAAACACCGCAACGGACGGGAAATGCGCTATCTTTGCCCATTGTAATATGGCGGACGCAAGGACCGCCACAGGAGTAAGTAAATGGACGTTTTCCGCCAGCACCGCAGAGGTGCCTAGAACTGCCATCGTAATCGACCCCTAAATTACCTTAACTTGTGATGAACCCCAAATGTTGGTCCCATCATTAAGACTGTTGCTGTGCGAAAAGTATTTAGACATAACACGCTACCCAATCAGAACTTTTAAATTTAAAAAAAGCCCTATCACATAAAGCCTCCGCATTGAAAATGTTATAGTCCAAGACATACCAAACAAGAACTTTGTCTACAGGTATCAAGTATAGTCAAGACTTATAAATGAGATGTCTAGATGACAATATTCACATAAATTGTGACATTTGTTATACATGTCTAAAGTTTAAAAAGGACTGATCACACATAGCATCCACATGTATTGCATTACCGTCCAAAGCTTACCAACAGAAGGTCTATCACATGGTCTAGTGGTGTCACTGGTATCCTATGCAATCTCGTGTCTCTTAATAATTTTCTCTTATTTGCTTTCTCTGTTCACCTTCTGAAAACTGGTGTTGTTGCATTGGTGGGCTGAGATATATATTGAGGGCATGACTGATAGACAACTGGCAATGCAAGCAAATATTGCTTTTTAAAACAAAATCTTTTTATTATGCTTTAAACTGTGAACAAGAAACACGTGTTTTCAACAACAGTGGTCCCCAGAAAGTGAAATGGAAACCAAAGGAATGAATATAGACTCAATTGTAGCTATATTTAGTGGACTTGTCCAGCCGGAGAGAGGTCTGATATTTACTTGTAGATTTAGGATATAGTCATACAAAACAATACATAAAATGGGACACAATCCTGTGTCCTACGTAGCCAGTAGAGTACATAAACAAGGGATAAAACGAACAACAGGGGGCTCAGGCAAAGCTTTTCCTGTTTGTTACACAAGGAGGATATACAGTGTTACAAGAACAAATCACTACCAAACACCTTTACAGCAGAATGAACGAAAGGTTTTTTGCATATAAGGTGTATTAGGGTGTCGACGGCGTTTCGATCCGTTTGAAGAATGAGCAGATCATCATCAGGACTTAAATAACATGCCTGTTAGATAGAGCCTCATTAGCCGCAATTCCAGAATGGGGGAACATGAGCGGGGAGACGAGGGCTGTTATAATGGCGGCTCCAGATATGATGAATTCAAACTCGTCTCGTCTCCCCGCCCAAGTGCCCCCATTCTGGAATTGCAGCTAATGAGGCTCTATCTAACAGCCATGTTATTTAAGTCCTGATGATGATCCGCTCATTCTTCAAAAGGACCGAAACGCCGTCGACACCCTAATACACCTTATACGCAAAAAACCTTTTGTTCATTCCGCTGTAAAGGTGTTTTGTAGTGATTTGTTCTTGTAACACTGTATATCCTCCTTGTGTAACAAACCGGAAAAGCTTTGCCTGAGCCCCCTGTTGTTCGTTTTCTCCCTTGTTTATGTACTCTACTGGCTAAGTAGGACACAGGATTGTGTCCCATTTTATGTATTGCTTTGTATGACTATATCCTAAACCTACAAGTAAATATCAGACCTCTGTCCGGCTAGACAAGTCCACTAAATATAGCTACGATTGAGTCTATATTCATTCCTTTGGTTTCCATTTCACTTTCTGGGGACCCCCGTTGTTGAAAACAATTGTCTCCCAAGGTCCCTGGTCGACTTCTCTTGGGTTCCCTTGTTGTTGCAGAATATGTGAACAAGAAACACAGCAAAGCTCTCTGGCACAGATATAACACACACTTCAGAAGTTAGTATGTTAAACATGAAAGAATTGAGACAACAGCTTGATAACTCGCAGAGGCAAACAAAGTTCCCATACTCCCTCCATGGGCCCCAAAGCTTGTCAAATTTCTGTGGGCAACTCCTACCCTTATAAATTGTGTACTTGGCTACATGCACCAAACCACCCCTTTCAGCCACTGGGATATTGTGGGCACCCCTCTCCTCCTCCATTTCCGGGCTATCCCGCTCCAGGCAATGATGAGGGCCATAATACAAAACAGCAGTGTGTATCTTGGTAGGGTTTGGTCCACCCATATCTCCAAAGTTCACAGCTTCCATATCAATTTCAGTGGTTCCACTGTAACCGTTGAGAGACACCATCCCACCTCCGACCAAATCAACTGAATGGACGAGTAGTACTAGAGGGTATGTACCAGTGTTCCACACTGGCCACATCCTCGTAGATACCTGATGTTATCAGCCTTTCCTATTAAGAATAATCTAGTTCTGGTGTGGTAAGTACTCTGTAAGATTTCTAGCTGAACTAATCAGAAGCCCACTTTAATGGAGACCTGCCGTGGGTAACGGTACGCATCTCCCCAGTCCTTCAGAGGACACCCATGTCTACCTCCCACCAACTATGTAGTACGTCAAGGGTAGGTTGGCAGTTAGCTGCCAGTGTACAGTATGTCAGAGAGGTAGAATTGTTTCCACAGAGGGGCTGATAGGATCAAGAACACAATCTGTGTTTTCCCAGCCACCTTGTGCAACAGGTCTCAGTATCCCTGGAGAGTGTGGTGAATCTGCATATAGCGGAAGTGTTGGGTGGCTGCCAGTTTGTACTGGTTCTGTAAATATGTGAAGGGGAGTAGACCCTTTTGCCCCCAGATACCCACCAGTTTTAATATCCCAAACATGTCCCATTGTAGCCTGCAGTCCTGTCCCTGGAGGTTCCAAAGGGATGAAGTCCCACAGAGGGGGACTCTTGCGTCAGTTGGCCCTACTGCAAGCAAATATTATTGTACTGTTAACATAAACAAATTTCTTACTAATGAATCATCTCCCACTCTTATCTGTAAGAGTGTATACATGCAGAAAATCCCTGTGAATTAAATGATTTGAGAGATAAATGTATTCTTAACAAATGTAAGGTAATCACCTTGTTGCAGGTTCTCGTCTCTGTTACAGTCACTTTATTACATTATTCAGAACCAATGATGTAAAAATGTTTAAAAAAAACAAAGATCAGGCGGGAATTGCAAAAATGTCTACACTCCTCCCAGGTATTGTCTACGCTAGGCTAGTGCTTGTAAATGCACTAAGGGTAGGACACGATAGCTGTTTGTCCATAAGTCAGAGGAACCTAGAAAATATATTGTGGCTAAAACATTCCAGTATCCCAATCCCTGGAAGGGTAGGGCATATTTCTGTAACACTGCTTTTAAGATGTTTCAAGGCTCAGCAGGCTAGGTAAACCAGTGTTTTGGGCACAGAATTGTTTTCTAGCAAAGCAGATCCCACTATTGTAGACATAGTAGAAGCTACAGAATCTGCAAGCGGGATGAGAATCTGATAGTCTTTCTTTATGATTAAAATAAGCTGGATACAACGGGATAACAGTGATTTCATTATATGGTTAATTATTAATAATTATATGTGGATGAAGTTAATCATAGACAATTAACTTGAACTAAAGTAAGTGGGCATATAACAAATTATGTAGTGATAGGCTTGTAGCTTCACTGCTTTTGAAACATATAATATTGCTTAATCACTGCTATTAAGGTTGTAGCCTGATAATACAATTTTTAACAGCAGACAGGTGAAATTATTATTCCAAAATAATGCTGGTATTTGCCGCCGATTTTCTCTGGGTATAACATACAAAAACACATGATTACATCAGCTTGGAAAAAGTCTCCAGCAGGCAACCATGTCTGCATGCTAAAGAAAACTTCCCAGTTCCAACAACCCAACCAATTTTTTCTTTCTAATTTATACTCACTATCACTTCTACTGTATGCTGTGATCCATTTCTTCTCATCTAATGTGGCGCTATGTAGGCTGTAATGTAACCATACCAGGGAGGACCTGGCTTGGCGGTTCGGGCTGGACTGTTCCCACGAGGCACAGGGTCAAGAATGGTTTGCATATGGCTGGGTTCAAACTGGAACGACATGGTGAGCAAAAAACTATGGATTTAGGCCCAGAACTCACTCTGTACTGGGGTGAATGTATGACATTGTTATGCATTCTGTCCATCAACTGTTGTTTATGCATTTGTCACCCTGAGTGGGAAGGGTATGCCCAGACGTGGGTCCCGTGCTTTCCATGCCACTGGAATCAAGCTATCCTGGCTGAAGAGGGGTGAAACCCCGAAACCGGTCCTAGGATGCTTGTTTCCAGTCCAGGGAGGACCTGGCTTGGCAGTTCGGGCTAGACTGTTCCCATGAGGCACGGGGTCAAGACTGATTTGCATATGGATGGGTTCAAACTAGAACAGCATGGTGAGCAAAAAAACGATGGATTTAGGCCCAGATCTCTGTACTGGGGTGAATGTATGACACTGTTCTGCATTCTGTCCATCAACTGTTGTTTTTGCATTTGTCACCCCAAGAGGGAAGGGTATGCCCAGACGTGGGTCCCGTGCTCTCCATGCCACTGGAATCAAGCTATCCTGGCTGAAGAGGGGTAAAACCCCGAAACCGGTCCTAGGATGCTTGTTTCCTGTCCAGGAAGGACCTGGCTTAGCAGTTCGGGCTGTACTATTCCTATAAGGCACAGGGTCAAGACTGATATTACATAAAAAGTGCAAAAGAACAGAATGTGCGTAGTTGATTGAGGTGAACTATCATTACACAGTCAAGGGGGGAGTTGTGAGATTGAGAATATATTCATTGGATATGCCAGCATTATTGGTATACAATTAAATTGAACTCTGGTTAGAACAGACTGGTGCTGGGTGTTCTAAACAAAAGAGAGATGCGATGGAACCCCTTGCTGTGAATGTGATAGTTCATAATAAGTCAAAACAGAAGTTTCCCCCCTGCATCTATCCCACCTGTCAGAAGCAGTTTACATAATAAAAAGTTCCTTTAACCTTGATTTAGGAAACCCTTCACAGAGGCTATGAGTATCAAAACGTTCCGATAGCCCCAGTGATGTAAGAGTATATTTTACATAGGATAGCCAGGGTTTTTTGTGGTTGTGATCTAAAGATAAAAAATCTTTCCGAATCGTTTGATTCAGAACAACGCTGTTCCTTTTTCACAATTGCAACCACAGGGAGAGCGGGGCCAGTTTAATAGCATCACTGATGTAAGGCAGACCAGCTTCCTTGTGAACAACAAAATTACTGCAAGCTGTTGGAACTGCTAACAGCAGCTTAATAAAGTTGTCTTCTATTACTTGAAAGGCTGCAGTATCTGCTATTCCCAGATCCCTGCCCTGTAAGTAGCAATAGATCTCGATTTAGCCAGATAGATTTTGATCATTTCCGGGACAGGCTTACTGCCCAGTTTTTTCGAGAAGCAGAAATTTCGGCTATACTCTTGCCCAAACAATATGCCCTGTTCTGTACCATCGCCTTCCAAGACTGTTTTAAATCGAAGACTACCCCTAAATAATTTAAACTTAAGACCTGATCTTTTTTTTCCCCATCAAGGTAAAAACTTGGTGGTTTATTTTTGGCGCCTCCCACGGCTAAAATAAAGGTCTTGGTTTTATTTACTTGAACGTCCAGATCGGCCATGAAGGCCTTATAATCAATGAAATGATCTTTAAGTGCTGTGGGAGTCCTTGCTAAAAGAACCACATCATCTGTGTATAGCAGAATCTGAAGGGGGGTGGTCTGTGCTTGAGGGATATCTTTTGATGTTTTAACTAAAGCTTCATACAGATTATTTCTATAGATGGCGAATAGAAAGGGTTTCAGAACACAGCCCTGCCTGACCCCCCCTTTCGATTTTAAAAGGTTTTGTACATTCCCCAAGTCTTCAAAATCGGACCATAGTAACAGCGTCTGAATAAGACTCTCTCATAAAATTAGTTATTGCAGCCTCCACTCCCATGGCCTCCATGATGTTCCACAGTTTGCTGTGTACCAAACAATCAAACGCCTCTGACAAATCCATGATGGTCATGTATACCTTTCTTTGCCAAGGAGTACTTCACAGGTAGTAGTGACAAATTAAGACATTGGCCAATGATACCCCTACCCTGCCTGAACCCGTACTGAACTTCTGCGAGAATTTTCTTTTCCACCACTCAAATTTCCAACTTATTTAGTAGTAACCTACCCATAAGTTTAGCTGTGCTGTCTAGCAAGGAAATGGTTCTGTTGGGTAAACAAATAATTCCTTCACAAAGATATAAACTATTTCAACGGTATCATTCAACTTTTATAATGATGGAACACAAACCAAACGAAAATTCACTTTATAGAATGTCAGTTTTACTTTTGACTGAATAATGCAATTAGAATGTTTACTTCGAAGGCTGTCAAGACAATAGTGACATATATTACAGTGAAGTGATGTGCTCGGTGACTGTGGTGGCGTGAAAATATTATATACAGGTGTGAAAGTAAGATATTTACACATGAACCAACTGGATTTACAAATGAGAAAAAATGGTCAGAACAAAATAAATCAATGTCTCCGGTAGATGGCAAGAGTGCTCATTATTTTAAACCATGAGACTTATTATAGCTGAGCCAACGTTTTATGCCGACGTTTCGACCCTGACAACAGCCTAATTGAAAGATGTCTAAGCGGGTCTTCTTCAAGGCTAGGGTGCTGTAGACAGCCTGGAAATAAAAAGGGTTCTATCAGGGTTTGTGTTCCAAATTCCAAAATGACATATATAAATATATCTAGATGGCAACAATGTTAGAGGTAAATTACTCACCCAAATGAAGGGGTGAAATTCCTCAGAGAAACTTCTTCAAGTCGAGGCTAGTGGTTGCCTAAAGACCATGAGGAGGGGAAATTAATCCACCTAATTGGGTAGACGAGTAATCTATTTAAACCATAGCATACGTTAAATTGCCAGAGGTCTTACCTGATGGAATTTAGGAACCGCCGTGGTCCTGCGAGTCGTCTAATCACTATGTGGGATTGGTTTGTAATGCGGGCAGAAGTCATAAATCATCAGCCACGGTGAAGCAGACATAAGTTATGCTTCCCAGAGGGAAGGCGTTCAAGTCCTGCAAATTAAAAGAACTCAAGTCTGGTAAAGGCTCGGATGTGGGTAACTGAACTTGTGCAATTTAAGAACTGCTCCCCCGGAGGGAAGACTCTCATGATCTGCGATTAGGAAGAACACGAGTCTGGGAAGAGGCTCGGTTACTGGTGAATAAACTTGTGCAATTTAAAAGAAGGGGGCCTACTCACTTAATGATGCGTCCTCCAACAGCGGCAGTCTTGAGTTAGAATGCCGTTTCCCTGGTTTTTACAGCGCTGAGTGCGTTTAACGTGAGGAGAAGCACGCAACACGCGTGTACGTTACAGTTCAGTTACCCGCAGCCGAGCCTTTACCAGACTTGAGTTCCGGGGAGCATAACTTTTGTCTGCTTCACCGTGGTTGATGATTTATGACTTCTGCCCCCATTACAAAACAATCCCACATAGTGTGAGAAAGTGCCATCTTTCTTGCATGGTATGCCCCCACTTTTTGCAGAATTGCTGAATGTACTTTGACTGAGTGTGCCCTGGACTCCTGCCAATCAGGTGCCCAGGGCCTATGTTCCTTCCATAAACAGAAACCTCAAAACCAAATTGGCAAACCCTGGCCACATGTCAGCCCCTGCTAAGTGGTACCCTAGGTACCCAGGGCCTTGTGACCAGGGAAGGCCTGTAAGGGCTGCAGCACTCATGTGCCACCCTTAGAGGCCCTGTACCCTAACACACACACACTTCCCTGGCAGGCTGAGTGTCTGGTACAAGACAAAACAGAGAGACGACATTGCACACATCCCTGTGTGCCATGCCCACAACCTACACTGCCCTGGCATACAACAGCCACCCCTCCAGCTGGGTGCCCTATGCCAGTGGTGTGGGCACAGAGGCAGGAGCCCTGTGCCCCTACAGTACCCAGGTCCATTCCTGGGCCCTGTAAGTGCAGTGCTGCCATTTAAGAGTACATGGTGCTGGGAGCTTGTCAAACACAAACCCCACAGCACCATAATGGCAGCACTGAAGACTGAGAAGTTTGGTATCAAACTGCTCAGCACATTAAATCCACACTGATGCCAGTGTGGGATTTAATGTACCAAGCACCACAGAGGGCATCTCAGAGAAGCCTCCTGAAACCTAACCTACAATCCACGTCTGTTCTGGGGCTGCCTAGGCTGCCACACAACAGACATGTTGCTGGACCCCTGGGTAGGAGAGCCCCTGCTCTCCTGGGTCTGCAACAATGCACATCCTGGGTGAGGTGCTAAATCTCCTCCCCCAGGATGGGCAGGGGGAAGCTTCAAAGGCATGCCGCCTATGTGAGCTTCCCCAGGCCACTGCAACCCCCCACTCTGGCGGGAAGCTTGGCCGGAAACCCCAAATAGGGACAGGGGATGTGCCAGCCTGCCCACCCCACCCCTCAGTTGGGGTAGGCAAGGTGAAGCACATCCCCGGGCTCCCGCCATCTTGAAGATGGGGAGCCCTGCCCAATCAGGATTAGGCTACTGCCCCCCTCCCACAGGAGAGAGGCAGGATAGGGGGTATACCCACTCCAGGACAGGGCCCCATTGGTCCCTGCCCTTCACCTACCTGGAACGCCCCTAAATCTAGTATTTAGGGGCACCCTGAACCTTCCTTCCCCAGATTCCAGATTCCAAAATCCGAAGAAGAGCTAGAAGAAAGAAGACCTGCCCTGCAGCTGCTAAGAAGAGGAAGACACCAACTGCTTTGGCCCCAGCACTACCGGCCTGTCGACCCTCGAACCTGCTCCTGCTTCAACCCGGCATCTCTTGTGGCCAGCAACCTCACAAACCCCAGAGGACCTGGCTACCTTTTGACTCTAAACCCCTGGGACTCCCATGAGTAGAGGCCTACTTCTAATCCCTGGCAGCAGCCCGGAACCACGAACCCAGCACACTCTGCACCAGCCAAGCCTGGCCTGTGCCGGAGTGAACAAAGACCACGAGGACGACCCCACGGCGACTGTGAACCCGAGTCCGGCACCCAAGGACCTCCCTCGACACTCCTGAAGAAGCCTGCAGCCTCAAAACCAGGTGCCCCCCCAACCGTGATCAACAGAGGGTAAGATTTCCCGACACCAAAAGGCACCCCTGCACCCGGCGCCCCGCGGCCTCCTGTGTCCAATCCCGGGGTACCTACCTATCCTCCAACTACCCAACTTACACCTCTCGAAGTGATGGTGGCACCTGAAGAATCTTCGTCCCCGAGCTTGCAGTCTTTTTCTAAACCGGAGATTTCCCATTGAAATCAATTGAGCACCCGAAGGCTCAAAAGCACCCTGCACCCAGCCGCCCGAGTGGCCCTGGCAGTGCAACCTCTACACCTATCTACTTCCCCACTTGCCCTGAGTAAGTGACCAGGAGCCCAGCTCCCACAGCCGCGTGGCCTGCTAGTCAGCAGCCACCAACCGAGGCCCCCCTACCTCTCATAGGATAACATTGGGCCCAACTCTCTCTGCACCCGGCCGCCCTTGTGCCGCTGAGGGTGAACCAACTGTACCTACCTGACCCTGGGAGACCCCTGAGTCTATGCCCAGAACCTTAACTCTGCCAGTCGAGTGCTTACCTTAAACCGATAACTCAATTTTCTCCATAGGGTAACATTGACTGGCTTTTCCTGAAATTTCTTCCAAGTGGGGACTTTTTAAAACCTAAAATATTCACCAAAAATCAGCCGAGTAACGAAAACGAAAATACTCACCTGCTCTTAGGTGAGCTCCCAGTGCTGGATCTTGGTGCACAGCACTGACTATGAAAACTACTTACAACTGTATTTACCAGTAACCCAATTTTCTCCCACAGGAAATCCTTGACTGTTTTTCTGTGAAATTTCTTCTAAGTGTCAATTTCTGCAATCTTTAAATATTCTTTAAAAATCGTATAATATCTGAAAACGTAATTACTTACCTGTTTTGGATAAAGGTCCCAGTACTGAGTCTAGGCACCCAGTACTGGATTACAAAAGTAACAAGAACATACTATACCTGCAACTTGAATTTTCTGCCATGGGGAATCATTGACTGTTTTCTATGAAATATTTTCTAAGTGTCAACTTTTAAAATAGCAAAATATTGTCTAAAAATCATTACAGTATTTGAAAGTCGACTTTTATCACTTGATTCCAAGTACTGACCCAGGACTGAATCTAGGATCCAGTCCTGGAATTCCAAAAAGTAATCTGTTGCAAATAACTTGAAACTTCCATTGAACTCAATGCATTATTGTGTTTAAAATTGTGTTGCCTATTGCAACCACTTGTAACTTTCTACAAATGTCAATTGCATATTGTAAAAGTATTTATATAAAGCATCTCATTCTGAGAAAGTATATTTTAATACCTATTGTTGGTTCTAAAATAAAACAAGCATATATTTTTTATATATAAACCATTGACCTAGAGTTCAGTTATTGAGTGTGTGAGACCATTTGCTGGCTGAGTGTGTGCAACAAATGCTTTAAACTGTCCTCTGATACTGCCTTACTGCTTGACCAAGCTACCACTTTAGAGAGTAAGGTTATATCTAACTTTAGCCTCTGCCAAACCTCTGGGGACTGTGGACTCTGTACACCCTGTACCTATTTGGGAACAGTATATACAGAGTCGCTTTCTCACACATAGTGATTAGACGACTCTCAGGACCACGGCGGTTCCTGAATTCCATCAGGTAAGACCGCTGGCAATTTAACGTATGCTATGGTTTAAATAGATTACTCGTCCTCCCAATTAGGTGGATTAATTTCCCCTCCTCATTGTCTTTAGGCAACCACTAGCCTCGACTTGAAGAGGTTCCTCTGAGGAATGTCACCCCTTCATTTGGGTGAGTAATTTACCTCCAACATTGCTGCCATCTAGATATATTTATATATGTCATTTTGGAATTTGGAACACAAGCCCTGATAGAACCCTTTTTATTTCCAGGCTGTCTACAACACCCTAGCCTTGAAGAAGACCTGCTTAGACATCTTTCAATTAGGCTGTTGTCAGGGTCGAAACGTCGGCGTAAAACGTTGGCTCAGCTATAATAATTCTCATGGTTTAAAATAATGAGCACTCTTGCCATCTACCGGAGGCATTGATTTCTTTTGTTCTGACCATTTTTTCTCATTTGTAAATCCAGTTGGTTCATGTGTAAATATCTTACTTTCACACCTGTATATAATATTTTCACGTCACCACAGTCACTGAGCGCTTCACTTCACTGTAATATATGTCACTATTGTCTTGACAGCCTTACAAGTAAACATTCTAATTGCATTATTCAGTAAAAAGTAAAATTGACACTCTATAAAGTGAATTTTCGATTGGTTTGTGTTCCATCAGTATCAAAGTTGAATGATACCATTGAAATTGTTTATATCTTTGTGAAGGAATTATTTGTTTACCCAACAGAATCTCTGTAGCTTTTCTGACAAATACCCAGGTTCTGAGGGACACAGGGTTACCCCATTGTATTTGTAAAATAGCAAGAAAATGGGGAGATATTAGCATTACAAGGAACACATGTAATTATGTAGTCAATCACAGAACAACATTCTGTGCCCTGGAAAGTGGGGAATTGTTGGCCAGTTATTAGATCGATTTAATTTCGGGGCTCTAGTTGCGAAGTCATCAGTACATTGTTCAGGACAATGCCGTGTTTATTATGAGTGAAATTAATAATTGGCTCTCCCTTATGGTCTCCAAACTTGGGCAAGTCCTAATAATAAAGGGCCCAATTCACAGAACTAACAAAATACTAAATTTACTACCATTTTGGTATTCACAGAAGGCCCTTACTCGTTTTGGTATTCACAGAAGGCACTTAGTCATTTTGGTATTCACAGATGGCACTTACTCATCAATGAGTAAGTGCCTTCTGTGAATAGCAAAATGACTAAGTTACTCAAAATGAGTAAATTACTCAAAATGAGTAAGTTATTCATTTTGATAATCACAGAAGGCACTTTCTCATCAATAAGTAAGTGCCTTCTGTGAATACCAAAATGAGTAAGTTACTCAAAATGAGTAAGTTACTCAAAATGAGTAAGTTGCTGATTTTGGTACTCACAGAAGGCACTCCCTCCTCAATGAGTAAGTGCCTTCTGTGAATACCGAAATGAGTAAGTGCCTTCTGTGAATACCAAAATGAGTAAGTATCTTCTGTGAATACCAAAATGGTAGTAAGTTTAGGATTTTGTCTTAAGATAGTTCTGTGAATCGGGCCCAAAGTCTCTCACCCTCAAGATTTGTAGAGGGTTTGGATGTAATCCAACAAGATCCTCAATGGTCAAACCTACGTTCTCTGCTACTGTTTCGGGGTTAGAAAATATGTTATTATAGTAATTTATTAACAAGAGGTCCCAGGTGTCATATCCTTTGATTATTAGCATATAAAAGTGAGGGGATGTTTTTTATGAATTTTAGTACTTCCATTTCAAGAGTGTTAGCTAGCAATGTCAAAAGGCCCCCCTTAGCTCTACGCTCGGTTGAGGGTACTGCAGGAGTACTAAATGAACATTAACCATCTATGAAGATTTTGTGTGTCTCCCAAGTTTCGTGAATGCAGTTAATCTGACAGTCAGAGAGTGCTTTAAACCGCGGTTCATTAAATTGTTAGTTATTAAAACCTGCTTTGTTCCATGATAAAACGGTATGGGTCAGATTAGTTGCACAAGAGATGAGGGCCTCTATGATATCATGAGGTTGGCTAAGCAAAGAGGTGTTATAGTTCAGGGCCAATCTTTCCTCCCCATTTAACCCACTGTGTTCCCTAAGCCTGGAACTCTCTGTAAAAACTGGGAGTTCAGCTTGACAAGGCCTCGGACTGTCGTTCTCCAGTCAGTTGCAGGAATCAAGGTTTGATAAGGGGGCGAATCTGTTAAAAATTGAAGGGCCGATACTGGCATTGGGCCCAGACCCACTCCGCGTGGTTTTTACCAGCTCTGTCTTTGCTGCAGTATTGCGTAGGCAACAGGGCGCATTATATAAGTAACCAAGAGGTACAGGGAAGATCTGGGTCGAGGCTATGGGTACCGTGGGTGGGTAAAATAATAAGTCGGCTACAAACTGCGAATTATCAAAGTTCATAACAATGCAATCGCCCTCCTGTGATTTTGGAGATGGACCTACCCAAGAAATTTTCCTGGTCATGATAAGGTGGTTCCAAGCTAAGTAACCCAATCTATTATGGGCAGAGAGCCAGTGGGAAGTTTTGTCCATAAGTTGGGTAGTAGTTTCTTGTAATGTGGGCCTCAGGGTACGAACATTTACCAGGATTAGAACAAAAGGGCAGGCTGCTGGGGGCGATTAAGAGTTTGTGAGTGAGTTACACACGTGTGTTCTGGAGGGATACTCTGTGATTGGCTGGTGATGAGGTTACTGTTAGCCCTCGGAGGTCTAGGTGGTATACCCCCCACCCCGTGGCTAATGGGGACATGAGTGTTCTCCAGGGTACGTGTGGATAACCCCTCATGGCCGTGTTTTTAAAACTATCCATCTGTGGGTGATGCAACCTTCTCCGTAGTGTAGGGCTGGTGTTTCATGCCCAATTTTAATTCTGTGATATTCCCTAAATTAGCCTCCTGCTCATAGCATGCTATAGGTGCAGCCGTATGGGCACTAGTGTGACGTTGCGAGGAGTGACTCGTTATAGTGTCATTTATAGATGTGAAATAGCCCTTCTCTAAAATGTCCTGGATTTTTAAATCAATCCAGCCATAAGAAAATAGGGTGTAGAATTGAGGTAATCGTGCCGATAGGGTCGTCTGTGATGTAGTTTTGTGGTAATGTCTCTTTAGTTGCAGTAGCATGAGCTATAATTGTCTGAGAAGGCAAGATTTATTTGGTACTGGATCTTTTAGAGTTCCTCTTTTCCTTTTACCTGATGTAACTATTGGCGCGGTAGACACGTTTTTGGTAAGTTGTTGAGAGGAAACTGGATGGTCAGTAGGGTATGCCTGTGTAATTATTTGGGGCATAATTTGCTCTTGGGCACCCTAAAATCATAGGGGCAGATTTACGACTTCTGGCGCATCTCTGCTAATCAGCAGAGATGCGCCAGAAGAGTTGCGACGCATCTGCCCACCCGTGCGCCACCACTGATGCGCCGCATTTATAATGCGGCGCACCGTGGCGCTCGGATGGGCAGATGCGTGACGCATCCCCCGTCGGAAAGGTGGCGCATTGCTGGAGTTGCGTCGCAAGCGCGACGCAGCTCCAGCAAGGCTCGGGGTGCTACTATCCCTAATATGCTGCGTCAATCCTTACGCCTGCTTCAAGCAGGCTCATGGTTTTGACGCAGCATGGCCGGAAAAGTGACTGAGTGAAATCTTGTAGATTTCACTCAGCCACTTTTCGGAGGCGTTCCTGCGCCGGAACGCCCCCCCCCTGTGCAGGTACGCCCACATGTGGCGCAGGCTTTACAACGTGACGCATCTCCCTAGATGCGTCACGTTGTAAATGGCCTGCAGCATGGCGCTGGCTTTGCGCCGCCGCTGCGTCACAAGAGTGACGCAACGGCGGCGCAAATCTGGCGTAAGGGGCTTGTAAAGTTGCCCCTTGGACTTTTATGTCGTTGTTAAGAATCGGCTGCAAACCATTAAAAACAAAAAAACCCTCCCCGAAAGACAGTCTTTTTCTGCCATAGTAATTTCCTGTGTAATTGCATTGGTAGCTTGAAGCAAACAAGCATTGAAAATGTAATAGGTCTCGCCCTTGTTTAAGTTAAAGCAATTCTGTTTGTAATTAGGTGGCTTTTTAGCTTTGCTTTTATTAGTGTTTTTGCAAACTTTCATGTACATAACATGCATATGTATGCATATATATATATATATATATATATATATATATATATATATATATGTATATATATATATATATATGTATGCATGCATTTATCTTTGTATTTATATAGATATGCAGATTATATATATGTTTATATATGTATGTATATAAATACATGTGCGCATATGCATTTACATGCATAAATATATATATATATATATATATATATATATATATATATATATATATATATATTATCTACTGGCGGTCGCCAGTAGATAGTTATAGTTACAACCTAGTTTCCATAGGAAATCTCAAAATTCTATTTTGAATAACTTTGGCGCCGGTTGACGAATCCTCGCGAAATTTTAAAAATGAATGGGGCGTTCCGTTCAGCTCCTACCCTGAAAGTCTCGGGGTGATTCGTCAAGCGGGCGCCGAGAAAAAGGGGGGGTCCCAAAACGCATTTTCGCCATGCATTTTTCCATAGGACCTTTAGACGCAGCTACAGCCCGAACGGCTGAACAGAATTACGTGGAATGTTGCAGAGAGGTAGCCATAAGGTCAAGGAAGTGCCTTTTGCAGGTCTGGTGTAAATCTGTTGAGTATTTCCTGAGAAAATAGCATTTAAAAGCATATCAATATCTAAACGCGCGCACCGTGCGCGCACGGTGCGCGCTCCCTGCCGTGCGCGAGCGCAATTCTGATTGGTTGTTAGATGTCGGTAAACATTCGAATCGGTCGAAACCAGGAAGTGTCGGCCGCCATTTTGTCTCTCGCAGTCTGAGGGGGTGAAAAACAAAGGTGGAGAACGTGAAAAGGGGGCAGAGTGGACAGTTCCTGACCCCCTAGCCTTGGTCAGGGGGTCACAGAAGGACCCCCAAGAGAGAAAAAAACCAATTTCCTTTTTTTTTTTAAATCGCGAGGTGCGCGCACTCTGCGTTCACTGCGAACCGTGGGCGCTCGGTGCGCGAAGCGCACCGAGTGCCCACAGAGCGCGCACGGTGCGTGAAGCGCACGGTGCGCGCATGGTGCGCGCACGGTGTAAAACCTGAAAAAAAAATAAAAACATAACTTAGCATTTAAAAAACCATACAAATTCACTGAAAAAACCATAGGTTTCACACACGTTATAGTTACGAATTAGCATTTAAAAAACCTTGCAAATTCACTTAAAGAACCATAGGTTTCACACATGTTATAGTTAGCTGGACATTTCACTCGTAAAAAAACAATGAAATTCCCCCGTTATAGTTACTGCAGGCAACTATAACTCACGCGACCGCAATCCTCTGCTGATGACGTCAGATATTACATCACTGATGACATATGTGTCTTTCTGAAAAATAAATATTTGTAATATATGTATAGCTAAAGATTAATGGAAGAAGACATGGGTAAATAAGTGTCTAAATACAGTGATGTAATATCTGACGTCATCAGCAGAGGATTGCGGTCGCGTGAGTTATAGTTGCCTGCAGTAACTATAACGGGGGAATTTCATTGGTTTTTTACGAGTGAAATGTCCAGCCAACTATAACATGTGTGAAACCTATGGGTTTTTAAGTGAATACATATATATATATATATATATATATATATATATTACCCACTGGCGGTCGCCAGTAGGTAGTTATAGTTAGGACCTATTTTCCATAGGAAATCCGCAACATTCTATTCCCAATAAGTCTGGCGCCGGTTGACGAATCTTCGTGCGGTCTGTTTTGAGGCCCCTTCCCCTGAACTTTCTTGTCTGTGCACAGGTCCTGACCCTCCCTTCTATCCTCCATCGTCCTTTGTGCATGCCCCTACGCCCTCCTTCTTGCCCATCATAGCCATTGTGCTGCCACTAACCCTCCCACTTGCCATGCATGGTCTTCTGTGCTGCCATGGCCCCTCCCACCTTCCCTGTGTGGTCAGTTAGCTGCCCCTGACCCCCTCCCACCTTCCCTCCATGGTCTGTGTGTATGCCATCACAGTCTCACTGTTGCTCTTCATGGTGTGTCTTGCTTCTAGTGCCCATCCTGCCTGACCTCCATGGCTATCTTGCTGCTCCTGCCCTGCCCCCTTGCCCCCAGCCCTCTGTTTACATGTGCAGACCCCTACTCCCTCCCTCCTGGCTTGTCTGTTCCATTGTAATGCCCCTGATCCGTCCCTCCTGCCCTTTATGGTCTGTTATGCTGCAGCTTTCTCTTCTGTCTGTCCATTATGGTCAGCTAGCTACCATTGCCTCTTGCCCCTCTGTTCTCTGTTGTCCATGTGCATGGTCCTGTCCCCTCCCTCTTGCTTTCTATGGATTGTTGTGCTGCACTCCCGTCCCGCATGCCCTGTGTGGTGTATTGTGCTGCTGCAAACCCTGATGCCTGCCCTGCAGGGTCAGTTTGGTGCACCTCTCCATGTCCCTCCTGTCCTCTGTTATCCAAGTCCATGTCCTTACCCCATTTCCTTCCATGATCCAATGTACCATACTTGCGAACATTTTGAACTTGGTAAGAGGGAGATTTTGAAAAAAAAACTGGGGTATTGATTTTCCCCTTTGAGTTACATTGAAAAAGAGGAGATTGTAGACAGGAGACTGATCAAATAAAGCCCATTTGAGCTTAAAAACATTGGACGTTTCCTGGCTGAATCGGGTCTGTTGGCATGTATGGTTGTACTACCATTGCCTCTTCCTTCTGCCCACAATGGTCTATTACATTGCCACAGCCTCTCTTGCAAGTCCTGTATTGTTGGTTTGTTGCCCCTGCCCCCCTTTCCACTGCCCTCCATAGTCTGTTGTGCTGCCACGGCCCTTCCTGCCTGCTCAGTGTGGTTAAATTGTTGCCTTTGCACCCTCCTACCTGCCTTCAATTTTCAGAGTCCATGCCCCTGGCCTCTGCCTCTCAACAGTATCCTAATGAACAACTAGATTGCTAACATTCTATATTTATTACAAAAGTGTGGAACGCCTGACGTCATCTTGATGTAATCAAAACTGTAATACCTAGAGCATTTCCTTTAGAAATTACATATATGGGAGGGTCTTATTGGCATCAAAATTATGGTTAGTGCTCTAAAAGACTAAAATAAGGACATATTTTCTGAGTTTTCAAATAGCGACAAAGCACTTTCAAATTATTTGTTATCTTTATGTTTTTTTATCCAATTGACCACTTGATTAAATGTTGCACTTAGGGGAGAGGATGTGGTGTTACTTCCAGAACTGCAGACTTTGTAACTGGGGAACCAGGTTGGAGTTTCTGCTCCAGCTCGACATTCTGTGATTCTGGTCAGATCACTTAGTCTCCCCATGTCTCCAACCAAAATGAATTTGTTCTTGTGTGATGTAACCAATGCTCATGTAAAGCACTCCAATACCTGACAAGTCTGCACTATATAACACTGCAAAAACACAAAATATTAAGTGTTTTACACACTTCTGTCATTGGGCTATATTTGGGCTACATCTGGGTGATTTTGGGCTACATTTGGGCTCTTTTGTCTCCGGTGGCCATCTTGGGAGATTTATTTGTTATGAAGTTTCCTAATTTCCTCATGTACTGCAGTCTCCTCAGTAGGAAATGCTTTCAGTTTTTTAGGTTGATTCCATCATGAAGGTATTCAGATATGTCACAAATTTGCCATAAATTCTGAATGTTAGCACTCTAGTTGCTCATTAGATCACTGTAGTAAAACTACTGTTCACCATGGAAGTCTGCTCCTGGTATTAAAAGTGCATGTTTCAGTCTGCATGTCAGAATTTTTTAATGAAATAGAAGAGGATTTGAGAAGTCACTCAAAATGTGCCCTCATTTTCTTTCTTCAGCATTAATCATAATTTCTATGGCAAAATGAACCCCCTCATTGTGTTCCTTTTTAAATTAAATGTTTTAAGTGTTACCAGTTTATTCCAATCAAGGTGGCTTCAGGTGTGCCATACTTTTATCATAATGAAGACAGTAAGCGCTCTAGTTGTTTTTAAGAACACTCTGGGACATTCTGTCATTGGGCTATACTTGGGCTACATCTGGGTGATATTTGGGCTACATTTGGGCTCTTTTGTCTCTGGTGGCCATCTTGGGAGACTTATTTGTTATGAAGTTTCCTAATTTCCTCATTTACTGCAGTCTCCTCAGTAGGAAATACTTTCAGTTTTTTACTTTGATTCCATCAAGAAGGCATTCAGATGTGTCACACATTTGCCATAAATTCAGAATGTTAGCACTCTTTTTGCTCATTAGATCACTGTAGTAAAGCTACTGCTCACCAGGGAAAACTGCTGCTGGTATTGAAAGTGCATGTTTCAGTCTGCATGTCAGAATTTTTTAATGAAATAGAAGAGGATTTGAGAAGTCACTCAAAATGTGCCCTAATTTTTCTTTCTGCAGCACTAATCATACTTTTTATGGAAAAATGAACCCCCTCATTTTGTTCCTTTTTAAATTAAATGTTTTAAGAGTTACCACTTTAATCCAAGCAAGATGGCTTCAGGTGTGCCATACGTTTATCATAAGTAGGACTGTTAGCGCTCTAGTTGTTCTTTGGAACACTCTGGGAAGCTGCAGTAGAACACAAAGGAATCAACTGACAGTCTCTGCCCTTGTTGGATGTACATGTTTTACTGAGAATGTCAGACTTCATTCTCACATGACTGAGAAAGATAATGTGAATTTACAGAAAATAAGCTCTCAGTTTAGCTTATAGATCATCTTCCAAACGTCTGTGGGAAAAGCATGAGAAAATATTTTTCTCTCAATCATGATATCCCAGCAGAAGGCTTTTTCACATGGTGAAATCACCTTAGAACATACCACAATTCCTAAAATGAGTATGGTACCATCAACAAATGATTTATAATGTAACTAAAGTCTTAAAACCCTCTATTAACTGCAATGCTTTTTAATGAGGTGCTATCATGTATATTGGTCACAAGATGGCTGCCAACACTTCTTGGATGAAGTGCTGACAGCCAATCAGATCTCAGGATGAGATGTGTGGTTAGGCTCCGCCCACATATATATATGAATTTACTTTTGATTTTCTCAGGAACTACTGAACAGATTGACTCCATATATGCAAAAGGCACATCCCTGAGCTGAGGACTACCTCTCTGCCAAATTTCAAGTAATTCTGTTCAGCCGTTCGGGCTGTACCTTGGACTAATGGTCCCTATGGAAAATTGCATGGGGAAAACACGTTTTGGGACCCCCCTTTTTTCTCAGCCCCGCTTGACGAATCCCCCCGAGACTTTCAGGATAGGAGCGGAGCGGAGCGCCCCACCTATTTTGAAACTTTCGCGAGGATTCGTCAACCGGCGCCAAAGTTATTCCAAATAGAATGTTGCGGATTTCCTATGGAAACACGGTCCTAACTATAATAATCTACTGGCGACCGCCAGTAGATAATATAAATGTATATATATAAATTGTTTTTTCACTGAAAAAAACAAAGGTTACAAGAACATTTTAGTTAGGCTGGCATTTTACTCATACAAAACCAGAGAGATTCAGCAGTTATAGTTAGCTGAACTATAACTTGCGCTCCCACAATGCACTGCTTATGACCTCACATATTACATCACTCATGACATGGTCACTGACATCACTCATGACATCACTGATTGCCCCAAGGACCCTCTGGAGTCAAGGGGACTTTATTCCCCAACTAGTAGTGCACCGGGAACCACATTTGCAGAGTGGTGGAGAAAGGGGGCATGGCATCTGACAACTTCCATCAGTCGTGCTGTGTGGGACCTACTAGAGGTAACAGGATGGGTAGTTGGCACCCAAGGATGTCCATTAGGGCCAACTACCCCTCCTATTACCTCCTGTAAATCCCATACAGCAGGATTGCTTAGTTCTTATAGCAGGCCACGCACCCTTTTGCCACCACTCTGCAAACGCACCTCCTGGAATGCTCTTGGTTGGGGAATAAAGTCCTCTTCGCTGCTGAGGTTCCTTAGGGGCCAATTAGCCCACCTGTTACCTCCAGTGAGCCCCACAAGTGGGATTGCTGAGGGGTGGTCGCAGGCCACACCACTTTCCACACCACTCTGCAAACGCACCTCCTGGCACACTACTATTTAGGGGATGAAGTCCCTTTGCCTCTTGAGGGTCCCTAGGGGCCAACTAGCTCTCCTGTTACCTCCAGTAAGCCCCACACAGCTGGATTGCTGAGAACTAGTCCGAGATCATGGCCCCTTTCTCCATCACTCTGCAAAGAGCCTCCTGGTGCACTGCTGCTTGAAGGATGAAGACCACTTTAGTTCTGAGGCCCGCAGGATGCAAGGGGACCTCATCGCCCCACCAGCAGTGTACCGAGAGGTACGTTTGTAGAGTAATGGAAAAAGGGGCGTGGCTTCGGACCACCTCTCAGCAATCCCACTGTGTGGGGCTTACTGGAGGTAACAGGTGGGCTAGTTGGCCCCTAAGGACCCTCAGGAGTGAAGGGGAGTTCATCCCCCAGCTAAGAGCTGGGATATATATATATATATATTACCTACTGGCAGTCGCCAGTAGGTAGTTATAGTTAGGACCTATTTTCCATAGGAAATCCGCAACATTCTATTTGGAATAACGTTGGCGCCGATTGACGAATCTTCGCTAAATTTTCCAAACTTTTGACCGCTCCGGTCCGCTCCTATCCTGAAAATTTCACGGTGATTCGTCAAGCGGGGGCTGAGAAAAAAGGGGGGTCCCAAAACTCGTTTTCCCCATGCATTTTCCCATAGGACCTGTTGACGCAGCTACAGCCCGAACTGCTGAACGGAATTACACCAAATTGGGCAAAGAGGTAGTCCTCAGTTCAGACTCGTGCCTTTTGCTTAAATGGTGTAAATCCGTTCAGTAGTTCCTGAGAAAATTAGAGTTAAATAGATAGATATATTTGGGCGGAGCCTAACCACACATCTCATCGTGAGATCTGATTGGCTGTCAGTACTTCATCCAAGAAGTGTTGGCAGCCATCTTGGGACCAATATACATGATAGCACCTCAATTAAAAGCATTGCAGTTAATAGAAGGTTTTAAGACTTTAGTTACATTATCAATCATTTGTTGATGTTACCATACTCAATTTAGGAATTGTGGTGTGTTCTAAGGTGATTTTACCATGTGAACAAGCCTTCTGCTGTGATATCATGAATCATGTTTGAGAGAAAACTATTTTCTCATGCTTTTCCCACAGAGGTTTGGAAGGTGATCTATAAGCTAAACTGAGAGCATATTTTCTGTAAATTCACATTATTTTTCTCAGTCATGTGAGAATGAAGTCTGACATTCTCAGTAAAACATGTGCATCCAACAAGGGCAGAGACTGTCAGATGATTCCTTTGTGTTCTACTGCAGCTTCCCAGAGTGTTCTAAAGAACAACTAGAGCGCTAACAGTCCTACTTATGACAAACGTATTGCACACCTGAAGCCATCTTGATTGGAAAAAAGTGGTAACTCTTAAAACATTTAATTTAAAAAGGAACAAAATGAGGGGGTTCATTTTGCCATAGAAAGTATGATTAGTGCTGCAGAAAGAAAAATTAGGGCACATTTTGAGTGACTTCTCAAATCCTCTTCTATTTCATTAAAAAATTCTGCCATGCAGACTGAAACATCCACTTTCAATACCAGCAGCAGACTTCCCTGGTTAGCAGTAGCTTTACTACAGTGATCTAATGAGCAACTAGAGTGCTAACATTCTGAAATAATGGCAAATGTGTGACACATCTGAATACCTTCTTGATGGAATCAAAGTAAAAAACTGAAAGTATTTCCTACTGAGGAGACTGTAGTAAAAGAGGAAATTAGGAAACTTCATAACAAATAAGTCTCCCAAGATGGCCACCAGAGACAAAAGAGCCCAAATGTAGCACAAATATCAACCAGATTTAGCCCAAGTATAGCCCAATCACAGAATGTCCCAGAGTGTTCTTAAGAACAACTAGAGCGCTTACTGTCTTACTTATGACAAAAGTATGGCACACCAGAAGCCATCTTGATTGGAATAAACTGGTAACACTTAAAACATTTAATTTAAAAAGGAACACAAGGAGGGGGTTCATTTTGCCATAGAAATTATGATTAGTGCTGAAGAAAGAAAAATTAGGGCACATTTTGAGTGACTTCTCAAATATTCTTCTATTTCATTAAAAGATTCTGACATGCAGACTGAAACATGCACTTTTAATACCAGCAGCAGACTTCCGTGGTGAGCAGTAGCTTTACTACAGTGATCTAATGAGCAACTAGAGTGCTAACATTCAGAATTTATGGCAAATGTGTGACATATCTGAATACCTTCTTGATGGAATGAAAGTAAAAAACTGAAAGCATTTCCTACTGAGGAGACTGCAGTAAATGAGGAAATTAGGAAACTTCATAACAAATAAATCTCCCAAGATGGCCACCAGAGACAAAAGAGCCCAAATGCAGCACAAATATCACCCAGATGTAGCCCACATGTAGCCCCATGACAGAAGTGTGCAAAACACTTTTTATTTTTTGTGTTTTTGCAGTTTTATATTGTGCAGACTTGTCAGGTATTGGAGTGCTTTACATGAGCATTGGTTACATCACACAAGAAAAAAATCATTTTGGTTGTAGACATGGGGAGATTAAGTGATTTGACCAGAATCACAGAATGTCGAGCTGAAGCAGAAACTCCAACCTGGTTCCCCAATTGCAAAGTCTGCAGCTCTGGAAGCAACACCACATCCTCTCCCCTAAGTGCAACATTTAATCAAGTGGTCAACTGGATAAAAAAACATAAAGATAACAAATAATTTAAAAGTGCTTTGTCGCTATTTGAAAACTCAGAAAATATGTCCTCATTTTAGATTTTTAGAGCACTAACCATAATTTTGATGCAAATAAGACTCTCTCATATATGTAATTTCTAAAGGAAATGCTCTAGGTATTACAGTTTTGATTACATCAAGATGACGTCAGGCGTTCCACACTCTTGTAATAAATATAGAATGTTATCAATCTAGTTGTTCATTAGGATACTGTTGAGAGGCAGAGGCTAGGGGAACAGACTCTGAAAATTTTAGGCAGGTAGGAGGGTACAGAGGCAAATATTTGACCACACTGGGCAGGCAGGAAGGGCAGTGGCAGCACAACAGACTATGGAGGGCAGTGGAAAGGGGGGCAGGGGCAACAAACCAACAATACAGGACTGGCAAGAGAGGCTCTGGCAATATAATAGGCCATTGTGGGCAGAAGGAAGAGGCAGTGGTAGTACAACCATAAATGCCAACAGACCCGATTCAGCGAGGAAATATCCAATGTTTTTAAGCTCAAATGGGTTTTATTTGATCTGTCTCCTGTCTACAATCTCCTCCTTTTCAATGTAACTCAAAGGGGAAAATAAATACCCCAGTTTTTTTTCAAAATCTCCCTCTTACCAAGTTCAAAATGTTTTCAAGTATGGTACATTGGATCACGGAAGGCAGGACGAATTGGGGTAGGGACATGGACTCGGATAACAGAGGACAGGAGGGACATGGAGAGGTGCACCAAACTGACCCTACAGGGCAGGCATCAGGGTTTGCAGCAGCACAATACACCACACAGGACATGCAGGACGGGAGTGCAGCACAACAATCCATAGAAAGCTATAGGGAGGGGACAGGACCATGCACATGGACAACAGAGAACAGAGCGCAGGGCAGGAGCAGCAAGATGACCATGGAGGTCAGGCAGGATGGGCACTAGAAGCAAGACACACCATGGAGAGCAACAGTGAGACTATGATGGCATACACACAGACCATGGAGGAAAGGTGGGAGGGGGTCAGGGGCAGCTAGCTGACCACACAGGGAAGGTGGGAGGGGCCGTGGCAGCACAGAAGACCATGCATGGCAAGCAGGAGGGTTAGTGGCAGCACAATGGCTATGATGGGCAAAAAGGAGGGTACAGGAGCATCCACAAAGGACCATGGAGGATAGAAGGGAGGGTCAGGACCTGGGCACAGACAAGAGAGTTCAGGTGAAGGGGTCTCACAACAGACCATGTGGGGCAGGCAGGAGGAGCAGTTGCAGCACAACAGACCAGGGAGGGCAGAAGGGTGTGGCAGTAAAATGGACCATGGAGGACAGGAGGAAGGGGATAGGGGCATGGAATGTGGACAGGCAGGGTGGAGGTGGCAGGGACAGGTTACAGCCATCTGACAATGCTAGGCAGGTGGGAGGGGAGTGGCAGCTCAACAGAACACAAAGAGTAGATAGGAGTGGCAGGTCCATGGAACATGGTGGGCAAAAAGGATGGAGCAGGGGCATGCACAAAGACATCGGAGGGCAGGGGGAAGGAGAATAGGGGCAGCAAGCTAAGCACAGGATAAGCAGGAGGTCAATCATGGGGCATAGAATTGGGCAATGGAGGGCAGGAGGAGTGAAGTGGTACATCATGCTAAGTGGAGGGCAGTAGCAGCACATCAGACCATGCATGGCAGGAGGGAGGAGGCTAGTCCATGGATTCAGACAACAGGATAGGGAGGAGGGGGATGGGACAGCAAGCTAACTGTTCAGAGAAGGCGGGTATTAGGAACTTTATTGTTTTTAAAATGTGTGTCTGTGTGAACTACTTAAAATATGAACAAGTATGCAGCATAATCTCACTTTTATTCAGGGAGAGGAGGACGTTTGTGACTGTGACTCTGGGCTCACTTGGCAGAAACACCCCCTGCCCCTCCACCCCATCGCAAAATGTAATGCCCGTGAAAAGGGTCGGTGAACGCAGTGTTATATAGAATATAGTTCTGAGAGCACGATTGAAAATGAAAACTAGATATAGTGTATGGTATAAACTATGCACCAAAAAGTGTGATATAAGATGAACCAGGGTGTGAAATATAATATGCAATACATTGTGCACAATGACAGATTCATTGGAGAGCACGAGATAGCACGGGCACTGGCGCGTGCTATGCGATATGCACATTGGAGTGTAATATGCACAGGGCAGTGTTGTGTAACCTAACTAGTCTCTAAAGGTGTAATATAAAATATGTGCTGGGGAGTGTAACGTTGCATATGCACTGTGACAAAGATATGGATCCCAGATTGTAATATGTATGGCATAATGCTGTGAGTTATAACATAGGCATCGAGGGAGGCACGTTAGATGGGGCAATATAACCAGTGCGAAGGCAAGTGTGGCATGACATATTCACGGGGTGGTGTTACAGCGCACATGGGCTAGAGAGTGTCATAGCATACGCACTAGCTGGTGGAATACAACACAGAGGTGTGTGGCACTCGGCGGGCACTGGTGGGTGTAACACAGCATTGGGCTCAGCCAGGAGCGCGCTGTGACTCTCAAGTGAGGTTCGTCTCCTTTCCAGAGAGTAAAATAAAAAGTATTACACATCCGGCGGTGGATGTGATTTTTATTAACCATGAAGGGGGTTTCTTGCATAGTTTTGGTCTGATTTTTGTCGAATCCCCTTTGAATGGCTTGGTGTTCGTGTGTATTAAATGTGCCAGTCAATAGCTACCCATGTTTGTATAAATAAACGACAAGGGTGTCTACTTGGAGAGTACCCACCGGCGGGGGTGCCGGGATTAGGCACGGTAGGGCGTCAGATACGTCAGAGCTTCACTAGTGGTGTAAATATATTCCACGTGGATTCATTGTATGCATAGTCGCCTTTTAATGAATATCACGCAAATCGTCATGGTGATAGGTACATACGGTTTGTCCAGCATGTCCTAGGTGTTTCTATAAATATATATTTTTTAAAAATATTAAAAAACAAAGGCCGGCCTCGAGGGATGGGAAAATAATTTCTTTTTAAAAAAAGCCCATGCCCCGGGGGTTGGGGTCCCCAGGGCTGATTAAGGCCTCGAGAGGGGGGCCACGCGGCCCCCTTCCAAATGTTTTTTGTTCTAATAAAAAAATTAGGGGGCAGGCCCTGGGGGATGGGGTCCCCAGGGACAATAAATTAGAAAAAGAAGGGAGCCACACAGCCCAACTTCTTAAAAATAAAAATAAATAAAAGACCGGCATTGCGCCGGAGGCCACGCCCCCTCCTTGCAGCACTCTGCAAACGCGCCCCCTGGCGAGTTTTAAGTTGGAGAATTAATTCCCCTTCAATACTGAGGGTCCCTGAGGGCCAACTAGCCCAACAGGTATCTCCAGTGTGTGCCAGGGAGCTGCGTTGCAGAAAGGTGATCTGAGGCCACGCCCCTTTTTACACCTCTCTGCAACGCAGCTCTGTGGTGCTTACTGGAGGTACCTAGTGGGCTAGTTTGATCCTAGGGTCCCTTAGGATTCAAGGGGACTTAATCTCTCAATTTAGAACGCCCACAGGGCGTGTTTACACAGTGGTGAAGGGAGGGGACGGGGTCTGAGGTGATGTGTGCAAACACGCCCTGTGGCGCCTTTTAAGTTGGGGAAATAATTCCCTTTCAATCCTAAGGGACCCTGGCGGCCAACTAGCCCACCAGGTGCTTCCAGTAAGCGCCACTGCGCTGCGTTGCAGAGAGGTGGTGCAGGCCGTTCCCCTTTTTACACCTCTCTGCAATGGTGCTTACTGGACGTACCTAGTGGGCTATTTTGCCACTAGGGACCCTCAGGATTCAAGGGGACTTAATTTCCCAACTTAAAACGGCCACAGGGCGTGATTACACAGTGGGGAAGGGAGGGGACGGGGACTGAGGTGATGTGTGCAAACACGCTCTATGGCGCGTTTTAAGTTGGGGAAATAATTCCCCTTCAATCCTGAGGGCCCCTGGGGGCTAACTAGCCCACCAGGTGCTTCCAGTAAGCGCCACTGCGCTGCGTTGCAGAGGCAGAGAAGTGGTCCAGGCCGTGACACTTTTTACACCTCTCTGCAACGCAGCTCTGTGGCGCTTACTGGGGATACCTAGTGGGCTAGTTGGACCCTAGCGACACTCAGGATTCAAATGAACTTAATCTCCCAACTAAAAACGGACACATGGCGTGTTTACACAGTGGTGAAGGGAGGGGAAGGGGCCTGAGGTGACGTGTGCAAACACGCCCTGTGGCACATTTTAAGAGGTAGTTTTAATCCCCCTGCCCTTTTATATACTAGGGGCTTACAGAGGAGGTCATGCTAATCACAGGGGGACCCCAACGCATAGTGTTCCCTAGTGTATGTAGGTGTTTTCACTGTATTCTAAGTGTCTTTTAACATAGCACTGGCTCTAGGACTGGTTAGGCAGACTCAGTTACCACCAGTATCCGTCTGAAAAAGTTGAGGGTACAGGATGATTTTGCAACAAGGCTTCTTTCTGCTCTTCTGTTCTTTCTGCACGTTATCCTTCTTCCTGCACTTTTCTTCATCTTTGAGGACTTCTGTTGCTTCTTTCTGCATTTCTATTTTTTCTTTCTGTGCGTTTTTTCTTCTTTCTTCACATGTCCTATCTCTGTAGGCATAGTTAGAAATTAGCATTTAAAAACCTTTGAAATTCACTGAAAAAACCATAGGTTTCAGGCACGTTATAGTTAGGAATTAGCATTTAAAAAACCTTAGAAATTCACTGAAAAAACCATAGGTTTCAGGGGCGTTATAGTTAGCTGGACTTTTCAATCATACAAAACCATTGAAATTCCCCCGTTATAGTTATAACAGCTAACTATACCTCGCGCGCCCACAATGCACTGCTGATGGCATCACATCTTACATCACTCATGACATGGTCAGTGACATCACTCATGACATCCCTGATGACATCTCAAATGACATCACTGATGAAATCACTGATGACATCATCCTTGTGATAGAGTGGCAGACCTCCTCTCACCCTAATATAACCTTTGATACACACATTCAAAAATAGAAACTAACATTTTCAAAACAATGGACATACCAATACCAGTTACAACAACCTATTCAGTAATTCTAAGATCCACATACACATACACTCATTCACCAACAGTCCTATACAGTCACTCATACATGTACTCACTCATCACATGTACTCATACACCTATACATCCTGTTACACAACGCCACTCATCCATAGAGTTACTCACACACAGTCACTCATGCTAATAAAGAATCGAACATCCATTTACTTGCATATAAAGTTATACACACACCACCACACTTACTTCTACAGAAACTTACACATACTTAGTCTTTTAAACAATCACTTATAGAAACACATACTTATTCATACAGGAACTCTTCCAATCTCTCACTCTCACATATACTCACTTATATACACCAATAGTCACATATACTAGTTTAAAACTCATGTAGTTACTCATAAAGATACTATTGAGACAGTCATTCACTCACTAACACACCCATACGTACACTCATCCACCCATACAGTCCTGCACACATGCTGTCTTCAACAATTACAAACAGTGAGTCACTCATTCATGCATCTATGCACTATGTAATACCTCCCACCGAACCATACAGACACTCAGACACTCATACTGATACTCAAAAAACCAACTAATAACCTATATAGACACTCATGCAGCTACTCACCAACCCATGCAGCCACTTATACACAAAGTTAGAGACTGATACAGATATTTACATATTTAAACATTACTCACTAAGCCAGGTATTCACTAAGATGCACTTAATCAGTCAGTTATACAATCAATTTTTTAAAAAAAATCATCCATTTAGACACTTATATACCCATTTATTCTTCTATCGACCTTGAGATATACATATATATAAAACATATTTAATTTTCAGAAAAACGCACATTCACTGGATGATGTCATGAGTGATGTCATTAGAGATGTCATCAGTGATGTCATGAGTGATGTCACTGACCATGTCATGAGTGATGTAATATGTGACGTCATCAGCAGTGCATTGAGGGCGCGCGAGTTATAGTTAGCTGAACTAACTATAACGGGGAATTTTCAATGGTTTTGTACGAGTGAAAAGTCCAGCTAACTATAATGCCCCTGAAACCTGTGGTTTATTCAGTGAATAGATATATATATATTCACTGAAAAAAACATAGGTTTCAGGCACGTTATAGTTAGAAATTAGCATTTAAAAAACCTTAGAAATTCCCTGAAAAAACTATAGTTTTCAGGGATGTTATAGTTAGATGGACATTTCACTCGTACAAAACAATAAAATTCGGTCTTTATAGTTACTTCAGCTAACTATAACTCGCGCCCCCGCAATGCACTGCTGATGACGTCACATATTACATCACTCATGACATGGTCAGTTTCATCACTGATGACATCACTGATGACATCTCAAATAACATCACTGATGACATCACTGATGACATCATCCAGTAACTGTGTGTTTCTGTAAAGTTTAAATATGTTTTATATATATGCCAAGGTGTATTGAAGAATATGTGGGAGTATAAGTGTCTGGAAGGAGGATTTAGTATGTGCGTGACTGACTGTATAAGTGAGTGATTAAATGTGACCTACTGAATACATGGGTTAGTGACTAAACTGTGTGAATGTCTATCAGTCTGTCTGTTGTTGTGTAAGCTGCTGCATGGGTTGGTCAGTAGCTACATGAGTGTCTATATGGGTTATTGATTGGTTGCCTGAGTATTTGTATGGGAGACTGAGTAAGGTGTGGGTGGGTGGGAGGTGTGTGGCTCTGTGCATAGATGTGTGAGTGGTTGATTTACTGGGTGTATGGGTTCAAGAGTGCATGTGGGAACAGCTGTATGGGTGGGTGAGTGTGTGTATGGGTGCGTTGGTGAGTGAATGGATGTCTCAGTGATACATGTCCAAGTAACTACATATGTAAAAGGCAGGGTATGTGAGAGTTGGAGTATATAAATGTCTATATGTGAGAGTCAGTAATTTTGAAAGTGGCTGTATGGATGAGTGTGTACTTTTATCAGTGATTGTATGAGAGAGTTAGTATGCATTAGTATCTGTATGAATAAGTGAGGTGGTGTGTGTATAACTGTACAGCTGCTTAGGTGAGTACATAGGAGTGTGATTGATTCTTTGCATGACTCTCTAGGTGTGTGAGTAACTTCATGGATGAGTGGCAGTGTGTGAGTGTCTGTATAGGTGAATAAGTGCATATGATAGGGTTGTATTGATGAGTGACTGCATGTATGAGTGATTGTATGTGTGAATGAGTGGATGTGTGTGTAGACCTATGAATCAGTGAGTGCACATGTAGTAACTGGTATTGGTGTGTTGATTGGTTTCGATAATGGTAGTCTGTATTTTACAGTGGGTGTATCAAAGGTTATATTAAAATGTGAGGAGATGCATCAGATTTTCATGTGGATGATGTCATCAGTGATGTAATCAGTGATGTCATTTGAGATGTCATCAGTGATGTCATCCTTGATGTCACTGACCATGTCATGAATGATGTAATATGTGACATCATCAGCAGTGCATTGTGGGGCGTGAATTATAGTTAGCTGAACTAACTATAATGGCTGAATTTCTATGGTTTTGTACGAGTGAAATGTCCAACTAACTATAACATCCCTGAAAGGTATGGTTTTTTCAGTGAATTTCTAAGGTTTTTTAAATGCTAATTTCTAACTATAACGTGCCTGAAACCCATGTTTTTTTCAGTGAATATATATATATATATATATATATATACATATATATATATGTGTGCACACAGAGGTAGAGAGAGGTAGAGAGGTAGAGAGAGGTAGAGAGGTAGAGAGATGTAGAGATGTAGAGAGAGGTAGAGAGAGGTAGATAGGTAGAGGTAGAGAGGTAGAGGTAGAGAGAGAGGTAGAGAGATAGAGGTAGAGAGAGAGGTAGAGAGGTAAAGGTAGAAAGGGAGATAGAGAGGTAGCGGGATAGGTAGAGAGGTAGAGGGAGAGGTAGAGAGATAGAGGTAGAGAGGCAGAGAGGTAGAGGTAGAGCGGCAGAGAGGTAGAGGTAGAGAGAGAGGTAGAGTGGTAGAGAGAGGTAGAGAGAGAGAGGTAGAGAGGTAGAGGTAGAGAGAGGTAGAGAGAGAGAGGTAGAGAGGTAGAGAGAGGTAGAGAGAGAGAAATAGAGAGAGAGGTAGAGAGGTAGAAAGGTGTAGAGAGGCAGAGAGGTAGAGAGAGGTAGAGGTAGAGAGAGAGGTAGAGAGGTAGCAAGAGAGGTAGAGAGGTAGTGAGAGAGGTAGAGGTAGAGAGGTAGAGAGGTAGAGGTAGAGAGGAAGAGAGATAGAGAGGTAGAGAGAGAGAGAGGTAGAGAGGTAGAAAGGTGTAGAGAGGCAGAGAGGTAGAGAGGTAGAGAGAGGTAGAGGTAGAGAGAGAGGTAGAGAGGTAGAGGTAGAGAGAGAGGTAGAGGTAGGGAGGTAGAGAGGTAGATGTAGAGAGGAAGAGAGGTAGAGAGGTAGAGAGAGAGAGAGGTAGAGAGGTAGAGAGAGAGAGGTAGAGAGGTAGAGCGGTGTAGAGAGGTAGAGAGATAGAGAGAGGTTGAGGTAGAGAGAGAGGTAGAGAGGTAGCGGGAGAGGTAGAGAGGTAGAGGGAGAGGTAGAGGTAGAGAGGTAGAGGTAGAGAGGAAGAGAGGTAGAGGTAGCGAGAGAGAGGTAGAGAGAGGTAGAGAGAGAGAGGTCGAGAGGTAGAGGTAGAGAGGGGTAGGGAGAGAGAGGTAGAGAGGTAGAGAGAGGTAGAGAGAGAGAAATAGAGAGAGAGGTAGAGAGGTGTAGAGAGGTAGAGAGGTAGAGAGAGGTAGAGGTAGAGAGAGATGTAGAGAGGTAGAGAGGTAGCGGGAGAGGTAGAGAGGTAGAGAGAGGTAGAGGTAGAGAGGTAGAGGTAGAGAGGAAGAGAGATAGAAAGAGAGATAGAGAGGTAGAGAGAGAGAGAGAGAGAGAGAGAGAGAGGTAGAGAGAGGTAGAGAGAGAGAGGTAGAGCGGTAGAGGTAGAGAGAGAGAGGTAGAGAGAGGTAGATAGAGAGGTAGAGAAGTAGAGAGAGATAGAGAGAGAGATAGATAGAGAGGTAGAGAGGTGTAGAGAGGTGTAGCGAGGTAGAGAGTTAGAGAGGTAGAGAGAGAGGCAGAGAGAGAGGTAGAGAGAGAGGTAGAGAGAGAGAGGTAAAGAGAGAGGTAGAGAGAGAGAGAGGAGAGAGGTAGAGAGGTAAAGAGGTAGAGAGAGAGAGTTAGAGTGAGAGATAGAGAGAGAGGTAGATAGAGAGTTAGAGAGAGAGAGAGAGGTAGAGAGGTAGAGGGTGAGGTGGCGAGGTAGGGAGAGGTCAAGAGGTAGAGAGAGAGAGGTTGAGAGAGAGGTAGAGAGGTAGAGAGACATAGAGAGGTAACGAGAGTTAGAGAGGTACAGAGAGGTAGAGAGGTAGAGAGGTAGAGAGGTAGAGGTAGCGAAGTAGAGGTAGAGAGGGAGAGAGAGGTATAGAGGTAGAGGTAGAGAGAGAGAGAGGTAGAGAGGGAGAGAGGTAGAGAGGGAGAGAGGGAGAGCGGTAGAGAGAGAGGTAGAGAGAGAGAGGTAGAGAGGTAGAGAGGTAGATGTAGAGAGGTAGGGAGAGGTAGAGAGAGAGGTAGAGAGAGAGAGAGGTAGAGAGAGAAAGGTAGAGAGAGAGAGGTAGAGAGAGAGGTAAAGAGAGAGAGAGAGAGCTAGAGAGAGAGGTAGAGAGGCAGAGAGAGAGAAGTAGAGGTAGAGAGGTAGAGAGACAGGTATAGAGACAGGTAGAGAGAGGTAGGGAGAGAGAGAGAGAGAGAGAGGTAGAGAGGTAGAGAGGTAGAGAGGTAGAGAGAGGTAGAGAGAGGTAGAGAGGGATAGAGAGGCAGAGAGGTAGAGAGATGTAGAGCGGAAGAGAGGTGTAGAGAGGTAGAGAGATGTAGAGAGGTTGAGAGGTAGAGAGGTAGAGGTAGAGAGGTAGAGAGGTAGAGGTAGAGAGGTAGAGAGAGGTAGAGAGGTAGAGAGAGAGGTAGAGAGGTAGAGAGAGAGGTAGAGAGGTAGAGAGGTAGAGAGAGAGGTTGAGAGAGAGGTAGAGAGAGAGGTAGAGAGAGGGGTATAGAGAGGTATAGGGAGAGAGGAGAGAGGTAGAGAGAGAGGTAGAGAGAGAGAGAGAGAGAGGAGAGGTAGAGAGGTAGAGAGAGAGAGGTAGAGAGGGAGAGAGAGGTAGAGAGAGAGGTAGAGAGAGAGAGATAGAGAGAGAGGCAGAGAGAGAGAGAGGTAGCGAGAGAGAGGTAGAGAGGTAGAGAGAGAGAGGTAGAGAGAGAGGCAGAGAGAGAGAGAGGTAGAGAGAGAGAGGTAGAGAGAGAGAGAGGGAGAGAGAGGTAGAGAGGTAGACAGGTAGAGGGAGAGGTAGAGAGGTAGAGAGATAGAGAGAGAGGTAGAGAGGTAGAGAGAGGTATAGAGAGATAGAGAGGTAGAGAGAGAGAGGTGGAAAGAGAGGTAGAGAGGTAGAGAGAGAGGTAGAGATATAGAGGTAGAGAGAGAGGTAGAGAGAGAGAGGTAGAGAGAGAGGAGAGAGGTAGAGAGGTAAATGGAGAGGTAGAGAGGTAAAGGGAGAGGTAGAGAGAGAGAGAGGTAGAGAGAGAGAGGTAGAGTGAGAGATAGAGAGGGAGAGGTAGAGAGAGAGTGGTAGAGAGAGAGAGAGGTAGAGAGGTAGAGGGAGAGGTAGAGAGAGGTCGAGAGGTAGAGAGAGAGAGGTTGAGAGAGAGGAAGAGAGGTAGAGAGAGGTAGAGAGGTACAGAGAGGTAGAAAGGTACAGAGAGGTAGAGAGAGGTAGAAAGGTAGAGAGGAAGAGGTAGCGAGGTAGAGGTAGAGAGGTAGGGCCCGATTCACAGAACTAACTTAAGACAAAATCCTAAACTTACTACCATTTTGGTATTCACAGAAGGCACTTACTCATTTTGGTATTCACAGAAGGCACTTACTCATTTCGGTATTCACAGAAGTTAGGAGTCCTAACTTTAGGACTCCTAAATGCCTTCTGTGAATACCGAAAGTCTTAAAATTAGGATTTTTCGCAGTTTAGTAGTAGTATAGTTAGGACTCCTAACTTTAGGACTCCTAAATGCCTTCTGTGAATACCGAAAGTCTTAAAATTAGGATTTTTCTCAATTTAGTAGTCCTAAATTTAGACTTAGGACTACTAAATTGAGAAAAATCCTAATTTTAAGAATTTCGGTATTCACAGAAGGCATTTAGGAGTCCTAAAGTTAGGAGTCCTAATTATACTACTACTAAACTGAGAAAAATCCTAATTTTAAGACTTTCGGTATTCACAGAAGGCATTTAGGAGTCCTAAAGTTAGGAGTCCTAAACTTAGGACTACTAAATTGAGAAAAATCCTAATTTTAAGAATTTCGGTATTCACAGAAGGCATTTAGGAGTCCTAAAGTTAGGAGTCCTAACTATACTACTACTAAACTGAGAAAAATCCTAATTTTAAGACTTTCGGTATTCACAGAAGGCATTTAGGAGTCCTAAAGTTAGGACTCCTAACTTCTGTGAATACCGAAATGAGTAAGTGCCTTCTGTGAATAGCAAAATGAGTAAGTGCCTTCTGTGAATACCAAAATGGTAGTAAGTTTAGGATTTTGTCTTAAGTTAGTTCTGTGAATCGGGCCCGTAGAGAGGTACAGAGGTACAGAGAGGTAGAAAGGTAGAGGTAGCGAGGTAGAGGTAGAAAGAGAGGTAGAGAGAGAGAGGGGTAGAGAGAGGTAGAGAGGTAGAGAGAGAGGTAGAGAGAGAGAGGTAGAGAGAGAGAGGTAAAGAGGTAGAGGTAGAGAGGTAGGGAGAGGTAGAGAGGTAGAGAGAGAGATAGAGAGAGAGAGGTAGAGAGAGCGGTAGAAAGAGATAGGTAGAGAGAGAGAGGTAGAGAGAGAGGTAGCGAGGTAGAGAGAGGTAGAGAGGTAGAGAGAGAGGAAGAGAGAGAGAGGTAGAGAGAGAGAGAGGTAGAGAGGTAGAGGTAGAGAGGTAGGGAGAGGTAGAGAGAGAGATAGAGAGAGAGGTAGAGAGAGAGAAGTAGAGAGAGAGAGGTAGAGAGGTAGAGAGGTAGAGAGAGGTAGAGAGGTAAAGGTAGAGAGGTAGGGAGAGGTAGAGAGGTAGAGAGAGAGATAGAGAGAGAGAGAGAGGTAGAGAGAGAGAGGTAGAGAGAGCTAGAGAGAGAGAGGTAGAGAGGTAGAGAGGGGTAGAAAGAGGTAGAGAGAGGTAGAGAGAGGTAGAGAGGTGTAGAGAGGTGTAGAGAGGTAGAGAGGTAGAGAGGTAGAGAGATGTGAAGAGGTAGAGAGGTGTAGAGAGGTAGAGAGGTATAGAGAGGTTGCGAGGTAGAGAGATAGAGAGGTAGAGGTAGAGAGGTATAGAGATAGAGGTGGAGAGTTAGAGAGAGAGAGGTAGAGAGGTAGAGAGAGGTAGAGAGAGAGGTAGAGAGAGAGAGGTAGAGAGAGAGAGGTAGAGAGAGAGAGAGGTAGAGAGGTAGACAGGTAGACAGGTAGAGGTAGAGAGGTAGAGAGATAGAGAGAGAGGTAGAGAGGTAGAGAGAAGTAGAGAGAGGTATAGAGAGATAGAGAGGTAGAGAGAGAGAGGTGGAGAGAGAGGTAGAGAGAGGTAGAGAGGTAGGGAGAGGTAGAGAGGTAGAGAGAGATAGAGAGAGAGGTAGAGAGAGATAGGTAGAGAGAGAGAGAGGTAGAGAGAGAGGTAGAGAGGTAGAGAGAGAGAGAGAGAGGTAGAGAGAGAGGTAGAGAGAGAGAGGGGTAGAGAGAGAGAGGTAGAGAGAGCTAGAGAGAGCTAGAGAGAGAGAGGTAGAGAGGTAGAGAGGGGTAGAAAGAGGTAGAGAGAGGTAGAGAGAGGTAGAGAGGTGTAGAGAGGTGTAGAGAGGTAGAGAGGCAGAGAGGTAGAGAGATGTAAAGAGGCAGAGAGGTGTAGAGAGGTAGAGAGGTGTAGAGAGGTAGAGAGGTGTAGAGAGGTTGAGAGGTAGAGAGATAGAGAGGTAGAGGTAGAGAGGTAGAGAGATAGAGGTGGAGAGGTAGAGAGAGAGAGGTAGAGAGGTAGAGAGAGGTTGAGAGGTAGAGAGGTAGAGAGAGGTAAAGAGAGAGGTAGAGAGGTAGAGAGGTAGAGAGAGAGGTAGAGAGGTAGAGAGAGGTAGAGAGAGAGGTAGAGAGAGAGAGGTAGAGAGAGAGAGGTAGAGAGAGAGGTAGAGAGAGATAGGTAGAGAGAGGTAGAGAGAGGGGTAGAAAGAGAGAGGTAGAGAGTGAGAGGTAGAGAGAGATAGAGAGAGAGAGGTAGAGAGAGAGGTAGAGAGGTAGAGAGAGAGAAGTAGAGGTAGAGATGTAGAGAGACAGGTGGAGAGAGAGGGAGAGAGAGCTAGAGAGAGAGAGAGAGGTAGAGAGAGGTAGAGAGAGGTAGAAAGAGGTAGAGAGAGGTAGAGAGAGGTAGAGATGTGTAGAGAGGTGTGGAGAGGTAGAGAGGTAGAGGTAGAGAGGTAGAGAGGTGGAGAGGTAGAGAGAGGTTGGGAGGTAGAGAGGTAGAGAGGTAGAGAGATAGAGAGGTAGAGGTAGAGAGGTAGGGAGATAGAGGTGGAGAGGTAGAGAGAGAGAGGTAGAGAGGTAGAGAGAGGTTGAGAGGTAGAGAGAGGTAAAGAGATAGGTAGAGAGGTTGAGAGAGAGGTAGAGAGGTAGAGAGAGGTAGAGAGAGAGGTAGAGAGAGAGGTAGAGAGAGAGAGGTAGAGAGAGAGGTAGAGAGAGATAGGTAGAGAGAGAGAGGTAGAGAGAGGTAGAAAGAGAGAGATAGAGAGCGAGAGGTAGATAGAGAGCTAGAGAGAGAGAGAGGTAGAGAGAGAGAGGTAGAGAGAGAGAGGTAGAGAGAGAGGTAGAGAGAGAGAAGTAGAGGTAGAGATGTAGAGAGACAGGTGGAGAGAGAGGGAGAGAGAGGTAGAGAGAGAGAGTGAGGTAGAGAGGTAGAGAGAGGTAGAAAGAGGTAGAGAGAGGTAGAGAGGTGTAGAGAGGTGTAGAGAGGTAGAGAGGTTGAGATGTAGAGAGGTAGAGAGGTAGAGGTAGAGAGGTAGAGAGGTAGAGAGGTAGAGAGAGGTAGAGAGAGAGGTAGAGAGGTAGAGAAAGAGAGGTAGAGAGAGAGGTAGCGAGAGAGAGGTAGAGAAAGAGGTAGAGAGAGAGGTAGAGAGAGGTAGAGAGAGGTAGAGACAGGTAGAGAGAGAGAGGAGAGAGGTAGAGAGAGAGGTAAAGAGGTAGAGAGAGAGAGGTAGAGAGAGAGAGGTAGAGAGAGAGGTAGAGAGAGAGGTAGAGAGAGAGGTAGAGAGAGAGAGGTACAACAACAAAAAATCATTCCTACAGAAGCATAACATAACGCATAAAAACCTACCGTTGTATAGCTGCGCTTCGCCATGCTCTCTGCTTGCTTTGCAATGGGGCCCGTAATCACTCCAGACCTGTAAAAAAAGAAACATATTAAACAAACACACGATATAAAATAAAACAGACTCTTACCTCCATGTAGCTGCGCTCCGCCCTGCTCTCTGCTGGTTTGGCAAGGGGGCTCGTAATTGCGACAAACCTAGGAAAAGAAACAACATTAACAAATCACAACTTTAAAAAAAAAAAAACTCTTACCTCCATGTAGCATTAAGCGGTCAGTTACAAAGTATCCCCTTCAAACTCTCCCATCATCTGCACATTAAAATAACCGCATAACAACAAAGTAGCTAATAATAATACAATACAAAGTAGCATGCAAACATACAATGCATTCCACACACAAACACATGCAATTGTTTAAAAAAAAAAAGTGCAGCAAGCGAATAATAAACCTACTGTGTCACGCCGCTGGTAAAAGATCCAATCCTGCTAGGCGTGGCTAAAAGGAGACAGGGTGGCAACAAGGAGGGATTGACATGCATTAGGTGCAATCATTGCACTGCCTTTGGCATAATTCGTGTCGCCAAACAACGCGCACAAATGAAAACTGAAGGCTGAGCTGGGACACGGCTTCGGAATCCGTATTGATTCCAAGAAGCCTGCTGCATGGCGAGAACAGCGCATGCGCTGCTTTCTCCAGGCCGAGACCTAAAAAGTATCGATGGTGGACATAGTTACCCCTGCAGAGGATGTTAAAGTTGCTTTCTTCTTCCCCATGACTGACCTGGGAACATCAAAGGCGTACTCAGAGAGTTGCTACCAATAGATAGAAGTTAGAGGAGGGGCGTGGATGGGCCCGTCCTTGGCCTGGGCTTAGCTCGGGCGAGCCTGCCCGCATCCTGCTCTGCAGGAAAGAGTGCAGCCTTTAGTGGTGCTCGGAGGGCTGGCAACGCCTTCCATGTCAAAACAGGAAGTGCTGTGACGCTGTGGGACCGAGTCCCACCCCAGTCAGCTGTCCGGTGTGATCAGGCGGTGAGTGCGGGCTCCAAACCGGCCCTGGCTACGTTCCGCGCAGCGGGAAAGAGTGCAGCCTTTTGTGGAGCTGAGAGGGTTGGCTCCGCCTCCCACACCAAAACGGGAAGTGCTGTGACACTGGGGGACCGAGTCCCACCCCAGTCAGCTGTCCGCTGTGATCAGTAGGCCTGGGCCAAACTTCCGTTCCGTTCGCGGAAATTGCGATAATTTTGCATTTTCGCGTTCCGTGGAAAGCGCGAAAAACTTCAAAATTTCACATTCCGCAGCTTAGCGATAATTTGTTTCTTGCTCGCGCTGTAAAATAATACATTCTCGCGTGCGAGCGATCACCTGAATCCCCGCGTTCGCCGACAAGTTTTCCCGATCCGGTGGCGTTCTCCACGAGATGTTGGATTGTTGGTAGCCATTTGCGCTGTCTCGCGACAGTTCGCGCCCGCAGTAACATCATGCGTCGCGCGATCACGTCTTTCTTCTCGCGATCATGCACCGCGAGACAAGTGAAAACAAGATTGCCGCGCCCGCGAGCAACCGCATGGGTAAGTTGGCGAGCCGCGACCACGCGGAAAATACCGCGAACGGGCGGGAAAATAAAGTCTGCATCTTCGCAATATTTCCGCGTGTTTGCGGAGATTTTTAACATTTTCACGATAATTTGCGAAAGTGAATTTCGCAAATTCCGCCCACCCCTAGTGATCAGGCAGTGAGTGCCCGCTCTGAACCGGCCCTTGCTCCATTCTGTACCATTTCCTCTAATATATCGCTAACTTCCTCTTTGAAAGCCATGAGTATCTACATTGTTTTGTGTCTTATGGGCTGACCCGTTCGTTCAATATGAGTTTGTGTACATACCATTGCAATGCACCTAATTTACCTTCAAACACCTCCTGGGCAAGTTCTGCTACAGTGTGTCTTTACCCATCATGATTTGATCTTCTGCCCTTGGATTAATAATAATGTTTAGGTAATATTGAGGTACACAATCTAATATGGGAAGTCCTGATTTGGTAATCTAAAGATTTCCCTGATCTTTCTTTCCCACAGAACGTCAGCCACGTGTACCCACACAGATCAATGGTGCTACCCTGAAATCCTGGGAGATTAATGTCTTAAGGATCTGAAAGCCCGCTTCCCCATGTTTTCACCCACAAGTTTACTGGTACAATAGTAAACATAGAACCTGAGTTCACCATTATTTCGATGCCTTTTATACCAAAAGGTACCTTGGGTCTACACCTCTTCCCTTGGCTGTCTTCACCATCCCCCACAATGAACACTATTTCAGGTTATTTGCCTTCTTCTGCAACTGATTCAATGACTCCTTTGTCTTTTCCTTTGCACATCATGGAAAGTGGCCTCTGCTACCACACCTTCATCAATCCTTGTCCAAATCAAAACAATTCTTAAATGTCAGACCTATGGTAATTGTTTCCACATCTGGTACAGGATATTTCTGATCCAAATCTCTTTCTTCAACCATTATTCTTGATCCCAAAAATGTTATTGCTAAGGTGAGTTTTCATTTTACAATGAAAACATTGTCAATGGAGTTCTGAATTGCACCATTTCCTCAAAGGTTTTGTGTCTTCATCGCCTTTGTGCATGCTGTTGATTGCAGAATGACTTTGGAAACGTTTTCTGCTTCCTTTAATGATGGGTTCTACACTGTCAACAACCTTTCTTGCATTTTCTTATAACAACATTTCACAATTGGTTGGTCCTTAATTAATTTGTCATCTCAATGAATTTACATTAGCCAACTCTCTACATCAAGCCACAAACTCTTCTACTGATGAATTAGTTTTTTTGTGGTTTGGTATAGAATTTCTGAAGATGTCATTGGAATGTTACTGCCACAGCCAAGGGTTCTCGGGATTTAGAGCCTGAAACTGCCTTGTGCCTTGTTACGTATATTCAAATGTAATGGCATTGGAACCACCTATTACCTAGATGACTACCCTGCTGGTTATCAATATTCCATTCACTGGGCATCAGAGGCTGTCCCTGTTCTCCTACTGTTGACAATTTATTTGCAAAAAAACTTTGCTCTTTGGAAGGGTGTCCACATGCAGTTATCAGGGTTTTGTGTTAGATGCAGCAAAAGCTTATACAGTAAATATAACATCTAATCACTTGCTCAAACTCATTGATACATTTACTTTGAAGTGTAGCAAGCAGATGTTGGGGGCTTTGAACTGCTACAGTGAGGAGTCAAGAGAGTTGTGGTACACCGAGGAGCATAGATTTGGGCTGGTACTCTTTTGGCTGCCCTTGTTCCCAGTCATGATCTGCTGAGCTTTGCGAACACTTTCCATAAAACAACATATGCCATAGAACTCCCCTACCCTTTCATGGTACCTTGTGTTTTATAGCGTTTGAGGTTCTATTTTTGGCCAGAAAGAAGCTCGAGATGTTGATATTTCTTATTTGGCCCTCATTTCCTATATTAGAATCATTTACATATGTGTATTATTGTACTCTTTGATGATAAAGAAAATCTTTGCCTTGACAATCAGTTACTAAGTGAAATTTATGTGTCATGCTGTCGTCCCAGATTACAAATCTGCATCATCTCCTTAAGTAAGCCTCTACCTCATAGCTGTTAATCAAGTTCTAAATAATGTACTTGGTCATTTTAATTTGGGGGCCACGAATATTGTGGCTCCAAGACACCAATAGTGAACACCTTTGCTTGTTACAGTTTGAGACTAATAAGCCGTGACTGTCCTGGGAGACCAGGAACCACATCTCACATACTCATACTATCTCCCTTTATGAGTAGCCTTGCTGGCTCCTTCAAATTATATAAACAAAATAGATGCAGATGTACAGAATGTATTAAGATATCTATTGCCATTGTTGAGTGTGGGGAGGGACCATGACTCAAGAGAAGCAAAGGATTTGGTGCAGGGATTCTTCACATACACAGAACTATGCTCAAGAAACCAGTACCTCGGTGTGTAGTGGTGTACCAAAAACCCACCTCGGTGCCGAGAACACCAATCTGACTAGCTATAGTGTCTCATTCATTCTCCGTACTACAGCGAAGCTACCAATGATTAGACAGCCTAGAACATGTCACTTCGACCCTCATAGGAATCGTGGAATCGTAGGAACAAGAACCCTCTTTTGTTCAAACCCTCATACTTGTCCACAACGTGAGTATACAGAGACAATGTATAGTTTAAAATGTTCATTTTAACTAACGTGCTCTGTAATGCAGTACACAAACCAATACTAGCAGCAAAATGCATAAGAACAATATAATCAGCATTGTTACAATTCCATAAAGCACAAAAGGGGAAACCATATTATATAGTTTAGATGCAAGGATTTACATCCCCGGAAAAACACAGCTCTTCTTCGTTGGAATGATTTTCTCCAAGTGGCATACAATGCCATATTAAAAGCACTCGAGTTTCAGTAGTGCAGCTGTGTTCTATGTTATGTCTATGGGCTCGGGACTGACCAAAGTGAATCAACAGCATATATTGTTTTTCGTCCTTGAACACGCTTTGCAGACGAGGAGCACAGTGTACAGCTATATGTGTGAAAGGCAGACAGTTCTCATGTGAAAAAGCGCAAGCAGAGTATTTACAAGAACGGAGCCATGTAGTAACGTGTGCAAAAGTGGCAAAATGGCTGCCAAGCATCTACTAACTTACGCTAACTTTAGCAATGCCTGCAGTTAACCCCATGTCCTCACTACAGCTTAAGATGGTCATGATGCCACTCCCCTGCCTCAACAATGGTAGTAAAAAAAGCATACCAAAGCATACCAAATTTCTTCATATCTACCTCTTGGTTTATGTCATGGCATTTTTTTTCATGTTGGTTTGTTTATAGAAATTATGTTAATTCAAAACAAAGATCTAAGGGGTTAAATGTTTATGATAAAGTAAAATCACACTGAAGAGGTCCCATTCCTATGAGTAGAGTTGTTTCTATGTGTAAAGTAAATGTAACATGCAAACTTTAAGACAGCAAACAGTGTTTTTCTCATGCCAAGTTTGTGTTATTGTGTAATAAACAGGCCTGGGCATCCTGGCGAGAAAAGAACCCGAACATTAAGATATATTCCTTCTACTCCGCCCGCACAATCTCAGGGTGAGACTCGATAGATTCCTCTGCTCAGCAGCACTGCTCCCTCAAATACAATACACTAACTACCTAGGCAGAGTACTGTCTGACCACGATGCAAATACCGTGACCCTTAGATGGAGACCACCCCCCAGTCCCCACATGGAAGCTAAGCTGCCCTGAGAATGCCTCACGGACCAGGCTTTTTGCCATACACACGGCGAGCACATTCAGGAATACTTCTTACTAAACGCGGGCACAGCATCATCTAGGTCAGTAGAATGGGATGCATTTAAGGTCGAGGCAAGGGGACACTGCATTCAACACATAGTAGGGGTGCGGCAAGTACTAAAACAGTCACTGCAAACAGCGGAAACACGACTGGCGGGCCTAACGAAAAAAACTAGATCAGGGGGAGGCTACCCCAGAACAGGTGGTGACAGCAAAAACAACATATGCGGAAACCATGAGTTACCTCCGCAAATACAATTTTAGAGCATACGCCGCCCGAGTACATAGAGAGGGAAACAGGACAGGTACACTCCTCGCCTGGCTCGCGAAACAAGACACGGACAGGCCTTCGACACGCTCCTATGGCCATATTTATTCGCAGTCCTTCGCAAAGTGCATGTCGGCCCAACCCTTTTGGCATTTACGCAACTGCTCTATAAGGGCCTCACCACTAGGTTGAGAGTGAGAAAGTATATTTCAGATCCACTTCGGGTGGAGCGAGGTACGAGGCAGGGGTGTCCCTTGTCCCCCCTCCTCTTTGCCTTGGCAGTAGAACCTCTAGCCATCTGTCTGCAGCAGGAGGGCAAAGCCAGGGGTATCCCAATTGCAGACACGGTTCATTGCATATCGCTATATGCCGACGATCTCCTGATCTATGTGCGGGATATCACAAGCGATCTTACGCCGATATGGGAAATCTTACAGAACTTCACAGAGGTCTCCAGACTTAAAGTCAATTGGGAAAAATCGACGATTTTTCCTCTCAGCCCTCACCTAGCTCCCTCAGAGATCATGATAGGACCCCAGACACTTGGTTGGAGTGCAGCAGCACCCCGATACTTGGGGGTTGAGGCTGTACCACTCACCCGAGGACCTCTACGAGGGGAACCACCACACAACATTAGCGGGGCTACAAGCGGCAGTTTCCTTTTGGAAGACCCTGCCCGTGGGCGTGTAGCCTTAGCAAAGATGATTATGGTGCCCAGACTGCTCTACTCCTTCACCAATCTCCCGGTTATACCGCCACATTCATATTTTCAAGAGCTAGACACACTACTAACGACGTTGATATGGGGAGGCGGTAGACACAGAGTAGCCTTACACACCCTCTACTTACCTACCACGCAAGGGGGTTTAGGGGCCCCCTCCTTCGAAGCCTATTTCCTAGCGGCGCAGCTTCAATTAGTGTCCCATTGGACAGCGGAACGCCACATAGAGGAGACATTTACTGACGAACGTTGGATACCTCTCCCAGCCATCCGGAGACTGCTGATGCCGGGCACTAAGCCTACGCATACACACCCCCTACAGGTGTCGATAGTCCGCAAATGCATATTGCGTATACACCGCATGTCAAGGGGCATACCCCTCTACTCCCCACTGCTCCCACTAGTGGGATTACCACAGAGAGAGAACTACTACACATCCGGAACCCTCCGGATATGGACGGAACACGAGGTGACGGAGATTGACACGCTGTTTGAAGATGGGCAGCTGAAAACATATGCCCAAATGAGGGATAGCTATGGTCTCCCTCCAGGACAATTCCTAGTGCACAGACGATTAGTAGACAGCGCTTGACAATGCTGGGATCTCACTGAAGGAGAACCACCGACACACCCGGTATTACATACAATCCTACGTATGGGCAGGGGCAGACACTTAGTCACTCGGCATTATGAGGCAATTAGGGAATTGATCACGGCCCACTGCAGGCCCTGCGCCAAATATGGGAGGACGAGATAGGACGAGTGCTTCATGACAAAGAATGGGAAAAGGCTCTAGAGTACCTGAAGAAAGTTTCAAGGAACGCACGATTCAAAAACATTCAATTCAATATTTTACATCGCAGATATTTAACACCGCACCAGCTTCACCGTTTTTACCCTGACACACAATTCGCATGCCCCAGATGCCAAACACCAGAGGCACACTTCAAACACATGTTCTGGGACTATCCCACACTCCAACCATATTGGGGTAGGATACATCGGGTACTGGGGGCAAGTGTCCACCTCATGCACATTACCACATGGGAGGCATGCGCCCTGGGAGTCTTCCACAGGCGAAAGACAGAAAAAGTGCAGGGCAGGTTTGCATCCTTAGCCATACTCCTGGCGAAACGGGGAATAGCCATGCATTGGGGCGCGCCGGCATGACGCCCTGAGGCAGCCTGGATAGGGGCATTTAAAAAATGGGGGGCAGCGGAGGAAACAATTTTGCGGGACGAGGAGGTGAAAGGGATTCGTACACACCCCATCTCTATGAAATGGGCACAACTCCTGTTTCAGTTCACGCAAGAGACAACACACGAATACTCACCCAGGGCTACACCATCCCAATCCCAGACTCCATCCCTGTCCCCGATGGTACGAGCAAATGCGAACTCACAGTAGCCATATCAGAAGAAGGACTGCTCCTATAATAGGGTCCCGCCAGACTAGCACCCGACCTGTGACAGGAGAAATAATCTACCTTAGGCATCCTTAGTTCCCCGATTCTGATGCCACAGACATCTTGTAGACGAACTGAAACCGACCACAAGACAGATACCTACCACAATGTTTTTTTATTCGTGGGCTCCCCTGACCCCTCCCATCCCCCACCCCCATAGTTCACTGTTTTATGTTCACCCTATGACGTTGCAAAGTTGTTTTTTATACATTGGGAACATAAGCATGGACATCAACCAAAGAGATAGACAGGGATGGAGTGGGGGACTACATATCAACCCGCACCCTTGCGGGAACCCACATGCACAGGCACATGGCACTAATCAGCCTACCTAATTTCGCATCAGACCACCGAAGATGTAATCCATGTACAATTTAATGTTTCTCACTTGCACTATGTGATATATTTGATGGATGGATGCTCCATAATGTATGTTTTTTTAATGTCTGCACTGCCTGAGTTCACCTGTTATTATGTATATAATCAATGTAATACAGTGATGTACCATGGAAAATACAAATCCCAATAAAAAAATAAAAAAATGAAAATAGGCCTGAGCATGAAATTCCACTCCGCTGACAGAGCATGCAGAGTTCTTTCCCACTCTGTACTCCGTGTAGTGCACAGAGTTTCAAAATTTTCCATGGAGCAAAATGTTAAGTTGGCGAGCGAGGAAAATCTTACTTCAGACCACCTCCCAGCGAGATTTCTAAATGCAGGTGGTCGGGGATGGTTGCTACCACTCGAGTTGAGAAATTACGTGTTGAGGAAGCTGCTGCTCACATAGAATATGTACTGGAGCAGCAAAAAGAAGCAGCACCCTCTTGCACTGCATGTGGTGCCGTTCACGCTGATATTACAGCACTGGACAAATACCCTGTGCTAAAAATCAATGAGAACAGCGAAAAGGTACGCACTCCGCTGATTGTGGAGTTCCCCGTAGTGCAACTGAGTTTTTGGGTCACTACGCAGAACTCTGCTCAGGCCTAGTAATAAACTGGAATTTGACCTTTACAGTTAGGGGCCGATTCCGATTCTAGCCGCAAAACGTACCGACCGACATGGACCCGGACCGGAGACCGACCGACACGGACCGGTGCCGTACGACCCGTGCAGTACGATGCAACGCGTGTGAATTACAGCCGACACGTACGGAATACAAGCCGTACGACTGAGCCATAGGGAAAATAGTGATCCGGCCGGAAAACCGGCGCGATTTTCACCGACGGACACGAACCCGGAATGAACCCGACCGATCCGTACCCGTGATGTCCGACCCGCGCAGTACGATGCAATGCGTGTAAAACCAGACCGACTCGAACGGAGAACATGCCGCACGACCGACACGCACAGAAAACCGGGCCCACAAGTAATAGAGATCTCCGCACGAGAAAACATCAGCGTCTGTTTCCGTCAGATGAACGTCTCCTTCATGCCTACAAAACCCATAGGAAAAAAGACAAAAAAAGGACCAAACAAGCAATGACAAAGACAATAAATATCAAATAAAAAAAACCTGGGACAAAGACACACCCACAACTCCAACTATATAAAGGACTACAATCACTACCATGATCCCTTGCAAACAGGAGACACAGCCAGCAGCAAACACCATTACACAGCAACCACAGACACACTCACAACTCACCCATCACACAACTCACACACCATCAGCACCTCATCCAAAAGCACACACAAATACAGCCAGCAGAACCAACACCAACCCACCCTCACTTGCACCCTCACACACAAATCCCTCACCACCACCACCCATCACCATGCCCCTAAGAAGAATCCAAAGTTCAAAGATAGTGAGTTAGAAGTGCTGGTAGACGAGATCATCACAGTAGAGCCACATTTATTTGTTACATTGGTCCAAAGGACCCCCATGTCACAGAAAACCAAGATGTGGGCGAGGATTGTGGACAAGGTGAACACTCAAGCACCAGCAAGGCGCACAAAGGACGATATCCAGAACAGGTGGTATGACGTGCGCAGGAGGGTCAAGAAACTCATCAAAAAGAGCACGCCCTGAGTCAATGCACTGGCGGTGGCCCTCCTGCCAAAGCAGTCTACTTCAGGACCTGGGAGGAGAAGGTGTGGGACATCCCACCACCAGAGAGCGTCCATGGGCTAACAGACATACCAGAGCCTGGTGAGTACGCAAACATCATACCCAAGATTGTGTGGCAAGAGGACAGTGAAACCATGCACCGCAAGCAAAGCCACAGTAACCAATAGATAATTATCCCAAGATGTGTATGCCAGTCAGACAAACACAATACCTGCCATCTCATAGTGACTTTGAACTGTGTCATGACATGCACCAACCTACAAACAAATAGAGCAAGGCAGTGGCACAAAGCTAAATCGACACAGCCAGACAGTTTGCCACCACAAACACACTACCTCACAGTGCAGTTGACTGACAGGAAGGAATAGTGGGGATGCAGGTGAAGTGAGTGTATACAAAAGCATGATGGGGTATGTAGTCACAGATAATGCTCCCCCTCCTGATTGGCCGATCAAGACCTCTCTGAAACATACCCACATCACAGGGAGTGGAAAATGACTGACAAGATGGCTGACACTGGGTCCTGCTGTGGGGAGCACAAGGCCCTGGTAGGGCATGTGCGCAAATCAGAAGCAGGACACCACTGATTGACATCCTAAAAGACAACTTGCACGCCCTCCAATGGAAGCACGTTTCATGATGGGATGTCTGGCCGGGTGGGAAGGGGGACTGACAGCTCTTACCATACTTACCAGCATGTGGAAACACACCCCCCTCAACACAAACTCCACACAACTCACCGGGTAGAATGCATTGACCTACACCTCAGTGAAATATCATCAAAAGATACCCTGTACTGGGTACTGCTGTGTGGAGCACAGGGGCTATCTTTGGACTTGTAGCCAAACAAACACCAGGGGCCCGATTCACAGAACAAACTTAAGACTAAATCCTAAACTTAGTACCATTCTGGTATTCACAGAATGCACCTAGTACTTCTGGTATTCACAGAATGAACTTACTACTTTTGCTATTCACAGAATGAACTTAGTACTTTTGCTATTCACAGAATGGATTTACGACTCCTAAACTTACGTCCGCACTCGGGCCGGAAATTCCGGCCCGGAGGCGGAGCTTCCGGGCCGGAGGCGGGGCTTCCGGCCCGGAGGTGGAGATTTCAGCCATAGCTAAATCGGCCGGAATCCCCACCTCCGGGCCGGAAGCCCCGCCTCCGGGCCGGAAGCTCCGCCTCCGGGCCGGAATTTCCGGCCCGAGTGCGGACGTAAGTTTAGGAGTCGTAAATCCATTCTGTGAATAGCAAAAGTACTAAGTTCATTCTGTGAATAGCAAAAGTAGTAAGTTCATTCTGTGAATACCAGAAGTACTAAGTGCATTCTGTGAATACCAGAATGGTACTAAGTTTAGGATTTAGTCTTAAGTTTGTTCTGTGAATCGGGCCCCAGGATTTCACAGCCAGCCAGCCATCTTGCTATTGCCGTCACATCCCCTCACAGGGAAGCAAAGTCAAGAGGGAGGAAGTATGGGCATGCTGGGAAGGGGTGTGTAACCAAGAGTATGATGGGAGTCGCAGTCACAGACAATCTACACCCACCCACATGGCCCAGTAAGCACACACTGAACCATGCTCGCTTCACAGGGAGTGGGAAGGGACTGACAAGATGTGTGACACTGGACTCTGTTGTGGGGAGCACAAAGCCCTGCTGGGAAATAGGCAACAACAAACACCAGGACTTCACAGTCAGCCATCTTGCCATTGCTGTCGCACCCCCTCACAGGGAAGCAGAGTCAAGAGGGAGGAAGTATGGGCATGCTGGGAAGGGGGGTGTAGCCAAGACCATGATGAGAGTTGCAGTCACAGACAATCCACACCCACCTACATGGCCCAGCAAGCATACACTGAACCATGCTCGCCTCACAGGGAGTGGGAAGGGACTGACAAGATGTCTGACACTGGGCTCTGTTGTGGGTAGCACAAGGCCCTGCTGGGAAATGGGCAACAACAAACACCAGGACTTCACAGTCAGCCTTCTTGCCATTGCTGTCACACCCCCTCACAGGAAAGCAGAGTCAAGAGGGAGGACGTATGGCCATGCTGGGAAGGGGGGTAGAGCCAAGACCATGATGGGAGTTGCAGTCACAGACAATCAACACCCACCCACCTGGCTCAGCAAGCATACACTGAACCATGCTCGCCTCACAGGGAGTGGGAAGCGACTGACAAGATGTCTGACACTGGGCTCTGTTGTGGGGAGCACTAGGCCCTGCTGGGAAATGGGCAACAACAAACACCAGGACTTCACAGTCAGCCATCTTGCCATTGCTGTCACACCCCCTCACAGGAAAGCAGAGTCAAAAGGGACGAAGTATGGGCATGCTGGGAAGGGGGGTGTAGCCAAGACCATGATGGGAGTTGCAGTCACAGACAATCCACACCCTCCCACATGGCCCAGCAAGCATACACTGAACCATGCTCGCCTCACAGGGAGTGGGAAGGGACTGACGAGATGTCTGACACTGGGCTCTGTTGTGGGGAGCACAAGGCCCTGCTGGGAAATGGGCAACAACAACATCAAACTCTGTCCGTGACAAGCTGGAAAAAAGCAGTGTACACCAAATGAAGAAGATTCCCAGGCCCAGACTCTGGTGGACACTGAGCTCTCTGGTTTGACTCTGTCTCTGTCCTCTTCGGATGACGACGACCAACCTGGCCCCTCCGGTGTGAGTCATCATGCCGCACCAGCAGCATCAACATCTGCACTCCCTGTACCCACGCCTCCAGCATCTGGACACTGACAGGGCACCCCCACCAACAGGGACAGACCAAGGCCACTGAACACCCACAGCACAGGGACACAGGACCCCCCAGAAGCTACAGCACACAACACCAGCAACACCACCCAAGGGGTCCCAGTGTCACCTGTGCTTCCCGCTGCTGGTCCTGCCCATGTGGATAAGGATGCTGGGAGGGGTGGGAGGCAGAGGGCGTGCCTTGCAGAGGGGTCCGGACTGCATGATGACCCCCAACTGGCATGCATCATAGATACGTACCAGGATAGCACCGGAGGATTTGGCCAGGTAGTGGGGATCCTCAAGGACATGCAACAGGAGCAGGCTTCCCACCATGCCCGCATGGAGGCCAAGCGGGACATACTCCAATGCCTCCGTGAGATCAACACAAACCTGTCCACACCTCCCTGTGTGGCCACAACATCTGTTGCAACACCATCTGCCAGCACCACAGGGAGGGAGAAGGACTCTGGCGGAGAGTCCCCAGCACCGCAGAGGCCTGCACCTGAGGATCCCCCCAGGAAGAAGAGGGGTCGTCCGAAGAAGGACATGTGAGAGGCAGATGTCCCAGCACATCCCCCAGGGTCTCTAAACCTGTTCTGGACAATGTTTTTTGTGCGCAACCCATTCACCTTGTCAAATCGTACACAACTCGCCCACATGACATCGGGGGTTCATGTTGGGCCAATGTAGCAGACGACTGTGGACTTTACTCTGGACATTTCATCTACCAGCACTTCCAACTCCAATGTGAACTTTGGATTCCCAAACCAATGTACAGCACCCACCATCCTGTGCACTTTCCTCACACATGTTCGAAAATAAACTCACCAGTACACCATACTTGCCTCTGTTGTGATTCCAAATTGTCATGTGTCATGGAGATGTCGATCTGCTACACAACACAGTGCATGCCAAATACTGCAACAATGTGACCAACGTCAGGTGAGTCATGGTGATGTGACACATGTGAGGGAGACACACCACTATGGCAACACAACACATACTCACCATGGCCATGTTACTCATCACACACAATGATGTTGACCTGAAACACATAGGTATGCACAACCACAACACCTATCCACAGTCAGTGGTAACAAGTCCACAGGTGAGGTAAGCAACTGTCACTCAGATGTGGGAAGACAGACAACGCACCTAACAAAGCATAGCACAGGTTCATTACACATCAGCAACATGTTTACGTTACGGTGGACACACGGTCACAGAGTATCTGAGAATTGTAGTCCAGGGGTGTGTGGCACATCACTTGATGTCAATTGACTACTCCCACACTGGTAACGGATTCTGGGTGTTGGGGGTCAGTGTTGAACAAACAACAGGCACATTTCCCTGTGAAGGACAGACACAAGACACAGTCAAAAGCACAACAATCATCACTGGCATCTTGGCCCAGGCCGGGATCCTCCACAGGTGCCGGAGGTTGGTCATCGTCATCCTGGATGAGAGACACCTTCTTCCGCACTGCCATGTTGTGTAGCATGCAGCATACAAGGATTATTTTGCACACCTTTGCAGGTTCATATGGGAGGGCCCCTCCGGTCTTGTCCAGGCAGCGAAAGCGGCTTTTCAGGAGGCCAAATGTCCGCTCAATCACCCTCCTGCTCCGGCCATGTGCCTCATTGTAGCGCATCTCGGCTGGTGTCATAGGGTTCCTGAGGGGTGTCAGCAACCATGGCATGTTGGGGTATCCGGAGTCACCTACACACACAAAAATGAACAAGTAGCTGAGTTTTGTAGGAGGGCGGAATACAACATTGACAAACACACACAATGATAAACAGTCAGTACACACTGACAAGCCAGGCATGCTGAGCTGGCATCTGTGACATCAGCGTTGCAATGCGACTACTCCTCGTTATGTAGGCATCGTGCGCAGAACCAGGGAACCGTGCACACACATGTGTGATATTCATGTCTACAAGGCATACCACCAGAGCATTGATCGAGTGGAAATGTTTCCTGTTACGGTATGCCTGCTCATGTGCCTATGGTGGTATCAGGGCCACATGTGTCCCATCAATAGATCCGATGACGTTCAGCATCCTTCCCAGTGTATAAAAGGCATCCTTTATTTCAGGGAGTTCAGCTGGGCTAGGGAACTTGATGTACAGGTCAAGGAAATGCAACATCCCCTCCAAGACATCGCGTAGCACACGACTAAACATAGTTTGCGACATACCACCTGCTGTAGCCACAGTGTAATGGAAGGTACCAGTAGCAAAAAGTGCAGGGCTGCCATTACCTTCACATCTGGGGTATGTAGGGTATGTCCGGCCAGGTAGCAGATGTGGCGCCAACTGCTCTGTCAACTCCTCAATCAGTGGCCTGGTGAAGCAGTACCGTTGGATGCAGTCGCGTTCCTGCATGGTTGCAAGGTCTGGGAACGTTTGATGGACAGCTGGTGCCCTGCAGAACAGAGATGAAAAAAGGAAGATTGTCGGTTCATCCACCCATGTGGCCATGACCAGGCTCAATATCACATGATAGATCATGATATTACACAATGTACTGAGGTGTATGCTGTTGGGCATGGACACATATGTCACCTACATGACCATCACCTCACATCTCAATTCCACATGTCCACATGAGTCTCATGTAGTGCAATGGCCAATCATCTGGCTGTGTCACCCGACCTATGTACTGCTGTGACGTTACAAACGCACACCACAGTGACAAATGAGGCCTGATGTCTCCCAGGCATCACAGATCTTTGCCATGTAGATACCCAGGGTTCCTGTATTGCCACATCAACAATGCCATGGACATGGCGTATCACGTACACACCACAAGGCAAGCGTGAGTCCCACAGGTAGTGGCCACTGTTGTCCCTGCAGGCCCTACATGTACGTCTCTTAGACACACACATACAGCATCAAGGTAGATGCATATACCACATGGATGTGGAGACTGTCTCCAATTGGGCACATTTGATCAGCCACATCTGAGACACAACATGCACACAGACTGTGGGTGCACATCAGAATTGTGGCTACAGGTCTCACTGTGACGTACATGCCATCACCCCCAGGACTCAGGGTGTATGTGACATGTCCTAAACAGATCCAACATGAAACTGTGTCCGTGACTCATGCCCATTACTGTACATTTGCACATCACAGTATCAAGGTAGATGCATATACCACATGGATGTGGAGACTGTCTCCAATTGGGCACATTTGATCAGCCACATCTGAGACACAACATGCACACAGACTGTGGGTGCACATCAGAATTGTGGCTACAGGTCTCACTGTGACGTACATGCCATCACCCCCAGGACTCAGGGTGTATGTGACATGTCCTAAACAGATCCAACATGAAACTGTGTCCGTGACTCATGCCCATTACTGTACATTTGCACATCACAGTGGTAATTTTGCCTAATAGCTGATGCACTTTTCCTTGTTGTGCCCTGAGCTCCTGCCAATCAGGTGCCCAGGGCCTATGTTCCTTCCTTAAAACACACAAACTCCCAATTGGCAAACCCTGGCCACATGTCAGCCCCTGGTAAATGGTACCCTAGGTACCCAGGGCCTTGTGACCAGGGAAGGCCTCTAAGGGCTGCAGCACTTCTTGTGCCACCCTTAGAGGCCCTGTACCCTTACACACACACACTGCCTTTGCAGGCTGAGTGTCTGGGTGCAGGACAAAACAAAGAGTCGACATGGCACACATCTCTGTGTGCCATGCCCATTACCTATACTGCCAAGGCATATGTCAGCCACCCCTCTGGCTGGGTGCCTTATGCCTATGGTGTGGGCACAGGAGCAGGAGCCCTGTGCCCCTACAGTACCCAGGTCCATTCCTGGGGACTGTAAGTACAGTGCTGCCTTTTACAAGTACATGGTGCTGAGAGCTCGTCAAACACGAACTCCACAGCACCATAATGGCAACACTGAAGACTGGGAAGTTTGGTATCAAACTTCTCAGCACATTAAACCCACACTGATGCCAGTGTGGGATTTAATGTACTAAGCACCCCAGAGGGCATCTTAGAGATGCCCCCTTACAGCTAACCTACAATCCACGTCTGCTCTGAGGCTGCCCAGGCTGCCACACAGCAGACACGTTGCTGGACCCCTGGGTGGGAGAGCCCCTGCTCTCCCGGGCCTGCAACAATGCACATCCTGGGTGAGGTGAGAAATCTCCTCCCCCAGGATGAGCAAAGGGAAGCTTCAAAGGCATGCCGCCAGTTGGAGTTTCCCCAGGCCACTGCAACCCCCCACTCTGGCAGGAAGCTTGGCCGGAAACCCCATACAAGGACAGGGGATGTGCCAGCCTGCCCACCCCACCCCTCAGGTGGGGGAGGCGAGGTGAAGCACATCCCCGGGCTCTCGCCATCTTGAAGATGGGAGGCCCTACCCTATCAGGATTAGGCTACTGCCCTCCTCCCACAGGAGAGAGGCAGGATAGGGGGTGTACCCACCCCAGGACAAGGACCCATTGGTCCCTGGCCTTCACCTACCTGTAACGCCCCTAAATCTAGTATTTAGGGGCCCCCTGAACCTTCCTTCCGCAGATTCCAGATAGAAACCTACAAGAAGAGCAAGAAGAAAAAAGACCTGCCCTGCAGCTGCTAAAAAGAGGAAGACACCAACTGCTTTGGCCCCAGCCCTACCGGCCTGTCGACCCTCGAACCTGCTCCTGCTCCAGCGCGGCATCTCTTGTGGCCAGCAACCTCAAAAACCCCGGAGGACCTGGCTACCTTTGACCTCTGATTCCCTGGGACTCCCATGAGTAGAGGCTCTACTCGAGAAACCTATTCCTAACTCCTGGCAGCAGCCCGGAACCGCGGACCCAACACACTCTGCACCAGCCAAGCCTGGCCAGTGCCGGAGTGGACAAAGACCCTGAGGACGACCCCACGGCGACTGTGACCCCGAGTCCGGCACCCAAGGACCCCCCTCGACATCCTGGACGAAGCCTGCAGCCTCAGAACCGAGTGCCACCCCAGCCGCGATCAACCAGAGGGTAAGATTCCCGACGTCAAAAGGCACCCCTGCACCCGGCGCCCTGCGGCCCCCTGTGCCCAATCCCGGGGTACCCACCTAACCTACAACTACCCAACTTACCCCTCGAAGTGGTGGTGGCACCGGAAACATCCTCGTCCCCGAGCCTGCAGCCTTTTTCCAAACCGGAACATTCCCATTGATTTCCATTGAGCGCCCGAAGGCTCAAAAGCACCCTGCACCCAGCCGCCCGAGTGGCCCTGGCAGTGCACTCTCTACACTAACTTACTTCCCCACTTGCCCTGAGTAAGTGACCAGGAGCCCAGCTCCCACAGACGCGTGGCTTGCCAGACAGCAGCCACCAACTAAGGCCCCCCTATCCCTCATAGGATAACATTGGGCCTAACTCACTCTGCACCCGGCCGTCCTGAAACCGCTGAGGGTGAACCAACTGTACCTACCTGACACTGGGGGACCCCTGAGTCTATGCCCGGAATTTCAACTCTGCCAGTCGAGTACTTACCCTTAAACCGCTAACTTCATTTTCCTCATAGGGTAACATTGACTGGCTTTTTCTTCAAAAATCTTCTAAGTGTGAACTTTTCAAAACTGTAAAAATTCACCAAAAATCAGCCAAGTGTCAAAAACGAATTTACTCACCTGTTCCTGGGTGAGCTCCCAGTGCTGGATCTTGGTGCCCAGCCCTGACCCTGAAAAGTACTCACAACTATACTTACCTCTAACTCATTTTTCTCCCATAGGAAACCATTGTCTGCTTTTCTGTGAAATTTCTTCTAAGTGTCTATTTTTGCAAATTTGAAATATTCTTTTAAAATCGTACCATTTCTGCAAACGAAATTACTTACCTGTTTTTGATAAGGACCCCAGTCCTGGGTCTAGGCACCCAGTCCTGGATTACTAAAGTAACGATAAAGTACTCTACCTGCAATTTGAATTTCTTGCCATAGAGATCCATTGAATGTTTTCTGTGAAATATTTTCTAAGTGCTAACTTTTGAAATAGCTAAATATTATTTAAAAATCATTACAGTTATTAAGTCGACTTTCATCACTTGATTCTGAATACTGACCCCAGGCTGGTTCTAGGATCCAGACCTGGAATTCCAAAAGTAATCTGAAAAGTAATTTATTACAAATAACCTGAATTTACCATTGAGCTCAATGCATTGTTATGTTTAGGAAATAGGATTGTTTATTGCAACCAACTGTGACTGTTTACACAAATTTATTGCTTGAAACAAAAGTATTTATATTCAACCTCTCATTCTGAGAAAGTATATTTTTACCCCCTTTTGTGGTTCTAAAAATAAAACAAGCATATATTTTATATATACAAATCATTGGCCTAGAGTTCAGTTATTGAGTGTGTGAAACCATTTGCTGACTGAGTGTGTACAATAAATGCTTTACACTGTCCTCTGGTACTGCCTTACTGCTCGACCAAGCTACCACTTTTGAGAGTAAGGTCATACCTAACTTTGACCTCTATCAGCCTCTGGGGGACTGTGGACTCTGTACACCCTGTACCTATTAGGGAACAGTATATACAGAGCCACTTTCTCACATTGGTGGATCAGCGGTGGGATACAAACTTGCATTTGTTGGACTACTTGGTTACCATCTGATCACACGACAGAACTCTTAAAAATTGCCTTTAGAATTCTGATTGGTTTTTCCAAAATTACTAAAAGTCTTGCTAGGGCCTTGCTTAAGTCCCATTAGAATTTTAGAAAAATAAAAGTCACTATAGTCAGGGTAGAGGGTTAGAACTGTCAGGTTAGAATGTCTCAAACAAACCCAGCTATTAGTGATAATAATAACATGGACCTGGTGGAGGAGCTCGACCTCACACCTTACTTACACTTGTCTTTCAAGGAATTGAGGTCCTTATGTAAACTCAAAAATTTACAAATGGGTCAGCATCCAACCAAACAAGGGCTCCAGGAGCTCCTGGCTGAGTATGCTAAAGACCACCCATCTGAACATGGTGATGGCCAGTCAGATGAGGAAAGGGAAACAGGGGAGGAGGACAGCAACCTCCCCATACTATTCCCTAGGGAGGAGATGGCACCCATACCCTCCAACTCAAGACATAGCATCTGGGCACCTAGAGACCACACAGGTGGCTCTGGTCCCAGAGACAACACTGGGGGTCCCCCCAGTGAAGAGGACAGCCTTATGAGGCTGGCCAAAAGAATAGATCTAGAGTCCAGGCTCCTGGCTCTAGAAAAGGAAAGGAGAGAGATGGGTTTAGCACCCATCAATGGTGGCAGCAATAATAAAAACAAGGATAGTGAGGAAACTTCTGACCTTAAAATCCCCAAAGGGATTGTCCCTAAATTTGAGGAAGGTGATGATATCACCAAATGGTTCACAGCCTTTGAGAGGGCTTGTGATATCAGGAAAGTAAAGAAACCTCTCTGGGGGGCACTCCTGTGGGAACTGTTCTCTGGTAACTGCAGGGACAGGCTTCTGACTCTCTCTGGGCCAGAAGCAGGATCCTATGACCTCATGAAGAAAGCTCTGATTGAGGGATTTGGATTCACCACTGAGGAGTATAGAATTAGATTCAGGGGGGCTCACAAAACCCAGACCCAGTCCTGGATTGATTTTGTAGATTTCTCAGTGAAGACACTGGATGGTTGGTTAGCTGGACATGGTGTGCAGGATTTTACTGGATTGTACAATTTATTCATGAAGGAACATATTTTGAGTAACTGCACAAATGAAAAGTTGCATCAGCATTTGGTAGACCTAGGTCTAAAATCCCCCCAAGAATTGGGAAAAAGAGCAGACCACTGGGTCAAGACTAGGGTGACTAGGACGTTCACTGGGAGGGACCAGAACCAAGGGGTCCCAAAACCTCCCCAGAAGAAAGAGAGTGAACCCCTTGTGGATAAAAGAAAGGAGTCCCAGGTAGCCCCCCAAAAACCTGACCAGGAGGGTGGGCCCAAAGACACCTCACAAACTAAACCAGGGTACCAAGGTAAGAATTGGGATCCCAACAGAATATGGTGTTTCAACTGTCAGAAGGCTGGACACCACACCCAGGACTCTAGCTGTCCTAAAAATAAGGTTCCTAGTACAGCTCCAGGGGTGACTAGTGTAGCCCCAGGGGTTGCCAGTGTAGCTTGGGAGGGAGGGTCCTCAGATGAGGAAGTCCTCCTAGCTTTCAACTGGGGAATGGGCCCAAGAAGCAAGCTGGAGATCCCAGAAGGAAGTAGACACTTCCACCACCTACTGGTGAATGGAATCCCAGCCACTGCCCTGAGAGATACCTGTGCCAGTCACACTGTGGTACATGACAGGTTGGTATTCCCACACCAATATGTCTCAGGGGAAACAAGAAGGGTAAGAACTGTCCCAGGGGGAGTCACTGTTAGGCCTGTGGCTATAGTGCCCCTAGCCACAGCTGGGTCCCTTAGATGGAGGAAAGTGATAGTCAGTAAAAACCTCCCCCTTGATTGTCTCTTGGGGAATGATCACTTAGATGTGGAACTGAGCCAAAGAGAGGTGCTGGCCCAATGCCAGGCCTCGCCCAAAGAACCTGTGGGGGCTCAACCTGCAGTCAGTGCAGCTGAGTCCCAAAAGAATGAGAAGAAACAGGGTAGGAAAGGTGGGCAACTGTTAGCCACAGTTCCAGAGAGCCAGGGAGATGCTATCCCAGTCAGGGAAAACTCCCACCATGGCACTGGTAAAGCCCCCCTAGCCAACAGCAAGACCTGACTAGTCAGGCAACTGTCCAGCCTGAATTAGTGGCTCCTCAGGTGGCAGAACAAGGGGTAGAGGAGGGGTGTTCCCTACCAAGAGTAGGGACCCCCTATCCTCAAACAGACCAACAGCCAGGACCCAAAGAGAACTATGAAATAGCCCCCTCACTTGCCAGTCAGGAGCTAAAGGTATGGTACTGGGCACTGACAGCTGTCAGCAGCCTCTGCTGGGTGTTAGCCTTCATGGCAGCCCTATCCTTGGCATGGTGGCCTAACCCCCTGCCAAATAGCAAGTCAGGCCCCCTGACCTTATTGGTCATGGTGGGGTTGCTCAAGCTGTGGGTAGCCTCTGTGGGTAAGCTGGGCCTAGCCCTGGCTAAGTTAGAAACTACCGAGGTATACACCTCTAAACCCAAAATAGAAAGATGGGACCAGGACAGTAAAAGACAAGGAGAGGAGCCTTGGGAGTTAGGTCCTGAAACTAACAAGACAGGCCAGCTCCCCAAAGGGATTGACCTAGGCAGAAGGATGTAAGGCAGAGTAGGCCCTGCAACTTTCAAACCACTTCCCCAACTCTTCCTCGCCTGAAAGACTAGGTAGACTCTCCCAGCTTTGGCAGAAGTCTCCTGGCCTTTGGGCTGGGGGGGGCTTGTGTGAGAAAGTGGGTTTCTGTTGCAGTAAACCCCCCTTTTTTTTTGCCTAATAGCTGATGCACTTTTCCTTGTTGTGCCCTGAGCTCCTGCCAATCAGGTGCCCAGGGCCTATGTTCCTTCCTTAAAACACACAAACTCCCAATTGGCAAACCCTGGCCACATGTCAGCCCCTGGTAAATGGTACCCTAGGTACCCAGGGCCTTGTGACCAGGGAAGGCCTCTAAGGGCTGCAGCACTTCTTGTGCCACCCTTAGAGGCCCTGTACCCTTACACACACACACTGCCTTTGCAGGCTGAGTGTCTGGGTGCAGGACAAAACAAAGAGTCGACATGGCACACATCTCTGTGTGCCATGCCCATTACCTATACTGCCAAGGCATATGTCAGCCACCCCTCTGGCTGGGTGCCTTATGCCTATGGTGTGGGCACAGGAGCAGGAGCCCTGTGCCCCTACAGTACCCAGGTCCATTCCTGGGCACTGTAAGTACAGTGCTGCCTTTTACAAGTACATGGTGCTGAGAGCTCGTCAAACACGAACTCCACAGCACCATAATGGCAACACTGAAGACTGGGAAGTTTGGTATCAAACTTCTCAGCACATTAAACCCACACTGATGCCAGTGTGGGATTTAATGTACTAAGCACCCCAGAGGGCATCTTAGAGATGCCCCCTTACAGCTAACCTACAATCCACGTCTGCTCTGAGGCTGCCCAGGCTGCCACACAGCAGACACGTTGCTGGACCCCTGGGTGGGAGAGCCCCTGCTCTCCCGGGCCTGCAACAATGCACATCCTGGGTGAGGTGAGAAATCTCCTCCCCCAGGATGAGCAAAGGGAAGCTTCAAAGGCATGCCGCCAGTTGGAGTTTCCCCAGGCCACTGCAACCCCCCACTCTGGCAGGAAGCTTGGCCGGAAACCCCATACAAGGACAGGGGATGTGCCAGCCTGCCCACCCCACCCCTCAGGTGGGGGAGGCGAGGTGAAGCACATCCCCGGGCTCTCGCCATCTTGAAGATGGGAGGCCCTACCCTATCAGGATTAGGCTACTGCCCTCCTCCCACAGGAGAGAGGCAGGATAGGGGGTGTACCCACCCCAGGACAAGGACCCATTGGTCCCTGGCCTTCACCTACCTGTAACGCCCCTAAATCTAGTATTTAGGGGCCCCCTGAACCTTCCTTCCGCAGATTCCAGATAGAAACCTACAAGAAGAGCAAGAAGAAAAAAGACCTGCCCTGCAGCTGCTAAAAAGAGGAAGACACCAACTGCTTTGGCCCCAGCCCTACCGGCCTGTCGACCCTCGAACCTGCTCCTGCTCCAGCGCGGCATCTCTTGTGGCCAGCAACCTCAAAAACCCCGGAGGACCTGGCTACCTTTGACCTCTGATTCCCTGGGACTCCCATGAGTAGAGGCTCTACTCGAGAAACCTATTCCTAACTCCTGGCAGCAGCCCGGAACCGCGGACCCAACACACTCTGCACCAGCCAAGCCTGGCCAGTGCCGGAGTGGACAAAGACCCTGAGGACGACCCCACGGCGACTGTGACCCCGAGTCCGGCACCCAAGGACCCCCCTCGACATCCTGGACGAAGCCTGCAGCCTCAGAACCGAGTGCCACCCCAGCCGCGATCAACCAGAGGGTAAGATTCCCGACGTCAAAAGGCACCCCTGCACCCGGCGCCCTGCGGCCCCCTGTGCCCAATCCCGGGGTACCCACCTAACCTACAACTACCCAACTTACCCCTCGAAGTGGTGGTGGCACCGGAAACATCCTCGTCCCCGAGCCTGCAGCCTTTTTCCAAACCGGAACATTCCCATTGATTTCCATTGAGCGCCCGAAGGCTCAAAAGCACCCTGCACCCAGCCGCCCGAGTGGCCCTGGCAGTGCACTCTCTACACTAACTTACTTCCCCACTTGCCCTGAGTAAGTGACCAGGAGCCCAGCTCCCACAGACGCGTGGCTTGCCAGACAGCAGCCACCAACTAAGGCCCCCCTATCCCTCATAGGATAACATTGGGCCTAACTCACTCTGCACCCGGCCGTCCTGAAACCGCTGAGGGTGAACCAACTGTACCTACCTGACACTGGGGGACCCCTGAGTCTATGCCCGGAATTTCAACTCTGCCAGTCGAGTACTTACCCTTAAACCGCTAACTTCATTTTCCTCATAGGGTAACATTGACTGGCTTTTTCTTCAAAAATCTTCTAAGTGTGAACTTTTCAAAACTGTAAAAATTCACCAAAAATCAGCCAAGTGTCAAAAACGAATTTACTCACCTGTTCCTGGGTGAGCTCCCAGTGCTGGATCTTGGTGCCCAGCCCTGACCCTGAAAAGTACTCACAACTATACTTACCTCTAACTCATTTTTCTCCCATAGGAAACCATTGTCTGCTTTTCTGTGAAATTTCTTCTAAGTGTCTATTTTTGCAAATTTGAAATATTCTTTTAAAATCGTACCATTTCTGCAAACGAAATTACTTACCTGTTTTTGATAAGGACCCCAGTCCTGGGTCTAGGCACCCAGTCCTGGATTACTAAAGTAACGATAAAGTACTCTACCTGCAATTTGAATTTCTTGCCATAGAGATCCATTGAATGTTTTCTGTGAAATATTTTCTAAGTGCTAACTTTTGAAATAGCTAAATATTATTTAAAAATCATTACAGTTATTAAGTCGACTTTCATCACTTGATTCTGAATACTGACCCCAGGCTGGTTCTAGGATCCAGACCTGGAATTCCAAAAGTAATCTGAAAAGTAATTTATTACAAATAACCTGAATTTACCATTGAGCTCAATGCATTGTTATGTTTAGGAAATAGGATTGTTTATTGCAACCAACTGTGACTGTTTACACAAATTTATTGCTTGAAACAAAAGTATTTATATTCAACCTCTCATTCTGAGAAAGTATATTTTTACCCCCTTTTGTGGTTCTAAAAATAAAACAAGCATATATTTTATATATACAAATCATTGGCCTAGAGTTCAGTTATTGAGTGTGTGAAACCATTTGCTGACTGAGTGTGTACAATAAATGCTTTACACTGTCCTCTGGTACTGCCTTACTGCTCGACCAAGCTACCACTTTTGAGAGTAAGGTCATACCTAACTTTGACCTCTATCAGCCTCTGGGGGACTGTGGACTCTGTACACCCTGTACCTATTAGGGAACAGTATATACAGAGCCACTTTCTCACACCACCCAACAAACCAAATGCGCCCCCCCCCCAAACACAGGAAATGCAGCCTTACATGCCATGGGACACTGTGTGGCCAATGCTGTAGTGTGGTAGGTGTGCACAGGTGTCCCTGGCACGTAATTGTTTGTTGAATCCATCGAATAGTCACACCAATAAGGTCCGACCCGGGTGACAATGCGTACGCATTGCACGGTTCATGACCGAGCCGTGTGTACGCTTTGCCATTGACTGAAATGAGGCCTGACATTGGTGACAATGCGTACACATTGCACGGTTCATGACCGAGCCGTGCATACGCTTTGCCATTGACTGCAATGAAGTCCGACTCGGATGACTATCATGCATATGCATCGGGCAGGCATGGTCTGAGACAGGCGTACACCTTGGCCTTTGAATCGTATGGAGACGGGTGCATGTGTATTTTCAAAATACGCGTTGTACTGTCAGTTGACCGAGCCGGGCGCACCCATTGGCTCTGGACTGTCATGGAGACGGATGCGGATTCAAAACTTGTACGAGTTGTGCGCTGGAAATTCAGTTGGATGCCTACAACAATGTTGCAATTACTAGTGTGTTATGAAGGTGAAGATTTGAACGATGCGGAAGGCGTGTACGAGTCGTACATTTCCATGGATTGGCCAGATTCACAGAATGCAACCGTGTTGGTCCTATCACTTGGGACACATGGCACAGATTCTGCCTCTGCAGCACAGATATAAGGCTGGCTGACCCCCAGGGAGCTCACTTGCCTGCACTTCATGCTCCTGGACCAAATCCCTGCTACCACTGCTGCTGTCTCTGCATCCTCTGGCTCCTGCTATGGCACGTACTCTGGAGCGGGCCCCAGCCTTCACTGAGGAGGAGAACCAGGCCCTGCTGGACGGGCTCCTTCCACAGTACAGCAAGCTGTATGGGAAACTAGGGGAGCAGGTGAGTGTGCAGTCCACTGCCTTCCTAATTGTGCATGTTGTCTGACTAACAGTGTGTATACCAGTGGCAAGCATTCTCACGGACTACTTTCATCACCCAAAGTGTGTAGGGACATGTAATGAACAGGTGTTCTGCTGCTAAAGTCCATTAGTGTAAGCTTAAACTTCCCAGGCATTGTTAACATGTCAGACATGCAGGTGATTTGTTCTTCCCCATGGTTGCACTACCTGTGTAACTCATTTCCCTTTGTGATGATGACATGTATATCCAAATGTGTGCAGCACAAATATGGGGCATGTGTGTTAATGCACTTTTAACTTTGTCATCCTCACAGGTTGATGCCCACCAGAAGCAGGAGATATGGCTGACCATCGCCAGGGCAGTTCGTTCGGTGGGGGTCTACAAGTGCCGGATCCGCAACTGCCAGAAGAGGTGACAGGACCTTCGGGGCTGGACCCGGAGGATAGCTAGAGTCCAGCTGAAGCTGTCACCTCCACACAGGAGGGGCGGACACCGGACCCTGACCCCCCACATGCTCCGGATCCTGGCGGTGGTCTTCCCGGACCTGGATAGGCAGCTGAAGGCCAGACAGCAGCAAGAAGGGGGTAAATCCATGCCTAATCTGTGTACTCTGTCTGACATGAGAATTGCAGTCTTTTGGCCTTGTCACACTTCCACATTACGTAGGTCTTGTAGTCCAATATTCAGGTCCCTCAATTATGTGATGCACCCTCCTCATCTGTTTCACAGGTGTGGCCCCTACAGTTTGTTGCTTGTGTCACTAGGGCACTGTGTCCCTGCTGTCAGCTATGCTTCAGCTACCGGACAGCATCTGTTCCCGAGACTCTGTTGTGTGTTTCATGGGTGGTTCAATTGTTTGCCCAATGCCTCTATTCTGACATGTGATCTGTGTGTGCCCTTGATATGTGTTACAATTGCTGGTCTGACTCGCCACATGTGGCTGGGGTATTTCAAAGAAAACCATGCAGCTGGGGACTCCAATTTGTGGGCCTCAGGAGTATGTATATCAAGTATGTCACACTTGCTTAGCCACCTGACTACTGTCCTGGGCCAAACACTGTTTCACGTAGACCTGGGCAGTCATGCCTCCTCAAGGGCATTTAGAAACACTCTGTTATCCCACTCCTGTGTATCAATTTACAGGTTGTGCTTAGTGACATGTGCCTTCAGGTGTCTGCCTCTGTGTCATTATGGTGTGGCTTCCTGTTACGTACAACTGGGGTGTCCATGATTTTGAGGCTCAGCAGGACATCTGAGATGTGACTGTGTGAGACAAGACCTGTGTGACAAATAGGTGTGTGATCATCTGACAGCGCACAATGGTGTATGCAACTGTGTACTTGAGGCAGCTGGGTTACATGCACGGAAGACTGTGATATGCTAATTTACATGGAGTTGGGTTTGCAGAGACTCATATGTCTGATTTGCATGATGTGGGGTCTTCTGGGTCCTGGATATGTTGTTTGCATGGGATGGGCAAGTGCACTTGTCAGCTGCAGAGTTTGCTTTACCCCTGAGCTATGATTGTGACACAGTGCATACTGTTGTTGTCTGGATGCCCTGCCCCTGTGACAGGAGACAGTGTTGACTGACTTTCCAGGCATGCCTGTGCCATGGCATTTCATTTGCTATGAGTGATCCTGCATTGTGTTCAAGTGTGCACCATGCACCCCATTGTGGCATTGACTATCAGGACATGAGAACATCATAGTGTGTGTTGCTGGTATGCATCACAAGCATGTGAAATGAGTCACTGCCCATCCCTTCATCCGGACACCTGTACTGAGTCAGTGGCAAGAGATGTGCTGTGTGTATAGTGACATACTCCTACATGTTCACTTGCATGTCCAACTGATGTGTGGGTGGTGCATGTCGGGACATTGGGGTATTAGCATCCAACATGCAACAGACATATGGGTGCAAGTCAAGGAGAGATATGTGTGCCATGGTTGATGTTGAGAATGACAATTGGCTTATTCTAAACAGTGTTGGCACTTTGAGCAGTGTTCAGTTGATGATGCTGAAGAACCAGAACCTTTTGGGCCTGGTGACGCAGGGTACGCCCAAAGTCTCCGGAGTTCACCTGCTTCGCTACACAGAGACACGGGACACTCTGTCGGCGTTAGAAGATCAGATTTATTTAGCTGCAGCTAGTACAGTTATCCTAGAAGTACACAAAGTAGGTTCTCAGGAGACTGCCACTTCACTCTGTGGCGCTCAGCGTTAAATACCATACAATGTTCATAATCATTAATAAAATGCACTCCCGGAGCATACAAGAAAAAGCCAATAAGGAAAGTTGGAAAACAAGGCGGAACCAATAAGAAAGGTTTGAAAACAGAAGTGTCAGATGACTCGAAGAGACCTCTCCTCCAACTATGTTTGTCACCCCACCCTCAAACTAATTCATTAACAGATTCATAACTAACTTGCAGGTGGCGAGATACGTTTGTGTGTGTTGGAGGACAGTTGTGAAACGAGAGAATGCTAGCAGGAGACAGTGAAGGCCAGTCGATAAGATAAGATCAGGAAAGAATAGTGTGAGCCAACAGATAGTTGAGACACGGATTAGAAAAGCCAGACAGGGATTAGTGTACTCGGCTAGTTCTAACACCAGCTTTGCAAATAGAGGCCGAAGGAGTATTTCGACACCAGGCTACAGAAAAAGCAGAATAGACTTTGTTCGCCGTGCTGCCTGAGTGATGGCAACACAAAATGGCGGCGGGCCACAAAATGGCGGGTCGATTCGATCGTGATCGAAAATTGAAGTTCCTCAGACCCTCCTTTTGCCAGAACTCAGGCAAGATAGACCCATGTTAATCTGAGTCCACGTCAATAGCCATGAGGTCATTGAGCTGTTGCTGTAACATCATTCTTATGTTTTCTGTTACTTGTGGTTTGGGTTTTGGGACGCACATAGTAGCACAAAGATCACAGATAGCGGGACCACAGTGCATACAAAGGCAACAGGAAAATATAATGGTCAGGATTATACCAAGAAACGTCAATGCTTTCCAACCCCATTTGGACAGTAGTCCCCAAAACCATTCCGTTAAAGACCAATCTCCTTCGTCCTGATGAATAGACTCAGAGATTATGTGAAACTTGGAAATAGCTTGGTATACTGTCGGAGCGTCATTAGGTATGAAAATACAGCAACTTGACCCGAGCATACTCCACCACGATCGGCAAGAACAAAGTCTAAGGCAACTCGATTTTGTAATGTCATAAGACGATCCGCCTGTAGTTCTGCCGTGATGTTACTTAAGGCTCCTACAGTGATGTCTATTGTAGTCTCTACGACACGGACCAATTGCCTTATATTTCTGCTGTTAGCCATTGGACCTCAGAAGGGAAGAAAACCTTTAAGGAAATCTCCTCCCTCTTGTCCTGCTGTGTCTTTTGAATCAATAATCCCTCTGCCGTATCGGGTTCGGTGATGATTTGCGGAAGCGGTGTAAGTAGGGGGAAGAAGAAAGGCTATATAACAAGTACCAGAGAAACCCGTTGGTAACCAAGTATAAGCTCTATTATAGCAGATGAAATAGGTGACTTGAGACGGCACTAGAGGAGGCGAGTTCTGAGAGTAATAAACGTACGTGTAGGAGCAGTTATTCCTTTGTGTAGTGTCAGAAGGGCGATCATTTATCTGTAAGCAGAAGTTACCCTGATGTGGTATAGTCCAAATCGGCGAGGACTTTCCTTTTCCAACCTTACTACTAAGACTATACATATATCAGGTGACGTTCCAATTAGTGTATGCTTTTCTTCCGTCAATGGAGATTTTACTATTTTCCATGATTTTAGCCATAACTACCATACCCTTAATCAAAGAACTATGACTAAAATCCGGATAATTAATATGTGAACTAACAGATCATCTGAATTTGCTTTGATAATCATTGGAGAAGATGACGAAGTAAGCCCAAGCAGAACCCTCATAAGAAAAAGGGAGAACCAGATATGGCATTCCTTTCTCTGTGGTATGTGGCATAAGACCACACACCCAACAATCAGTTGTATTAACCACTAATTGGTACTGATGTAATAGCTGGATAAAGGAATTGTTATAATACTCGGTTCTTCTGATGAGTTCATGTGAAGGAAGAGTATGAAAGAGAAGAGGTGTGGAGAGATAGTAGAAGAAGGTAAAGAGGAAGAAGGGGAGGCATCTTTTGGCTGTAAAGCATAAATTATCCAACTAATAAACGCCAAAACAATACATAATGATATAATAACACATAAAGTTATGCTGAAACGACTGTACATTATTTTACAGGATGCTTTCTTCATTTCATCTTTTCTTTCTTTATTACCTAGTGTAGTTTCCATCTTACTAATGGATGCTCACGGCAATCTTCCTCAATCACTTAAGTCACGATGTTCCACCGTCCTATGACACTGAAGATCCTGCAGGCCTATTGCCACTACTCAGGTCGTGACTTAGACTCCTACCGTGACCCTGCAACCGGGACAGAATACTACACAAGGAAGAAAAAGAGTCTTAAATGTTCTTTGGTCTAGGTCTTAAATTATATCGTTCCTTCCCCGGAACATTCTGGTCTTAGAACAATGTTCGTGGTTTAGTCGTATCCAAGCGATGATGTGATGGAATTGCTTCCTGTAAAATGTCGTCGTCCTCTTTCTCAGACACTGTCCCACTCAGGTGTGCATTGCTGAAGGGTACGAATCGTGGAACTCTTTCACTTTCACAGTCACCAACACCTCTGCGTACCCATTGATCGTATGGCAAAGGCAAAGGCACTTTCTTACAATGCACACCGTGAATCCAATTTTTCTTTCCTTCGTCATTAACTGCTGTCCTCGTAGTAAGAAGGACCATTCGAGGCTCCCGCCATCTGGGTTCCAAATTGCTGGACCTCTGAAAATTCTTTACACATACCCAGTCACCTGGTCGGATGGAGTGACCTGGGTCTGTGGAAGCCTCTGGCAGAGCACTCTGAACCTGTTGATGAAGAACAAGCAATTTAGTCGTAAGGTCATGCAGACAGTCAATCAACATTGGATATGGTAAGTCTGAGTATTTCTTAGGGCGAGGGATTCCCCATACGTTAGCCGGACGGCCAAACACCACTTCGTATGGGCTAACTCCCAAACGAGAGTGTACTGCAGTTCTGGTGGATAGCAGAGCTAACGGCAAAGCATCGGGCCAATTGAGTCCTGTACTTGCTTGAACCTTTGCTAACTTTAACTTCAAGGTTCCGTTGTAACATTCTACTAAACCCGCTGACTGTGGATGATTTGCCGCGTGGAACTTTTGCTTGATACCAAGACCTGCACAAACTTTTTGCATGACTTGGCCAACAAATTCGCTCCCATTGTCACTCCAGACAATGCGCGGCAAACCAAACCTGGGGAAGAATTCTTTTAGAAGGATTTTAGCTGTAGATAGGGCTGTGTTATCCTTTAGAGGGTATGCTTCTATCCATCTCGAAAAGGCGCATACTACCACCAGAAGATATTTGAGGTTGTTGCACCGCTCCATATGAATGTAATCGATTTGCAACACCTCAAATGGATATGTCGGAGGAGCAAAGTGACCTGCTGGAGTTGGGGTTCCCTTTCCCGGGTTGTACATTAAACAAACAATACAGTGCTTCACTACATTGTCTGCACATTTTGGGATACTTTCATTCTTCCACACTGGAGCCAGAAGTTTACAAATGCCTTTTACACTTAAGTGGGCTGGACCATGTGCCATAGTAACCACTGGGAGAACATAGGCATCTGGTAACAGCCAACGTTGATGTTCAGATAATTCCACCCAACAACCCATCTCATCTAACATTCCTGTACTTTCTTTCCACTTGCTCATCTCCCTCTCTGAAGCCTCTTTCTGAATAGCTTTTACACTTTCCACTGTATTCTCACACATTCCCCTTTCTCTGACCCAATTCGCAGGACCTGCCACATACATTCGACTCGTTGAATCTCTAGCTGTCTTCTTTGCTATTTCGTCTGCATACGCATTTCCCCGACCAACATCATCCGTAATCTTTTTGTGTGCACTACATTTCACGATCGCTGTTTGGGTGGGTAAGGCAAGTGATTTGAGGAGATCAGTCACTAACTGACCATGTTGTATTTTGGTGCCATGTGAAGTGAGAAAACCCCTTTCCTTCCAGAGACACCCAAAATTGAACGCTACACCAAAAGCGTATTGGCTGTCAGAGCATACAAGAAAGAGCCAATAAGGAAAGTTGGAAAACAAGGCGGAACCAATAAGAAAGGTTTGAAATACAGAAGTGTCAGATGACTCAAAGAGACCTCTCCTCCAACTATGTTTGTCACCCCACCCTCAAACTAATTCATTAACAGATTCATAACTAACTTGCAGGTGGCGAGATACGTTTGTGTGTGTTGGAGGACAGTTGTGAAACGAGAGAATGCTAGCAGGAGACAGTGAAGGCCAGTCGATAAGATAAGGTCAGGAAAGAATAGTGTGAGCCAACAGATAGTTGAGACATGGATTAGAAAAGCCAGACAGGGATTAGTGTACTCGGCTAGTTCTAACACCAGCTTTGCAAATAGAGGCCGAGGGCATATTTCGACACCAGGCTACAGAAAAAGCAGAATAGACTTTGTTCGCCGTGCTGCCTGAGTGATGGCAACACAAAATGGCGGCGGGCCACAAAATGGCGGGTCGATTCGATCGTGATCGAAAATCGAAGTTCCTCAATGCCAGGGCTTGCCCTGTGATGTGATGTACTCACTGTGGTGTGTGCAATCAGTGCAGGTGACTGATGTTGTTCTCTTATTTCCTATTCCTATCCAGACACATCCACGGCCACAGGAGGGGACAGCTCCACGGACCAGGAGGAGCCACAGAGCCTGACAGGGACAGAAGGAGAGGAGTCGGGGGACCCAGTGGCACGGAGGGCGAGTGGAGCCACACCGAGGAGTCGTCAGCACCATGCCCCCCAGCTGAGGGCCACAGCAGCTCTGAAGATGACTCCCTTGTGGAGGCGAGTGTCAGCAGCCACCAAACCCCAGCTAGTGAGGCTGTCCCCGCCACCACCCCCACCACCACTATCACCACCCTCCCATCGGCTCCCATCCCAGAGGTCCGTGGAGGCTCCCATGTTCGGGTGCATGTCTCCTTTGTGCCAGGCACCGCACCCCCTGCCCCTGTGTCCCCTGCTGCCCTGAGTGAGGAGTCTGTGGACTTACTTAGACAGATCCATGTAGGGCAGACATCGATGCTGAGTGTCCTCCATGCACACACCACTGTTGACGCAACTGGTGTCGTTCATGGAGGACATTTCATCGGGCATGTCTGGCCTACAGAGGACCAATCAGTCCGTGGCCTCCTCCCTGACGGCAGTAGTGTCCCTCCTCCAACAGTCCCACACCTCTCCTACCCCTGCACCACCCACGATTCCTAGCAGCCTACCTATCCCAAGCACACACCCACCTGCACATTCTCACAAAGCCACAGACACGGACAGCACACAAACACCCAAACCAAGGGCTAGACGTGCACACAAGCAAGCGCAGGGGACTGATACCACACTCACAGGGGATGGTTTGCAGACACACACACAGTCATCCACAACCACTCCGCAGTCCTCCGAAACCTCTCCCTCCCAGCCCCCTTCCCTTGCCTCACCTGAAACCCAATGTCCCCAGAAGCTCTTCCTCTGTGACCTTGGCCTCTTCCCCACCGACCCAGCAGATCCAGATTACAAGGGGAAGAGGAAGTCCCCACACACAGACGGGAGTGCCCCTCACACCCAGACACCCTCTCCTAGGCCCAGTCAGACTGAGACCCCCACCCACAAGTCCCCCCGGAGCCGGAAGAGCAAGACCCCACCGCCGCCACGCAGGTCCAAGGCAAAGTCTCCGTCCTCCATCCCCCAGGCCACCACTCCAGAGGTTCCCCCGCCACATCCTGCCCCGGGTTCCCCCACCCACAGATACACCATCCCCAAAATGCTGAGGCCCTCCCCCCCTACCACTTGCTCCTCCACACCCAGTCAGACGGTTAGTGCCAATGATGTGGGGACTGTGTCCCCCCCCTCTGTCCTGCCGACTTCACCTGCACCCCATTCCGCTCACATGGATTTAGGCACTGCAGTGGAGTCCACGACCACCCTGTCTGACTTGGGCACTGCAGTGGGGACCCAATCCACTCCATCTGACCTGCCCACTGAAGTTGTGCTGGCACCCACCCCATATGACTTGTGCCCCACAGTTGTGACTGCACCCACCACTTCAGTCAGCTCCACTGCAGTTGCAAGTGACTCTCCTGCATCCACCACCCCTTCACTGCCTCCTTCTGCTGCGCCCTGATCCTGATCCTGTCCCTGCGGTGCCTGGCCTGCCCCCATGTATGCCCCTCCGAGGTGATGTCCCCTGTCCTTCCAGTGCAGGCAAGCAACATGTGACAGTTGTCACTCAAGTTCACTCCTTGTAATTTGATGATGGACTGGCCATTGGCCTTTTGTTTGAACGGATGTTTCAATTTTCATATGCTGAATAAAGCTTTTTTCTTTATCCTTGTGAACTTGATTTAGCTGTACATTAGGTTGATGATGTTTAACATGCCCTTGCACCTGTAATGCTTGGTTTCCAATGTTGAATACTGAGGTGTTGATGTGAGGTACTCCATGTGGTCCATCAGATATGTATCCTATTCTGGTCGGTATCCATGTCATCCTTTGCAGCTAACTGGGTGTGTCATGATTAACAATTTGAGAACATCTCTGTAAACACTTCATTTGCATGGTCACATCTGTGGCTTGCACCCATGCACATATGATGTGCTTCCCATTGTCCAATTTGTCTATTTCCCTGACTTTGGGCGCATCTCCACTGGACCTACAGGTGTGAGCATCATTGGTATAGGAGCAACTGGGTCCTCTGTGCAACTTGCTGTGATTATGTGTTGAGTATGTGTAGATAACTTAGGGGAGACTCACGTACCCAGGCTGTTGTGACCAGAGCCTTCATTGTGTGGTAACTGATGGCTGACTGACCAAGTGTTCTGCTAACATGAGTGGGACGTGCTGTGACTATGTTTGGCACAGCTGGACTTACACAGGAGTTGGGTCCCCTCAGGCTATGTCACGGATGTGTTGTCCCGTGACATAGCCTGAGCCCATGGTGTGTGTTGTATGAGCATGTGTGTTGAAGTACTGGGTAATTTAGACCCAGCGGTGCAGGGACACACACCCTATGACTTCTGGGTTCACCCTGTTCCGGACCTACAGAAACACAGAGTCTTCTGGGTGAAGTCAAAGAATCGTTTATTGGCTGCAGACCAATGACAGGTATCCTAGAAGTACAACAGCGTGTATGTTCTCAGGAGACTGCTGAAAATCATAGGAATGGACTTCATCTTAAATACCCTTTTTCCTGCCTCAAGCATACATTCCTAGGTTTTATGATACGGCAATATGCAAGTGTACATTACAAAGAAAAGGCAGAGTCATGATGACCATCCCACATTCCAGTTCGGCCAGCCCACAATGATTTACACAACAAGGTTCAGATCCCACATTACATGTAAACAGATCCCCCCAATAAACATGAGCATCTCCTGTTTTGGGAACCAAGTCATAAAGCAGGAACAGCCAGGTGCGAAAGAGATTAGCCAGGGGCTTGTGTAGAATGAAAGGGTTTTATGACGGGTCAAGCCCTGATGCTAATCACAGGTGGAGAGAGGAAGGGGAGCTCGTGAGACCAGTTTGACCCGGGGCAGCAGAGCCAGCTGCCCAGGTCACAGAGAAGTCAGAGAAGAAGCCCATGTACTGTGAGGCCCGTATTTGCTCCATTATAGCCTATGTGAGGGCAATGACAAGATGGCCACTGCTTCCAAAATGGAACCCGCGTAGTGCAGCAGAATAACGTGTACACAGTGCATTCATAGCTAGAACGATAAGTAAAGCACTCGTACATGCCGCATTTACCATTTGCGGTTCGCTAATACCAAGATAGACAGGGGTAGGGCCCTGTTCCCTACGTGGTCCCGAATATTAAAGTACGACAGACCCTCCTTTTGCCCTTACATAGGCAATCACTATACTCATCTTAATCCGAGTCTAGGTCAATGTTCACGAAGTCATGGAGATGTTGCTGTAGCATCATCCTATTACTTAGCTTGTCCCTCGATACAGGTTTCCTTACACATAAGGTAGCACAGAGGCCACATATCGCAGGAGCACACTGTATACACAGACAGAACAGGAAAAGAATGGCTAAGATCATTCCAATGACCATCAGAACTTTCCAACCCCAGGCAGATATCAGTTCCCAGAACCACCCCACCAGTGACCAATCTCCCTTATCCACGTGTATGGATTCAGATATTTTATGGAGTTTGGAGATGGCTTGATACACTGTTGGAGCATTATCTGGTATGAAAATGCAGCAACTGGATTGGATAACCCTGCATACCCCACCGCGGTCTGCAAGAATAACGTCTAGAACCATGCGGTTCTGCAAAGTCATAAGGCGATCCGCTTGGAGCTCAGCTGTCAAATTACCAAGGGCACCAGCCGTTACATTAACGGTGGATTCAACCACACGAGTCAGCTGTCTCAGGTTCCTACTATTGACCATAGGTCCCCAAAACGGCAGGAAACCCAAGAAGAAGTCTCCCGCTTCCTGACCGGCAGTGTCCTCCTTACTAATCACACCTCTCACAACTCTGGTCTTGTGATAGTCGGAGGCGGCAGTAAATGTAGGCGGTAGCAGATTCGCAATATAACATGTGCCCGAGAAATCAGGGGGCAACCATGTATATGCTCGGTCATTACAGATGAAATATGTACCCTTGGCAGTTAAAAACGCAGGGGAAAACTGTGACGGGAACGTGTACGTTTCAGTGCAGTCACTTCTTCCCAGTTGAGCTCTAGGGTTCTGACCATTACCCTGTAAGCAGAACCGACCCATGTGGGGTACGACCCAGATTGGAGATGAGATTTTTCGCTGTCTTTCACCCAGACTAATACTATACCCCGTCGCGTTCCATCCTACATAAGGTCTCAACTCTTCTTTGGGAATGGATGAGTATGCATCAATATCCCTACTCATATCGGCAATTCCTTTCACTAAGGCTTTATTATTTGTACCAGGTCTGATGGAACGCGGTTGGCGAGGGGAGTATGTCTCTAGGGCGTAGAGAAACATGGTCTGGAATGCCCATGACGATCCATTATAACTATATGGCAGCACCAAATAAGGAATACCCTTGTTAATGGTATGTGGCATTAACCCACACACCCAGCAATTGGTCGTATTCACTACTAGTTGGTGCTGGTGCAAGAGCTGGATAAACGAGTTATTTACAAACTCCGATCGTCTGGTCTGTTCGTGTTCAGGCAAAGGGTGAAAAGAGTGAGAGGAGGCAGTAGAAAGAGGTATAGGCTGTTCAGTGGGTGCAATGGGCTTTTGAGTGGAGAAAAACACAAATCCTACAATAAACATCATAATACTACACAGTGTAAAAAGGCACAAAAAGACAAAACATTTACTTTTTACAATTCTACACATTCTGGTTTTAAAGTTCATTTCCTCAATCGGTCTCTCCATCTTAAAAAACTCCATCCTCTACTCGGGCCGCTCGCGGCGGATGAGTTTCTTCTGCTAAGGAGTACGCCTGTCAGTCCAGGGAAACGCCCTAGACCAACCAGAACCGTTGACCTAACGTCTTCGGCCTGTACCCCAAAGTCTTGGCACCGCGACCCTGCGGCAGAACCCGGATGGTGGTTCGAAAAACAAAAATCAAGAAAGTCCTTCAGATGGGAGAGCAAAAAGTGTCCAAAAAGGAAATAGTAAGGAAATCTTTATTTGTCCATGGGCCTGGGTCTCAAATTATAGCGGAGATGGCCAGGTGCCGTTTGGTCTTGGAACAAAAGTTCAGGCTCAGTGGTGTCCAGTCGATTTGATGGTGGCACAGCTTCCTGCAGAATATTGTCACTCTCTTGGACTGAAGCTGTGTCTTTTAGGCGTGCGTCACTGAATGGTACAAAACGAGGTACAGTGTCTGTCTCAGTGTCGGCGATACCCTCCTTGACCCACTGGTCATATGGCAGAGGCAAGGGGACTATTTTGCAGTGGGTACCATGTATCCAATGCTTCCTTCCTTTTACTCGCACCGCTGATCTCGTCGACAGGAGCACAAGATGAGGGCCGATCCAGCGAGGCTCGTCGTTGCCCTTACGCTGGAAATTCCGGACCAGGACCCACGAACCAGGGTTGATAGGGTGTCCAGGAGGTTCAGAAGCTTGGGGAAGAGTATCATGTACCTGTTGGTGCAAAACACGCAGTTTAACAGTCAAATCATACAGGTAATCGAGCAGTACTGGATGCTCAATCTCACTGAACTTCGTAGGCCTTGGCACACCCCATACGTTGGCCGGGCGGCCAAAGACTACTTCATAGGGACTAAGTCCCACTCGTGAGTGTATGGTCATTCTGGTGGACAGGAGTGCTAAAGGCAGGGCGTCAGGCCATTTAAGACCGGTGCTCGCCTGGATTTTGGCCAGCTTGAGCTTTAAGGCTCCATTGTAGCGCTCTACTAGTCCAGCTGATTGGGGGTGATTTGCAGCGTGGAATTTCTGCCTTATGCCTAAACCTTCACATACGTTCTTCATCACTTTACCCACAAACTCACTTCCATTATCACACCACACCATTCTTGGCATTCCAAACCTAGGGAAAAACTCTTTCACAAGGGCTTTGGCTGTGGATAGGGCAGTGTTATCTTTCAGAGGATAAGCCTCTATCCATTTTGAGAAAGCACAAACAACCACCAATACATATTTTAGGTTGTTGCACCTATCCATGTGAATAAAGTCCAGCTGCAAAACTTCGATTGGACATGATGGGGGTGCAAAGTGACCGGCTGGAGTTGGGGTTCCCCTACCAGGGTTGTATTTCAAGCATACCATGCAATTCTTGACCACATTCTCTGCACACTTGGGAATCCCAGCATTCTGCCATACTGGAGCCAACAACTTACAGATACCTTTCGTACTGATATGTGCCATTCCATGTGCCATAGTAACCACTGGAAGCACATATGCATCAGGCAACAACCATCGCCTATGTTCTGTCAGATCAATCCAACAACCATTCTCATCCAACTTACCCATACTCTCTCTCCACTTGCTTAACTCTTCCTCTGTGGCTTCAGCCTGAAGCGACTTCACACTCTCTATTGTGTTCTCACACATTCCAACATCATTAACCCATCTTGCGGGGCCTGCAACATACATTCTAGTCTTCACATTCTGTGCTGTTTCTTTCGCGGTCTCATCAGCAAACGCATTCCCACGTCCAACATCATCTGTAACTTTCCTGTGCGCACTGCATTTCATGATCGCAACTTGCAACGGTAGGGTCAGTGACTCAAGGAGATCATTCACCAACTTGCCATTCTGAATTTTAGCTCCATGTGACGTCAGGAACCCACGCTCTTTCCACAGTCGTCCAAAATTATGAGCCACGCCAAAGGCGTACTGGCTATCTGTGTATATATTAACTCTCATTCCTTCAGACAACACGCATGCTCTCGTGAGGGCAATTAATTCTGCTGCTTGGGCCGAATTATGTGGCACTCGTGCAGTTTCCACGACCGTGTGTAAAGTCGTGATAGCATATGCAGCAGTCGTGTCACCATTAGGGAGTTTGAAACATGACCCATCTACCCATAAAGTGCCATCACACTCAGTCAGGGGAGTATCTTTTAAATCTACTCTCCCTTTCGTCTCTTCTTCTGTTCTGAACAGACAATCATGTTGCTCAATCTCATCTGAATCTGCTGGAATTGGCAATAACGTAGCTGGATTCAGCGTATTACGTATACTTTTTATGTGTATATGATTCGCTAACAGTGTGAGTTCATACCCTGATAATCGCGCACTAGTCAAGTGTTGTGTCTTGGTCCTATTTAATAATGTGTCTACAGCGTGTGGGACCATAACGATCAATGTGTTGTCCATTACCAGACCAGCAGATTGTCGGATAGACATTGCTGCAGCAGCTGTCGCTCTCAGACAGCTTGGCAATGCCCTCGCTACAGGGTCCAAGGTGGATGAAAAATACGCGCATGGGCGCGGTCTGTCGCCAAAAGGCTGTGTTAACACTGACAACGCACATCCATCTTTCTCGTGAACATACAATGTAAAAGGCTTGCTATAGTCAGGAGTGCCCAACACAGGTGCTGAACACAATGCATTGCGCAATTCCACAAAACTTTTCTGGCACTCTTCAGACCATGGGATAGGATTCGGTGTGTCTTTGCATGTTAATGCTAATAAAGGTTTTGCCAACAAAGAAAAACTAGGAATCCAATGCCTACAGTATGAAGTAATGCCCAAGAAAGCACGCACTTCTCTCTGTGTTTTTGGCACACTCAACTGTGCAATGGCTTGAATTCTTTCTGGGGTCAGTTTCCTTCCCTCCTTCGATAAGAGATGACCTAAGTAGGTCACTTCTTGTCGACAATATTGCAGCTTAGAGAGAGACACTTTGTGATGAAAAGCGGATAAATGGCGCAACAATGACAATGTGGCTTCTTTACAGACCTTCTCAGTATCCGCGGCGATTAGTAGATCGTCCACGTACTGAATCAGGATAGCGCCACTAGGTAAGACAAGTGCATCAAGCTGCGCTTTCAAAGCTTGACTGTATATGGATGGACTCTCGCAGTAGCCCTGGGGAGCGCGTTTGAAGCGGAAGCTTCGGCCTCCCAGACTAAAACCAAAAATGTCTCTGCTCTCTTCTGCAATTGGGATACTAAAGAAAGCATTTTTTAAATCAATCACTGAAAACCATGCAGCAGAGGCTGGAATCATCGTTAACAAGGCAGTTATATCAGGGACAACCGGAAACTGAGGCACAACAATCTTATTAACCTCTCTAAGATCAATCACAAATCTGTAAACAGGTGGCTGTGAAGGGTCCGTTCGTTTTAAGACAGGTAAAATCGGACTATTGCAAACGTTGCCTCTTGTCTCTTCAATCACACCCTTATTAATCAAGTCGCCGACAATGTCTAACAATGCTTTCTGGCCTTCATTAGAGATTTTGTACTGGGGAATACGTGGCAGTCTGACATTAGTCTTTAAAGTCACCACGTATGGCGGTATCTCCAAGAGGCCCACGTCATTGGGACCAGTAGCCCAAAGGGCATCCGGAAGGGATGACAATTCAGGTGGCATTGTGTTTTTAGACAAGTACATTGGGGAAATCACTTTCTTGCCTAATGTAAGTTGTACTCCTGAAGGAGAACAGTACAGTGTAGCATGCAATCTTTTCAACAAATCTAATCCCAGCAAATTCTCACCACAACCTGTTGTCAGAATCAGGGGTGCTTTCAGCTCGCAAGGCCCAACAGAAAGTGACATGGGACTAGAAATCGGGTTCCTAACCGGGGCGCCAGAAAAACCTACTGAAACATTTATATCGCCAGACAAAGGTGCGCCAGGGAGTTTTGAATGCATGATTGAACTCTTTGCAGCACCAGTGTCTAGCAGAAAAGGCTCCGTTACATTTGCTGTAGTCACATCAACATACGGTCCACTCTGATCCACTGGCACTGAAACAACTCCCTCTCTCTGTCTATGGCTGTCCTAGTAACCATTATTTTCTGCATCGCCATCCTCCACATAATAATCATTATTGTAATACTGTGCCGTATTACCAGTCGCGTTAGCTTGCTGATCAAAACTATTAATGGGGCTTTGGGGCGGAAGAGGACGCGCGTTTTGGGGAACAATTCCACGCCCTCTGCCTCTAGGAGCTTGCTGACCACCTCTACCTCTGGCGCCATACGTATTACCGTTCCGTTGCATTAATTTAGGGCAACTATATTTAAAATGACCTTCCTCTTTGCAGTATGAACATTGGTTGGGACCTACAGGGACACGTGGGTGATAATACCCATTCATTTGCTGATTGTTCTGAAATTGTTGGGGTTGGTGATAGACACCTTGGGGTTGTCTATAATTATTACCACCTCCACGTGGCGGATAGGCCTGCTGTAAAAGGACCTTTGTCTTTAATTCCTTCGTTTTCTTCTCTGTCCTATCTTTCTCGTCTTTATCTCTATTTTCATAATACTGTGCAGTAGCCAGTATTTGCGCTGAAGAAGAAACAGCCCAAGAACTCTCTGAATCTTTCAACTTCTTACACAGGTCAGGAAGTAAATTCTGCACAAACTTATCCACAAATAACCGTTGGCCACCCTCAGTACTCATATCTTGTCCACTGTGGTCAATAAACGTTTCTTCAAACCTAGTAAAGAAGTCTGACACTGTCTCATCCTTCTTCTGCTTGCATGCAGATAACTTGTCCCAATTTACGCGCATCGCAGGCATTAGTGTCTTCATATATGTGATGATTCTACCAGGCAGTTCAGCTACTAAAGGCTCAGGTTTCGCGCCACCAGTTTGTCTAGTATCAGCAGCAATAATGTTAGCCCATGTATCCCCTAGTTCTGCATCGTGATCTGCATTACGTATTGACCCCCATAGAGGCTGTGGAACAACATTACCGAACAACATGTCTATGTCTGCCAAATTCATAACGCATGATCCTGCTGTTTGTGACAACTCTTTATAATAACCTGCTGGGTTTTTACGGGGATCGGGTAATGTCTGCTTAAGCGCTAACACCTCAGAGCGCTTCCATGGAACATGCACCCAAACACGTTGGAAATGCGCTGGCACAGCGGGGTTACCACCGGCAGCTGCGACTGCTTCCTTCCATACCGGGGGAACTTCTCTCATGGGGTATTGTCGCGCTTTTACCTTTTTCCCCACAAGGACATCTTGTTCAAACAATGACTGTTGACAATCATCATTCCTGAAGGACAATACAACTGCAACTGCTTTATCTATATCGCGGTCCACGATTATACCAGTTCCAAAATCAAACCTCACTCTACACAATTCCTGCGGGCTCGGATTTTTACCACTATCCTCCAATTCTTCAGAGAGAAATTCGCACATTTTCTCAAACACATATCTCTGTTTCGGGGCATCCCATTGATGGAAAGTGTTAACAACCGATTCCACATCATACAGTGAAGGAAAAACGATCCATCTACGCGCCATGTGATCTATTACCTTTTTCTCATCGGGGTTAGGCAATTGGCTGCGCAACTGCTTACGCTGTACACCAGGAGTTGCACCAGATGACCCAAAGAGAGGCGACATTAATGTAGTAACCACATTAGCTAAACGCTGTCGCGCTGAAGGAGAAGCTGAGGCGAGAACAGGGGGAAAAACAGAGGGAAGAAAAGAGGATGTAGAGACAGGTACTGGAGTGGTAGAAGGAAGAGTGTTAGGGGAGGCAGTTACTGGATTAAGCAAAGTCGCAGGAAGTGCGGGGGCAGTTGGAAGCACTACCGGAGGCGCTTGAGAGGACTGCGCTACAGGAATAGGAACTGGTTGCAAAGCAACTGGCGGTTGCGGCAAGGCTTGCAGTATATGCACTGGAGGTGGCATATTTACAAGCTGGGGAGGCGCCGTGGCAGTTTGAGCATACGGGGGTGGCGAACTCAACAAATGTGACATCAGGGGATCTTTCTCCTTTTCTTCTGACTCATCCTGCTTAGAATGTGGCAAAGCTGGATAACATTTGTCAATCCCTAACTTACGCTGCCTGTGCAATTGCTCATTCATTTGCTCCTCTTCATTGTCTTTAAATTGTACAGCTGCTTGCATTACTGACATACCTCTCTCTCTCTTATTCTTTTTCGCTAGCTTAATTTCCTTCTGTTTGGCTTCCTTTCGCCATAAGCGGAAAGAGTCAAACATCGCCGGCCGGGCTTTCTTCTTAAACAATTTAATTTCCAGATTATCTAAAATATCGGTATCAAAACTACCATTTTGGGGCCATTTTAAAACACCGTCTTTCCTGGTGTAGTGGATCCACACTTCGTTATATGCAATGGGGCCTACGCCATGTTTTACATAGAGCTCATAAGTTGGAGTTCCAACCGGAGGAACCGGGCATGATTCTTCCAGCTGGAAATCTCTTCCACAACCCAAACAAAATATTCTACCAAATATTCTAGAACCAGGCACTAGTCTAGATCCAAACGTCAAAGGATTATCGATTACGATATTCTCGTGAATACACGAGTCCTCTGGCTTTGGGGTTTGCAAACACCAAATCACCAATTACCAAATCAAACCAAACGATCCCGAAGGATACCAAAACAAATGGGAGACGCTCCACGTATACTTAACTGAATATTGCTAATCGATGGCGTCACCAGAAGACTCTCTCGATTGTTTCGCTCTCTCAAACTCGTCAAGGGTCCAAAACAGGTCGATTAATCAGGGCAGCAGTCCTTCGTAGCCGTCGGGACGCGGAGAACCTCGCAGAAAAGACTTTCGGACCACGTCGACATGCAGGGGTCGATGAAGTGGCGGCCTTCCTCCAGAATTTCCACACGAAGCTCCTCACGAACCTCTGGCTTGGACTGGTACCGCTGAAATCGCCCCACGTTGGGCGCCAAACTGAAGTACTGGGTAATTTAGACCCAGCGGTGCAGGGACACACACCCTATGACTTCTGGGTTCACCCTGTTCCGGACCTACAGAAACACAGAGTCTTCTGGGTGAAGTCAAAGAATCGTTTATTGGCTGCAGACCAATGACAGGTATCCTAGAAGTACAACAGCGTGTATGTTCTCAGGAGACTGCTGAAAATCATAGGAATGGACTTCATCTTAAATACCCTTTTTCCTGCCTCAAGCATACATTCCTAGGTTTTATGATACGGCAATATGCAAGTGTACATTACAAAGAAAAGGCAGAGTCATGATGACCATCCCACATTCCAGTTCGGCCAGCCCACAATGATTTACACAACAAGGTTCAGATCCCACATTACATGTAAACAGATCCCCCCAATAAACATGAGCATCTCCTGTTTTGGGAACCAAGTCATAAAGCAGGAACAGCCAGGTGCGAAAGAGATTAGCCAGGGGCTTGTGTAGAATGAAAGGGTTTTATGACGGGTCAAGCCCTGATGCTAATCACAGGTGGAGAGAGGAAGGGGAGCTCGTGAGACCAGTTTGACCCGGGGCAGCAGAGCCAGCTGCCCAGGTCACAGAGAAGTCAGAGAAGAAGCCCATGTACTGTGAGGCCCGTATTTGCTCCATTATAGCCTATGTGAGGGCAATGACAAGATGGCCACTGCTTCCAAAATGGAACCCGCGTAGTGCAGCAGAATAACGTGTACACAGTGCATTCATAGCTAGAACGATAAGTAAAGCACTCGTACATGCCGCATTTACCATTTGCGGTTCGCTAATACCAAGATAGACAGGGGTAGGGCCCTGTTCCCTACGTGGTCCCGAATATTAAAGTACGACAGTGTGTGTCCACATCCCTTTTCATACACAGGCAGTGTTCCCTTGATATGTTCCTCTTGTTGATGCTTGCTGAGTGGTACTGTGTTCATCCCACAACTTTGCCATGGGCTACCAGATGTGTGGGTGCATGACACCCTACTGTTAATTGGTGTTTCATCATTGGGATTTGTCTGTTCTGAGTGGTGATGTGGTCAGACGCAGATGGGCCATAGAGTTATCCAAGGCACTTGTTTGTTCGCAATATCATGTAGTTGTCCCTTTTACCTTTCAGTGATTGAGACATATGTGTGTGTGTGTGACTGCTCCCACTTGTCGGGTTCAGGGCTGTAATGTTTGCAGGTGTCAGCATGTGTGCCTTGTGGTTCTCTTTGGGTTCTGCTTTGCCCTGGTACTGTGTCATGTATTCGGTAGGTTGCTTGAGCTTTGACGTCATGGCCATGTACCGCATACTGTGCAGTATGTCTGTCATTCACCAGGGTTGTAAACTGTCCTTGTGTGATGAGTCTGTGTACCTTAATTCCTCCCAACATTCCTGTGTTTGTCATGGGTGCATGTGCAATGTCACCTGTCCATGTAGGCTTCACAGATGCACATTGTTGCAGTTCAGGGTGTGTGGTGTTGAGGGTGGACTTATGTAAATGTTTGCATTGATGGGCCCCTAGCTCCCGTTTGTCCATGGATGGCGGGCCATGCTGAGTGATTTTTGTTTGTGTAGGTGTGATGTACGTTTGTGGCACAGGACACATGTCTGGGTTTCCCAGTTTGTACGACACCTACCTTTGTCATCACAGTGGAGGTGTCATACATGCTTGTGTCACCCCAATGTCTGGTCCCTGGGGGTAGTGCTGTTGTGTGTCAGTCTCTTGCTGTGTTAGTTGCTGTTCATTCCAGTTTGTGTCACATGTGTCTGTTGTGCTCCCTCTCATCTCACAATGCCTGATTGCCCACTAAGGGTGTCCATATGATGGTTTACTTTTGTATGGTACTGTGTGCACATCTGTGTCACTGTGGTTCAGCCTCCCTCATGTGTTGTGTATTTACCTGGGGATACTGAGACACACACACACACACACACATGTTGTGTCAGATGTGCAGTGTGAGGTTGCCTGTTTGTGTTTGTGCATCTGCATCAGTGCATTGTTATTACTGTTGGGGGCCATTGTCTGGATGCGGTTTCTGTGATTTTCCCTGCAGTCCCTGTGAGTCAAATCACATCATTGTGCACATTCATCCTGGTTGTTAGGTGCCATTGCTGGCATGGAATGGGAGTTTGTGAGCTGACACCTACAGTCTACACATGTTGTTTGGATTGGTGTGTCTATTTTCAAGATGTGTGTTTGCTTTGTGATGGTCACTTCTGCTCTTGTGTCATTGTACACTGTATGCATTGTCAGCCCCCATGTGTGGTCCCTGTCTGCACATGGCCGAGAGTATGTTTTGTTTTCACTGCACTGTTAGCCTCACCACATCTCTGTGGGTATGGGACACAACCACTCGTTTGCCCCAGAAGTGTTTAATGTGTTGGGAGTAGGGATCATGCATGCTGTTTGTTATTTGCAGCTTTGACCATGATGACACTTACCTTTTGGTCACTGTGATGAGGGGGGGTTTAGACCCCATCACCACAATGCTCAACATCTGCTGCAGTTTGGAACCCCACACTTAACTTTTGTTCTACACAGTGAGGGGGTGTTAGTTTTACATTGACACAGTGCTATAGTGATGCTTGCCTTGTGTAGGGCACACTCATTTGTTGGTCACACATGTGCTGTTAGTTACATTGTATGTTCGAAGTAATAATCACTGTTATGGGCATTTGTCACAGACTACACACTGTTGTCATGATGTTAGGGGGAATGTATTTTGCTGACATACATAATGTTGGAGTATGATGGATGTGTGGCTCATCACCCATCCTATGGGTGAGGGTGGCAGTAGTGATGGGCAACAGGTCCCCTATGGGTGGGGGTGGCAGTAGTGATCGGCAACAGGTCCCCCATGAGTGGGGCTTGCAGGGGTGATGGGCAACATAAGCCTTATGGGTGGGGGTGGCAGTAGTGCTGGGCAACAGGTCCCCTATGAGTAGGGGTGGCAGGGGTGATGGGAAACATAAGCCCTAGGGGTGGGGGTGGCAGTAGTGCTGGGCAACAGGTCCCCTATGAGTGGGGTGGCAGGGGTCATGGGCAACATAAGCCCTAGGTGTGGGGGTGGCAGTAGTGCTGGGCAACAGGTCCCCTATGAGTAGGGGTGGCAGGGGTGATGGGCAACATAAGCCCTAGAGGTGGGGGTGGCAGTAGTGCTGGGCAACATGTCCCCTATGAGTGGGGGTGGCAGTAGTGATGGGCAACATAAGCCCTAGGGGTGGGGGTGGCAGTAGTGATGGGCAACAGGCCCCTATGGGTGGGGGCGGCAGTAGTGCTGGGCAACAGGTCCCTTATGAGTGGGGGTGGCGGGGGTGATGGGCAACATAAGCCCTAGGGGTGGGGGTGGCAGTAGTTCTGGGCAACAGGTCGCCTATGGGTGGGGGTGGGGTTGGCAGTAGTGCTGGGCAACAGGTCCCCTATGAGTGGGGGTGGCAGGGGTGATGGGCAACATAAGCCCTATGGGTGGGGGTGGCAGTAGTGCTGGGCAACAGGTCCCCTATGAGTGGGGGTGGCAGGGGTGATGGGCAACATAAGCCCTAGGGGTGGGGGTGGCAGTAGTGCTGTGCAACAGGTCCCTTATGAGTAGGGGTGGCAGGGGTGATGGGCAACAGGTCCCCTATGGGTGGGTGTGGCAGTAGTGATGGGCAACAGGTCCCCCATGAGTGGGGGTGGTAGTGGTGCTGGCCATACAACCCCTATGGTGGCCTGTTGTTAGTGGCCAGGATGTGGATCCCCTGTGTGTGTGTGCCATTTTGCAGATACGTGTCGTTAGTTTGTGTGGTAGGTGTTTGACTTACCGTCTGCGCCATCGGCGTCGGTTCCTGATCCGGTCATAGATGTAGAGTACTGGTATGACCTGCGCGATGGGATTCATGATGTGTTCGTGTCGTACATGCTGCTTGTTGCTCCGTCTCGTACCTGCTGCAAGCTGGTCCATTTCGTAGCCGTGGATTGAGTTGTGGCGTGAATCGTAGCTGATATGCTTGTTTTCCAGATGCTGTGACGTGCCGTAGGTGGCGACCCATCTGGTGCGCAGGAAGTACGCATCGTACTTGTCAGGGCGGAAACTGCTATGGATACTGCTTCCGGGCGACTCGGTTCGGCGTTCGGGCTTACGGCTCGGACGGAGAATGAAGCTTGAATCACAGCCTACGTGTCGGTCGTGTTTTTGGCAGTTATGCGCATCGTACCTCATCTAAAGCATGGACCGGCTACGGGTACGTGCCGGTCGCACGGTAAGGCTACGTACAGCTCTCGGAGAGCTGTCTGAGCCAGATTGGAATCGAGTGTGTGAATGTGCATTTATTAGTGCATTTGCTCTAAATGACATGCATTATTCAACCACATTTACTTTCATTGCCATGACATAAAACATTTTATGTAGACAACATCTGGCTTACTTAATAGCATTATGATACATATAAAGGTTTGGTTTGCTGTGAATTAATATCTGCTCCAATGACCTATTTTATGTGAATGTGTTTGGTGTATGTATGATGTTTGTTAAAATGTGTTAGCTATCTCTCAAACATTTCTATTGTATTAACCTAGATATAAATACTCGACCGTCTTGTTAAGGGATGCAATGTAATCGCATGCATTGTTCTGTCATACCTGAGGGCACCGAGGAAAGATGGCTGAGTCCCAGGGTATGGAGTCCCCTGGACCAAAGTTAGCCTGGGGAGGACACCCGCATGGTCTCACTACACCCTCCCTTGGTCAGGCTATCGGACAGAGATTTAAGGAGAACACAGAGTTTAAGAAGTGTGAGCAAGAATCAAGAGCATCTACATGGATGTGACCTCAAATTTAGTATAATACAGTCAATTTGAAAAGTTGCACAAAAGCCAGAAAAAAATGTATCTTGTAGAATGGTAATACACACAAAACAAACAAAAAAATATATATCCGGCCGATGACGGGCTCTAGCCAAGTTAATCCATCAGAGTGTATGAGCAGTAAGTTGCAACAGCCTCCAAGAGGAAGTCATTGTTATCGTCAGAAAAAAGAGACACCATCCAATTAAATAAACAGAACGAACATAAGTGTTCTTCAATTATGGGTGCCTTCAGCGCCATCACATAACAACTTTCGTGATACTCGATATAACTCCGTTGGAGGAAATCCTGTGCAGCTGCACAGATATCCCATTGTTCCAAAATTCCAAGCGCAGCCGCGCAGGCCATAATCCCAACACTGAAACATTCTTGCTCATGGGACACCAAGGGACTCATTAGCTGATCAAAATCCGGTGCAGGAAATACCGTATTGGAGAGGCAAAGATCCAATGCCCATTCAAATGAATATTCCAAGCAGGTGAAGACTGGTTGCACGCAAGAGCAGTTTGCGAAACGAAAGGATAATCCATAATCCACGCTGAGTGGCAGAGTACCGTAGCATTCAAGCATATGGTTGCGAAGCATCTGCAGCTGGTCTGGGCTGTGTAGGGCCACAGAAGGAGCAGCCATTGCGCAGCAGGCAAATCAACAGCAGAACCCCAGCAGCTAAGGCAAGTAACAGTGGCAACCCACCGAAGCGCTGGAAAAAATAGAATAAATGCCGTTATCACACCAAATATAGTTTGGAAAGAAGTCACAAGGCCAGAGCCCACAACTTTAAAAAAATGGGCCATGCCTGTAGTATGAGAGGCATTGAAAATGGTATGAATTAACGCACCGAAGTGCAGTGGGAGGTCAGTATTAAGAAGGGCTTGCACCTCTGTCTGGGTGTTAGCTACATGAAGGATGAATGTCTTTCGGGCAGATGTGAGCAAAACTTCTTTTTGAGATAATAGTGCTCTTATTCTGCTCAATTTATTCAAGTCTGTCTTCAAGGTCGGAATGGAAGGCCAAATCAAGTTATCGAGCCTCCCGTGTGGGGGTGGAAAAAGTACATTTTTTCAGCAAACTACACGTTGTGAGACTGTCACAACGTAAGGGATGCCGGCAAGCATGCCGCAGCATTCTTCATTATTTAAAAGTAGATAACTACCGTTTGCAAGCAGAGTGAAAGTAGGTGTAATAGCTGGGACTGGATTACCCTTCTAAACACATGCAATATTACGGGCCGTAAGGTTACAAGCTCCATGCACCTGTGCATTTTTGCAAACTAGAGAATGACCTATGGTCGAATCGCATGATTCCCCAGTTAGGTAAACCTCTTTGTCATCCCGTAGGCATCTGTATGTGAATGGTAAAGAAGCGATACCAAAGGGGATGATGGACGGAGCGCTTGAGCAAATCAAACACTCACCCCCAGTCAGCTGATCTGGATTTAATCTATCATCATTCTTTAGCTCACTCCACCACCCCAGTTCAGACATGCCCATCTGCAAATCAGTCTGACCCTGTGCCTCATGGGAACAGTCCAGCCCGAACTGCCAAGCCATGTCTTCCCTGGACCGGAAACAAGCATCCTGGGACCGGTTTCGGGTTCATAACCCTCATCAGCCAGGCTATCTTGAATCCAGTGGCAAAGTGAGCAAGGGACCCACGTCAGGGCATACCCTGCCAACTTAGGGCGAACAAAGCGATACCAAAGGGGATGATGGATGGAGCGCTTGAGCAAATCAAACACTCACCCCCAGTCAACTGATCTGGGTTTAATCCATCATCATTCTTTAGCTCACTCCACCACCCCAGTTCAGACATGCCCATATGCAAATCAGTCTGACCCTGTGCCTCATGGGAACAGTCCAGCCCAAACTGCCAAACAATGTCTTCCCTGGACCAGAAACAAGCATCCTGGGACCGGTTTCGGGTTCATAACCCTCATCAGCCAGGCTATCTTGAATCCAGTGGCAAAGTGAGCAAGGGACCCACGTCTGGGCATACCCTGCCAACGTAGGGCGAACAAAGCGATACCAAAGGAGATGATGGACGGAGCACTTGAGCAAATCAAACACTCACCCCCAGTCAACTGATCTGGGTTTAATCCACCATCATTCTCTAGCTCACTTCACCACCCCAGTTCAGACATGCCCATCTGCAAATCAGTCTGACCCTGTGCCTCATGGGAACAGTACAGCCCGAACTGCCAAGCCATGTCTTCCCTGGACCAGAAACAAGCACCCTGGGACCGGTTTCGGGTTCATAACCCTCATCAGCCAGGCTCTCTAGAATCCAGTGGCAAAGTGAGCAAGTGACTCACGTCTGGGCATACCCTGCCAACTCAGGGCGAACAAAGCGATACCAAAGGGGATGATGGACGGAGCGCTTGAGCAAATCAAACACTCACCCCCAGTCAACTGATCAGGGTTTAATCCATCATCATTCTTTAGCTCACTCCACCACCCCAGTTCAGACATGCCCATATGCAAATCAGTCTGACCCTGTGCCTCATGGGAACAGTCCAGCCCAAACTGCCAAACAATGTCTTCCCTGGACCGGAAACAAGCATCCTGGGACCGGTTTCGGGTTCATAACCCTCATCAGCCAGGCTATCTTGAATCCAGTGGCAAAGTGAGCAAGGGACCCACGTCTGGGAATACCCCGCCAACTTAGGGCGAACAACGCGATACCAAAGGGGATGATGGACGGAGCACTTGAGCAAATCAAACACTCACTCCCAGTCAACTGATCTGGGTTTAATCCATCATCATTCTTTAGCTCACTCCACCACCCCAATTCAGACATGCCCATATGCAAATCAGTCTGACCCTGTGACTCATGGGAACAGTCCAGCCCGAACTGCCAAGCCATGTCTTCCCTGGACCGGAAACAAGCATCCTGGGACCGGTTTTGTGTTCATAACCTCATCATTTAGGCCCAGATCTCTGTACTCTGTCCATCAACTGTTGTTTTTGCATTTGTCACCCCGAGTGGGAAGGGTATGCCCAGACGTGACACGTCAACATGGAAAAGGTTTGAAGATGCACGCACGAAGGTGAAGTGAAGAAGCAGACATTAAAAAGGGAATCGTAAGCCATGCGCTTTGCGGAACGGATCCAGTTTCGATAAATGTACCGCCTCTGCGTTCTTTCAAGGCAACGCCGATTAACTACGAAATTTGTATAGTTCTATACAGTACTATTGGATTAATTTCCATTTGGACAACATCTGCAATTCCACATACAGATTTGGTAGTTTTTATCTGCCCAGCACGATTTCATTGAGGTTTTTCCCCGCGTTTAGAGTTATCTTGGTCCTGGAGAGAGCCCCAAACCAAGTGGGCTCGAAACGCGTCGACCTTGCGTATTGTTCACCAGACAATCTTAGGGCTAATGTATATAAAAGTTTTGTGCATTATGATTTATATTGAATAAATTGGCAATGATGTGTTATGTGTAGTTTTTGCATTATAACGGATTATTGTTTGTAATAGGTGATGTTTGGTGTTGACCCCTGGCATCTGAATTTGAAAAATATTGTGGCCAGGCTTTTTTGAGTGATTGGTTTTAGTGTGACTGTAGTTCAGTATGGGTTATAAATGTGGATTGATTGTGACATGAAAGTAGGAAGTAAGACTAGTGGAATGTATATAGTAATTTGATGAATAAATCTTGGATTGGTTGTTTTTATAGATATTGTTCTTATGGAAGTAATTTGGTTTTTCAAATAATGAATTAATTTGGAATCTCAAAATGTTAAATTAGTTCCAATAAAATTAAAATTAAGCAAAAGATTGCTCAAGGTTGCTGTAGATTTGTTCTAGGCACTAGCTAAAGTAAAAACTACATGGGTTATCAGTATTGGCATTCCCTTGTTGTTTTTGTTAGAATAGGCTCAGCCTTACTGATTGGAGCCTGGACCCTGTAAACTTTTCGTTGAAATGTCACAAAGAAAGCACAAAATTACGGGTTTGTTTATATAAACCACACCACCAGTAACGCTGCTGCAAGATAGAAATAGTCACTCACATGCCAGCGTGCGCCGAAGCCATGCCTTTGTGTGCGGCTGTTATCAGAGAAAGTCTGCAGTCTGCGTTGGGAATCAACCTGTCACCAACGTCATGAATTCTCACATAAGGAACCGTATCGGGACTTAACCCCTTCAGTGCCCATGACGAGATGGTCTCGTCATGGGCCGCGGTTGCGCTGTGCCCATGACGAGACCATCTCGTCATGAACTCCGCCCGCTAATAGAAAGCCCGGCACAGGGCGGGGAAAGGGCGTGGCACACAAGGGGTTAAATGATAAGAGTATTTTGAAGGGAAACCCTGCGGGTAATTGCCACCCTTCTCTGTAGCAGCTATTGCTGCCAAGATGTCATTATCAATCTTATTCATGGATCTTGTAACTGCTGTAACCGAACACGTGGCTGCTGCCGATTTAGCTGCTTCATCAGCCAAACTATTGTCTACCGTGTATACTCCTACGCGCTGGTGGCCAAGAGTATGAATCACATGTGTGAGAAGCAGACGTTCTTTAAGATCTACGACTCAAACCTAAAGCATTTTATGCTTAATTGCGCTGCCTTTAGAATCACGATAGTCATTTTGAGACCAAAAGAATAAGTTGTCATTGAAAGACTGAACACAGTAGTAAGAATCGCTTACAATTAAAGTTGTCATATTTGGATCTGCAAACTCTAGTGCAAGCACCAGAGTGCGCAACTCTGCTAATTGGGCGGTACAGTCACCTAGTGCCTGTGTGTGTACAGCACTGGACTTGAACTCTCCATTCACTATGGCACCTGCCACTATCGCGCATGCTGCAGAATAAGAATGCTTCGACCCAGTCGCCGGTTGTGCCGAACCGTCGGTGTAAATGATACAATGGTACTCCTCCAACAGACGCATAGACAGAGGAGCAGGATGAAAAAATTCATACTGTAAAAACTCCTGTGTTTGCAGGGAGGAGTCGTAGATAAAGGTGACATCCGGAGATGTCAACTAAGTAGCCCATTGTATCCAATGCGGATGCAAAGCCTTTGAGTTTGGTACACTTGCTTTCATCACTGCTTCTAGAGCAGGATATGGTGTCACAACCAAAATATGTTTCCCCTGCCCAGTGCAAGTTCCTTCAGGATCGCCATCTGGACAGCTGTCAAGACTTTCCCAACAGTGGAAAACCGCAGTTCAGCCGAAGTGTACAAATGTGATTTGTAAGCAATAGGCACTTTGTCACCTTTATTAAACATCAAGTAAATGAAACCCACTGCTCCTGGCACGATACGTATAACCAGGTTTGTGTGGTTACCACGTGTCAACAAGTATTTAGATTCAAGAAGATCAACCTGCAAATCTTGCAGGATAGCTGAATGTTCCAGAAGCCAGCAGGCTTTGGAAAATTTAGGTTGTATCAAAGCATAAAATGGCTTGATACTCTGGGCATATTCGGGAATGTTAGTTCAACTGAAATTTAAAAATCCCAGCAAAGACTAGTTTTTTCAGGGATGTAGGAGGTCTCCAATGTGCGCATTTCTCCAAGAAGTGAGGCGCCAAGCCTCTACCTTCATTATTGAGCTTGTAGCCCAAGAACAACACTGTGTACTCTGCAATGTGTGATTTTGCAAAGTTAAATTTATAGCCGTAGTTAGCAAACAAAACTATGATTCTAAAGGCAACAAAGGCGGGCCGTTCTTGCTGCACCTCGCATCAGTTCTACACACAAATAATCGTCGTGCAATCAACCCCGTACGCCAGCCATTGAACAGCGTCACTGTGTTCCAGATCAAAGCAAAAAATGGGAGAAAATGGGGGTGCACGTATCTAGTAGTCCAAAGAACCAAAGTATACTTTTCAAATGTCCTCTTTATTTCAAAAAGTTTCCTTTTTTTAGGAGTGATAAGGAATGGTCAGCCAACGCGTTTCATTCCCTCAAGGGGAACTTCATCAGGGCTTTACTTAATGGTTCCACTCTTCACAATATTTGCAAGATAACACGAAGAGTTCACGAGATGAAGCCTATTTGACATGCAATCAATGATGATGAAGTTCCCCTTGAGGGAATGAAATGTGTTGGCTGACTATTCCTTATCACTCCTAAAAAAAGGAATCTTTTTTAAATAAAGAGGACATTTGAAAAGTATACTTTGGTTCTTTGGACTACTAGATATGTGCACCCCCATTTTCTCCCTTTTTTTGCATCTCCCTTGACGTTAGCAAGGATTAGATCAGCAACTACGTCAGACACTCCAACCAACCTCATCCCCAACTCCACAGCTGCCTCCGGTCTGTACTCATCTTGAACACGCTCAATCACAGAGGGGCGCACAGTCATAGAAGGTGTGCCAAAACACTTCGCATACACCGCAGCGAACACTTTACCCCAATTTTCACAATCGGCTACTTCGGGTATTAAGTCTTTCTGCAAACTAATTGTTAAAATCCTTTTTTTCCCACAGGAGTGGTATTTGGAAATACCGCTTCCAGCTGGTCAAATTTCTCAGTCAGCCAGTAAGGTAATTCATCCTTATTCTGTGGACGCTTGCCCATAACCGAGTTAACCATGACGGGACTAATAGTCAGTCCGCAAGGTCCAGCTGGTTGCGCAGCAACCCCAGGTGCTCCCACCTGTAGATTGCGTGAGACATATTGCACTAGAGCCCTATGCACCTTGATTAAGGAGGTGTGCAAGACACGCAGTCTGTCTACTGGGACTGCTAGATAACGTGGATGTGGTGTGTACCCGGCCAAAACTGGCCAAGTGGCCCCTGGAATTGATAAAGGGCCTAAACGGACCAGAATCACTGAATGGGGTAGGACGCCATTAAACAAATACATTGTTGCCATGCCGAAATCGGAACTTCGAGAGTCCTACAAGGCCGATATACATTAGGTGTTGCAGTGGGAGTGTATACATGGAATAAGTTATCATCTCCATTCACTGCAGTAAAGGTTACCCAAGAATAAAACATCTCAAAGTGGAAAGCTGGATCAGCTCCAACTACAAAAATAAGTGCGATACCCGCATCAGGCACTCCATATGCGCTCAAATGACGACGGAGCGGAGCGTGGCTATGTGTCGCAATATCGACATCAGCCATAAGGACTAAGAAATGATAACAACTTAATGCGTGGCAGCGCAACAGGGTAGCAATTCAAAAGAGTAAAAAAAATGTAATTGCATCAAGCTTGAAAAGACCTGTAAAAACATCAATATAGGTAGGTTATGCCGTCACAGCTGTTTTTCCGGAAAACAGAAGCGAGAGTATCGTGGACAAGTGCAAGTACTACTAAAGTGCCTCGTATATAAGTACCAGACCAAACGTTAGGTGCGCCATGTTGCAGGGATTCTGCCCATACACCGAATTATGCAGAGGAAACCAGGACCTCGGTGTGTAGTGGTGTACCAAAAACCCACCTCGGTGCCCAGAACCCCAATCCGACTAGCTATAGTGTCTCATTCGTTCTCCGTACTACAGCGACGCTACCAATGATTAGACATCCTAGAGCATATTACTCCGACCCTCTCAGGAATCGTAGGAACAAGAATCCTCTTTCATTGAAACACTCATACTTGTCCACAACGTGAGTATACAGAAACACTGTATAGTTTAAAATGTTTATTTTAACTAACATGCTCTATAATGCAGTACACGAGCCAATACTAGCAGCAAAATGCATAATAACAATATAATCAGCATTGTTACAATTCCATAAAGCACAAAAGTGGAAACCATATTATAGTGGAAACAGGACTACAGTGCCTTACCACCCTCCCCGTGCTAAGAGCTAGTTTATTATAATTATAGAAGACCTCTAGGTTTTGTCAGGGGGACCCCATACCTCCAAGTTTAGATGCAAGGATTTACGTCCCCGGACCAACACAGCTCTTCTTTGTTGGAATGATTTTCTCCAAGTGCCTCAATACGCATACAGTGCCATATTAAAAGCACTCGAGTTTCAGTAGTGCAGCTGTGCTCTATGTAATGTCTATGGGCGCGGGACTGACCAAAGGGAATCAACAGCATATATTGTTTTTCGACCTTGAACACGCTGTGCAGACGAGGAGCACAGTGTACAGCTAGATGTGCGAAAGGCAGACAGTTCTCATGTGAAAAAGTGCAAGCAGAGTATTTATGAGAACAGAGCCATGGAGTAACGCGTGCAAAAGCGGCCGCAAAGCATCTACTAACTTATGCTAACTTTAGAAACGCCTGCAGTTAACCCCATGTCCTCACTACAGCTTAAGATGGTCATGATGCCACTCCCCTGCCTCAACAATGGTAGTAAAAAAAGCATACCAAGGGGATTATCAGCAAGGGCCGGTGATAATTATCGCTCAGCGTGAGGATAATTATCGCCGGCTAACGCTGGATTGTATCGCTGAGATAGCGTGTTATCAGCAACACTTATCTCAAAAAGCGATTCAATTCCAAGCGCAAGCTGCCAAAAGTGCAATTATCGCTGGGAATCCAGCGATAATCGCACAACGTTTGGCGAAAGCTTGATGATAGTGCATGGCATACTTAGCCATTATATCCACCTTCCATTGGATATAATGGCTAAGTAAGACTGAAAGCAGGTGTAAGTAAAGTAGCGCTAACCGAGGTTAGCGCTACTTTTCCTATCACTATGCTGTTTAGCGTGCAGCTTCTTAATTGGAGAAATGTCGGTTAGCAACATTTCTCACGTTATTCAGGTGTGGAATGCCCACTTTGCATCTCATTAGAGATGCAAAGGGAGGCGTAGGGAAAAAGGGTGATAACATGCGATTATGCATTTAAGCACCCTCTTGTTAATAGGGCGATAGCCCTTGTTAATATGCCCCCAAATGTCTACACATCTACCTCTTGGTTTATTTCATGGCATTGTTTTCATGTTTGTTTGTTTTTAGAAATGATATTAATTCAAAACCAAGATCTGAGGGGTTAGATATGTATGATAAAGTAAAATCACATTGAAGAGGTCCCATGACTATGAGTAGAGTTGTTTCTATGTGTAAGGTGACCGCTCAGCCCTCCACAGGGCTTGGTCGCCCCACTCACTGCTGCCGCTCCTGCCTGCCTTTGCCACCTCCTGCCTGCAGATTCCTTCGCTCGCTGCCCGCTGCTCCTGGGAATTTCCCGCTGCTCCTGGGAATTTCCCGCTGCCCGCTGCTTCTTGGAATTTCTCGCCGCTGCCTCCCTGCGGCCCTGCCCCCCTGTGATTCCATTCGCCGCCCCGCTCCCGCCACCCAGCTGCTCCTCCCTCCCGGCTCCTTACTTAAGGGGACCGTAGGGGACCACAGAGTGTGACCGCTCAGCCCTCCACAGGGCTTGGTCGCCCCACTCACTGCTGCCGCTCCTGCCTGCCTTTGCCGCCTCCTGCCTGCAGATTCCTTCGCTCGCTGCCCGCTGCTCCTGGGAATTTCCCGCTGCTCCTGGGAATTTCCCGCTGCCTGCTGCTTCTTGGAATTTCCCGCCGCTGCCTCCCTGCGGCCCCGTCCCCCTGTGATTCCATTCGCCGCCCCGCTCCCGCCACCCAGCTGCTCCTCCCTCCCGGCTCCTTACTTATGACGCCCCCAGAGCGACCGCGCAGCGGACGCGCGCAGCGGGAGCGCCGATTGAGCGCCGAAGGTGCGCCAAAGGTAAGCCCGTCTGCGCCCGTCCGCGCCTGGACCGCGCCCAGCGCCAGACCCCCTGGTCCTCGCCCTCACCAGCACACCCTGCACATCTACGACGCCAAAACCCTCCATGCACTCAATGCCGGCCGAAACACCGCCTGCTACCGAGCCACCCCGAGACGCACCCACGGACCCTTCACCTGCCTGACCTGCCGCTTCCCCGGCCTCCGACCCAACACCGCACCTGCTAAACCGAGCCCCAGCAACAAACACCTGATGTGCATCCTGCTCAACACCCGCTCCGTTCACAGGCATGCCGTCGAACTCTGGAACCTCCTCGTCTCGACAGCACCAGACATCGCCTTCCTGACGGAAACCTGGATGAACGCCTCCTCAGCGCCCGACGTCGCCATCGCCGTCCCAGAAGGCTACAAAATCACCAGGAAGGACCGCGTCAAACAGACAGGAGGAGGCATCGCCATCATCCACAAGAACACCATCCGCATCACGACCAACTCCAATGACACCTTCACCTCCGCCGAACACCTCCACTTCCAGATACACACCGACCCCAAGACCACGCTCAGAGGCACCCTCGTCTACAGACCACCGGGACCACACACACAGTTCAGCGAAGACATCACAGACTTCATCAGCCCGCACGCCATCAATTCCACCGACTACATCCTCCTGGGGGACCTCAACTTCCACCTGGAGGACAACAAGGACCGCAACACCACTGCTCTGCTGGACAACCTGGCCAACCTCGGACTCAAGCAACTGGTAACCACCCCCACCCACTACGCCGGCCACACGCTTGACCCAGTCTTCTCATCCAGCAAATACGTCACCTTCAGCCACTCCACCAATCTCCAGTGGACTGACCACAGCTGCGTCCACTTCAGCTTCAGTAAAACGACGACCCACCACCACCCTCAACAAGCCCCCCGCAGGAGCTGGAACAAGATCACCGGCGACCAGCTCACCACCTTCCTCAGCCAGAACCCCCCCACCAGCTCAACGGACCCCAATGAAGCCACCAACAACCTCACACAGTGGATCACCAACTGCGCAGACGCCCTCGCACCACTGAAGAAGAACCCCCCCAGCAGACGCGGCAGCAAGAAAGCTTCCTGGTTCACCGACGAGCTCATCACCTCCAAGAAGAACTGTCGCTCCCTGGAGAACACCTGGCGCACCAACCAGACCACAGACAACATGACGGCCCTCAAACACGCCACCCGCAAACACCACCAACTGATCCGCGCCACAAAGAAGACAGCCTTCAAGGAACGACTGGACAACAACACCCACAACAGCAAGGAACTCTTCAGCATCGTCAAAGAGCTCTCCAACCCCGACGCCGGAAACAATGACATCACTCCCTCGCAAGACCTCTGCGACTCCCTCGCAGCCTTCTTCCACGACAAGATCGACCAACATTCACAACAGCTTCGGCTCACCAACCGTGAACCCCACCACCGAACCGATGCCCCCCACCGCCACCCTCCGCACCTGGACCCCAGTCAGCACCGAAGACACAACACGCACAATGAACACCATCCACTCCGGATCCCCTACGGACCCCTGCCCACACCACATCTTCAACACGGCGACCACATCATCGCACCCCACCTCCGTGACATCATCAACGCCTCCTTCAACACCGCCACCTTCCCGGAGTGCTGGAAACACGCCGAGATCAGTGCCCTGCTGAAGAAACCAACTGCAGACCCCTCCGACCTCAAGAACTACCGCCCCATCTCGCTCCTCCCGTTTCCTGCCAAAGTCATCGTGAAGACCGTCAACAGACAGCTAGCCGCCTTCCTCGAGACCAACGGATCCCTCGACCACTCGCAATCCGGCTTCCGAGCCAACCACAGCATGGAGACCACCCTCATCGCAGCCACAGACGACATCAGATCCCTAATGGACAACGGGGAAACTGAGGCCCTCATCCTCCTGGACCTCTCCGCAGCGTTCGACACTGTCTGCCACCGCACCCTGGTACAGCGCCTGAACAACACCGGCATCCAGGAGAAGGCCCTGGAGTGGATCACCTCATTCCTCGCCGGAAGAACCCAGAGAGTCCGCCTCCCCCCGTTCCGGTCAGCGGCCACAAAGTCATCTGTGGCGTTCCACAAGGGTCATCGCTCAGCCCCACCCTCTTCAACGTCTACATGAGCCCCCTCGCATCCATCGCACGTCAACACAACCTCAAGATCATCACCTACGCCGACGACACCCAGCTGATCCTCTCCCTCACCAGCGACCCGGACGCCGCCAGAGCCAGCCTACACGAAGGGATGAAAGACGTCGCCGAATGGATGAAGAACAGCCGTCTGAAACTGAACTCAGACAAGACGGAGGTCCTCATCCTGGAATCATCACCCTCCGCCTGGGACGACTCCTGGTGGCCCCCCGCCCTGGGAACCACCCCCAAGCCAACTGACCACGCACGCAACCTAGGCTTCATCCTGGACTCCTCCCTCTCGATGACCAGACAAGTCAACGCCGTCTCGTCTTCATGCTTCAACACCCTGCGCATGCTTCGAAAGATCTTCCGGTGGATCCCCACCGAGACCAGGAAGACGGTCACCCAGGCCCTCGTCACCAGTCGGCTGGACTACGGGAACGCCCTCTACGCCGGCACTGCCGCCAAACTCCAGAAGAAACTCCAACGGATCCAGAACGCCTCAGCACGACTCATCCTGGACATCCCCCGACACAGCCACATCTCCGGACACCTGAGAGACCTGCACTGGCTCCCCGTCAACAAAAGAATCACGTTCCGACTCCTCACCCACGCACACAAGGCCCTCCACGACCTGGGCCCCAAGTTCCTCAACAGCCGCCTGACCTTCCACAAGCCCACCCGCCAGCTCCGCTCCGCCAGCCTCGCTCTCGCCGCCGTCCCCCGCATCCGCAGAGCCACTGCCGGAGGAAGATCCTTCTCCTACCTGGCAGCCGAGACATGGAACTCCCTCCCCATCCACCCCCGGACAACGCAAGACCATCTCGCCTTCAGGAAGCAACTCAAGACCTGGCTGTTCGAGCAGTAGCGTTCCCCCCCCACCCCCCCCCCCCCCAGCGCCTTGAGACCCTCCGGGTGAGCAGTGCGCTATACAAATGCCTATGATTGATTGATATGATTGATTAAAGTAAATGTACCATGCAAACTTTAAGACAGCAAACAGTGTTTTTCTCATGCCAAGTTTGTGTTACTGTGCAATAAATAGGCCTGGGCATGAAATTCCACTCTGCTCACGGAGCATGCAGAGTTTTTCCCACTCTGCACTCCTTGTAGTGCACAGAGTTTCAAAATGTTCCATGGAGCAAAATGTTAAGTTGGCGAGCGAGGAAAATGTTACTTCAGACCACTTCCCAGCGAGATTTCTAAATGCAGGCGGTCGGGGATGGTTGCTACCACTCGAGTTGAGAAATCTTCCATACGTGTTGAGGAAGCTGCTGCTCGCATAGAATATCTACTAGAGCAGCAAAAAGAAGCAGCACCCTCTTGCACTGCAAGTGGTGCCGTTCACGCTGATTTTACAGCACTGGACAAATACTCTGTGCTAAAAATCAATGAGAACGGCGAAAAGTTATGCAGTCCGCTGATTGTGGAGCTCCCCGTAGCGCAATTGAGATTTTGGGTCACTACGCGAAACTCTGCTCAGGCCTAGTAATAAACTGGAATTTGACCTTTACACTTAGGAGTGTGTGAATGTGCATTTATTAGTACATTTGCTCTAAATGACATGCATTATTCAACCACATTTACTTTCATTGCCATGACACGAAACATTTTATGTAGACGACATCTGGCTTACTTAATAGTATTATGATACATATAAAGGTTTGTGTTGCTATGAATTAATATCTGCTCCAATGACCTATTTTATGTGAATGTGTTTGGAGTAAGTATGATGTTTGTTAAAATTTGTTAGATATCACTCAAACATTTCTATAGTATTATCCTAGATATAAATACTCAACCGTCTTGTTAAGGGATGCAATGTCATCGCATGCATTGTTCTGTCATACAAACCCTGAGGGCACCTAGGAGAGATGGCTGAGTCCCAGGGGATGGGGTCCCCTGGACCAAAGTTGGCGTGCGGAAGATGCCCGCATGGCTCCCCTCCCCCATGAAATGGCACAGACCCACTCAGACGCTCATTCACTCACTCACAAACCTACTCATTGACTCATGCACCCACTCACAGACACACTGAGAGACTCACACACCCACTCACAGTCCAACTGAGACAGTCATACACCCACTCACAGACCCACTTAGACACTCACGCACCTACTCACAGACCCACTCAGAGACTCATGCACCCACTCGCAAACCCACTGAGACACTCACTCACACACTCACTCACCCACTTAGACACTCTTAAACCCATTCACAGACCCACTCAGAGACTCATTCACCCACTCACTGACCCACTCAGACTCACACACCCATTCACAGGCCCACTCAGAGACTAATACACTCACTCACACACACACTGAGACATTCACTCTTAAAGAACAGGTTACACTTGGGAAATAAAATTAAAAAACATTAGAAATTCACTTAAAAACAAAGGTTACAGGGATGTTATAGTTAGCAACATGAATTTAAACATTTCTAGAAATTCACTGAAAAACCCAAAGGTTACAGGGTCGTTATAGTTATGAAATAAAAAAAAATATTAAACCTGAGAAGTTCACAGAAAAAAGCAAAGGTTACAGGGCCGTTATAGAGAGACTCAGATTTCACTTCTACAAAACCATATAAATTCAGCTGTTAAAGTTACCTGAGCTATCTATAACTTACGCCCCGGCAATGCACCACTTACGACCTCACATATTACATCACTCATGACATGGTCAGTGACATCACTGAGGACATCACTGATGACATCCCATGGTTGAGCATTACTCTGGCCCCACCCTTTTTTTTCACTACGCCTTGGATCTGAGGTTCTGTTGTGAATTAACATAGCTTTGCTGAGTATCACAGTGGATCTGCAGTTCCACAAGATCAGGGGAAAATTGATTTTAATTGCAGCCCAGGGGCTCCCTCTGGGATCAAATTCCCTCGCCCTACAAGGCACAGAGAGTCAGGGTACACTGACCCCTTATAATTATTTTATTTTATTTACTAGAATGCTGAGGCCAAGTCCCTGGGTCCTAAAATGGCAGCCACAACTTCTTCAAGATGTGACTAGCTAATCAGAACGCGTAATTTGGGCTTGTGGAACCACAAATCCTTTTGGATCCTCCACAGCTTGAAATACTCATACATTTTGAACCTTAATTTCTTGAAAACCACAGACTCACACCAAATCACAAAAAGCATGTTTTCTGGCTTTAGATCTAGCTTTCTGCCAAATTTTGTGTCATTCTGATCGGCCATATATTTCTCTTTAGTTTTTCTATGGAAAACTGCCTGGGGAATATGTGTTTTAACACCCTCCCTCCCTTTTTTTCTCAGCTCCTGCTTGACAATTCATCCCAAAACTTTCCAGGAAGGAGTTGGGGTGGATAAGACTCTTTTTGGAAAGTTTTGTGAAGACTCATCAAACAGCACCTAAGTCATTAGCAAACCAAAAAATCAATTTCCTATGGAAACGTGGTCTAACTATAACTACTCAGTGGTGACTGCTGGACAACATAATCTCAGTGATTAATTGCAGGACCTTTGCAAGCCACATTCCAATGCCCCTGGGAAAGCTATGAATCAGTGCCTACAAAACCCAGAGGCAGCTTACATAACTCCCCCGGCCTGCAAATATGCTCTAGTGTACCTTATGTATGAGTTTGTACTTCATGTTCTAGTTGTAGCCTGTGGCCTCTACAAACAGCTTGACCAGTGTAATTTAATCCTGGCCTGTGGCGCTTACAACTGTTACATTACATCGCTAGAACCTCTATAGAGTTCTGTATGTGCTCATTATTTCCGAATAGCAGCACTTATGCCCTATGTAAATGAATGTACACCTAGCAGTGTCCCTTAGTTTTGACATAGATCTCCCGATACCAGCAGTGACAAATATTGGTTGCTCACTTTCACAAAAAAATAGTTACGCTTGGAACCCTTCTCCTTCATTATGCACAAAATTATAATGATCTCAGCTTGTGTAATAGGAGGATGTGCCAAAACTACAGGGAGGAAGGGACCATCATATGGATCTCACTTTGCGACCCTTACCTGGCTCCCTGGAGATAAACTAGGGTTCTGAGCTCTTCATGCTTATTAATTAACGTATTATTCCTTCCACACATTAATTACAGAGAAGGAAAATCTAATGATATGGTGCTAACAACTGTCTGACTCATGTTATCTAAGGTTATGTCTACTGGAGGATATAAATGGCAGTGCACTGGATGTAATGGAGGCAAGAACAGTAAACCAAATCAGGGCATGTGGCTACCAAGAATCATAAGGTGGGTTCTTTTTTAGGAGATAAAACAAGTGATATCTTGGAAGCAGTTTAACTTCCTAAAACACGTGGTGAAATGTTTGTATAAAACGTCAATATTAAATAATGTAATCCTGATGCATCCTTTTTATAAAGTAGGTCTTTTCTATACAATCACTGAGAAATGATCTGTAAACAGATACCAAAATGAGTTAGAGAGCTGGTGAGAGAAAATAAATTGTTTTTGGGGAATGAAGGAGAGTGAATTATAGTTAGTAACGCTATCATATGCTCATTGATATCTGAATTGATCTAATAAGCGTTCGTATTGCCTTTGTTTATGGAGAGGACATTACGGTTGAAAGTTGTCAAAATGCTTTGATCGGTAGGAGACTTTGTGTGTTCGACCTTTTCAGCCAAAATTGGACCAGGCAGCCACTCATGCCTTAATGTCAAGAGTTAATGGCCCGGAGATTTGTTGAAGAGTACCAGAAAGTATTAGCCATTTATGTTTTGCTGTCATTTCTGATTAATAATAGATGCTTCTCTTGAATAAAACAGAACCAAATGAAAAGCTTGCACTTGCTTTTAAATTACAGTAACAAATCAAATGATATCCCTTAAGCAAAGGCAACCCCTTACACCAGCCTAGACTTGGACCCCCTCTTTTCTTTCAGATTTCTTTTTGTCTTCCCTACTCGCCTACACTGGATTGCTGAGATGGCAATATTCTGCATACATGTGCTTCTATAAACAACTGTAGGTTTTGATGTTTGCCTGGTGTTTGGGTGTTAGCTGGCCCATTCTATGGTGGTTGCCTTAACACTCTCAGAAACCTCAGACCCTAGAATAAGTTCTGACGAGAGTGTAAATGGCATTTGTGTCAGTTTTAGCATTTGCTCTAATTGGGAACATAAAGTAAATTACACTTACTCCTGCTTTTGCACAGGCAGACACTACCAGCTAATTGCCCACGTAAGGCAGTATGTAACAGAAAATAACTTTGGAACATTTGTGCAAAAAACCTTTGCTCACATTATTTACCCTTACGTTCCATCTAGCTTGTAATCAGGTGCAAGAAAACACCTGGTATTCCGAATTTAGGAGCATATTATCAAGCCAGGCCATAATGGACTTGATAATCTGCTCTATGGAATTCCAATTGAAGCCCATGTTAAATGTGTTTAAAAGAGGCACTGCTGATAGGGGTGGGGAAAACCCAAATGTAACGAAATATTATAGCCAGCAATTTTAAAACATATAATTTTCCTTTTTGGAAAAGTGAAAGGTTTGGGCTCTATGGTAAAGAGACACAAAGTACTTTCTTATATCAGATGGAGGCGGTGCATATTGCGTCGCTCCAAGAAATGCATATGACTTCCGTAGAAGAAGCCTGCCCACAACATAGATGGAGGGTTGGACCATGGGTACCCTTGAAACCCTCACACTCTAGGATTGATAAGGAAGGACAATGGTAGTAGGCATATTGGACGGCCAGGACATCTATGAGGAAGCATATATGTCCGAACCAGGACAAGCTTGAGTTCCTCAACTTCCTCTCGCAACAGCTGGGGCAAGGGGATAAATGTTCATTTCTACTTCATTGGAAATATGACTGTGATGTGGAACTGGACCTCTCCACAAGACCAGCACCTGGGTTGCAGTCTATTAGGGTGAGTAAGGGTTTCTCTGCCTGACCCCCATTTAGAGACTCTGTTAGTGAAGTGCTCTCTGGCTTTGTCAAACACAATGTAGGAACGCCTCCAATGCTCTGGTTGAGTGGCAGTGGCTAAAAGGGAGGGCAGGGATAGAGGTATCCCACTTTGGGATGATATTCATCTTATCTCCTTATACGCAGGATATTTACTCTTATATATTAGTGATGGGGTGCTGGACCTGACTGCAATGGTGCAATTATTGAATGACTTTGGGAAGGTCTCTGGTTTACAATAGAGCACCTCCAATATGACACTGTCCCAGGTACACCCTGGATTGGAGGAGTCATGGCTTGACACCTGGGGATGTCCTGGGCAACCCATTCTTTCCAATACTTGGGCATTGATATTTATCATGATCCTGTTGATCTTCAGATTGGGATTTTGGAGGTATGATCTGTGGCCTGGGGGATCGGTTGCTTTCTGGAGCTCATTCCAGTTACCCATTATGGCTCGTATTGCCCTAACAAAAATAGTAGTACTCGGTAGATGACTTTACTTATTGGACAGCTTTCCCGTCTGGATATTGAATGGGTGGTTTCTGAGACTTGACACATTTTGAAGAACATTGATAAGGGACACAGACAGACAGAGGGTGTCTCTTAATGCTCTAAAGAATACCATCAAAACCGGGGTCCTGGGAGTCACGGATGCTCACTGGCAATGCAATTGCAATGGATAACTTGATGGTGAGGTGTTGAGGGTTATCATAAAGATGGGCAACATATGAGGGGTACCCAAGCAAGGCTCTCTAATATCTCTTTTACTAGAAAAACTGACTAGACCCCAAGTGACACCCAGGTTAATATCGATAGCTATGAGGTCCTGGAGGAAATGTATGAAAATTACATTGCAAAGACCATTGTACTCCCAGCATTAAAATCTATTGGATAACCTTGTGGAGATCCTTCTTTACAACCCTAAAGTTGGTGCAGAGGACAGAAGTGGGTCACATAATGTTGGGGGTCTGCCATGTGAATGGGTCAGTCAAGTGCTCAGACTTGCCATGTGGGAAGTTTCTGATGTACGGGGCACTACTTCACCCATTTACAAGGCTTTGGACTTCCAGACCAAAAGAACTCACACAACACACCATCTTACACTTACTTATGATGCTGGGCAATAGCAGCCACTCAATATCTTGGATAAATAAAGCGATAAATGGCATGATCAGGACACACCTCTGAAGACTCAAACGTAGGTGGAAAATAGATCTTGGTCATGACATGCTGGATTAGGAAAGGTTTTGAATGATGGCCCAGGTACAATAGGTATCCCTAAACACTAGTTTAATTATGTACACTAAACCTATGTCTACCCTGAAGAAATATGGTATGGGGGTGCCCGACTATACAGATATACTGTACACAGGATGTAAACCATTTGAGCAAATCTCTAGAATGGGGACTTGATCTGTCAACTGAGACATGTCTGTTGGGTGGATTCCTAAACCCGAAATCCAAGAAACTGGATTATAAACTGGTTGACCTAGCACTTGCATGTTCCAGGAAGGTGATAACTAGGAACTGGAAGGCAACATCGGGCCCACTCTACACAAGATGGTTTACCAAGGTAGAATACTGGGCTAGGACTGAGGTCTACTGCAGGAAGAAGACTGTTGCTCCCACAGAAGACCACTGCCAAATATGTGGAGGAAAGTCACCCAGAGTTTTGTAGAATTTTCGAACCCAACTGAGTCTCAGAGCACACCCCACTCGAACCCCAAGTCATGTGACCCCAGAGATACTGATAGAAGTTTCCCCAATGGAAATGACCAGGATGCACCCCAAATGAGAGACTCCTAAAATATCTGTTACTCTAATCCACATAGTTACTACTATGCCCTAGATGCCACTTAACCACACTGTATGATATTGTTTTCAAACAGAACCTACACATGTGACTGTTAAATTAATGTGTTATGGTTATTGATCAGGTATACCTACCATAAATCTGTATGGTAAGATGCATAACTACTTCTTATATATAATGTCAATAAAAAAACAAGACACAACGGATTTTTGTGATTTGTGGGAAGGGTGCTGGTGTGACCATGTATTGTACGAAATAAGTTATCCCCTGTTGTATAATAAAATAATATTGCTGGTCTCCTCCAAGTTCCTTGACCTTATAAACAAACTTGGCCTTTGGCCTCTTTTGGGCTTGGCTCTTATTGCAGGATCAGCCTACATTTATGCTTCCCTTTTCTGACCCAATGGTGTTGGCTTTAGGACTCTGTGCATTTTGTCCCTGCTAATCAGTGGTAAAAGACTTGTGTTCTCCCTAGAAAACATGGTAAAACTGGCCTACACCCGATTGGTACATTTGACTTACTTGTAATTCCCTACTATATTGAACTGTGTATACCCAGGGCCTGAAAATTAAATGCTAACAGCAGCACTCATTCTGCCACCTGCTATAGTAGCCTTTTAAAACATATCAGGCCTGACTCTGCTACCTGCAGTGCAGCTTTTAACTGCCATTGCAACATGGCAAAATAAACCTTTTGACATTCCTTTTCAGTGCTTATAAGTCACATCTAAGGTAGGTCCTAAAGGCTCATAGGGCAGGGTCCATGGAATTTAAAAAGTGGGACATATAGGTTTAAGTTTGACATGTCCTGGTAGTGGAAAAACCCCTGAACTTGTTTTTCACTGTGTAAGGCTAACACTGGGTTACCTGATTACATTTACTAGGTGCTAACTTCAAATTGGGATCAGATAGAGAAATTAAGTTTACACTCAAAGGAATGTGTTAAACCTGACAGCCTTAGGGTGGTCTTGCCCCAATTTCTTGCCTGCCTCCCTCCATTTTTCTGACCTCGTTTTTGTTGTGCACTTTCCCACCGCTAACCAGTACTAAAGTGCTTGTGCTCTTCCCCTAAACATGGTAACTTTGACTTAACCACAATTGGCATATTTAATTTAAGTATACATCACTAATAAAGTGCACTACATGTGCCCAGGGCCTGTACTTTAAATGCTACGAGTGGGCCCGCAGCACTGATTGTGCCACCCACCTACGTAGCCCTCTAACCATCGTGTAGGCCTGCCATTGCAGAGCCTGTATGTGCAGTTTACACTGCCACTTCTACATGGCAAGATAAACCTCTTGTCAGGCCTAAACCTTCCCTTACAATACATATAAGACACCCATAAGGTAGACCTTGTATGACCCACAGGGCAGGGTGCAATGTATTGAAAAGGCAGGACATGTACGTTTAAGTTTTACATATGTTGATAGTGAAAAACTAAAAATTTCATTTTTCACTACTGCAAGGCCTATCCATTCCATAGGATAACATTAGGATTACTTTATTACATCGTTTAAAGGTAACTTCCAATCGTGAAGAGACCAACATTTCAAGTTTGGTGTAACAGGACTCACAATTTAAAATCACAGCTTATGGTGAAGTTGGACTTTAACTTACAGTTTAGCAAATGCCAAATTTAGAAAATTGGCATTTGATTTCTTTAGCCATTTGGAGACTGCTGCCTGTCCCTGTTCATTCTGGGTTGGGTGGACAGCTGGACTTTTTGTATTTTCTTTAGACAGCCACACACAAAGGGAGCATTCGGTGTATTGTGTTGGGCCATCTTGGGAGATATGAGGGAGGAGCTGGGCACTGCCTCACACTTACACCTGAATAGGCTGTGTTCTCTCCCCACACAAAGGTCTGCATACCCTCCTGCAGTGAGTCTGAAGCCAGGGCAGGAAGGGAGGACCACTGTGCAATTCAACCCTTTATTTGAAGTCTCCCCCACTTCAATGGTACAACTGGGTATAAGTACTGGACCTCTGACCCATAACTGTATTACACTTTTGGACTTGTGACTACTCTGCCAGGGAGAAGAGCTGCTGTGCTGCTGAAAGAACTGCGACTCTGCTGGACTGCTGCTTTACTGCACTTCTGCCTTGCTGTGCTCTTGCCTTGCTGAGCTGGTGCCAACCCAGTCCTGGACCCTTGGAAGTGCGCCCCAAAGTGCTTCTACAACCAGAAGCCCCACATATTCATCGGAACTGGTGCATCTTCACCTTTGCAGGGGTCGAAACCGGCACATCTTCACCTTTTCTGGTGGAACAGAATTGGCACATCACCATCGAAGTATGGAACGGAAACGGCGCATCAAACTCGGATCCAGCACATCACATTTGGAATTAATGCATCACCTGAGGTAGGAGAGGTAGCCAAGCATCGCCTTCAGAATTGGCACCTTGCACTCGGAACCGGCGCATCACTGCCACTGCGTGGAGAATCTCGATGCATCTTGCCCATTTGTTGACTCGACACCGACGCATCGCTTTAGCTGTACCTCGCATCTTCTTCGATGTTAACACCTCCACAGATCAAAGTACTTTGATTCAGTGGGCCCAAGTGGGTCTTGTGTCCGGCCCACACTCCATCTCAGTTGGCCTGAACTTTTGACTTTGTCCCGGTTCATCGCGACCAGATATCCCCATTTACGTGCTTATTGCTTTTAAGAGCTATTTTACATTTATTCTTTAAAAATTAATATCTTGACTTCTACTCATTGGATTTTTGTTATTTTGATCTTTATTAAGTTATACAATTAGCCTCTATTTTCCTAGCCTGGTGTGGAGTCTTTTTGTGGTGTTTTCACTATGTTACTGTTTGAACTGATGCACAAATGTTTTACACATTCCCTCTTAGGTTAAGCCTGACTACTCTGTGCCAAGCTTCCAAAGGGTGAGCATAGAATAATTTAGGCTGTGTTGTGACTTACCCTGACCAGGATTGTGATTCCTGCTTGGTCAGGGTACATACCTCTGCCAACCGAAAACCCAACTTCTAACATAATGTTAATTTAAAACCCTCTTTAATGGGAAAACCGGATTTAAGTTAATATTCTAAAAAGAGCACTTTTAGAAAGTTTCAATTTTTCTGCCTTAACCAAAAGTGACTTTCTGCCTGTGTCTAGGGTCATATGACTGTGAATGGCTCCACTCTGGTGCTTTGCCTATTGCTTCCAGACATGAGAACAAAGAATGGTTAGCTATGAGGGGAGTGGGTCTTCCTGACAGGGTGGCTCATGGGGGAGGGGGGTGGGCGCGGTGCCCTGCCCTGATTACATTTCAAAGGGCCCTACCTCCACCACAGACAAAGGAACCTAATACCAGGCCTGCCCTTGGACACTCTAGGCAGTTTGGAGCAAAGCCCAGAGGAAGGGAAACATCGGACCAGAACCAGTTTTAGGTATATGCAAAGGAATTCCCCACAAAAGACTGTCACCAGATATAAATGTGGACTCATCAGAACCTCTCATTAGAACACTCCTGGACCTGTGGAAGATTCAGAAGGAGGCCTGCCCTGCTGTATGAGGAAGAGGGACTGCCTTAATGACTGAAGAATGATTGGAATTTGAACCCAATCTACCCAGAGTGAGTCTATGGGTCAGTTGTCTGACCTCCTGTGTGAGCTAAAGGCACATAAAGGTTCCAGAGGTCTTCCTACAATTGTTCAGCTGGCCAGCACCAACTGGGCCTGCCTGTGTCCCACTACTGGCCTGTGCTGGAGTGAGTCCTGATCCCCAACAGGTGATCCCTAGGTCCTGGACCAATGACTGGCATTATTGAGGACTCGGCCTGAAGACAAATTAAGGATACAGACGTTTTGGGCTCTTCGCAACAGCAAAATGGCCTCTTTGCTGCAAGAAACGATTGCCCATAATGACTACCAATACAAACCTCCAGCAGGGCCTGACTTCACCCCAACAGTGACTGTCCACGACGACCGACAAGAGGAGACCTACACTTTGTGACAAGGACTGTTTGCGACCATCAATCATGGTAAAGCTCTAGAGCCTACCAGCATATCATGATACAGAAACAACCATCTGCGATCCTTGATCTATTCCTTGTGCCTGCAGCCTCCTCCTCGTGGGCCTCACCACTGGGAATGGCTCCCTTCCTGTTGGACTTGAGAAGGTAACTCTTCAGTGGGACAACTTGGTCCCTGTATCTGACCCATATTCCATCGCTGTCGGCCTGAGCTTGTGACTTTCCACCAGTCTGGCATGACCAGATAACCACGATTGTCACTTTCTGCTTATTTGCACTATTTTCACCATAAACTCATATCTCTGGTTCTACTGATTGGATGTTTGTTGTTTTGGTGTCATTTAATTTATAAAAATTCTTGTGTTGTGTTTTCAGTTTGTTACTGTTTGAGTGCTGCATAAATGCGTTACAAATTGCCTCTAAAATAAGACTGACTGCTTTTATGCCAATCTGCCGGGGGGGCTAAGCACAGGATAATGGTTGGTTTGTTTGTATTTCACCCTGACAGGAATTGCGGTTTCTGCTTGAGGAACCACCTCAACCAGTAACCCAATTTCCTACAGATACCAGATCAAATACGTGAGATGCACTTCACTTTAAGAGTGACAAGCCATGTGGCAGATGTTGGACCAGAACAGCAACTGAGATAGTCTGCATGACATGGAGGACGTATGTTCCTTGTTCACTTATTCCTTTTTTCAGGGCAACAATGTTGTTCATGTAACACTTCTGTCAATGTGTTGGGTTTGTGTATTGTTGTGGTGGAGTTTGGGGGTGGGCATTTGAATGGTGTGCAAAATTGTTGGTCCAAAGCTACCACAGGGTTAAACATGGGTTAATTAAGTGACTTTTGTATTTCACCCTGATAAGGGACATTTATTATTTGAGTGGGGCTTTCCTCTTCCCAACTAATAAACCAATTTCTTACAGCCTTTTTCCTCTTCATGGTCATGGAACAATGACTTGCTCTTAGACCTGGCATCTTTTGCCATGGTTTGCCCTGTTTTTTTGCTACTGGCCTTCTGTTTGTGACTGTGTACTGAACTTTGTATTTGCTGGTTTTATTACTCTGGGCACTTTACCACTGCTGAGCAGTGCTACAATGCATGTATTATGTGTCTAAAAGTTTATGGCATTTGGTTTCTCCATGTTTGTCATATTTAATGTACTAATAAGTCCCTAGTACAGTGCACTGTGTGGGTCCAGGGTCGCTAAATGAAATACTACTAGTGAGCCTGCAGCACTGATTCTGCCATACACATGAGTAGCCCTTCAAACACGTCCCAGGCCTGCCGCTGCAGAGCCTGTTTGCTCAGTTTTTAACTGCCCTGTTGACCTGGCAAGTTCACCTACTAGCAAGGCACAATCTTTCCTTTTTATTACATGTAAGGCACCTCTAAGGTAGGCTCTAAGTAGCCCCATGGGCAGGGTGCAGTGTATCTAAAAGGTAGGACATGTGCTTTTAAGTTTTACATGTCCTGGTAGTGATAAACTGCTAAATAAAATGTTCACTACAGCAAGGCCTATCTATCCCATAGGTTAGCATTGGAGCTGTCTTGTAACACTTTCCAAGTGTAAATTCCAATTGATAAAAGAAAGAAAATTGAATTTTGGTATCTCTTGACTCACAATTCTAGAAAATTGGCATTTTTTTACTTAACCATTCTGTTCCAATGCCTGTTCCTAGAATACTTCTGGGTTGAATGCCAGTTGTGCTTTTGTGAATTCATTCTAGACAGTCACACACAAAGGGAGCCGAGGTGTGCCCTGCAAATCTTGCCTGATGGCCCATCACTAGACTGATGGGTCTTCCTGAGCTAGAATGGTGGGAGGACTTGACTTTTGTCACTGAATAGGACTGTGCCTGTCCCCTCACAAAGAGCTGCATAACCCCCTGTAGTGGGTCTGGAGGCAGGGCCAGGAGGGGCAAGGTCTTGCACAGTACAAAGACCTTTCTTTGAAGTCTACCTACTTCAATGGCTAAAATGGGGATAAGTACTGGACCTCTGACACCATATACTTAGAAAACTTCTGGACTGAGGACATTCTTCCAGAAAGATGAGCGTTTGTGCTGCCTGGAGGGACAGCCACTTTGCTGATTGCTTTGCTGTGTTGGCCTACTGCCTGCTGCTTCTGCCCTGGGAGTGAGAGGACTGGACTTTGCTCTCTGCATCCTACTTTCTAAAGGTTTTCCAGGGGCTTGAGTTGAACTTGCCTCCTGTTGGAAGTTTCATGGTCATAAAAGACTTCATCTGCAGCACCTAGCCTCCTCTGCTGAGAGCCCTACTCTGCCAAGTGGTGCATAAACCAGTTCCTGGGTCCTTTTTAAGTGAGTTCTGTGCTGAAAACATAAGAAATCAACACCTCGACTTCGAGCGCCCCTTTTAAACAGGCGCCGCACTTCAACACCGCGCTGCTGCCTGCACCGGAGCTGTGGTCCCTCTAAACGCAGCAACCATGACTTACAACACAAGCCCGATGCCGCCACAGCGCATCCAATGCACAGCCACAGAGTGAGGCCCAAGTACCGCGTCACTAAAATACGTGGCGCCTGACTCCACCTCCGCCTCCAGGAAGCAATGCCTCACTTGTTTCAGTGACACCTCACCTCTGTTGTGCACCTCTCTGTGCTAGCTACTGTTGTTGTTACTTCCTCTGCGCCTCCGTTGCTCCCCTGCCATCCAATTTGTTTTACTTAACATTATAATAAAATTAATGTAACTATTCAGATGTACCTGGCAGCAGCATTTTGCTGCTAAGCAGCTCCAATGCAACAATATGCTTTGGAGTCCATTTCATTGATTTAATTTGGAATTTACCAATCCAAGGTCATCTCCCATGTTGGTACTATAAGCCATGATACAGCGGCTGCCATAGCATTATGATGAACATGTGCAGATCGTGTAATGGGACCATGTGCTTGTAGACATAACTGCAATTTTATTTATTTATTTTTGCTGATACTTAACAGCATTTGCAAAAAACAAATGTATTAACCATGTTTTCCACTTTGTGCCTATGATTAACATCTTTGGCAAAAACCATTGGCAAAGCTGGTAGGTCTGCATTTGCCAAAAGACAAAACCAGTTGGCTTTGCCTATGCTTAATCCACTTCAAGCTCACATCACCCTTTGAGCCAGGGGCTCCAGGTCCCCAACCATCTCCCAAATGGCCATCAACATGTTTATGTTAGAGGATTTGTATGTCAGCATATATACTTGGTCTTCGTGAAGCCAAAGAATTTCCCAGAATGGTCCATCAGGCAAAATAAAACTAAATTGCTTCTCTTTCTCATTTGTCTGCCATTCGAATAGGTTTTGCAGTTGGATGAATGGTGATATCTTCTACTATAGCGGTAGTCTTCCTTCACTTTCCATCTGATAAATAGATTATATTTCCCCTCTAATGTCTTATTTCATACCTGCATCTGTAGATTCAATTAAGAGATAGAGCAGACAGGGAAGTAAGGTCATTTTGAAATTGCCAATTTTAATGTTGAGGATGCAGGTTTGTTCTGTCATAGAGTGACTATCATCATCCAGTTTATAACTGACACGGTTCCTAGTCCTTTTGTGTGAGAGCTTAATGCATTCTGGAAGTTGTAGTCTTGTTTTCCCTCCATTAAACTAATTAAACTAATTAATCTGAAATCAGTGATTTGTACGTGACAACTTCAGAACTGGAGACAGTGTCCATAATTACCTGGAGTATGGTGATCATCATATTCTGCCAGTTATTGAGATTGTTCTTGAAGTACAGCCCTAGATACGCTGAGTCTGTTTATGGAACAGGAGGTGGTATTTGGCCTTTTCAAAGTGGTGTTATCTAACAAAAGGTTTAGTGCCTCGAATTGTGCCCCTTTCATTTAAAGGACAGACAAACTCAGTGCGGCCTATGCACAAAGGTGTTTTTAAATGTACATTTCTGACTAAAAATACATAATTAACACCTGCCAGGGATTCCCGAAGGGGTTCTTGGTGGGCCTATGTTTGGATAAATTATTAGAATTATGAGGACCAGTGTGAAGTAAAGTCTTTTATCCTTTCAGCCATCGAAAGAGAATAGCTTGAGAGAATAGAAAGTAATATGTAGTGTTTGAACATCAGTTCCTTGAAGAGTGATCAATAAGATTGTATGTAGGCTGAGATTTAGTAACTGAATTGTATAGCTGAAATTAGAAATCTGAAATTATATGATTTGGCAATTGGATAAAAATTGTGATCTGCAAGATCACATGTAATGAAAAAGCAACAGCTGTCTAAAGAATGTTGGATTTTATTAACTGGGACACCAGGTAGGAGTACAAGAGCACTGAACACAAAGTAAATACAAGTAGTACTGTAGGCCTAAGCTTCTAGCCACACAGTCTTTATAGACCTATTGTGCAGGCAACAATTGCAAACCCACTTACTTCATACACGCACAACCCCTTGTATCCCAGCAGCAAATATACTTAATACCAGCACTACAGTCTTAACTTCACCATCCTACTATCACTTTACCACACATTACCTTCCACAATGACATGCTTCATATAATCTTTAATGATGATTATGGGTCCCCTTGACACTGATCCCAGATGCTGCACATGCCTCAACTTGATCGCCCGCACAATAATAGTGCACACTTATCAGCCTCTGTTCTATGTCTCTGTATACTGTTTATTCTGCCTCTCCATATTCAGCCTAAATCTGCACCTTAAATATACCTCATAAACACACTAATCACATCTAACACATACAGGCCAGACTAAGAGAAATTTAGGTTAAAACATCATAGAGAAATGGGCACACTCAGTTTCCCCACAATCAAAAAGTACCATTCAGTCTTCTACACAATTTGCTCCTACATGGCAACTTTAATTATTAATACTAACTTTGTTAATCCACTAATTCATTTGCCATGAGGTTTTGCAGCGCTGTCCGCTGATGCTTGATACCTATGTGAGAACACTTTTATTGTCTCTGAACATAACTGATTATCACTGTTAGCAATAAGATTTCCAGCATGCTTTCCCTGTGTTCTAAAAACCAATTCATTTAGACAAATAATGTTTCATCACAAAAAATAATCTAGTTCTCAAATCCAAACATTTCTTTGGATAGACATTCTGCAAAGTAAAAGTTGGCTTTGTGTTCCTCTTGAGACCTCAAATACCTCAATTGCTCTGTACTTGCTGGCTGCTTGATATCTCGCATCACCTTTATCAATTTTCCCTTTAATTTCCCTCACTTGACGCCGTGCCCTAATTTGGTCAAGCTACTCTTCTTTGTCCACAATTGCCAAAGTTAAAATACTTAATCACATTTCAGTGTCACAGTCCTACTCTCTTCTTTATTGAGCACCAATTCACTGTACTCTCCAAAAATCAACAAGATTGTCTACATCAGGGGGACTCCAACCTTTACTTTAGTGAGAGCTACTTCTGATCAGTAAAAATCATGTTGCATTTCTGCAATAGTCAATACTTCTCTCATCAGCCACAACTAGTTTGGTACCCTGAGTAAGTGCCTATTTTAAAAAAAAAATGTTTGGAATCATTACAACTGATTTGCAGCTTTATTGGCACAACGGCTAGATCACTGGCGTGTGCGGACTTATTTTTTCAAACAAACTTCCTGCACACAAATCCTCTTAACTTGGCACTATCCTTCACATTGTTTACGATTGCTCTAGCTTATTCACAAACTTGGTGCGGGTATTATTCTTGTTATTCAAATACATCTTGTCTGATCGGGGAAGGCTTCTGAGCATGAGCTAAAAATTCTGTACAATTCATCAATGACTATCCTCATTTATATTGAGTAAAACTATGTCCTTCCTGTATATGTCAATACAATTAAATAAGAATATTTACCGATTATGTTCACGGCGCCCCTGAAGAAGGGATCTTTATCCCGAAATGCATTGGGCTTATACAAAGAATTTCTTCTGAGAGAAGACAAATTTTGTCACACAGGAAAATTGGAAATATTATTTGTAAAACATTGCATATGCTGTTACCTATATAAATGGATGAGGTACTGAATATTGTTTCTGTATAAGATGATTTCGTAAGAGTGGAAAATTATCCACAGGAAATAAATACTACAATGAAATTGACGTAAACAATTCTCCATAGAATTTAGATTTAAGTGCAAACTTGTAAATTTTGTTGAATTCATTTCACAGCTGCGCGGCCAGGTGTCAAGTGATTCTGAACACTTGCTATATCGACAATAGTTCACATGAGGTAGGCAGCCTCATCCCTGACCAGCACGCCAAACATATAATAGCATTGAAATTTAGAAATGCAAGTAGTTGAGTTAAACACAATTTCGTATAAACCAAGGTGTGCTCAACACACAATAGTAATTACTGTTACATTTATAACACAAACCTACAACAATTTTTAGAAATGGGAGAAATTTAAAGTGCAGGAAAATGTTCTGCAAACATGTTCACGATATGGAACATTTTTCAGCATTTCAAATGTTTCCCATTTAAAAAAATTACTGTATTTTTCAGTTATACAAATGGCACAGTGTCTACCAGCCACTAGGAGCAAGAAGCCTGCTATTTGTAAATGTGACACTTTGACATGGGAGAAAGTTAAAATGAGAAGATAACTTAATCATTAAGGTAAGTTTTAATTTTAATGTTCTCCTTTTAAAAAACATTCAGAAACATAATTTTGCTCTCATAATCCAATATTGAGTTGCCATAAATCTGATTGAGCACTGCTCATTATCCGGCTCTGCTATCTGCAGCCTGATGATAATAATGTAAAATAAACACAGTCTTCCCTTAACTTTAAAAGAACAAGCATTTGCACTGCAATAGGACTCGCATTTACGCGAGACCTATTGCATTGCAAATGGGAGTGCGGGCGGGAAGGGGGCAGGAGGACGAGAAGGCACAAAGAACTGGAATCCGGGTGGGTTGGGGAGACGGGAAGGCATGGGAAGAAAATAGTGCTCACACATGCAACAGTCGAAGTAAAGGGGCCAGTAGCCATGGAAGGATACAAATGACGACATGGCCGTCCGAAGGAGGGACTAACAGCCTATAAACCAATCGGAAGGCAGCATTTAGAAAGGACAAAGATACAAGTCAGTGAAAAAGATGGGCGCTGCATGCCTCGCAGAGCAAGCAGTGTATACATGCTGCCGCTATAGGCTCGACCTAAAAATCTGACAATGTCCTTGTTTAAAAATTAATTAAAAGATACTCTGAAGGTGTCTGGGAGTTATTGCAGCTCACAATTGACAAGTTGGAGACACCTGGTCTACTTCAATATACTGCCAGCTAGTCTCCTTCAGAGCACTCCACTGTAGTGTACATACTAGCTCAGGTGGTCTCCACAATCTAGGTATCAGCTCGGTTTCAAGAATCACATTTCTAAAATGATGAGATGTGGAGGTATCAGCCAACGTAAAACACTGAGGAGCACTGCTGCAAAGTGATGCAAACTAGCACAAAGTATTTATGAAGACTTTTATTTTCAAGATTTCAATCAATCAATCAATCATTATTTGTAAAGCGTGCGTCTCCAGGCACTTGATGTACATCTCATTCGAAGAGCTGGGTCTCGAGCCCGTTCCTGATGTAAGTCAGCGAGGGAGAGGTGCAGAGGTGGAGGGGGAAGGTGTTCCAGGCTTTGGAGGCGAGAAGGGAGAAGGAGCATCCTCAGGCGTGGCATCGGCATATGCGAGGGATCTGCATGAGGTGTGCGCTTGAAAGTAGCTTTAAAGTAACTCAGATAGTGGTTTGTGCTACTTTGCTCTAGTTTGCATTGGGAAGGTACATAAGTGTTCCCATGCTTCCAGCCATTGTTTCTAACACAAATCCCTATCTACTAACAATGGTAGACAGGCCTTTGTGCCAAAAAATGACACCCCCTCTAGGAAGGCATTAAGTTAGAGAACTGTTTTCATTTCTCCTTACTTTTCTTATATTGCATATGTGCTGCACTGTACAGCACACTAACAACATGAGGAACGTTTTTAAATGTCTAAGCATAATATTTTGTACTGGAAGAAATCCTTTGATTACAAAAATTATGCCAAAAAACAACCGAATTGCATTTTTAATTGAGGAGGAAAGCAATGGAAATATGAAAATCTGCAGGACCAATAGGAATTGCTTGGTCCAGCGGTCTCCAACCTTTTCTGTAGTGAGAGCTATTTCTGATCAGAGAAAATCATCGTGAGCTACTGAAGGCCAAGCAGCCACTCACACATAGTTTACAGACAACCCCACTGACATATCTTTTATCAGCGGGAAGGAGGACGTTATTTATTTCTGCGTACTCACCACACCAAACAATGTGATTTATGTTTTGCTGCTCTTCTGTGAATTATCAGTATGTTTTCATGCCTTACATTCTAATGTTTTATTCTATATATTCCTTACAGAGATTGGCACATACAGGCCCTGCTGGTGCTAGTCATGCTGGCTGCCTCTAGCACCACATCAGATGGAGGCTGCAAATTATCATACCACGGTTTAAAATCCTACAGCAAGAATGGCGATATTCTTCTAGGAGGAATTTTCCCAGTGCATGGTGTCGCAGTCCAGGCTATTGTCAACTTCACTGAGAAACCAAACATAGATCAATGTGGCAAGTAATGTCTTTTATCTTTCTTTATCCTAAAATTATTCTGATGTTTAAAATCATCCTTTATGATAACATTTGTTTTGTACTGCAGATTAAATATTAATGGGTGTATTCTTTGGGCCTGTTGGTCTGTTATGTACTGCCTAAATTGTTTTTAAATTAACATTTTACAAGTTGAAAGTTATGAGTTTATCATTGATACAGCACAGAGGTCTGCAACATAATTGCTGTTCATTTATCCATTCACAAACCTAGCAAATCTCTAATGCAGAGGTTCTTAACATTGTGACTTCTTTCGACCCACGCTGAACACTGCTGGAAACAGGGAACTGGAAGAAGTCATTGATCTGAACCTTAAAACATACACAAAAATACAGAAAAAAGTAGACATCAAATAAATTCATAGTTGAGAATATTTTATATAATTAGGCAATTGAAAAATATACAAATTTCAAATTTGTACGAGGTAGGATGGAGCTTTTCAAAAATGAGTTTTATTTTTAAAGGCTTTGGCAATATGGAACTCCTAAACTGTAGCATATCACATTATTTTTTTGTCCAAAACACATGCTATCTTTTCGTTGATGCATACCAGTGTTTCAATTGCGGCCACCAATCGCAAGGGATGACAACTTAATTTTCCAATTTCAAATCTTTTCACATTTATATCTTTTCAAATTTTATGTATATACACATTATTATTATACTTATGTTACTTAATTTCCTGAAGAATTGCAGACCCTTTAAGTAGGTGTCACAGACATCAGGTTATGGACCATTGCCCTAATGGACCTTGTGTATCACTAATGTAATTGCACTTACTAAGTATTAAGGCTGAAATGATTTTAGGAGAGTTGCTGCTATTGTAAAGAATTCATAAATGGCTGATAACTGTATTCTAAGCTGAGGCCTGCACAGTGGTTTTACGACTCCTAAAATGGAATTTAAAATAATTACCAATTTGTAATCTGGAGGGGGGGAGTTGTATGCTTCCCTTCCAAATATCGAATCCTTACCTTGTGCATCAATGTATTTTGACCAAAACACAAGCACAATATATTAAACATTTACCAACACCTCAAAAGTGGGGGTAATGCATTCGCAAAAAGGAATGGGGTCCTTCTCCATGTGAATGCAAAATTTAAAGTTTATTGAGGAGTAGGCAGTGGTCCAAACAAACTTTAAAAAAAAGTTATTTTTTTTAATTCAGCCTTTCTTTATTTTAAGTAAAGTGAGCTTTATTGACAAAACAGGTTTTCTTTATTTAAAAATAATCAGAGACATGGTGGTCTGCTTACCCCAATAGGGCACCATTCCTGTGATGGCCTCCAATCGCTGTGAGTTGCAAAAAGCATCCTATCTTATTAATATTCATGATGCAGCTCAGATTGTGACCCACTGCTATTCGGAACTTTCTGAACCTATCAATTACTATGTAGGTAGGTTCTTGAAAATTCTTTATTGGCCGCAAAAAATACTGGTCACCTATTGTGACCATTATTTTGCAACAAGTAAATATTGCATATGGCCCATTCTCCTTTGTGGGGCATCAGAGAACAATACCTTATTATCTCAATGAGCCCCGGTCCTTTCACCGAGCTATGTCAATAGCTTCTGCTTCATTATTCATATCTTGTGATTTTGTGTACAATGTGTTGACGTCACTGAGGAAAAATATTTGCCTAACTCACCTATCTGTCTGCATATTATATCACATGTAACTGACTAACCCGATTGACTAGCATCCTTTAAACCCTGCAGTTGCTGTTGGGCTGCCTTTAGGTATGACCTTTAACACAAATTCACAAAGGTTTTGCCTCCTGTAAAATATTGAGCAGACTTCAGTTTCAACCACATCCACCAGTAAGTTATATTAATGACAACAACCCTTCCTCATTTATTTTAATTTAGGAGCTGGTAGGAGCAATTGTATTTGTTCTATATGGTGAATTGCAAATATTTATCATATGCTCAAATTACAGATATGAAGTATCACTGACCGCAAAGTATGACTTGAAACGAGCTTGCAATACTTTGGGGGTCATTATGATGGCGGGCCGATCTGCCCGCCATCCCAACTTGTGTTACTCCCGCCATATTATTATGGCAAGGGGTATTGCAGTGGACGGAAAGTCCATCCACTGCTTTTCCGCCTTTCCGATTGCCGGCCGGGCAGACTGGGGCCTTAATATTGTGGCGGTGCCTAGCAGGCACCGCCATCCATATTAGGATGTGTATCTGCAAAGGCCTTTCCATGACGGGGATACCACCATGGAAAGGCTGGCGGGTAATAGCTTTGGGGGCCAGTTGTGGGCCCCCGGGCGGGGTAGGGGGCTGTACTTGGGGGTTACCTATAAATTTCTGCTTTGCATGCGATAACACATTTTTGCACATTCAGCCAGGCAAATAAATCACATTGACAAATCCTTTGGGTTTGACTTTTGTTTGGTAGAGGCAGACCAGTGCTTAATTTGAGCTGCTGGTTTCCGGTGCTCAGCACCAGCACTGTATTCTCAACACCGGCTCTCATTCCAGTCTACCACATGGTTGCATTGTTTTCCAAATTTGGAGATGAACAGACACATCATGGTTTATAATTTAATTTATATTAAACATGAATGATATCTGCCATTTTTATAGATTTGGGTGGCCTGGTGTAGTCAGAATTATTGTCACACTTGTAGGACGGTTATTACTTATGTTGATACTGTCATTGGCAATGCTGGTAGGGGGAGTGGGTGGTGCAAGCTGACGGGCCATTTATTTATTTATTTTTCCAAATAAATCACTGATGCAGACATGCACACACTCGAATTCATGATCACTTAAGGACAGCGCAGCATCAGTAGTGGAGCATAGTAATTTAGACTCCACCCTTACATATTAAGAAGTGCAATTATATATGTGCACCTAACATTATATTCACTGTGTGCCTTAATTTATTAACAAGAGTGAAGTTTTTAAACACTTTAATTAAATGTATTTACTGAAGAAGCTAGAGATTTATATACGTGTGTGCACTAATGTTGAACTTAAACCTGAATCATGTATTTTTTATTTTGTTTTACATTTACACTTCAGGTTATATTGCGTATCTGAACATGTATTCTTTTTCTCACGTTTTGCAGTTTATTTAAAGTTACATGTGTGCATGTATAATCATGCATTTGAAAAGCGCATTAAATGTTCATTTAGGTTTGAGTAACTACAAGCCTCAGTAAGAAAGCTTTTTGCTTCGCCAGAATATTTTTCCGTTTTCCCTTGCAGGTTAATTATCATGATTTACATTAGCTAGTGAAAAGTTTATTGTCTGTATTAGATGGCTGATAGAGAAGCCTGGGGGAGACTTGGCAATGAACTTTGAGGAATATTGGCCAAAAGAAGCTTTCTGTTCACCCTATACCAGAATGGCAAGATGTTCATGGCTGAGAATGGCAGCCTTAGCCTAATACGTTGGGAATTCAGAGCGATGTTGCAGAGACACATGAATTGCGCTCTCATTGGATTTTGGTGGTGTGAACAGACACACCAGGTGTTTGAATCCTCTGTCATTTTATATTGGTGTTCCCATAGTTTGAGTTAAAGAGAGCTTTGCTAGACTTTGAGAAATACAGACCTCTCTGCTGTAGTGTCCTGAGAAATGAGGCACTAGGACCCCGAGGAGGGCAGAGGGCAGGAGAGGTCACCGGACACCAGTTCCGGTCAAGGGGTGAGGGGCAACAGACACAGGAAGCGGGGGACGAGGCAGGACGTGCAGCATGCTGGCTGCAGATACATATGCATGTAATAAAGAATAGAAACTGACCTGGCTGCGTGGTGGTGATTGCTGAGACGCGACGCGACAACTGGCGACGAGGCGGGATCGAAATCCACGCGTCGCGGCGACTGTCGGAGCCCACCCGGTCGCGGAACAAAATTCGGAGCCAGGAGCCCACCCTGGTCCGAAGCGCCAGCAGAAGAAAACATCGTTGCGGGAGCCCACCCCGGCGCTGCTAACAGAAGTAAGAGCAGCGCGATAGTGAAACTGAAGGAAAGATTAAGATCCCTCCCGTGCGTGAGCTTCAACGAACTCTCGCGAGAGGAGGCGGCCATCTTAAAGTCAGGCGAATTGAGCCAATCAGCGCCCAAGATAGACGGCGGCCATTTTAAAAGGTCAGGCAAAGTCCCGAACAGCGCGAAATCGCGCGAGAGTGCGGCGGCCATCTTGGAGTCAGGCAATTTGGGCCAATAGGAGCACAGGAAGGCCGGGAGGCCATTTTAGAGTCAGGCAAAAAAGGAAAATAGACGAAAAAGGTCCAAATAAGGAGAAAACGACAAGAAAAGGGTGCCAAAGAAAGGAAATAGCACCAGAGGAACAAGAAGGAAGAAGAAAGAAGGAAAGAAGTACATAAATAAAACAAAGAAAGGAAGAATATGGGTGACGAAGAAATAAGGAGCACACAAGCTGTGTTCCGCAGGCCGCTGCCATTCAACATGTCGGAACCGCAAGCAGGCATCAGATGGGAGAGATGGCTACGACAATTTGAACGATACATGCGTGCGACGGACGTCGCAGAGAGCAAACAATTAGATCTGCTGGTCAACCTTGCCGGAGACGAAATAGAAGACTTAATGATGACACTACCAAGTGAAAAGACGGCGGATTACAAAGGCGCGAAAGCGTGCCTCACAGAGAAGTTCGACCCCCAACGCAACATCGATTTTGAAAGGTACACGTTCCACACAGCATGCCAGCAACCAGAAGAAAGCATGGATGACTTCGCGACAAGGTTGCGGAAGTTGGTGACATACTGCGAATTCGATAAATTTGACAACGAAGAAGCAATACGAACGCGCCTCATCGTAGGGTGTTTATCAGTAGAGTTCAGAGCACGCATCCTAAAAGAACCAACAACACTTGAGAAAATACTGACGATGGCCCGCACAGAAGCACGGGCCACGCAGCATGCCAAACAAATACAAATTGGAAAAGAAAAAGGAGAAGCGATGGCACATCGGATGACGGAACATTTCAAAAAGAACGACAACAGGGAGCAACAACATCACAGGAAACAAGCGGTCCCATGCTACAGATGCGGTTTTGACTTCCCACACGTTGGCACCTGCCCAGCAATGGGCCAGAAATGCAGAAAATGCAATAGGGACAATCACTTCGCAAGCACCTGCATGAGCAGGCAATTTAGGAACGAGAGGGGACGAACAGCAAGACAAGGGACAACAGACACCAGACACGCCAGACATATGGAGACAGCAGAGAGAGGCTCGTCGGAAGAGTCGGATGAACAGACGACGGCTGGGAGAGAAGCACGGCTATACCTCATGTCCGACACACCCAAAGAAGGAAGACAGCAGGAACACATCCAGCTGGTGGAGAAACAGCAAATAAAAAAGACGGCCACAGTAGACATCGACGTCGGGCGCCACAGAACAACATCTGTGCTAGACAGTGGTGCCACATGCAACATAATGTGCATGTCCGAGTACATGAAAATGAGAACAAGGCCAACGCTATCGCCATCAACAGTAGATGTGTTCACGTGGGGATCAAAGACACCAGTAGAAAACATGGGCAAGTTCACTGAGACGCTAACATATCAGGACGTGACGCGTCAGGAAGAAATACATGTGCTGAAAGGGGACATCCCAGCGCCCTGCCTGCTGAGTAACGTCACGGCACAAGTCATGGGGCTGTTGGCGATGACGTACCACATGACAGAAAAAGAAAACATACTGCAAGAATATCAAGAAATACTGCAGGGACTGGGGAAGCTAAAAGATAAACAGGTCACCCTACACATAAATGAAGCGGTGAGACCAGTGGCACAGCATCACAGGAGAGTGCCGATCCACCTACAACCGCAAGTGGAGGAAGAAATAAATAACCTACTGCAGCAAGACATAATTGAGCCTGCAGACGGGCCAACACCGTGGGTATCACCGATTGTGGCAGTCCCGAAGAAAAATACGTCCAAAATAAGGATCTGTGTGGACATGAGACTACCGAACACTGCAATATCGAGGGAACGTCATCCAGGACCTCATCTGAACGACATGATCAGCAGGCTGACAGGGGCGTGCCGATTCTCAAAGCTAGATCTATACAAAGGGTATCACCAACTAGAGCTGGACCCACAGTCGAGGTACATAACAACATTTTCCACGCACCTAGGACTATTCAGATACAAACGGCTCAGTTTTGGTATCTCGTCAGCGGCCGAAATATTTCAGGAGACAATAAGACAGGTGATACGACCAGTACACAACAGTTTCAATTACAGTGACGACATCCTAGTGTTTGGGAAATCAGACGGAGAACATGACAGCGCCTTAAGGCAAGTGTGCAAACATCTAAAGCAGGCTGGACTAACACTAAATGGAGAGAAGTGCGAGCTAGGGAGAACAGAACTGATTTTCTTCGGACACATATTCTCGGAAAAAGGGATGAGGCCTGATCCCAGCAAAGTGGAAACGCTAAAGAAGACAAAGCCACCGTCAGATGTGGCAGAAATAAGGTCATTCCTAGGCCTGGCAAGCTACTGTGCCCGATACATACAAGACTTTGCCACAGTGAGCACGCCGCTGAGAGAGCTAACAAAACAGGGCCAGAAATTTGTCTGGTCTCAAGAGTGCAATGAGTCGTTCGAAGAGATCAGGAAGGCTGTGATGACGGCGGAGCACCTCGCATACTTCGACCCTCGGCTCTGCACCGAGCTGACGGTTGACGGCAGCCCAGTGGGGTTGGGTGCAATATTAGCACAACACCTGCCGGGAAAGGAGTCACCAAGGAAGATTGTCTCATATGCCAGCAAAAGCTTGACAGACATTGAAAAGGCGTACTCCCAGCCGGAGAAAGAAAGCTTGGCGGTGGTTTGGGCATGCGAGCATTACCACATGTTTGTGTACGGAAAGCCGTTCACCATCATCACGGACCACCAAGCACTAGTAACAATTTACGGCAACCCAGCAGCAAAGATGCCGCCCCGCATTGAGCGCTGGGGCATCAGACTAATGGACTACGACTTCAAAATTGTCCACAAACCTGGGAAAGAGCATAATCCAGCCGACTACATGTCACGGCATCCGCTGCCACATGCAGAAAAAAAGGCCTCAATGGCCGAAGAATACTTAAACTTCGTGCTAAAGCAAAGCACGCCGGCACCAGTAACTCTAACAGAGATAGAGAGAGAAACGGAAAAAGATGATACACTGCGAGCGGCCAGAGAAATGACGAGACAGCAAAGATGGAGACATATAAACAACAACTGCACATGGAAGGGAGGAGTACAAAAGGAGGAGATGCTGGCTCTACAGAAAATAAGTGGGGAACTCTCGGAGACAAACAGCGGAATCGTAATGAGGGGCACCAGGATAGTCATTCCACGTTCACTACGACGCCAAGTGGTCAGCATTGCACACGAGTCACACAGGGGCATTGTGGCGACAAAAAAACTGCTGAGAGAAAAGGTTTGGTTCCCGGGGTTAGATCGTCTAGTCGAAGATACGATAGCGGCCTGTCACCTCTGTCAAACGACGGGTCCGCCTGCAAGACAAGAACCACTGCAAATGTCGGAACTACCAAGAGCAGTATGGACAACAATGGCCGCTGATTTCTTTGGACCTCTAGACGCGGGAACTTACCTACTGGTCATAATAGATGAATACTCCAGATTCCCGATTGTGCGATCAGTCTCCTCAACGTCAGCAGCCGCAACGCTACCTGTTCTGGACGACATATTCGCAGCATGGGGCTCCCCGGAGACGCTGAAAACGGATAATGGCCCTCCGTTCTCAGGAGAGGAGTTCCGAAGGTTCATGGCTTACCTCGGAATACAGCACAGAAAGGTAACACCACTATGGCCGCAAGCAAACGGCATGGTCGAAAGATTTATGGGAAACATCAAGAAGGCAGTTCAGAGGGCGAAACTGTCGCAGATTTCCCTAGGACAAGCACTATGCCAAATGCTGAGGGATTACAGAAACACGCCTCATGGATCTACAGGGAAATGCCCGGCGGAGCTAGTACTAGGGAGGACAAGCAGAACAAGGCTGCCGCAGATAGAAGGACTGGCCGCGCCGGGGCACGAAGGCGTGGCAGCAAAAGATGAGGCAGCCAAGAAGAGAATGAAGGAATATGCCGATGGAAGACGACATGCCACCAAATCACACCTCCATGAAGGAGACACTGTCATTGTACGACAGAGACAACAACGGAAGTCGGACAGTGCATTTGCCCACGACCCATTGACGATAACACAAGTGAAAGGAACAATGATAACAGCAGAATCAGACAGCAGGCGAATCACAAGGAACAGCTCACACTTCAAAGGCTTGAAAGAAGAAAAAGAGGAAGAACACGTGACAGGCACCGAAGGGATAACAACAACGAAGGAATGCAATGGAGCAGGTGTCGCAGAAGCAACAAGGCCAAAGGAGGGCCAAGGACAGGTGGAGAGGCCAAGAAGAGACATTGTGAGACCGAAGAGACTAATAGAGGAAATGTGAAATGCCGCTCTAGGCAGCATCTCGCGCGTCACATCAGTCGACAGTTCACATCCTGCAACTGACTACAAAAGAGACTGTCCCATTTTACTACCAACGAATGCTACTGTCGTAATGCCGTTGTGACAAAGGGGGGAGATGTAGTGTCCTGAGAAATGAGGCACTAGGACCCCGAGGAGGGCAGAGGGCAGGAGAGGTCACCGGACACCAGTTCCGGTCAAGGGGTGAGGGGCAACAGACACAGGAAGCGGGGGACGAGGCAGGACGTGCAGCATGCTGGCTGCAGATACATATGCATGTAATAAAGAATAGAAACTGACCTGGCTGCGTGGTGGTGATTGCTGAGACGCGACGCGACATCTGCTTGCCCTATTCATGCAAATGTGAAGCTTTATGTTAAACACGTATTTCCTTTACTTTTGGACTTCCACTGAAGTCTGATCATGCTGACACCTACCCATTTATTTGCTCCAGAATTAGAAACCCTTGAAAGATGATTCTATATTTAAGCCATTTTAGAATAGAGAAGGGAAATTTCTTTATGGAACACCTGTTCACTTTTATTCGAAAAGCTTGTGGCTGTCACAATTCTGTATCTCATTTTATTGCGTCTCAACCAACTGAGATATTTTACTTTACTGATTGCACTAATGCACTTATTGAATCTGCAGATGGGTTGTGTATTGACTGCATTCATTGGTAATCCAAATAAAACCATTGAAACATATTCATCGATTCCTAGTCCTCAATGTGAAATCACACATGCTTCACAAGCTAAATAGTATTGTTGATGTTTTCTCCTACAAAGGTACAGAATAGCTGTGACTAAAATATTTGATGACTTGGCTGGGAGATCACGGTTTGTAAGGCACCGGACACTACAGCAAGAAGGGAGCCTGTCAGATGGTTAGTAGGGCCGGCTTTAGGGCGGTGCGACTGGTGCCATTGCACCGGGTGCTGACCTCTGGGGGCGCCGTGTTTACAATTATGTTAAACTTTTAAAAGCACCTGCTGCCTCGTTCCATGTGTCCAGCAGTTTTCATCCAATAAAGATGTCTACATAACTCCGGTGATTAACTTCTTCCTGGAGTGAGATCCGAGTTTTGTTTAGTGGAAGTTGTGACATAACCAAAAGTAGCGCAGTGGGATAATATGCCTGATGCAAAGTACGTGTACTGTGCAGATCACAAAGTGCATATAATCTAAAGAGGTCAGTGCTTTTGTCAGATCGCTCCTTTTGTTTCTTGCAGTGTATCAGTTCAAATCCTAATATAGAACAGTGAGCTAATAACTGACATCAAAGAGCTACATGCAAACTGCAAGGTATATTATTATTATTATAGTGTTATGCTTTCTCCCCCAGCCTTTACATTATTCTAAACTTGCAAAATAGGCTCACTTCTGTAAAAAAGAAAAAAAATCAATTCTTAAATGTAACCCCCAACTATGGTGTTATGTTTTAAATTCTGAGTTTGTACTTCTTCACACCAAGCACGATTAAACTATACTGTCTACCAGTATGAATGACATGTGACTCCTGCACCTTGTATTCCTCAGTGTTATGAAATTTTCCGATACATTGATTACACATGTGTGATTGGTTATCTCTGTGTAATGTGTCTATGGTTTAAGGTGCTCTGGCACCCTACAGTGGTGCTATAAACCTAAATAAATGCATCTCAGCGAGTGAGTGGTTATGGAGACACGAGGGGCACTATTAAAGGGTTAAGGAATCTGCAGCAAAGATGGTCATTGGGGGGGCGCCAACAAACATTGTTGCACAGGGCGCCACCAGCACTAAAGCCCTGATGGTTAGCTACTGAAGCAAAGGCAGCTAGTGTAACATTCGTAGAAATTCGAGACCTGCCCAAACCCAGCTCCGACCCTTAAAGCCTGTGTCCCAATTCTTATGATCAGCTGAGTTCTAGCAGTTCGGGAAAGAGTTGTAACAGTGAAGGAATGCACATTAAGAGGGTTGTGGATTGTGATTGTTAATGTCAAGCTTGCTGTACTTTGCTAACATTGCATGCTGAGATGTGAAGATGTTTAAGTTGTGTTATAGATGTGAATGCCCCTAATGTTGAGCAGTTGAAGTTGTTTTCGGGCTGGACGTAGCCTAAGATCCCAGGATAGAGATAAAAAGTGTAGATTACACTATATTGTAATTTGTCTGCTAAGTTTCTGGTGCTAGTTGTGAGGGGCTAAAGGCTGCATAATTGAGATAAGAATTTATATCTTTTTTTTTTTAAGTAAGGTGTGGTTAGTGTAGTGGATCCTGTTGGGCAACAGAGAAGCTGCACTCATCTGGGTGATTCCTGCTGATCAAGGGTTTACTCAAGTGTGTGTCTGAGTAGTTCAGAAAGTGTCACTCTGAACCATTTTTTGTGTAACAGATATTTTCTTTTCTTTGTGGAGCATTTTGTTGTTTTAATCGCTTTTGTGCATTAGTACTGAGAAAAGAGTACTCATGAAAACTGTAAAGGAAGATGAACCGCTGTGAGAAGTGAGAACTTTATCATAGTGTGTTGCGTTGAGATTGGTTGGTTGGCATTTGGCCCGCACAGTTATTGGTTGATACATCACTGATTGTCTCACAGCAATAGGTTGTTGATGCTGAACGAGAACTGTGGGTTAAGAAATAATTTCCTTGTTTGAGATGAAATTTCTACTGCACTGTTAACATTATTGCTGAAAAATGAAGTTTTTCAAGGCTTTACGAGATCTGTTTAGGGGAGATGTGAGAGTCTCTGTTAGAAAAAAAGAAAAGGCACTGCTAGAAGGCACGGCAGGTCATTAAATGGCCATAAATGTGGGGCTCCACACTTGAATTTGGTTGAGTCAATGTCATAAGATTACTGAGAAAGAGAGTGCATTGATGTTTCCAAGCTATGGTACATTAACTTGAGAATTATTGAAAATATGAGAAGAGTATTGTACAAGATAAAGCCACCTCCAAGACCCACACAGTTTGAGGCAGTTAATGTCTAGAAGCATGTAGCTCATGCCAGAGAGAAAGAGAAATATCAGGGTAGTGTCAAAAGGTACTTGTGCTGAAGTTAAATACGATGCAGAGCAACGAAGGTGGAGAACTCACATGATTGAAGAAGCTAGGGTATACCCTGCATTGACTAGTAAGGAACCTCTGAAAGAGAAAGAGAAAAAGAAAAAGAAAGATAAAGTAGAGAGTACAGAGGGAATAGACGAAGAGAGTGATAGCGATTCTAGTGATGACTTTTTGGATGTGTTGTTGTCAACATACCCACCACCTTATAACGAGACACAACTTGCAGGAATGAATGGTGTTGCTACCGGTGGAAGCTCGTAAGGAGCCACCATCACAATAAATATGAGTCAGAACGCTATGGGAGAGAGTTCCAGAATTTGTGCTGTTAACTCTAACGTTTCTAATACCCTAGATCAATCAACCAACAAATCAATCAATCAATCAATCAATCAATCAATCAATCAATCAAAGATTTATAAAGCATGTCAAATCACCTGTAGGGGTCTCAAGGGGCTGGAGTGGCAAACTGCTTTTTGTTCTTGTTTTAAAGCGAGGGGAAAACAAGGAGAAGGCACTAAAAAAACAGGGGAAAAACAAGGAGAAAGTAATTATATTGTGGAGAAAGCAAGGCGAAGGCAGTAAAAAAAATCAGGGAAAAAAGCAAGGAAAAGACAGGAGCAAGAGCGATGCAGTAGCACTGGGAGAGCTGGGCCTTTGGCCTGCTCAATGGGGTCACTCTGCAGCCTCCATTAAGTCGGTTTTGGGAGGAGGGCTAGGTGCTGGGAGGCAGTGGGCGGGGCTAGGCGGGAGGTGGTAAAAAGGCAGATAGTAGCGGCTCTGAGGGAACAAACAAGGAAAAAGCAATAACTGTTCTGGTTACTATTGGTTCTGCAGTACCTTGGTACAAATCTGAGCCTTCAGGAACCACAATTAATGCTTTGAGAAATCATTTAGTCCCGAATATGGTAACTTCACGATATGTTGCTCCTGTAACATCAGTAATAAATCAGAGAGGACACACCCCTATAGGGGAACCATCCCAGAGGTGGAAAAAATCTCACCTATCCATTTGAAATTCACCTCCGTGTATTACAAGCACTAGTCCTCAGGGAGTGGTTACAGCCAATGTTTCTTAGGTCCCAATCGGTGTTAATTCACATGAATTCAATGATCTAATTAGGTTTTTCAATGGGCCACTACAAGAAGCAGAGAGTTCATGAGTGAGTAGAGATACCTATTTCTGGGAAGGGATTCCACATAAACGTTTTCAATAGGGTCACTATAGGACTGGGTAGCAGGTCTTAAATATGTGTTGTCCTTCTTTGCCTAGGTTATTCAGAATTAAAGCCTTCTTATGGGAAGCAATGCATTGCACACCATCCAAGGCTTCCAAGTAAGTTAGTTAACATTCAATAGAAAGAAGACCTAGTGAAGCTAGAAATATTGGAGGAGACACAATGGCACCATGAGATTGCATGGCAAAAAAAAAATATAATAACAAAACACTGTACATCACAGGCAAGATATGAGTGAAATACCAGTGTGAACCACAAAATGATGAATGACGAAGAAAGAAGATTTGTGCAAGTCACAGTGGATAAAGAAATGACTCACAAGAGAACAATGCATAATTCTCTCCTCAGTTGAATAATCTAGGAATAAAGGTGTGAGAGTCACCGAAGAAAGTGACTCACCAAGAAGTGTAAATGTCACTGTAAGTGAAGAGTAGACTAAAGTTGAGAAAATAATGGTGTGTGAGTCAGCAAGGACTAGGCTAGACTTGCTGAGTACAAATGAGACACTGTTTATGCCCCAACCTAAAATGGTAGACAGTCATGTTAATCTTTCTCCTGACGTTGGGAGACAAGAAAATGGCCACCGACAATGTGCAGCAGGATGTGGGCTCAGCAGGTGAAAGGTGTTGTTTGGAAAACATGGGACATGTGAACGCTCAGAAGCCTGCGCGGTATGACGCTTGAGATCCTGACTTCGCTTGTGCTTACTGCGAGCTTGCGCTTTGGGCACGTTTCATTTCCAACAGCTCGCGCCAAACGTAGCACTCACCTACCGCTCACTAAGTACTAAACCTCACTCTGATGCAATGACATTGTTCTTTTTGCCTGTGACATGAGACACCCTCACAGACTCTACTGCTGCAGAAAACTGCTCCTGATCTCACTTTGGGTCCACAGCTACTGACTCGCCGCAGGGATCGGCTGGCACAACTTATGGCCAAATTCTTGAAGGTGTAATAAGGTACAGCTGCACACCTGGTATGGTTGTAGGTAAGCTTTATTCATGTAAGCACTCTGCAGCACCAGAGTAGCTGCTCCTCCTCCATCCAGTCTCCAACTGCTGTCATTAGAACCTCTCCACCCTCACAAGAATGTGGAACACGAGCGAAGATCAGAATCTACATTCCTCACAAGGTAGGTGAATACATGATGTAGATTTAACTAGGACTAAATGAAGACAGAAAAGTTACAGTGTATCTTTTGATGAAAATTACTTAAACAGTATGAGAACATCAGGACTGAAACTGCAAATTAGAAAATTAATTGGTAGCATCCGGAAATAGAGTGAATTAGACAAGTAGGAAGGTGGATGGGTAAAAAAGAAAGTCCCAAAGAAAGCAAAGCTAGAGCTTTCTCTGGCTTTGACCGGTTTGGAAGATGCTTCAATTTTACCATTGAGAGAAGTGCCTGGTGGATCTCATATGAGTGTACTGTGAAGTAGGAGTGATCTTGCGTCATTGACACATGATGCCCCCAAATTGACAGATTATCCAGTGGAGTGTTACACTCAAGTTGATCAATTTGTTAAGATTTATTAGGTATTGTGGATAGATTTGAACACCCTTTTCTACACTGTGGTACCAAGTGATTTGTGGGCAGAATGTAAGGTACCTGTGCAGATGTCAAAGAAGGAGCCTCAGAGAAATCCAACATCACATGCCCGTCGCCTTTATCAACAGGTGATTACCTTTTTGAAGGGAAGTATACTGGCAAAAGACATGGGTTAAGATTGACACAACAACCCAAGAGCAAAAAGAGACTGTGCATTGCTTTTATGAGAGAATATTGCAGGTGTTCAAACAGCACAGTGGAATGGAAAATCTTGAATCCAAGGATATTGGACGTTTTGTGTACCGGTTTATGACAGGTTTGAGGCCTGAAGTTAGCACTTGATTTGTTGGCAGGACAAGTCGATTGATGAGGTTCTGAAGTACCTCATCAAAATATTGCAGTGATGAATTGGAAATGAAACAGAAATGGTTGAAGAAGAAGTTGATGTTGGTGCAAATGAGAGCAGCACAGAGAGGAAGATATAGTCAACAGTACATAGAGAATGTTGGTGCTATGCAAAGTGTATACCTGCAGGGTGTTCTTTTGATGCAAGGTGGAAATGATTATCCACAACATGGTAGAGGATGAGGTGTCCCAACTGACCTGAGTACTGGAATACATGTTGCTACATTAAAGGAAACAAATCAATGTCATCATTGTAACAAGTTAGGTCACTGGAAGAGGATATGTTGTCTGAACCCCAACAGAGTGATGAATGAGAATCAAGTCCAGAGCCCATGGTTGTACAGACACAGATTAACAAACCCGTAGAACTACAAAATGTGTTGAGACCGAGAATACAAAGTCCTGACATGCAACAAGCCCCAATGATGCAAGCTCCTCAAGTCCTGAAAATGCAAATGGACCCAGATTTAATTCTAATCAGGTCCTGAATTTTAATCAGAATTCCACCCAGAACTCATTTCAGCAGTTTCCCATGTTTGACACACTTGAGGATCAGATTATGGCTCAGATCAGTCATCACTGCAATAGTGCCTGAGGGACGAGGAGGTTTGAGTGCTTGGCGCTGTCTTAGAGGTAGATGACATTAGCCCATTCGTATAAGGTGACGTGAATGGACACCCCGTATCATTCTTGACTGATACCAATGCTATCCCTTCCACTGTTAGAACAGTGGAAGTTCCAGACCTACCGCTCTCGGGAAAACACTCCAAGTTGTAAGAGTTACAAAAAAAACAAATGACAAAGCCAGTAACCCAAGACGTGCCTGTCAAAATAGGGTGTTCTGTAGAGATCCACCAGTTTGTGGTGTGTTACTTTAGTACTGTTAATCTTTTAGAATGTGATTTGTTATATTGCACCATTTATTGTACGCCAAAGGGAGTGGAGTTTCAAACTCATGATGAAGACGATGCCTTTAAATTGACAAATCAAGGACTCACCATCGGACTGTTCCTCTTTGATGACAATTGATAATTTGACTCCAGATCTCAGCGATAAAGTGAAGCCTGAAGTCTGAGACTTCTCAGGAAAGGACATAGATCTCATCAAAGGAGTTGAGCCTGTCCCCATAACTGCCAAACCTAATCCTGAGTACCCAAGAACCCCTCAGGAGAAATTGACTCCCGAAATGATTACTGGGATTCCACCAGTGATTGAGTCAATGAAACAACAACAAGGCATTTTGAACGATATAATGGGGAGTCAATATAATCCACACATCATGTGCATGCAGAAGCCTAGCAGTAAGTAACGCATCGTTCAAGATTTAGGAAAAATAAATGGAATTGTCATTCCCTGTTGTCCTGTGGTACCAATTCCTGCTGTGATTTTATTTCAGATTCCATGTGAGGCTGAATGGTTCACTGTGATTGACTTGTGTAAGACATTTTTCTCTATCCCCTTGCATGGGGATAGCCAGTACCTTTTTACCTTCCAGTTTCAGAACCGTGTTTTGGCATAGTGTCGAGTCCCAAAGGGACATACAGAAAGCCCTTTTTAACCAGGCACTTAAAAAGAACGGTGAGTCCTTAATAATGCCCTGTAATTCAGTCCTATTGCAGTAAATTGATGACCTCCTGGTTGCATCAGATACTCAGGACGCATGTAAATGAGACACTATTGCACTGCTGAACCATTTAGCTGAGAAAGGACATAAAATGTCCCTGAGTAAGCTGCAATATTGTCAAAAAGAAGTTCAGTGTCTCGGACATCACATGGAGAAGGGAGCAAGGAAGGTGTCGCAAGAGCAAATCTCAGCAAATCTGAAAATGAACCCGTCAACAACACAGAGAGAAGTCAGGATGGGCTACTGTCGTCAGAGGATACTCAACTTATTCCTTGTGGGCAAGCTTTTACAGAGGATGACACACAAGGATGTGTCTGATCTGGTACCCTGGGATAACAATTGCTTGATTGCCTTCCTGGAGCTGACAGAAAGCCTCTGTCATGCCCTAGAACTGGGAATGACTAATTATAACAAAGCTTTTGCTCTTTCCAGAAGTCAGAGGGAGGTTGGCACTCTCCAAGTGCTTATACAAATGCATGGAAATGCACAAAGACCAGTAGCCTATTTCTCTGCCACCCTTGACCCCGTAGCTGCAGGGCTGCCTGGATGCCTTAAATTTGTGGCAGCTGTAGGTAGCAGCAATTTCGGATGTGAAAATAATGTTATGGGTCATCCTTTACTGTGTTTGTGTCCCATTCAATAGAGATATTGTTGACATGTACACACACTCAACACCTGAAATTTAGTCAATTTAATAAGTGCGAACAAATCATTCTCACGGCTGAGAATGTACCCCTCATAAAAGTGGGCTACTTTTAACCCTGCTACTATTTTGCCCCTACCTGAAATTGAAGGTGATGACGGAGAAGTAGAACATGACTCTCTCCATGTCAGTGAACTATGCGCCAAGCCAAAACCAGATATTCAAGATGAGCCACTGACTGAGTCAGATCTTATTTTGGTGGTTGATAGGTCCTGCCTGAGAGATGAAGGAGGAACCCTAAGAGATGCCTATGCAGTCTGTACAGTTTCCAGAGTAGTTGAAGCTTCCTGGCTTCAAGGAGTAACATCCGCATAAGTGGCAGAGTTGATCATTCTTGCTAGGGTGTGCAGTGTTTCTGAACAGCTGAGAGTGGCAATTTTCACTGATAATATGGCGTTGGTGTTGTTCATGACTTTGGTCAGCTATGGTCAGAGAGGCGAGTTATAATTTCATCAGGATCCCCTATCTGTGATGGTGTGCATGTTATGAGATTGTTGGAGGCATTGCAACTGCCGATAAAAAATGTAGTTGTGCAATGTTCCGCCCACCGCAGAGGAGACGACTATGTGACAATCGGCAACTGGACGCTAATAAGGTTGCAAGATATTGTGCCAATGGAGCTTGCACATTCGATAGTGAATACGTTAACCAATCTAAAGATGAGACCAATTACAACCTTTTGATAATGACTGCAGATACTTGGGAGGAAGATAAGGGGCTACAGGAGAAAGTTTCAGCGGCAGAACAGCAAAGTTGGTTCAGAGCAGGTTTTGTCAAAAGCGATGATGACATTTGGTTTCAGCAGATGGAAGAACTTTTATTGCCAGATAGCTTGGTGTCTTCAGTGGTTAGACATTTTCCAGACAAAATGATTGTCTCACAGTAGCTAAATTATTGTTGAGGGAACTGATCCCCAGGTTTGATTTCCTGACTTCGTCTGAGTTAGATCAAGGGACTAATTTCAATAATGAGATCCTGAAAATGTTGTGTGCGGCATTACAAGTGGAGCAAACACTACATTGCAGTTACCGACCTGAGAATTTTGGCATAATGTAGCAGGACAATGGTACCTTGAAATCCATATTTGCCACAGTGTGTGCTTCAACATCTTTGAAGTGGCCTGAAGCTTTGCTGAGAGAGAGAACTTTGGGATTTTGAGGATAATAGTGCAATTCCAGGTGAACCTCTGCGAACTAAAACTTTTAGCTGAACTGCATTTTGTATTTGCCTTGCCATTGAATGGACTGACATAATTTATCATTGACAAAACCTCCAAACTGAACTTTGTTCTGTGCTTTTACTAGCAATAATTAAATAGACTTTGTTAAAAGAATTATAAAGCTTACGTAAGCCCTAAGGTTGCCGAATGAGTTTACGGCTGTCATTTAGAATAACATGGAGTAGGATTAAGGAAGACTCACAAAGACTTTGTAAGTTAATTTCATCACATGATTTATGGCCTTTTGTCATCTACATAAGTAGAAGCACAGAAGAAATTCACTTTCAGTAACCCTTGCCTAACAGTCTGATTCTGGAGAAGTCATGGAAACTGATAACGATAATAAGAAGTAGGTTCATATTAGCAGGTGTGATTGCAGTGTTAATTGTTTTGTTTGTCGGTTTGTATTCACCCACATCTTTAAATTTAGTTGAGACTGGATCTAGAATCACCCCAGACCACCACTTCCTACTGACAGTAGTTTACATTCACTTAGGGGCCGATTACAATGCCGTACGAAACAGCTCTGACCTTCGGTCGAGGCTGTTTCTACGGCATCGTAATCTCCTGTTCGAATTCATTTCCGACCGACCCATTTGGATGGAGTCGGTCGGAAATTAATCTAAACTGAATTTACGAATGGCTTCATACGGGCTCGACGGGCTCGAAGAGCCCGTCTGTCATTCGAAAAGCCACCTGTAATCCCAAGGGGGGCTTTTTCCGCCCGGTGGATTACTTTTTTTGTTTTTCTTTTTTCTTTTCTTTTAGCAGTACAAATAATGAAAAAAAAGAAACATAGCAGTGTTAAATACCTAAGCAACCCCTCCCCCCTCCCCCCACCAGCCTCATAGATTCACAAAATCAAAAAAATATATTAGCCACTCAAAATAGAAAACAAGTAGAGAGATAATTCCTGTTCATCATAAGCTTAAACATGATTTTTAAAACATTGCTTATTCATCAATTTAAAGCATATATATAGAGTTCATTCCTCGATTAGGGAAAAAATAAAAGTGAAAGTGCTTCAAATGTAAGCTGATAATCATCAAGCGCATCATGACTAAAAAAAAAAAAAGCCAGATAAAGTGACCTGTGCTCACATTATAAAAAATTCAGCAAGTTAAATCAGACAGCTCGACCATCCAGAGTTTATCATTAGACTAAAGAGACCTTAGTCATTTATGGCCAGATAGTAGACGATTCAAATCTTTTAACCATATCATAGTGTCCTACTCCCCAAAAACAGATATAATCCAGATACATTTATGTAGTGAGTAGCAGTGACCCATCTAGATGGCTAGTTAGTTTTTACATTATCCAAACAGGGAAAAGCATTGTTAATTCAAATCAACAGAAATTGAGCCTAATCTCAGTAAGACCTCAAACCTATTTGTATGAGAAATGAGTCTTCAAAGTGATCTTCATACATAGTTCCTATAAAAGACTAAAGACACAAAGAATAAACTTTCCTTAGTAACTGATTTGAGCGAGCCACCTAGATAAGGGTTCCCATATCATTGAACCCTTCTTTTTGGCCCGCGTGCCTTTTTTAGAGTAGATGGCTTTCTCAAGATTACAAGTGGCAGTAAGCAGGGCTAGCCATTGAGAGAATGAATGGGGATTTGGACCGATCCATGCTGACGCAATACATAGCCTATAAATTGCCATGGTGACGAAAATCAAAGCCCCAACGTTCTTTCTGTCAACAGTATCGTGAATACCCAACAAGATAGTTATAGGTGATAGTAGAATGTCTTGTCTTAGGACCTTTTAAAAAAAAGTCCTGTATTTGATTAATTAGAGGCCCCAAGGGTTAGCGATAATTAAAACAGCTTTTCATAGAAAATTCAGATATGTCGAGGAATTGTTTACGTATAAAATCTCTACTTGATCATGGCTTCTAATTTTAGATGTAATAGCGTTAATATTTGTGGCTTAAATGATGCCCAGAAGAGACAGAAGGTGGCTTACGGGCTGTGTCTACTAGGGGCTGACGTAGTCTGCCTCCAGGAAACACATATTGAGGGCTCACAGTTATATCTTTTAGACACACTGGAATATAAATTGGTCAGGGGGACCTCCCAAGGGGCACGGGTGAGAGGGGTGGGGATATTGGTACAGAACAGATCTTTACTACACCCCATCCGTACCAAGGTCGATCCTCGTGGAAGATGGGTTTTGGTTGAATTTCGGTTACCCTCATGGTTTTCATTCACCTTGTGCTCTGTTTATGGGTGTACCGTAGATGGTCCTGAAGTATTCCACTTGCTTATAACGAATTAGCTCATTGGCCTCTTCCGGTGATTCTGAATGGAGATCTGAATATTAACTTACCCAGTGAATGGGGGGGAGTAATCAGTGGAAATACACAGGTCGAAAACCTAAGGTATTTCAAGCCATTAGGAATATAATGGATACACATGGTCTTTTTGATGTCTGGGCCTCATTGAAACCAAGCCAGTCTGGTTATACTTATTATGCCCCCCATCTTTCTCTGGCTAGACTAGACTTTTTTTTGTTTGATCTTCAATGATAGGCAAATGTGATATTGATATTGCTCCTCGCTTTTTATCGGATCCCAATCCTTTAATTTTAAATATAACAGGGCTACGCTCTCACAGAGAAGTTTCTTCATGGAGCTTTGAGCGAGCACTTCTTAAAGATGATGGGTATCAGATTAATATGAGAGGATTGATGTCTAGCTGAAAATATTGGGTCTGCCCCTGTAATGATTGTTTGAGATACACTAAATGCATGTGCCAGAGGGGAGAGATTACAATTTTTTGCAAGGAAAAACAAACAGGAAAAAAAACAAATTTTGGAGCTCCAGGGAAAGATTGCAAAAGCTGAAAACAAGCTAACTGAAGCGTTCCAAACGGGGGATGATACAGAACCGGCACAATTAGAAGCATTGGGCATTTGGGCTAAAATTGGCATGATTTTGGCCGAGAAAGCTGCGGCCAAGTGGGCCGCTTCAAGGGAAAAAAATTACGAATGAAGCGAGTTTATCGGCCATCAGCTAGCCGTTAGAACAAGGCAACAAGTAACCCTTAATGCAATACAATCAATACAGATGCCCACAGGGGAAATAACGAGTGATCCCAATAACATTTGATTAGTCTTTCATGAATTATATCAGAAATTATACTCTAAAGATGGGGTTGGAACGCAAGAGCAGACGAGGGAAAAAATAGACAACTACCTAGATACGGTTTCCTTAGCACAACTTAGCCCGAAGGATCATGACTTACTAGAAGAACTTCCTTCATTAGAAGAAGTTACCAAGGCTTCATTTAATCTGCCTTATGGCAAAGAGGCTGGACCTGATTGTATCCCCGTGGAGTTTTATAAGATCTTTTTTCCACAATTAAAAGACCTCTTTATGACTCTAATCAAGTTAATTTTTAAGAGCACTTGTCCACCTGCATCCTAGACAACAGTGAAAATTGTTATTTTCTCCAAGAAAGATAAATCACCTTTACAAATGGGCTCTTATCGCCCATTCACTCTCATTAATGGGGATTCTAAAATATACCCTAAGATCTTATCAACTAGATTATCCTCTATCATCAAACGTTTAGGGGTCCATTAGGATGTCGGGCGGTGGCACCACCGCGGTGCTGGCGGTGCGGAAAAATGAATATTTCTGCGTGCGAGCAGCGGTCCTCACGCCCGCCATAATAGCATGGCCAATCATAGCCCATTTCCCGACCGCCGCGGTGCGACGCACACCACCATCAAAGTGTGCCCGCTACCGTGGCTGTGGGAGCCAATGGAGACTCTCCGCCGTGCGGAATCACGTCCGCCCCGCTCCACAAATTAGGATGCCCCAAACAAGCAGACGCACCGCCGCGGAGAAACCGCCCAACCAGACACAGCGGAAGCTCGACAGCGGAGTGCGAAACCAGAGTCCCGGTTCACACCACCCGGTCACGACCGCCATGGATCCAGCTCTACACGTCTTTCCGGTGCTGTACCTGCTACATCACCAGCAACTCATGGACCGCTGCGGACGCCACCGCAGGTACGCAATAACACAACACACAACACATGGGCTGACACAGGGTCCAAATCCACATCAGACACCCTGGTGGGGACAGGGACACATCCACAAGGGCGTACACACATCACCCACCTGCCACCAAGTCACCCCTCTGCATCCTGGACACACAGCTACCGCCACCATGCAGCAATGTCCCGGTTACGTCACTGCTGCGGTGAACACAAGGAAATACATGAGCAGAATGCAGAAGGCAGGGACAGTGCCAGGCATGAGCAGAGCACAAAGACCACAGGGCCACACCCCCTCCCACCACACACTAGCACACCCCATGAAGGCACATGCCATATGCCCCTCCTGTGCACCCCCATGCACATCAACAAGCCAGGTCAATACACACCCTGCACCACACAACAAACAACCAGGGAGACAGACATTGCAGGAGTGGCTGCACAGGAACACAGCACAGTAACACAGGGCCAGGGAAACACACACACCACCACAACACCACACTCAGGGAAACAAAAATGAGGACAAGCACCAAATGAACGCACACAAGGAACAAACATCCAAATGGATACACAGCCTGCATAGTCACACATACATACCACAGACTGACACACAGACATATACACACCCCACATGCCGACAGCAATGGAGCACAACAAATAGGAAAACCAAAGTGGGCTGCACACAAATGGAAGGCCATGGAGACACACAACACACATGTGTACATCATATGCAAGACAAGGAACACCCTCAGACCATCAAAGCACACATGGCTGGTATAGTCAGTGAGGTCAAACCACAGACATCACAGTGCAACAACACATGGAGACAGCAAAGCAAACCATGTAGAGGCACAAGGATGAAAGGAAGGCCCTGAAGTCAAACTGTGAACAGCCACACATCTATACAACCTCTTCACAGGAGTACACCAGCAGCACTACACACAGGGCCCATTGACACACCCCATGACTGACAAACACCAGTAGGAATCTACACACATACCCACCCTCACACCAGCAGCACACAACACCAGTGTCAAACACACTGAAGCCTGGCAATACTTGCCAGACAATACACACACAAACAATCAAACACCCTGGGGGTAGCCACAAACAGCACACACACAGGGATGCCACAACAAATGTCTGCACAAAAACAACACACAAACACATAACCCAACAGAAACACACACAGAACCACAACAAGACCACACATGCCCTGTGCAGCTAAACTGTGCAAAGGCAATGGGAGCACAGATACAACAGGAGGGCACAACATCATCACTCAGGAACAATGCACAGACAACATACCACAACACACACAAGAAATGCACCATCGCAGAACAACACAGCCACATCAAACAAACAACAGATGCACAGGCAAAAAATCACATAGCAAACAGAGCAGGACATCAGGGGATGCACACCAGGCAATGACAAGGCAACAGACACAAACAGCACTGCATGCACAACAAGCGGTGTGTGCACACCAAGTATACCAGCCACACACAGACATCAGTGACAGAACAGCAATCCACACAACACCACACAGCACAGCACAAAGACAACAGCACACCCAGGAAGTGAAGCAATAACACAACCAACACACATACATCCAACACAACACCAACAGATGCACAAAGTCTGGGACACAAAGGTGGAAACAACTTGACCAGAGGACTGGGCAGCACACACAGTTGAACTGCATAGGAGCAACCACGACTGCCAAACAGCACCAGAACATCACATACAACCCATTGGGGAAATGCCCTGAGTGACACATTGACCTTGGCCAAAGAACTACACCACAAAGCACAGTATCACAAATGAAGTGATGGGGAGGCACACACACATGTAAACCAAGGGGACAGCTGACACCAAAGTGAAGTGTATTGCATGTCAGTAGGGGACATGGCAGGAGTGTACCATACACAAAGATAGGGAGTGCAGACCCACAATGGGTAGGCATCTGAAGCACAGATAGGGGATGGTATGACAACACACACAACATGCCACACCGGAGGCAAGAAGGCACCATGGGACAGCAATGCATGAGAAAACACAACCACATTGGCAGTGTGGAACAGCAGGTCTGCACAGTCCCCACAAACAGCAACAAGACACATGGATGTGCAAAAAACACAACACTGACTTGCCAGTCACACACTCTGCATACTCACAAGTGACAAAAACAACAAGTAGGAGGCAGACAGAACTGCAAGGACACACCAACACACTGCACAGTGCACAACATACAACTCACACATGTGCACAAACCAAATCCACACGGCTGAACAATCATAACAACAGGCATACAACTCCTGGGTGACATATGTGTGTAGTTGACAATGCAGGGGCATGCACACATTAACACTCCCGACAAACTCACCCCCTTCACGCTGCACACTACCTGACCACCCAAGAGCACACATGGAAAGTAAGCCATGGGACTAGGATGACTGGCCATCACAAGATGACCACACACATACACCACTGGGCACACATAAAGGAAGAATACACATACATAATGACTCTGGACAGCCTGCCTGCAATACTGTGTGCAGAAACCCACTCTGTGCTGGCAGTGCCCCCAACCTGACATGTGTATAATATAGCCAACATGAACTAATTAAGTAAATGACAACTGCTTCCCATTGTAAAATTACACCATTGCCCCCACAAGTATCTGGGCCAGGAAAATCTGAAGACCCTGTCACCCCAGAAAACAGATTCGTAAGTGAGCCCAAACATTGACCATGTTGAAGTGGCACACAGACCATGTGGCACAGTAAACCATATACACACAGCAAAATAACTTTATTCAGTAAGGACACTGACAAAATAGAAAACAGGAGCAACAGTCTTTATTCACATATTGCACATATAGGCACCATGAGAAGAGAAGAGCAAGGCACAAAATGCAGAGCATATCCATGAGAAGCTGCACAGGCAAGGGAAAAACAGCAGTGAACAACAAGGCCAGTGGCCAGGGCAAAGTGCAGAGTAGGTCCATGAGAAGCTGCACAGGTAAGGGCAAAACAGCAAGGCCAGTGGCCAGGGCAGAGTGCAGAGTATGTCCATGAGAAGCTGCACAGGCAAGGGAAAAACAGCAGTGAACAACAAGGCCAGTGGCCAGGGCAGAGTGCAGAGTATGTCCATGAGAAGCTGCACAGGCAAGGGCAAAACAGCAGTGAACAACAAGGCCAGTGGCCAGGGCAGAGTGCAGAGTAGGTCCATGAGAAGCTGCACAGGTAAGGGCAAAACAGCAGTGAACAACAAGGCCAGTGGCCAGGGCAGAGTGCAGAGTAGGTCCATGAGAAGCTGCACAGGCAAGGGCAAAACAGCAAGGCTAGTGGCCAGGGCATAGTGCAGAGTAGGTCCATGAGAACCTGCACAGGCAAGGGCAAAACAGCAGTGAACAACAAGGCCAGTGGCCAGGGGAGAGTGCAGAGTAGGTCCATGGGAAGCTGCACAGGCAAGGGCAAAACAGCAAGGCCAGTGGCAAGGGCAGAGTGCAGAGTAGGTCCATGAGAAGCTGCACAGGCAAGGGCAAAACAGCAGTGAACAGTAAGGCCAGCGGTCAGGGGAAAGTACAGAGTAGGTCCTTGAGAAGCTGCACAGGGAATGTGAATGACTGTACCTTTCCATGGTCAGCAACACAGTCAGGGGGTAACAATGTGCAGCACAGGCCCACCTGTGTGAGAGACAGGTGTGTGAGGGTGACTAACACTCAGACTTGGCTGTCAGGTGGACTGGGAGCTGCCTGTGTCTCAGGGACTGTCTGGGCACTTGAACGGGGAGAGAGCGGAACAGCTGAGGTAGAGCTATCAGTGGTTTGGCAAGCTGGAAGGCTCCTTGGACCAGGTGATGTAGTGGCACGTGGAGGTGGAGTCATGCAGACGGGAGACACGGTGTGGCTGAGATATTGTGGAGGGGTGCCCTTCCACTTCTTGGGGATCCTCAATGGCCTGCATGACTTTGGAGCAATGGGAAGTGGTGTGGGCACAACCGGAACACTCACAACCAAAGCTGCATCAGGTGCAGACGATGGCACACCCTCTGGTGATGTGCTGGATCCAGCGGAATGCTTTGCCTGGCTTCGCCTCTGCCCCCCCCTTCCCCTGTTTACTAGGTGTCCCCCCTACAGTGCCCTCCTTCCCCTGCTTCACTGGGCATGGAATGGGAGCTGAGGTGGTGGGTGAATCTGCCTTGGAGCCCTTCCTAGGTGTACCCTTGGCATGCACCACCTCCCCGGTGGGCACAGAAACTGTATGCCTCTCTTTGCGAGATGCTTTAGGGACAGGAGAGCCCTTGGATGGGGATGCCTCTGAGGCATGTGTGCCTGAGGTCTGCTGCTTTGCTTTTTGTCCCCTGGCATCGCCTGACGGGCTTTTCTCTCTGCGCTCTGGGGTGGCTTTGGTCTTCTGTGGGGATGGTGTCCGTGCCCGGGATCGCTTGGGTTACTGCTGCTGTGTGCTTCGTGTGCCGTATCGTGACTTTGATGTATGTGGACCGTGGTCACTATCGTCAGACGTGGCTACTGCCAGGGGGGTGGACAAAGGGACCTGAGCTGGACTGTGAGTATGTGCCTGTTGAAGGGCAGACATCACTGTGGAGGACAAAGCCTGGACAGTCCGGTGCAGCCCACCCATGTCAGAATGTATGCCCTCCATGAAAGCAACCACTGTGCCAATTTTTTGTCGTGGTCAATGAAGGCATTGAGAAGAGCTGTCTGGCCTACACACAGCTGGCGCAAAAGGTCCACAGACTCAGCACTGATGGCAGCAGGGGAGACAGGGGCAAGGGCAGCGGTGCCAGGGGTGAAGGACACTCTTCCCCTCTTAGTGAGGCGGACACGGGCAGCGCCAGAGTAAGTGGCTGGGAGGGTGGGCACTGGCCGCTGTGTGGTGGAAGACGATGGAGAGTCCCCGTTCCCTGTGCCCGCCAACATGGATGCATCCCCGCTGGCATCAGATGATGTGCTTTGCGTCTCAGGCTGGGATTCCTCCAGCAGACTCCTGTTCCCCTCTGAGGCGCTGGTGACATCTGTGTCACTGGGTTCCTGTGCAGCTGTTGTGCTAGTTTCACCCCCACTGGTGTCCGTCTCCTGTCCCTCCGTGACCACAGGAGATGCTGAATGAGAGAGAGAGATGTAGGGTCAGGTCAGTGGCAGCAACAGAACAAACATATGCAAGCAATGCATAACAAAAGATGATCAAATCTACACGTTGCACACTACCCTGTGCAATCACATCGTGCAAACTCACTATATAGACTCAAACAGTGCGTGGAAACTGGAAACTCAGGCATGAGTGAGCCATGTGATGACCACACAGCGCAACACCCTGCTTGTGGCTCTGGTCAACCAGACACACAACTAGCACTGGGCACACCTAGGGAGATGATGGGGGCACACTACTTGTTGCCACTGACAGATCTGGATGGAACAGGAGGGGACAACACAGACACAGACCACAACATGACAGTCCACAATGGCCATTAGCCCATGTCACCCACCATGTTGTACTTTTGGGACAAAAGACTGGTGCACATTGTTGTCAGATGTCTAGGCCTCCCCAATCTGGGTGCATGCAATGGACGCATTGATAAAGGCACAGTCAGATCGGGCACACTGCCATTCCCTCCCATGGGATTCCCAAGACTACTCCAATGCAGAAGAAACCTGAAGAGCACAACTCAGAATGCAATGGGAATGCACAGCATCCAACTCACCTTTGTAAGTACGGGTAGGGCAAATGCATAACACCGGCACCCAGCCCAGCAGCCACTTACATGCCACTGCATCACACTACCAACATTACATAGGCCAGCGCTGGCACAGGCTCTGTACACATGCAGCCACTCACAGCCAAAGTCACCCTCCCCAAATGCTCACCCCTGACTTGCTGCTGATGCGCCTTCAAACGTGCATCTAGCTCAGGCTGTGTCACCGCCAAGATGCACCCCATTACTGGAGTCATGCTGTGCCGTGCCAAACGCCCAGTGCGAGGAAGCAGCCCAAGGTCCTCTCCGCCACGTTCTTTGCCAGCCGGCTGATGTCGTCCCACCTCTTGTGGCAGTGGGTGCGCCGTCGGTTTGAGACCCCCAGAGCTCGCACCTTCACTGCAATGGCCCTCCACACGGCCTTACACTGGTGTACCTTGAGATGCAGGCATGGGAGACAAGAGGGGGAAATGATCAGTGACACAGTGTTATGTACCAACATCTCTCAGTATAGCTGCAAGATACAAACTCATCACATATCCGAAGATATGTCTATCAGAGATTAGAGTACATCTCACATGGTACATCTGCATGGGAAAAGCTGATGTAAATGCATGCAGGTGTGAGGGGGAACACAGTCCCTGCACATCTCACACACATGCAGGATGTCAGCACTAAAGCACCTATGTAGCCTGCCCACATCTCCAGTCCATTGTTGGGTTGAGCAACACATACATCACATACCAACCTGTGTTTGGGGGTAGACTCACTGTGTCCAAGACTGCGCAGCCCTCAATGTCCCTGCCCTGTGAATAGATGACTGTGTTATGGATGTCACATTGAGGGACATGATCTCACAAATCCAAAATCCTCTTCACAGGGCCGGGCGTGTGCAATCTACAGTGCTGAGATGGCCCATAGCTGGAGTGCAATGTGAAAAGACTGATGTCATACTCTGTAAGTGAAGTGATGTGTCCTTGTCTTTGTGGGCGGGGACTGTGCTGGCCAGCTGGGCTCACACTGAAATGGACTACAGGGGCACACACAGCCATTCAGCCAAGCAATCACTGTCCTGACTACAGCATGAACACCCTTCTGTGTCACTGTATGGCTGACAACACAACACTGTATGGCTGACAACACAACACACTCATACATACATGTGCAGGGAGGCAAACCTGTGGCATTGGGAACACACACCCTCCCCCTGGAGACAGCATGTCAGGCAGTGCATGACACTACCCCACACTCCCAGGCACATACTGCATCAGTCTAACTACATGTGTGCCACCCCTGCCATACCCCCCACTGTTGAAGACTTACCACAACATTTGGGGCACCATATAGCCTTGGGTACTGTGTGAGCACCTTGTCCACCAGGACCTCCAGCTCCTCGCTCGTGAAGGGACTGGCACGGATCTTCTCTGTCCTTGCCATCACTGTGGACATGAGACAACAGCGGTGGAATTGGGTGGTGAGGGGTCTCTGACAGCAGTCCCTGGAAGCAGCAGCAGGTGAGGGATCCCAGGCAGCAGTCCCTGGAGGCAGAAGCAGGTGAGGGGTGTCTGGCAACAGTGGAAATGTGAGGCTCACTCCCACACATATATAGCCCCCTGGGCTTGTTTCAAAGGTGCCAAGCTGCAGCAATTGGTGGTCCAGGTCTGCCTCTATCAAATGCATCCAATGACCGCCTCCGCGGTGGCGGAGCACGCCTACCACGATCTTCAAAATTGCATCATGCCACTGCTATCAAGGTTCCCATTGGCTCCAGGGCAAGCTTCATAGTGGTGACACACCGCAGGGGTCCGGTGTGCGCTAGCGTGATGGTGCATCTTTCAAATGCATCCAATGACCGCCTCCGCGGTGGCGAAGTACGCCTACCGCGATCTTCAAAATTGCATCATGCCACCGCTATCAAGGTTCCCATTGGCTCCAGGGCAAGCTCCATGGTGGTGACACACTGCAGGTGCCCGGTGTGCGCTAAGACAATTTTGGCGGCATGCCTATCACTACAGCACATGTGTGAATGGGGGTGCTGGTGACACACCGCCGGGGCCAGGTGGTAGGTACCGCGATATGGGTGCCATACATTGACACGAGGCACCACCATTCAGGCGACGGAGCATGCCAACCGCCATTTCCCCATGTCTCCATGCATATCACTACCACACATGTGTGAATGGGGGTGCGGGTGACACACCGCCAGGGACAGGTGGTAGCTACCACGATATGGGTGGCGGACCATGCCCACTGCCATTTGGGCATGTCTCCATGCCTATCACTACCGCACTTGTGTGAATAGGGGGTGCTGGTGACACACCGCTGGGGCCAGGCGGTAGCTACCGTGATCTGGGTGGCAGAGCAGGCCCACTGCCATTTGGGCATGTCTCCATGCCTATCACTACCGCACTTGTGTGAATGGGGGTCCTGGTGGCACACCGCTGAGGCCATTCAGTAGCTACCGCCATATGGGTGCAATACAATGGCAATGGCCATCTGGCAAACATCAACAGTGCACAGTACCCACATAGTCAATGGCACATCATTGTGCACATGATGCCAATGTTCCATTTACTCCACTGGTGACTACACATGCCATGTTTGTGTGTGTGATTTCGTAGATTGGCCTCTACTCACTCACATGTCACTTATGGATTTGATGGTCGTGTAGGCAGGACAGTGTTGTTCTGAACTCTACAATGTGGACACATGTCAATGTGTTGAGGTGCAGTGACAATCACAGCAATGCTCGTCTCAATGAATGACGATCTGTTTTGCATGGCCTATCATGTCTGCTCATGCACACATTCGTCATTCCTGCGCCGTCTGTGGTCATTGTGTGGTGGATGTGTGCCAGGTTGAAATGACGCATTAAGGTGTGACAGGTACACCAGCTAGGTAGGAGACAGTGGAGTTGATTTATTACACATATGCTGGATGCTATACTCCCAGGCGTGCCCATGTGAAATGTGGCCATATCCCTATGTGCATTCACATTGACCAAGGTGGTGTTTGAGGTACTTGTTTTGTGGAAGTTGACAGGTGTGCCCTTTGTGTAGCTGAAGGTGTCCCTACATGTAAGCTGGTCTGTTACTCAATATTGATTGCAGTCATTGTTGTTGTTGTGTCATCCAGAACGTGATATGCTGTGCCCATCTCATGATGTATTGCATTGACATGTGTCCACTTTCATCTCAAATAGGAGGAGGCCAAATTTGATTCGTCACTTGACGGTGCTGGAGGACATAGAGGATGTGGCGATCATCTGGAAATGCCGTCTGGATAGAGCCACCATAAAAACTCTTTGTGATCTGTTGGAGCCCCACCTGCAGCATCGCCGGACATATCCAACAGCTTTCACCCTTACTTATAAGGTGATGTCAGCCCTGCATTTTTTTTGCCACTGGATCGTTCCAAGAGACAGTGGCCAGCGCTGGTGGGATGTCACAACCAATGTTCAGCATGGTGCTGTGTGATGTACTGTCCACCATGATGATATACAAGGACAGATACATCCATTTCCCCAGGTGTGCTGAATTGACAGCTGTGAAGGGAGACTTCTATTCCCTTGGACACATCCCCAATGTTGTTGGTGCCATTGATTGCACCCATGTTGGGCTTGTGCCACCACAGGCAAGTGAGCACATTTACAGGAATCACAAACATTACCACTCCATAAATGTGCAAGTGGTGTGCCTGGCAGATATGATCATCTCCCACATTTGTGCCAAATTCCCAGGCTCGGCCCATGACTCCTACATCCTGCGGAACAGCATTGTGCCCCAGCTGATGGCTAATCTGCCTCCCGAGCGTGCATGGATTGTGGGTGAGTATGCCTAGTCGTATGGCGTGCTGAGTGTGTGACCTGCTGCCCTCTGCCTCAGCGACATTGCAATGACTATTTGTGTTTGTCATAACTAGGTGACTCTGCATATCTCAACCGTCCCTGGTTGCTGAGCCCACTGCGAAATCCCAGGACCCCGGCTGACGTCCGCTACCATGAGGCACATGGGAGGACACGTTGTGTGGTGGAGTGTACCTTTGGTCCGCTCAAGTCACGTTTCCGCTGCCTGGACAAGACCTGAGGTGCAGTGGCATACTCGCCTGGGAAGGTGTGTTAGATTGTAGTGGCATGATGCATGCTCCACTACCTAGCCATTCACAAGGAGATTCCCCTGCTCCTGGATGATGGTGAGGACCCAAGGCTCCAGCCTGCAAACCAACCCGTGTCCAGTGATGAGGACAGTGGAGAGGAGGAAGGTGTTGACCTGCGTGAACAGCTCATCACCCGCTACTTCACTTGAAGGTGGGTGACAATGTACAACATACCTATTGTCTGATGATATTGCTGTTGTCGTGGAGGGGTATGTGAGAATTGTAACAGCAGCCAGTTGTAGACTCAGCAGTGGTTGGCAATGTTTCTGGGACAGGTCATTTGGGAACATCTACAGGATGTGCATGTTGACACTTGTTGCCCATTGTGACGTGTGCATGTTGGGTTATCCTGATGGTAGGTGTTGTGTGATGTCTGTGATGCCACACCCAGACCAGTGAATGATGTTCTGTTGTGTTTCCCTAGGTGCCTTCAACTTCTCCTTGCCTACATACAGCCCATACTCCTGGTACATTGTGATCATGTTGAAGACTGTACATCCTGCAATAAAGATGGAGCAGACACGACAACATTTGTGTAAGGATATTTTATTTGCTATGGTGAGATGTGAGAGGGGTGTAAATTTCCATTGAGGTGGTGGTGGAGCAGTGAGTTGACAGTTATGGTAAATGAGATAATCGAGTAGTCACCACATTGATGTGGTGACCCAGTCCAACAGACAGATGTCATTCACAAGGCAGAGTGGGGAAGGACAGTCCAAAAAGTCAATGCAGTGGTGAAGAGGGTTGCCATCATGGCGGGCTCCGTGACTGGCGTCTGGCAGGTACTTTGCATCCAGATACCCCCAGGGTCTTCTTAGGATGGCCCCTTCGTCGTTTGGCGGGGGGGGGCCTGCTGCAGGACCAGTGGGGTCTGAGGACTCACCCCTCTCTGTGGGCGCTGGGGAAGATGGTGAACTGTCATCCTGCGGCCTACCAGAGGGAGGTAAAGGTGTTGTTTGTGGCGTAGGCCTGCCCCTCAGTACCGCAACTTGCTGGCCCAAGAGGTCCACAATTTGTCCCATGTGGGTGTCGATGGACCTCATCAGCAAGATGAGCTCATGCAACAGTTCGTCCGACCAGCCCATTCGTCCCTGGGCCTGTTCGTATGTGCCAAGGACTCTGGTGGTGTGGTCCAGGGATTGGATCCTAGCCTCCTGGTGTCTGTGGGTGACCCTGCCCCTCCCACCTACCCTGCTGCCATGGACCTGTTGCCTCACCACTGTGTGCACCCGCATCCTCTCCCTGCCCTCCTCCGTCGGTGGTGTGGGGTGGTCATCCTCTGGGACAGGGAGGGTGTTGCAGGCAGCACTGGTGGTGGTGGTTGTAGCAGTGGCCGCACAGGCCGTGACAGCAGGGGGCTGCTGTGAAGTTGTTATTGCCGCAGATGTGGTGGGGGGACGATAGGGTCCTGGGACCTGTTGCTCCCTGGCACACCAGATGGGCTGGCTTCGAGCTTATCGTCCAGGTAATCCTGGGAGTCAACATCCGAGAGTCCATGTACCGGGGGGAGACTGGCTCTGCAGGTTGCTGGTGTTGTCCTCTGCAGTGAGTCTTGGTCACCTGTGGATCAGATGGGAAATTGTCATTGTAGTGCACCCCGCAAGCTTTGTGTTAGCTGTGTGTCACTTTTTGTACACTGCACAATTGACTGATCATCACATTGTTTACTATGTGCACTACTGTGCTTCCTGACATGATGCAGTGGTACATGCATTACTTGTTCATGGTGTGAGGTGTCAAGGCATACCATGCAACCCATGTATAATTCATGATTACAGGGACCTGTTGCCATCTGGGGGCTGGCACAACATGGTTTTCATTGAGGACTCTTTGTTGATTTGTCTGACCTGGTAGACGTCACATCTGGCCATGGACTGGCCATTGTCATCTCCTGCATACCTTTGTCCTGTCATGTGCATATCTTGATTTGTACCACCACACATGCTTTCGTATTTTTCGAATGGTCCGTGTTGCACTTGCCCCATGGCGATGCACTTGTAAATAGGTGCTGTGCATGATTGTGCCCTGAATTTCTTCTACATGTGCATTGGTGTGTCACACTTTGGTAGCTGTGATAGTTTCCTTAGCTTACCTGTGTGCACACTGTGCTTGGCAATGGGGTAGGTGTGCTTCTATGTGCAATGAGAGGGCTGGTGTTGTCAAATGGCAGCATTTCTTTTGTGATGAATGTGTGGGTGCACGTACTGGCTACTTACCTGTAATGTGCCCACATTTGGGTTTGTTATGTGACACATCTATGTGTGCATGTTGGAGGCTTACATCCTGCTCAGTGGGGTCACAGGACAGAATAATATGTCTACCTACCTGTAAGTTTGTTTGGTGTACTTCAATGGCTTCCAACTGCTTCTGGGTGGGATGGGGAAGGGCTCCACCCTGCTGAGGTGTGGGACAGGGGGCATGGTGGCAGTAGTGGTACAGGCCTCCCACCCAAAAACACCCTCCCAGGGAAGATGGCTACCTACCTGTAAGTTTGTTTGGTGTACTGCAATGGCTTACAACTGCTTCTGGGTGGGGGAGGGCTCCATCCTGCTGTGGTGTGGGACAGGGGGCATGGTGGGAGTGGTAGTGCAGGCCTCCCACCCACAGACACCTTCACTGTGAAGTTGGCTACCTACCTGTAAGTTTGATGAGGGTAATGTGATGGCCGACACTTGCTTCTGGGTGGGGTGGGGGGAGGGCTCCATCCTGCTGAGGTAGGGGGCAGGGGGCATGGTGGGAGTAGTGGTACAGGCCTCCCACCTACAAACACCCTCCCAGGGAAGATGGCTACCTACCTGTACGTTTGTTTGATGTACTGCAATGGCTTCCAACTGCTTCTGGGTGGGGTGGGGTGAGGGCTCCATCCTGCTGAGGTGGGGGGCAGAGGGCATGGTGGAGGTAGTGGTACAGGCCTCCCACCCACAAGCACCCTCCCAGGGAAGATGGCTACCTACCTGTAAGTTTGTTTGGTGTACTACAATGGCTTCCAACTGCTTCTGGGTGGGGTGGGGGGAGGGCTCCATCCTGCTGAGGTGGGGGGCAAGGGTCATGGTGGGAGTGGTAGTGCAAGTCTCCCACCCACAGACACCCTGACTGTGAAGTTGGCTACCTACCTGTAAGTTTGATGAGGGTAATGTGATGGCTGACACTTGCTTCTGGGTGGGGGGAGGGTTCCATCCTGCTCAGGTGGGAGGCATGGGGCATGGTGGGAGTAGTGGTACCGGCCTCCCACCCACAAACACCCTCCCAGGGAAGATGGCTACTACCTGTAAGTTTGTTTGGTGTACTGCAATGGCTTCCAACTGCTTCTGGGTGGGTGGGGGGAGGGCTCCATCCTGCTGAGGTGTGGGCCAGGGGGCATGGTGGGAGTAGTGCTACAGGCCTCCCACCCATAAACACCCTCCCAGGGAAGATGGCTACCTACCTGTACATTTGTTTGGTGTACTGCAATGGCTTCCAACTGCTTCTGGGTGGGGTGGGGGGAGGGCTCCATCCTGCTGAGGTGGGGGGCTGGGGGCATGGTGGGAGTAGTGGTACAGGCCACCCACCCACCAACACCCTCCCAGGGAAGATGGCTACCTACCTGTAAGTTTGTTTGGTGTAATGCAATGGCTTCCAACTGCTTCTGGCTGGGGGTGGGAGAGGGCGCCATCCTGCTGAGGTGGGGGGCAAGGGCCATGGTGGGAGTGGTAGTGCAGGCCTCCCACCCACAGACACCCTCACTGTGAAGTTGGCTACCTACCTGTAAGTTTGATGAGGGTAATGCGATGGCTGACACTTGCTTCTGGGTGGGGGGAGGGCTCCATCCTGCTGAGGTGGGGGGCATGGGGCATGGTGGGAGTAGTGGTATAGGCCTCCCACCCACAAACACCCTCCCAGGGAAGATGGCTACCTACCTGTAAGTTTGTTTGATGTACTGCAATGACTTCCAACTGCTTCTGGGTGGGGTGGGGTGAGGGCTCCATCCTGCTGAGGTGGGGGGCTGAGGGCATGGTGGAGGTAGTGGTACAGGCCTCCCACCCACAAGCACCCTCCCAGGGAAGATGACTACCTACCTGTAAGTTTGTTTGGTGTACTGCAATGGCTTCCAACTGCTTCTGGGTGGGTGGGGGGAGGGCTCCATCCTGCTGAGGTGTGGGCCAGGGGGCATGGTGGGAGTAGTGGTACAGGCCTCCCACCCACAAACACCCTCCCAGGGAAGATGGCTACCTACCTGTACATTTGTTTGGTGTACTGCAATGGCTTCCAACTGCTTCTGGGTGGGGTGGGGGAGGGCTCCATCCTGCTGAGGTGGGGCAGGGGGCATGGTGGGAGTGGTAGTGCAGGCCTCCCACCCACAGACACCCTCACTGTGAAGTTGGCTACCTACCTGTAAGTTTGATGAGGGTAATGTGATGGCTGACACTTGCTTCTGGGTGGGGGGAGGGCTCCATCCTGCTGAGGTGGGGGGCAGGGGGCATGGTGGGAGTAGTGGTATAGGCCTCCCACCCACAAACACCCTCCCAGGGAAGATGACTACCTACCTGTAAGTTTGTTTGATATACTGCAATGACTTCCAACTGCTTCTGGGTGGGGTGGGGTGAGGGCTCCATCCTGCTGAGGTGGGGGGCAGAGGGCATGGTGGAGGTAGTGGTACAGGCCTCCCACCCACAAGCACCCTCCCAGGGAAGATGGCTACCTACCTGTAAGTTTGTGTGGTGTACTGCAATGGCTTCCAACTGCTTCTGGGTGGGTGGGGTGAGGGCTCCATCCTGCTGAGGTGTGGGCCAGGGGGCATGGTGGGAGTAGTGGTACAGGCCTCCCTCCCACAAACACCCTCCCAGGGAAGATGGCTACCTACCTGTAAGTTTGTTTGGTGTACTGCAATGGCTTCCAACTGCTTCTGGGTGGGTGGGGGGAGGGCTCCATCCTGCTGAGGTGTGGGCCAGGGGGCATGGTGGGAGTAGTGGTACAGGCCTCCCACCCACAAACACCCTCCCAGGGAAGATGGCTACCTACCTGTACATTTGTTTGGTGTACTGCAATGGCTTCCAATTGCTTCTGGGTGGGGTGGGGGAGGGCTCCATCCTGTTGAGGTGGGGCAGGGGGCATGGTGGGAGTGGTAGTGCAGGCCTCCCACCCACAGACACCCTCACTGTGAAGTTGGCTACCTACCTGTAAGTTTGATGAGGGTAATGTGATGGCTGACACTTGCTTCTGGGTGGGGGGAGGGCTCCATCCTGCTGAGGTGGGGGGCAGGGGGCATGGTCGGAGTAGTGGTACAGTCCTCCCACCCACAAACACCCTCCCAGGGAAGATGGCTACCTACCTGTAAGTTTGTTTGATGTACTGCAATGGCTTCCAACTGCTTCTGGGTGGGGTGGGGTGAGGGCTCCATCCTGCTGAGGTGGGGGGCAGAGGGCATGGTGGAGGTAGTGGTACAGGCCTCCTACCCACAAGCACCCTCCCAGGGAAGATGGCTACCTACCTGTAAGTTTATTTGGTGTACTGCAATGGCTTCCAGCTGCTTCTGGGTGGGGTGGGGGGAGGGCTCCATCCTGCTGAGGTGGGGGGCATGGGACATGGTGAGAGTGGTTTTGCAGGCCTCCTACCCACAGACACCCTCACTGTGAAGTTGGCTACCTACCTGTAAGTTTGATGAGGGTAATGTGATGGCTTACACTTGCTTCTGGGTGGGGGGAGGGCTCCATCCTGCTGAGGTGGGGGCAGGGGGCATGGTGGGAGTAGTGGTACAGGTCTCCAACCCACAAACACCCTCCCAGGGAAGATGGCTACCTACCTGTAAGTTTGTTTGGTGTACTGCAATGGCTTCCAAGTGCTTCTGGGTGGGTGGGGTGAGGGCTCCACCCTGCTGAGGTGTGGCCCAGGGGGCATGGTGGGAGTAGTGGTACAGGCCTCCCACCCGCAAACAACCTCCCAGGGAAGATGGCTACCTACCTGTATGTTTGTTTGGTGTACTGCAATGGCTTCCAACTGCTTCTGGGTGGGGTGGAGGAGGGCTCCATCCTGCTGAGGTGGGGGCAGGGGGCATGGTGGGAGTAGTGGTACAGGTCTCCCACCCAAAAACGCCCTCCATGGGGAGATGGCTACCTACCTGTAAGTTTGTTTGGTGTACTACAATGGCTTCCAACTGCTTCTGGGTGGGGTGAAGGGAGGGCTCCATTGTGCTGAGGTGTGGGACAGGGGGCATGGTGGAAGTGGTAGTGCAGGCCGCCCACCCACAGACACCCTCACTGTGAAGTTGGCTACCTACCTGTAAGTTTGATGAGGGTAATGTGATGGCTGACACGTGCTCCTGGGTGGGGTGAGGTGAGGGCTCCATCCTGCTGAGGTGGGGGGCAGGGGGAATGGTGGCAGTAGTGGTACAGGCCTCCCACCCACAAACACCCTCCCAGGGAAGATGGCTACCTACCTGTAAGTTTGTTTGATGTACTGCAATGGCTTCCAACTGCTTCTGGGTGCGGTGGGGGGAGGGCTCCATCCTACTGAGGTGGGGGCAGGGGGCATGGTGGAGGAGTGGTAGAGGCCTCCCACCCACAAACACCCTCCAAGGGAAGATGGCTACCTATCTGTAAGTTTGTTTGGTGGACTGCAATGGCTTCCAACTGCTTCTGGGTGGGGTAGGGGGAGGGCTCCATCCTGCTGAGGCAGGGGCCAGGGGGCATGGTATGAGTAGTGGTACAGGCCTCCCACCCACAAACACCATCCCAGGGGAGATGGCTCCCTACCTGTAAGTTTGTTTGGTGTACTGCAATGGCTTCCAACTGCTTCTGGGTGGGGTGCGGGGAGGGCTCCATCCTGCTGAGGTGTGGGACAGGGGGCTTGGTGGGAGTGGTAGTGCAGGCCTCTCCCCTACAGACACCCTCACTGTGAAGTTGGCTACCTACCTGTAAGTTTGATGAGGGTAATGTGATGAATGGCACTTGCTTCTGGGTGGGGGGAGGGCTCCATCCTGCTGCGGTGGGGGCAGAGGGCATGGTGGGAGTAGTGGTACAAGCCTCCCACCCACAAACACCCTCCCAGGGAAGATGGCCACCTACCTGTAAGTTTGATGAGGGTAATGTAATGGCTGACACATGCTTCTGGGTGGGGTGGGGGGAGGGCTTTATCTTGCTGATGCTGTGGGACAAGGGGGAGTTGTAGTGCTGGCTGCCTGTACACATGCCCCCATGGTAATGTTGGTAGCAACGTTTGGGGTGAATGGGAGTGGGTGAATGTTGGATCTGTGAGATATGTTTTTGTGTGTGGTGCAGATGGATGGTATGTGTCCTAGGTGGTGTAGCTTTGTATTGTGCAAGACAGTACATAGCAGAGTGGCGGTAGTCATTTGTTTGTACTTACCAGCTCCACTCTCCCGGCTACTCCTGTGAGACTCTCTGGATGCAGTATGGCAAGTACCTTCTCCTCCTATGGTGTGAATGGTTTTGGTGGAATGGGTGGGCCACCGCCAGTCCTCTGAGCCAGCTCATGGTTCTTGCTTCTCCTCTCCTTGACAACCCTCTTCAGATCATGCCACCGCTTCATGATCTCCTTTTTTGGATCGCGGGGTGGTCCCTACTGCATTGACCCTTTCGACTATCCTTGCCTACATTTGTGTCCTTGTGGCTAATGGTGTCTGTTGGACCAGGCTACCAAACAGTTGTGGTTCCACTCTGACTATCTCATTTACCATGACTGTCAACTCACTCTCAGTGAATTTGGGCATTTTCTATGTTGACATGGTGTGTGGTGTGCAAAGTGATTGTGGGTGCAGGGGTGTGAGTGGTGGGTGTGGTTTTGATGTGTATGGTGTGTGATGTGCAGGGGTGTTAGTGGTGAAGGTGTGGAAGTGGTGGTGGTGCTATGTGTGGTGTGGCTAGTGATGTTGTGTTCTTTGCCTCTCCTTTAAGCTGGGGTGTATGTCCTTTCTCTCCTGGAGTATTGCAATGGATTGTGGTCAGGGAAGGGGCTGGTTTTATACTCAGCTATGTGGGTGTGTCCAAATGGGGTATTGCTGCCAGATGTGGTGTGTGTGTTGTCCTGGGAAATGTATTTTTCTTTTTGCCATGTGGTTGTGTCATTGGGATGTGTTTTGTGTATTTGGGGGGTATGGCTAGTTTGCTGTGTGCTCTTTTTGGCCTTATTGTGAGTTTTTGCCTCGTCCGCCATATTTTTCACAGATCATCCGCAGCAGTGGCTGTGCTGCCGCTCTTCCGCTTGCTCTCCCATTCATCCCAGTGTTTGACCCCGGCAGTCAGAAACAGCGGTACGTACCGCGGGACCGTCGGAGATATCCTAATTTAACGTGCGGTGTCTCCGCTATACTTGCGGCGGGTTGGTGTTTTTCCGCTGCGTATCTGACCGCCGCTGATGGATTTTGGCAATCACCGCCCGCTACGAGAAGTTTTTCTTGGCCCTGTTCCACCGCGGTCGGTGTTTGGCAGATGATCCTAATTTGGCCGCCGGTTTTTCCACGGTGCCGGCGGGCGGTTGTTTTCCGCTTCCATGGCGGCCGGGTGGTTTTCAGACCGCCATCCTAATAGGCCCCTTAGTTTCTAAATGGCAGTATGGGTTTATCCCTGAGAGAGGCACTATCGATCACATCCGGCGAACAATTACACTACTCGACGTCGCCCAGGCTACAGGAGACCTGATCGCGCTAATACTGCTTGACGCTGAAAAAGCATTTGATCGGGTCTCCTGGGAGTTCCTATGGAGAGTTATGGGAAAGATGCACTTTGGGGTTAAAGCTATTCAAACAATAAAAGCCCTTTACTAGAGCCCTACAGCTACCTTATCGATCAATGGACAGGCTACTGAGCAGATAAGAATTTCACGAGGGACGAGACAGGGGTGTCCCTGCTCCCTGCTCCCTGTTACTTTTTGATTTATAGATAGATCCCTTAATAAAACGACTCCAAAACAACCCAGACATTAGGGCTATTACTAGATTCGGCTTAGATACTAAAATTATGGCCTATGCTGACGATTTGGCCCAGGGTGCTTCAGATCCGGGAAAAGCCATAATAGCTATTGAATCAGAAGCTCAAGAATTCTGAAAGATATCTGGTTATGCGTTAAACAAAGACAAAACTCAGATTATAGTTAACGAGAAAATAAAATGGGCTGACAAGAGAGTCGTCACCAGGGCAAAATATCTGTGTGTAAGCATAGCTGCTGACATTGATTCAATTGTCTCAGGAAATCTGATCCCCCTTGTGGCAGAAACAAAAAGAGCTCTGAATAGATTGAATAACCAGCATTTAACCATAGTAGGACACTGCAACGTGTTAAAAATGATTTTTTTTCCAAAGCTACTTTACTTTTTTAGAGCCATTCCTTTGGAGTTTACAAATGTATTATTACAGAAATGTGAACGTCTCTATTCTCAATTTATCTGGGCATACTCACAATCCAGAAGAGCATTTAGATTTCTATCCCTTCCTCGAGATAGAGGGGGTTGGGCACTCCCTAATATAAGATTATATTATTGGGCTACTGCCCTCCAAAATCTTTCTCTATTGATACAAGAACAACCATTGGCCTCAACAATGCCACTCCGAACTCCATTTGAATTATTGCTTGGGCCAGCAACCTGGGGATGTTTGTGGCAGCAGGTGGAATACGGCTATTATAAAAAGGTCAGATTCAAGTCTTTGATGGGTACATTTAAGGTTTTCTCCTCTGTTCGGAAACGTTTGGGTCTAGGCAGGCTGAATTGTTATACCCCTACCGATAATAACCCTAATCTACCCTCTATTTTTGGGAGATCCTATTTTCAAAACCGGCTTAATACCGGCATTTTAAAATTAGGGGCCTTCTTTTGCCCTTTGATGCTCTTAAAACACAATACAACCTGAGCCATAGCGAGGCCTTTTAATATCTCGCAATCAAGGATGTCCTGACCCGCAAGACCGGTGGGCCCTCGGGGTTTATTCCCAGCGACTTAATTATTAAATTATGAGGATTTCCCTCGCCATGCATCGGATATATCTATTCAGCTTTGAATAATCTTATGCCTGATGACCTGGTCAAAGTCTCTTTTAAATGGCAGCAAAAATTAGTTATTACTGACAACGATTTTAGTGTAGCATTACATGCTGCTCAGAGTGATCTCCTCTCAGCCAAGCTTCAGGCTCAGTTTTTTAAAACCGTGTTCTTTCTCTATCTTACATTGAGTAGAATAGTAAAGTGGGGGACAGGCCGGGGAACGCTATGCCCCAGATGTGGGGAATCTGAAGCCGCCTGATGGATTACAATGATACGGATTCTGAAAGCCTTTCTGTGCCTGCCTTTCTGACACAGAAAGGCTGTCAGAAGTTAACTTTGGGGGCCCCCAGCAGCCCCCATGGGTGCAAGGCCTCTGAATGGTGATTACTGCACCGTGTGGAAGGCACCTCAAGGTGCCTGCCACAGGGTGCAGGGATGAACTGCACCTCTTCCCTTTACACTGAGAGCATGCATTCTGGTTGGAATGCATTCTCCCATTGTAAAGAATAGGAGTGCCACCGAACAGTGTTCAGTTGCATTCTAATTGCTGGGTTGGGACCGACAACAGGAGGTCGCTTGGTCCCAGTTCCCAATCGATGTCGAACAGACTCAGGTCCGTCCGACATTGGAATCGGCCCCTTGATCTTAAAGCATTGCATGTAAACTCATCAAGAAGAGACTTTTCTTTGGATGCTTATTTTAAATTGCTTTATGAGTACATTGACATGATTCACTGACGAAATATCGAATTCCAAAATATCTACATAAATAAATATTGAGTCAAAAATATGTATGTAAAAAATATCCACTTCCCATACTAATAATTGAAAATACAAAAATATTGAAAAAATATATTTGTCATTAATATATGTCTAAAATATCGATTTTTAACGATATATATGTACATGTAAATTGTAAACTTAATGCAATTAAAAAATAATACGAATATAATTTAAATAAATATTTAATATTTTTTTTGAAAAATATAACAATTATTAATGTTATTTTCACAAATTTAAAACAAACATATCTATTAATATATATATGTATTTATTTACATATACATTTTTTCAAATGTAATTATAGAAAACATAAACATACATACATATATCCGATAAGATAATTTAAAAAAAAAAAACATTGTAAATACAATTAAATAATGAAAAAAAATAAAAAATCTGAATTTACTAAAAAGAAAATACAATAATAAAAACATATAAATATTATAATTTTGAATAACCAAAAACATATTAATATGAATGTAAAAAATATAAAGTAAACTACTATATTTTAAATTAATAAATATACTATTTACACTACAATGTATACAAGAGTAGACATAGGACCTCATTACGATGTTGGAGGCTCACTGACCGACATCGTAGGTTTACAGTCTGACCGCCTACTTACAATGTAAGCGGTCAGAGTGTAAACCAGCCAGTCGGATCGACTAGCTTCCGACAGGCTCAAGGAACCTGTCAGCCAGTCAGAGGACCCACAAAGGACGGCGTTTACGCCATTGGGATTATGATGTCGGTTTCCGACAGGATTTTTATGTTGGGCTTTTCGACATGAAAAGCCTGTTGGAAAGCGACTTTGCAACTAGCAGGTCCCCCATGCCTCTGTGGCCTCTGATTAGGGTTCTGGGGGGCACCTGTGGTGCCTCCCTGTAAATCCCTGACTGTGTGGGTGCCTGTCACGTGGTGCAGGGATTCACAGAAATTCTCATTTCTCTATGGGAGCTTGTGCTGCGGGTCAAATTGTAATGCAGTGTTGGGAATTTCAGAACTCAAGTCTGCCCAACCTAATTAGGGCAAAAGTGTCATACTCAGGAGGTTTAAAATGTACAAGTCCCACCACACTCGATACAACAGTAGAGAAAGTGTTGAATTGATAATACTAACGATTCCTACTCCACTCAGTTCAACAGTAGGGAAAATGTTGGATTGCCGAGGGGTAAAATTTACTATTCCCACTCCAGTCAGTGCAACAGTAGGGAAACTGTTGGATTGTGGAGGGGTAAAATGTACTATTCCCACTCCAGTCAGTGCAACAGTAGGGAAAGTGTTGGATTGCAGGGGGGGAGGTAAAATCTACTATTCCCACCCCAGTCACTGCAACAGCAGGGAAAGTTTTGGATTGCGGAGGGGTAAAATCTACTATTTCCACTCCAGTGAGTGCAACAGTAGGGAAATTGTTGGATCACGGAGGGGAAAAATTTACTATTCCCACACCGGTCAGTTCAACATTAGTGAAATAGTTGGATTACAGAGGGGTAAAATATACTATTCCCTCTCCAGTCGGTGCAACAGTAAGGAAAGTTTTGAATTGCAGAGGGGTAACATTTATTATTTCCACTCTAGTCAGTACAACATTAAAAAGAAATAAAATATCTGGAACAAAATTTAATTATTAAAAAAACTCGATAAATTAAAATAGAAATATGTTGAATACAAATACAAATATATTTCATATTAAAATGAAAAAAAAAATACTAAAATAATTTTCATACAAATAAACATTTTTATTTAGAAAGTATTTATTAACAAAAATATATTTATTACATACATTTATTTTAGTTACTCCACACCCTATAACAACACAAAACTCTCAACCTGCCCAAAAAATGATATACACTAATAATATAAATGATCAACAAACCAATTATCATTATTAAACATGAATTATTCATGAATTTAAATGTATGTATCTTCCACAGTATACCCCCACAAAACACACACCACACTCCTAAAATCTAACAGAAAATAATTTACACAATTACCATAATAAATGATCAAATTAAGAATTAAGATTACTTAAAAAATAGATAATATTTACTTACTATTAAATTACTTATCACCCCATACCTCTACAAAACCCACAACCCACATCTAAAATAAAAAATATACAAAATTGCACAATTAACATACTTAATTATCAATTAAACAAATATTCTTTATTAAAAACTAAATATAAATTCATTAAAATTCATTAACTTCTCATTCCTTTACCCCTCTAATCCCACAACCTCTACCAAAAATTAAACTAAAACCTAAAAATAATGTATTAACATAATAAATGATCAATTAATTAAATAACATTAATTAACAACTAATTATTAATTACCTAAAACTAAGTTACTTCCCACCCTTTACCCCTGTAAACCTCACAACCCACGCTAAACATTTATATAATATAATTAACAGAACACCATAATTAAATATCAATTAAATAAATAGTATTAGATAAAAAATCTTTATTAAATTATTATAATTAAATTACATGCCACCCTATACCCCTTTAAACCCACAACCCGCTACAGAATTAAAAAACACAAAATGTAATTAAGTAAAATTTCATAACTACTAAAAATATAACTAATATAGTAAGAAACATAAACAATAATTAAACAAAAAATTATATCCTAAACATTTAAAATATATACTCAAATACATTTTAAAAAAATAGAAAAACGTTATTTCAAACAAATATTTTTGCAAACGATATTAATGACTTCTATATTTTAAAAATTGATGTTACTTACCTAAAAAATAGATATCCTCTGCATTGATATTCTTGATGTCGATATTTCCATGTCACAATATTTCTGACTCGATATTCCTGTCTGTCGATATTTTCGGCTCAATTTTCTGTCTGAATACCCATTGACACTATAGATCCAAGGGATTTCTACATTTGTACGTTATTACCTGCATCAGCTGCACATACCATCATATTCCTTACTTATAAGGGTCTATTAGAATGGCGGTCGGAAAATCTCCCCGACCGCCATGGTAGCGGGAAAAGACCACCTGCAAGGACCGCGGCATAACAGCCGGTCCATTTAGGATGCTCCGCTGTCGAAATCCGACCGCGGCGGTCGGATTCTGGTGATTAACATTGCGGCGGTTGCTGCTGCCAGCAGCACCGCCGCGGTGTGAAAAGGAGCATGTCATGCATGTCACTGCACTGCGTGGCAGGCACTGCACAATGTCTGCCACCTGGTACAGGGACATGTACCCCCCCAGTGCACCCACACATCCCCAACAAATTATGTGTACTTAGGTGCCGATTCCGATCCGGGTCAGAAAGCACTACGACCGAGCCGGATCCGGAGTGTTTTCCGAGCGGAGGCCTGCAGTCCGACCGAGCGAGTACGATGCGGCCGTATGCTGCCGGGCTCCGTTCGGTCAGACTCCCATAGAAGTCAATGGGAGCTGGTCGTACGACGCGTACATGGGCTCCCATTGACTGAATGGGTACGTCGTGGACAAGTGCGCCCCCTACAGTGGTTACGCGTCGGTGCCATCCGCACCGTACATGCCTGTGTTGGGGAGACCCATGGGTCTCTCCCTGTGTCTGAGTCGTAGGGCTGTGGGTGTCAGGGGGTCGGACGCGGACCCCCAAAGGCAACCACCCGGACGTTTTGCAAGCCGGACACCCCGGCTCGCACAACCTGTCCGACGCGTGCATCGTACTAGCTCGGTCGTAAATCGCATCCATTGCACGCCACGGTTAGCTTCCGACCGAGATGTACGGAGCGGTCCGGACCCGGAAACGACTCGGTCGGTGAATTTCACGTAGCTCGCATCATACTTGCTCGCTCGTACAGCTGTACGAGTTGGCCGGAAAACACGCGTACGGCTCATAGTTGTTCCGGCCGGATCACGTTCGGTGCCCTGCCGACCCGGATCGGAATCGGCCCCTTAGAGGTAAATCCGTAGTTCACACTAAATTTATGAGATAAAGTCGCTGTGATCACACTTTTGAACATCGGGGATATTGGCCATTATTTATGGGAGGTCACAATCCTATTATTCCTGGAGCCGAATATGTTTGTGGAGAACATGCTTCTTTTACATTATCCCGAGGCTGGAGTGGTTCATGCTATTTAGGAGAAGTTTTCCCAAAGATTTAGCATGTAGAACATCAAAATGATCCTGTGTGGAGTTCACATACTAGAAGTAAACAAAGTAGTAGTGGTACAGTAATAGTTGGAGACACATTTTGTTGCATGGATTCCTTATGTAGGAGTATTTCTGGATGATTTCAAAATTAGAAAGCTGTCCACTATCGTTGATAAGTTATCCAGTAGTGGTTTTGCAGACTCATCTTGCATTAGACATCCTTCTCGCAAAGGAAAGCAGAGTCTGCAAGATGTTGAAGGTTCAGCATTGTTGTACCTACATACCTGACAAGAGTGAGGAAAGTCATTTCAACATTAGGGAAGTAGTTGGATTACAGAGGGGTAAAATGTACTATTCGCACTCCAGTCAGTGCAACAGTAAGGAAAGTGTTGAATTGCAGAGGGGTAACATTTACTATTTCCACTCCAGTCAGTACAACATTAAAAAGAAACAAAATATCTGGAACAAAATGAAATTAATAAAACAAATTATATAAATTAAAATAGAAATATGATGAATAAAAAATACAAATATATTCCATATTAAAATGTAAAAAATAAAATACAAAAATCATTTTCATACAAATAAAGACTAATAGTATAAATGATCAACAAACCAATTATCGTTATTAAATATTAATTATTCATGAATTTAAATGTATGTATTTTCCACAGTATACCCCCACAAAACACACAACTCAATTTTCTGTCTGAATACCTATTGACACTATGGATCCAAGGGATTTCTACATTTGTACGTTGTTACCTGTATCAGCTGCACATACCATCATATTCCTTACTTATAGTGTTACTTGTAGCCTTTAATTGAGTCTTTTGTATGAAAAGGATCATTTACAGTATTATTTTTTAAATTATGATTTAGCTTTTTCAGAAGTTCCCATGTTTAGCCATTTCAATAATCACCCCAATTCTAAGGAGATGGATGCAGCTGATTGTTTTTTCAAACTCACAATGACAGTAGATAGTGCTTATGCTCTAAGGAACAACCTTACTTGTGTCCTGACAGATATTGAAAAGAAAATTGTAGATTTAGTTGAAGACGGGGGAAGACCAACGGATGTTCAATCGAAATCAAGAAAAGACAGAAAGTATAGAAACAAGTGGACTAAATCTAGTGAGCATCAAGAATAAGGAACTATGGCTGTACTTACTCTTTGATTGGAAAAATAAAGTAAAATTATGTGTATTTAGAGGTAAATCTGTAGTTCACACTTAATTTATGAGATAAAGTCGCTATGATCACACTTTTGAACATGGGTGATATTGGCCATTATTTATGGGAAGTTAGGATCTTATTATTCCTGGAGTCGATTATGTTTGTGAAGAACACGCTTATTTTACATTATCCTGAGGCTGGAGTGGTTCATGTTATTTAGGAGCAGTTTTCCCGAAGATTTAGCACGTAGAACATCAAGATGACCTGATTGGAGTTCACATTCTAGAAGTAAACAAAGTAGTAGTGATACAGTAATAGTTGGAGACACATTTTGTTGCATGGATTCTTTATGTAGGAGTATTTCTGGATGATTTAAAAATTAGAAAGCTGTCCACTATCATTGATAAGTTATCCAATAGTGGTTTTGCAGACTCATCTTGCATTAGACATCCTTCTCACAAAGGAAAGCAGAGTCTGCAAGCTGTTGAAGGTTCAGCAATATTGTACCTACATACCTGACAAGAGTGAGGAAAGTAAACAAATATATTAAGAACATTACAGACTTAAAGGCAGATATAAATGAACTGGAAGTTACAGGTGCTGAGAAAGCATTTGGAAATGGATTTGCTGCAGTAGGCAAATGGCTTGGAAATCTCGGAAGTGGAACATTTAGTTCCATTTTAAGATCTCTTGTGATAATTGCCCTTTGTCCAATATCTCTGTATCTAATCTTTAAGGGGTACAAGTACATGAAAGCAAAAGGAGATGTACAGCAGGAGAGGAGGGGAATAAGGGGAAAGAGAAAGGATGTGGAACTAGAGGAAAGCCAGTGTAGATACTTTGACAAAATGAAATACTCGGAAGATTCTAGTTGAAAAATGATGAAAACCTCAGGTTTTGATCCGTCATCTGATAAGATTCATATGTTGATTGTGATGGCTAACATTGCCATCATAGGGCGGTATTGGAGCTGAGTAATTTAGACTCCACCCATTTAGACTCCACCCTTACGTGACACATAAGTGCAATTCTATATGCGTACCTGACAATTTATTCATTGTGTGCCTCAACTTTATTAACGTGTTTCAAGCATTTAAACACATTACTGAAATGTATTCACTTTAGAAACTAGAGATTTATCTATGTGTGCACTAATGATCAGTATAAACATAAATTATGTATTCTATATTTCGTTTTACATTTGCCTATGGGCCTAATTACGAGTCTGGCGATCCGAGGACCACCAGACTTGGGGTGGTGCAGCTGTTGTGGTCCAGCCACCGCTGCACTGGTGGTCTGACTGCCCCATTACAGCTTGTGTGGTCGGACCACCCAGGGACCGCCGCCAGGGTACCGCCGATCTCTGGTGGAGGCGTCGACGGCCAGCAGCCACAATATGCTTGCCGGGACTGCCATGGCCCCGCCAAGCATATTACAAGTTTCCTCTCTGACAGGGCTTTCATGGCAGTTCCACTGCAATGAAAACCCTGGCAGAGAGGAAACAAAGGGGGCCCTACAGGGCCACCTTCTGCCTCTGTGCCCTGTGTATGCACACAGGGGGCACAAAATGTGGTGGTGGTGGTATTGGTGGTGGTGTTGGTATTGGTGGCGGTATTGGTGGTGGTGGTATTGGTGGTATTTGTGGTGGTATTGGTAGTGGTGGTATTGGTGGTGGTGGTACTGGTGGAATTGGTTGTGGTGGTATTAGTGGTGGTATCGATGGTGGTGGTATATGTTGGTGGTGGTTGTGGTGATAGTGGTATTGTTGTTGGTGGTGTTTGTGGTGGTGTTGGTATTGGCAGTGGTGGTGGTGTTGGTGGGGTGGTATTGGTATTGGTAGTGGTATTGGTGATGGTGATATTGGAGGTGGTGGTATTGGTGGTGGTGGTGGTATTGGTGGTGGTATTGGTGGTGGTGGTGGTATTGATGGAGGTGGTGATATTGGTGATGGTGGTATTGGTGGTGGTATTTGTGGTGGTATTGGTGATGGTGGTATTGGTGGCTGGATTGATGGTGGTGGTATTGGTGGTGGTGGAGGTGGTGGTATTGGTGGTGGTATTGGTGATGGTATTGATGGTGGTATTGGTGGAGGTGGTATTGGTGGTGGTGGTGGTAGTGGTATTGGTGATGTTGTTGGTAGTGGTGGTATAGGTGGTGGTGGTATTGGTGGTGGTGGTATTGGTGGTGGTGGTATTAGTGGTGGCGGTATTGGTGTTGGTGTTGGTGGAGGTATTGGTGGTGTTGGTATTGGTGGGGATGTTGTTGTTAATAAAACAGGCTTTTGAAAACAACCTGTCAGGTGGCTTTAGTACAGATGACATGTAACACAGATGTGCTGTTGTCAGGTACAGCCCATTAGCACAGGATTATGTGCTACCTGAAATTCACATGACTTAATTTGCTAATCATTTCTGAATCCATTTTACTTGGGGGTTGAAGCAGACACGAGATAATGCTGGGTTAATGTGATTTAAAGCGGGTACTGTGTTACACACAAGCATTTTTAGCAGAAGCAGCGCATGTCCGGCCTGCAGTTAGAGAAACTCAATAAAGTAAATAGTGCTTACAGACTAAATAACAGGTTCCACGTAACAACCGAAGTAAAAGTGCTAGTCGCCATGGAAGGTTACAAATGAAAACAAGGCCGTACTAAGGAGGGATTAACAAGCCGCTTAACGAACCTGAAAGCAGCATTTACGAAAGACAATGACACAAGCCAATGGAAATTATGGGAGGAGAGTGGGCATGGCTTCTCTCCCATACTCTACTGCAGCAGTCTCGCAGAGCGAGCAGCGCATGCATGCTGCCGCTAGGCTCGACCAAAAAAGAGAGGCAGGGGATTCCAACTAGTACAATGCTCTCACACATCACCCACTCTACTCACGCCATGTTGTCTTGAGTCTCACCCCTTTTGTCAAGGGATACACATCAGTGCAGTAGCTACATTTGAAAGGAGCTGGGTCCCGATTAACATTGTCATATTATCTACATCAACCTCTCAGTCATTAGTACCTTTCGTATGATGCTGCCTGCCGTCATGGGGGTGACCAATTGCTCGTACAACATTGCCACCTCGGGGTCTTATGCTGTAGCAATGCCATCAGTGTCATCCACTACCATCTGCGAATCAGATTGCCTCTGTAGTCTCCCAGGTTGTTTTCTGCTGCAGGCACAGGGCTCTTATGTGGAGCATCGGCCATCATGAATGAATAAGGGGCGTAAGTTGTTCTTGGGTCTCCAAACAGCTTGAGGGATCCTGATCCACACTGCCTCCGTGTGTCATAGTGTTTCCCCTTGCCCAGTACTGCCTACAAAAGCAGTAAGGGAGTCAGGATAATCAATCTATCAGGAGAGAATAGACTGGCAACAGCAGATCCTAAGGATTACACTCATTGGGCCTGATTCACAGAACTAACTTAAGACAAAATCCTAAACTTACTACTTTTGGTATTCACAGAAGTTAGGATTTTGTCTTAAGTTTGTCTTAAGAAAAACTTAAGACAGACTTAAGACAGTCTTAAGACAGACTTAAGACAGTCTTAAGACAGTCTTAAGACAGACTTAAGACAAACTTAAGACAGACTTAAGACAGACTTAAGTTAGGATTTTGTCTTAATTTTGTCTTAAGTCTGTCTTAAGTCTGTCTTAAGTCTGTCTTAACTTTGTCTTAAGTCTTTCTTAAGACTGTCTTAAGTCTGTCTTAAGACTGTCTTAAGTCTGTCTTAAGTTTGTTTTAAGACAAACTTAAGACAAAATCCTAACTTCTGTGAATACCAAAAGTAGTAAGTTTAGGATTTTGTCTTAAGTTAGTTCTGTGAATCGGCCCCGAAGTGCCTATCCGCTGACGGTAATGCTCCATGTATTGATTTTATTTATTTCGTTAGAAAGAGAGAAGCATGCTGTCCAGACTGTGCTACAAAAGGTCATATACAGTTTTGGAAGTAATAGACACATTTTTAGGTCTAGTGAAACCAAATATGTACAATGAATGTTCTTTCGGGCTGCCTACCTCAGACACTGGGTTAGTTTGCTCAGCTCCCATCAGATATTTCATACATTAACATGTGGATTAACCCTCAAGTGTATTGATCTGTTATATATTTTCCTCGGTCAAAAAGGAGTCTGTCTTTTGGTTCCTCTTCTAAAACAAGCACACAGTGAAGTCAGTAAGCTCTGGCTCATAAAGAAAACAAGATAGTGTGGGAGCCGAACCCCAATATTTTACTGCACCCCAATATTTTTTTCACTGAGAAATGTACCTCTAACAGCTCAGCTCCTCACCCTTTATCTTGTGATAAGATTCACCACTCTTCTCCACATTAGGCCCAATAAATTAGCAGGGGAATAAAAATAGTAACTGGGACCACTCAATAACGAAGTTCTAGGTCAACGAAATGTGTAAGGGTTTTATCACAAAATCTCCAAAGAAGCAATACATAGAAATTTAAAAATATGTGCCTTGAAGGCTCAGATCAAGAGTACATAGTCAGAAATTAGTATTTTCTCAAGTCCCATTAAGCAATAAAAGTAATAAAGACAGAATCTGGAATAAAATAGGAAGCTTCTCAATAAATTGACAGTATAACTCCAAGAGCAGGAAAAGTCTTTAGCTCACTCCTAAAACGAAGTGGTTTTATACACATTTTACAGAAAGGTAATAAGCGTCTGCGTCTCTGCAGAAATGATGTGGCATCATTAAACTATGTTAATAAACACACTTCTAAACTTTAAAAAAAAATCTTTTCAAGAGCAACATTAATAATTCATCGGCTATGCATATATTCATTACAGACATCATTAGTACAAAAACATTATTTGTCACCCAAAAGAACACATTTAAAAAAAGCTTTAACAATGGCACCTGAAAACATATTGAGGCTAACAAAGGTCATGAAAGCATGTTTTCTTAAAAAGCAGTAACACCTGCTCCACAGTGGCCTGCATATAAAAAGATCTCACTTGCCCTTGGAAATGTGAGTGGGATGTTCTCCCTTGCATTTGTCAGGTAGAGAGGAGAGGTTTGGCAGACATTCCATACACTTTGGAAATGTAAGGGGGAGTGGGTAATTCTCTTACTCCCCCTTGAGCAAGGTGAGGAGGTGGAGGCCTTTACTCCCCAACTTGGGCAAGTAGAGTCAAGTTGTGTTAAAAGCCTACAGATCCTATGCCAGCTGTCCCCAGCTAATGCCCTTAAGCAAGGAGGGGTGGTGAAGGGAAAGTAATGCCTCAGCCTTACCACATTTTGCCAACACAATGGGGCAAGGATAGGGTGCGCACACATGAGTAATATTAAGTATCTGGAGGAATGTGTGCAAGGTGACCGGGGGCATGATAGTCGAATGCCCACCGATGTTGGGTGCTTCAGGTGCGAGGAGGGGAAGCTTGACTCTTCAGCCACGAGGACCAGGAGGTGTCGAGGATGACCAGGAGCTGAATTTGAGCATCCCACAAAGGATGTTGAGTGCTGCAGTGTCGGTGCCCGGATTGGACACAACAAGCCTTGGCAACAGCAACCCACGCAGGAAGAGGAAAGAAGCTTTGGTACGGACCAGCAAGATCCTGGGGACTCCCCAAGCAATGGAGAGTCAAGGCACATCTGGAGCAACCAGGGAAGCCATGTTAATGTTAAAGTTACAGAGGTTAGAAATAAATATTCAGCACACCCTTATATTCATAAAAACATTCAAATTCCAGGCCTATGTATAGCCTTATATCAAATCTATGGAGCTAACAATCATTACAATAATTATTGGACAAAAGGTAGACAGTCCAACTTTCCGGTTCTATAGAAAAAGCAGAGTCCACCGCACTGGATTTCTTCAAAGATGTGATTTTATTTTCTTATGGTGGTAGGTCCACAAAACAAAAACTGCCAACACGTGTTTCGTCTTCTGTCAAGGCTGCAATGCAAGATATACAATGCTATTGTAGTTACAGAGTAAGAGAAGAAGATTCAAACAAATGAATCAAATCTACAATCTGGCCTAAGCCATTTTTCAAAGTTACTTACTAAAAACAAGTAATAAAATCTTATTATGCTACAATAATTTAATAGACTTTGAATCAGACATTCTGTCCAAAATATTTCATAGGTACAAGCTAAACATATTGCTTGAATTTTGAGGATAATGAGACATTTCTCACATTTTTTCCCCCATTTTTTGAATCGATGGAAAAGGTCTTGGTGAGTTGGCAAATAGATCTAAAAGGATAGGCAATAGGATTGAATATAATGTTACGTGTAATACAAGAAAGCCCGAAAAAAAAATTTGTTCCCAAATGAAATACACTAAAATTAAAAATAAAGAACAGCTGAAATTTGTTAGAGAGTTTTGTGAAGAGCACCCTACTTCTCCTAAAACGTCCAACAATTGGTGTTTGTTACCAATTAAATCCCAAAGGTTTAAAGCAATTAAATAACAGTACACCCACCAAATGGCGAACTGATTCCTGACCAGGTATTACATCCACCAGGCAGCAAAAGTATCCTCATGTCATTGTCATAAAGATACCCGCAATTCTACATAATAAAAGAAGAAATATTAATACATGGTTTATCTGGTATTTCCCCAGATAATGATTTGCCTGTTGAGACAAGATTTTAGCTGAGCAATGTCGCTCCACTATTCATTGTGATTGTAAACTATAAACAATGACTCAGTAATTACCCTTAAGCCATCATGTTCTACAGGGCCCACATAACTACATGTGGTCAAAAATTGTAAAGTTCTCCACTTCCTAGTCAGGTCATGTTTCCAATACTAGACAAATATATAAGTCTAGATTCATATGTTCTAGTGGCTTTGAGACTGCAGTCAAAACCTCAGTTCAAAAAGGAGAAAGAAGACAAGTTTAAAAAAGAGAGCACGGTACGTTCACATAAAAATACTATAATGTGACTAGACATTGAACTTATTTAAGTAATTGGTACTGTATTTTCCAATTACACTTCCCTCCTATAATCGACGCCAACTACTACTAAAAAGAGGGGATGGGGGAGGTAGCGTAAAATTCACCCAAAGTCTCATTGTCTAAAATCTAATCTACATACATATTTCTCTTTATTGACTTTAAGTACAAGCAAAGCATTGATTTAGGAAAAGGGGAAAGAAACTAACCAAATACAATAGGTATAACGTATCTAAAAGTGCCACAGTATGACGGAACTAAAATATCTCTACCTAAGTTGTTTCATGATAAAGTAAACTTACTTCTTTTATATGACACCACCTGCTTGTAAAAAAGTGGTCGCGGTAGCGCGTCATTCACATAGTAAGAAGATTTCTTGGCAGTAACCTGCAAACAAGATAAGAACATATGTATTTCTATATGCTGACTAACCTATAATTATGTCTTGTTAGTGCTGGCTAATCTCACCTTAAGAAACGTGTAAGATAAGCGCAATGAGCCTTCTGGAGAGACAATAAATAGAACCTTGATACGTTCCAAACCTGAAATGAAGTTACTACCCTTAGTAAATCCGGTAAAGATAAACACATAGAAACAAGTAAAGTATTAATGTTACGGCTCCTATCGAGTCGCCGAAACACTCACCAAAAGGAGACACCGTTCTCTCCTCTATCACGTACGTCCCGGTCGTAATAAAAGCGAGACACACGCCAAAGCCCTTCCATATTGAGAGGAGATGCCATGCGTGATATGCGTACAAACATCACTTGATATGTCATGTGACCCAAAAGTTATTCGGTATACTAAAACGATCTCAAGCTCGAAAATCTTAGCGCCATTTTGAAATAGTTGCGGCGTAAATTGTTTCTATTGATTTGTAACTACTTTGGACTTATTATATGCTAAAAAGGGCATCAATGTGATCCGCGATGGCTGATAACCCTCTGTACATAATTCTAGATTGGAGTTGCACGACAGTCTCTAATTTAGCACAGTTATTAAAACGCACCCCTTAATCTCAAAGGATGGCATCTTTCAACTGCCAAACTTGGCAGTATTGTCAATCTAAAAGCATATGTTTATTGTGATCTCAAAAGTTTATTAAATCCACCAGAAAACGTTATTCTTTCGGTGCATTTAGATTATTTAATTCATATGGTTTATTCTATAATAATTTAGGGAGATGAAAAAGAAAAAAGAAAAGTAGAAAAAGGAGTATGATGATATGTGACTAAGGGAAAAGAAGGGAATGAAAAGAGGAGCATACGTATCGCGGGAAGGTGCTGTTAAACATGTCACAAAAACATTATCAAACAATGTAAGCTTACACTTCATGCTTCAAAACTTAATACACATGCTCATTTGGTAATAGTAGTGAATTCCCTAGAGTCATTTACATGTGAGATATGAAGTCATATCCTTACTGACTGAAAATCAATTGAATCTACATTATGGAGATATAAACATAGATAAATGGCTCTTATTTGGATTTCTCATTAAAGTTTTGTCTCATCTACTATAAACAGATAGTTATCATAAAATCTATATGATGATAATTGAGAACTCATTCTTGTAAGAAAACATGTAGTTCCCTATCTATGTTTAGTCCCAGGTCAACAGACCTGAGTTTGATCAACCGCCTCGATTCTAGTTTTCTGAGAGCCAATGTACAGTTCCCCCCTCTTGGATTGGCTTCCGCTGCTGCTATACCATGAAACCTGATGTTAAGTATTTCTGAGGTTTGATGTGTACTATTATAGTGAGTCGCTAAAGGATAGTTATTATTATTATTCCGGATGGCTCTAATGTGTTCTTGAACACGTTCTTTGAGGGGTCGGATTGTGCTGCCAATGTAGATCAAGCCACATTGGCAGACAATACAGTAAACAGTAAATTTGGTATTGCAATTCATGAATTGGCGAAATTGATGAGTCTGACCTGTATTATAGCTGAAAGTTTTTATTTTGTCCATAGCAAATTGACAAATACTACAAGTGGTACATTTAAAAAAGTCAGCCGGCTTTTCAGGTAACCAATTTTGTAATTGCCCTGCTGTGTTGTTCTTTGGTATAGAAGGACTAAGTATATTCCTAAGTGTTCTTCCTCTGCTATAGGTTACTTGCGGTTTCGTGGTAATGTATTTGTCTAGACTGGAATCCAATCTAAGAAGATGCCAGTGTTTGTACAGTATTCTATAGATGTCCTGACTCTGTGCATTATATGGTGTAATAAGAGCAGGCTTATCTCTCTTATTTATGCGTTTCTTGTTGTTATTCCTCAAGAGATCAATGCGTTTGTTGTCCCCAATTCTACTTTGTGCTTTGTCTAGAACTAGATTATCATATCCCCGAATGAGAAATCGATTCCTCATCTTTGTCAATTCCTCTTGAAATATTCCGTTGTCACTACAGTTTCGTCGGAGTCTTGTCATTTCACCGTATGGAATACCTCTCAATTGTGTGGCTGGATGAGCACTCTTTGCATGCAGTAATGCAAGGGTAATTACTAATGAGTCATTGTTAATAGTTTACAATCACAATGAATAGTGTAGCGACATTGCTCAGCTAAAATCCTGTCTCAACAGGCAAATCATTATCTGGGGAAATACCAGATAAACCATGTATTAATATTTCTTCTTTTATTATGTAGAATTGCGGGTATCTTTATGACAATGATATGAGGATACTTTTTCTGCCTGGTGGATGTAATACCTGGTCAGGAATCAGTTCGCCATTTGGTGGGTGTACTGTTATTTAATTGCTTTAAACCTTTGGGATTTAAATGGTAACAAACACCAATTGTTGGAAGTTTTAGGAGAAGTAGGGTGCTCTTCACAAAACTCTCTAACAAATTTCAGCTGTTCTTTATTTTTAATTTTAGTGTATTTCATTCCTGAACAACATTTTATTTCGGGCTTTCTTGTATTACACGTAACATTACATTCAATCCTATTGCCTATCCTTTTAGATCTATTTGACAACTCACCAAGACATTTTCCATCGATTCAAAAAATGGGGAAAAAATGTGAGAAATGTCTCATTATCCTCAAAATTCAAGCACTATGTTTAGCTTGTACCTATGAAATATTTTGGACAGAATGTCTGATTCAAAGTCTATTAAATTATTGTAGCATAATACGATTTTATTACTTGTTTTTAGTAAGTAACTTTGAAAAATGGCTTAGGCCAGATTGTAGATTTTATTCATTTGTTTGAATCTTCTTCTCTTACTCTGTAACTACAATAGCATTGTATATCTTGCATTGCAGCCTTGACAAAGTCTAAGGGAAGACAAAACACGTGTTGGCAGTTTTTGTTTTGTGGACCTACCACCATAAGATAATAAAATCACATCTTTGAAGAAATCCAGTGCGGTGGACTCTGCTTTTTATATAGAACCGGAAACTTGGACTGTCTACCTTTTGTCCAATAATTATTGTAATGATTGTTAGCTCCATAGATTTGATATAAGGCTAGTACATAGGCCTGGAATTTGAATATTTTTATTAATATAAGGGTGTGCTGAATATTTCTTTCTAACCTCTGTAATTTTGTCTACGCAACCTTGTTTGTTGTGTGACTGGCATCTTTTTTGGTAGTGGATGCCAGAAAGATCAGAATAGCACCCCAGAAATACTACAAATACATACGGTAAAGTGTTTCACACTATAAATATATATTCAAATTGACTATTTGAGGTGCGATTCCATTTCCCTGTCAATGGAACACAACTACCTACCTTTTGTTAAATTAAAGTTAAAGTTGCCTTCACAGGAACCCACCAGTCAATGGACCAGGGATTGCAAAGGAGCCTTGAGCAAAAACACAAAGGGTGGGCTCTCGGAACACTCGTGGAGTGTAGGCCAGCAATCTTCGGTGTAAAAGGTGCTCGGGGTCTGGGCTTCAAGTAACCCAATGCACAGCCTTAAAGGACGTCAAGAAGCTGATGCACTTGCAAATGTGCACAGTGTCCAGGGGTTCTGGTTCCACGGTACCCACGAGGGATACAGTTCTTAGCTTTGCTGGGGACTTGGGTCAGCCTCTGGGAAGTTTGGAAACCCACCTCATTTGTTGCAAATTCTTCGGCGTCTGGTGGGAGCTTCGGAGATGCAGACCGGACAGATGTGTCTTTAGTGCCTGCTAAGCAGGGGAGTAACTCCTTTACTCCAAGGGAGATTCTTCAGTCATCTGGTCGTGTAGATCATCGAAGTTCCAGGATTTCTGTGTCAGAGTTTCGTCCAGGTGTAATCTAAAGTCCTGTAGCCAGGGGTTCCTTTCTTATACCCAAGGAAGGGGTTGGACATAGTCTGGGGACCCACCTATGGGAGGGCCAGGAAAGAGGGGTGGCTACAACCATTTCCTTTGCCCAGTTTTGCACCAGAGCAGGGGCTGGTAGTCCCTGCAACTGGTTTGAGCTGGACTATGCACAGGGACACCAAATGTGCCCTCAGTGCAGGACTTCAAAGCACTCAGAGAGTGCTCCCACCCAGTCCCAATACACATAAGCCTGTCTGGGAGGTGGTAACACCTCTCTGTGTGACAAGAAACCTATTGTCCAGGCCTCCCCTGCCAGAGTTTCGGTCAGTAGCAGGAGGCCAGACTCGTGTCTGTGGCTGGCAGCATCCATTTTGTGATGCCAGGGCTCTGTTAACTGGTACCGGGTATACCGGTGCTGTCATGTCTCTCCCTCTATAAGGGTGGGATCATACTCCCACACCAGTTACTCGTGTGGGGGTATGATTCCAATGTGTTTGACACCTAACACAACATGTTTCTGTACAGCCATTCCAAAGTTAGCATTTACCGTTTGGTTATAACGCACTTAAGAGTATATGGTCAGGCTGCATCACAGACAACCCCGGAGAAGAGATTCCGAAGGCTGCAGAGGGGCTGTGCTCATGCATGGGCACCCTCTCACACAAAACCAAGCACCCTGCCTTCAGGATTGATAAGGCCTGCCATAGGGGTGACTGATAGGTTTATATGTGCAGTGATAGGGTGAGATATAGTGAACCTATATCTCAGTAAGGGGTGCATGCACCACCTTACCCAGGCTGCAGTAGCAGACCTGTGGTGTCATTTTGGAGGGCTTCTCAGGGGTGGCATAATACATGCTGAAGCCCCTGTTAGGCCTCTCGGTACCTATGCCCTGGGTACGTAGTATACCATATACTAGGGACTTATAAGGGCACCCCAGAATCCAATCTGTGGTGTACATGGAATCAATTTAGAGAGGATGCAGCTAGGCAAAGCGGGAGTAACCATAAGAAGCAGATCCTATTCTCCTACACAACCCCCCGCAAACGCAGGGACATTAAACTAACCTTGACCAGTTGAGTCTTTATGTTCTAAGTGGAAATATCTGTCCATCTGCATTGGCATGGTTACACCCAGGTCTATGTTCCACTGTATATTCCATCCCCTGTAAGGAAATTGACCACCTTAAAAGTTTGGGGTTTTCACCTGTCATCTGTTTTAGCCCTAAGAGGATTATGGTCTGTCTGAACAATGAAGTGAGTGCCAAACAAGTATGGCCTGAACTTCTTCAGAGCCCAAACCACAGCAAAGGCCTCACTCTCAATGGCTGACCAACGTTTCTCTCTGGGGGTCAGCCTTCTGCTAATAAAAGCTACTGGCTGATCCTGACCTTCATCATTCAACTGTGACAGCACAGCCCCTACCCCCAACTCAGATGCATCTGTTTGCACAATGAACTTTTTGGATTATACAGGACTTTGCAGAATGGGAGGAGTGCACATGGCCTGCTTCAGGTCATCAAATGCCTTTTGGCAGCTACCTGTCCATTGAACTTTCTTGGGCATTTTCTTAGAAGTAAGGTCATTCAATGGAGTCACTATGGATCCATAACCTTTGACAAATCTTCTGTAGTACCCAGTCAGGCCCAAGAAAGCTCTGACCTGAGTCTGGGTAGTTGGAGCAACCCAGTCCATTATGGTCTGGATTTTGCTCTGCAATGGTTGAACCTGGCCTCCACCCACAAGGTGACCCAGGTACACAACCTGACTCTGCCGTATCTGGCACTTAGTAGCCTTGATAGTTAGGCCTGCTTTTTGCAGGGCCTCCAAAACATTCCTCAGGTGGACCAGGTGATCCTCCCAGGTGAAGCTAAAGACAGCAATGTCATCTAGATATGATGCACTATAGTCTTTCAGGCATGTAAGGACTTTATTCACCAACCTTTGGAAAGTGGCAGGTGCATTTTTCAAACCAAAGGGCATCACCACAAAGTGATAATGCCCACTAGGGGTAGAAAATGCTGTCTTTCGCTTTGCATCATCAGCTAGTCTGCCCTCCAGTAGCCAGCTGTCAAGTCAAATGTGCTCAGAAACTTGGCTGAGGCCAAAGGATCTATAAGCTCATCTGCCCTTGGGATGGGATGGGCATCATTCCTAGTGACTGCATTGAGACCCCTGTAGTCCACACAAAACCTATTTTCTCTCTTGCCATCTTTGGTGTGAGGTTTAGGCTCAAGGACTACTGGACTAGCCCAAGGGCTATCTGAGGGTTCAATAACTCCCAAATCCAACATATTTTGGACTTCTGTCCTGATACAGTCCCTGACATGATCAGGTTGCCTGTAAATCTTATTTTTAACAGGCAGACTGTCCCCAGCGTCCACATCATGAGTGCACCAGGTGGTCTGACTTGGAGTCAGAGAGAACATATGTCTGAACTGGCTGAGAACGTTTCTGCAGTCAGTTTGCTGCTGGACAGTGAGTCTGCCTGCCAAGGCTACACCATCTTCTGATCCATCATCAGGGTTCTGAGGGATCAGGTCAGGGAGTGGGTCACTCTCTTCCTCCTGTCCCTCATCAGTAGCCATGAGCAAGCCCATGTCTGCCCTGTCAATGTATGGTTTCAGTCTGTTGACATGGAGTACCCTATGGGGACTCCTGGGACTTCAAAGGTCTACCAAGTAGGTAACCTTGTAGTAAGGACTCCCTTAATACGTACATACATTGTTAAGTTAGCATAACCACGTCAGAAGTTAGAAAACCAGTTTGCTGCTTTTGCACACGACACTGCGTTCACATGTTATTGCTTAAACGAACTGCTGACTCGAGTTTTGCCTCACACGAGAGCAATCTGTTGTTACCATCCCGAGCTCTGCGAAGCGACCTTGGTCTGCACACGATGTGACAAACAGTCTGAGTTGTTAGACAATGCATGTTTTCCACTCTAGGTTGATCGACCCACTATTTAGTCATAACACACGAGCAGCTGCACATACCTGAAAGTTGGTGCTTTTAATATCACGGACATCATGTTTATTATTCAGACCGAAGACGAGCCTTCCTGCGAGAATACTCCTGATGCTCCTGTGATGTGATTTCACTAAGCTGATCTTTGAGGTATGGGGTCCCCTATTCAAGCCTAAGAGACCTTCTGTTAGTCTAATAATAATATTAGCGTCTTAGTAAAGGGAAGGTGGTAGTATCCACTGTCATTATAACATGATCACCCCTTTTATATTCTATGGAATTATAACTATGTTGATGGTTTTGATTTTAATCATTTGTCTGCTTGTATTAGCCAAAGTACTGCATATTAGGACACGTGGTCTATAAAAATAAACTCTTTTTATTTTCACCGTGTCTCTGTTGATTCTTGTTGTGGACTGATGTGAGAATAATATACGAACAGGTATTTCCAATTCCCACCATTCCTAAGTATGTACTGAGTCGCGTGTTCTGGGTTGTCTTTTCATTGGGACCGCCGAGCTAAATCTCGGATAACGAATGGGACACTTATGCTAGCCGGATACTGGGTTCTGGGTTCTGAGGTGAGTTTCTGGTACACCACAACTCACTGAGGTCCTGGGGTTCTACGCATAGTTCTGTTCAACAATTGTATGGGGGCCACTCCACTTGTCTTGGAGGGATGCTGGGGCCACAGGCTCCAACACCCACATCTTCTGTTCTAGCTGGTAAACAGTTAGCACAGCCTTTTGGTCATGCCAGTCCTTTTGTATTTCCTGGCTAGCCTCAAGGTTTTTAGTTTTCTTTATCATATATGTAACGTCCTGGCTTTCTCGGGGTTGGGACAAACAGACGACGGACCAGAGAAATGGAGGTTTAAGGATGATTTAATAAACAGATAAACAACTACAGACAACAAAGAATACCGGTACTGGAATCACCAGTTAAAGTACGATACCCATTCACAGCTCGTCTAACCGTCCTCCGCATGCACACCGGACCCGGTATGCTCCAACGGAGGGCACAGTGCTAAGCAGTGGCCGACAATGCCACTCGACCGCTGTGAAGGGTAGTTCCAAGGTTGTGGAATCTACGGGGGGCACGTGGGAGTCACCCGGCCGGGCTCTCTACCACCTGGGAACAGCCGCTCTACCAGTATCCCCCAGAGTACTGCCACAACACAAAGACGCTGGGAACACCTTCTAGTGTGCGTCTCTTGTATCCGGGTTTAAGTGATGATACCCAAGGTGGCGCAGAGAATGGATGGGAGCAGCCGCTCTACCTATCCCAGTTCTCCTACGAGTGTCGATGGCTAAGACGCGGAAACACCTCCTAGATAGCGTCTTAGATCTAAGCGTGTGTTTACCCAAGGAACGAGGGTTGGGAGCTTCGGCTCGCACCAACCTCGTTTTCTCCAAATTGTCAGGCCGTTGGGAGCTTCGGCTCTACCAACGGGACTTGTGCCCAATGACGTTGAATACGGCTCTCAGAACGGGACAGGACACGGGCAGGAAGCACACGCCAGCACCTCTCCTCCGCTCCTTAGAATGTTCCTTCCGCCGCTCAACTCACCAACGGGTCCGTGTACCTCAACCAGGTACTCCGGCAAAGATCAGAATATCCGACGCCGAGTTCCAGTGATCTTCTCCTTAAGTAGTACTCTCGGCGTTGTATAACCATGACTCTTGAGTTGCATAACATGAAAACTAGGCGTTCCCCTTGGTGTTATGCAACCAGAACTCTTGAGTTGCATAACATGAAAACTAGGCGTTACCCTTGGTGTTATGTAACCAGAACTCTTGAGTTGCATAACATGAAAACTAGGCGATTCCCTTGGTGTTATGTAACCAGAACTCTTGAGTGGCATAAGGCAATTGTTGCCGGAGGGCATTCTGGGAGTTGTAGTCCGCTCTCCTCCATGCGCACCAGGTTCACGGAAGTGGCATCGTGGGAGGGAATCCATGTGCGGGAGGGGATTCCTGACAGTACATCCCCCTCCCATCAGCGCCCCCCATCAGGACCAGCACAGGAAGGATATCGACGATGGAACGATGATACCAGACGAGGAGCGTGAACCCCCGCCGCAGGTTCCCATGACTGCTCCTCGGGTCCGTACCCCTTCCATGCCACCAGATACCATAGTTTGCCCCTGCGCCACTTGGAATCCAAGATACCAGCCACCTCGTACTCCACCTCCGAATCCACAGTCACCGACACCGGCGTACGAGGCCTCACCGCGTTCGCGGGTTTCAAGAGGGAAACGTGGAACACGGGATGGATCCGCAGGGACTGGGGCAGGCACACTTTCACGTTCACCGGGCTGATGCATCGAAGGATCCTATATGGGCCCATGAAGCGGGGATGGAACACGCTACTTTTCTTGAATCTCATGTGCCATGTAGAGACCCAGACATAATCTCCAGGTTTGTAGACCGGTCCAGGCCGTCTCCTCCTATCAGAAAAGGCTTTATACGTGGCCTTAGCCCCCTCCAGGGCAACTCAAGAACTCATCAAGGCCTCCTTGATGCGGGCCACCCTCTTGGCTGTTGTCGGCAATCTGTCTTCCCTGACCGGGTGCAGAAACGGCAAGAACCGGGGATGATGGCCGTAGTTACTATAAAAAGGGGAGGCCTTGGTGGAACAATGTGTGGCGTTGTTGTACGCGATTTCCGCGATCCAAAGTAGGTCCACCCACTCATCCTTCCCTTGCTCTACAAAACAACGTAGATATTGTTTGAGCGACTGGTTCAGGCGCTCCGTCTGGCCGTCCGTCTGCGGGTGATAACTCGTGGACATGGCAGACTTGACGTGTAACGCCGAACACCAAGTTTTCCAGAAGTGCGACGTGAACTGAGACCCCCTGTCCGACACGATCATGTTGGGTAGGCCATGTAGTCTCACTACATTCTTCAATAACAACGACGCCAGCTCTCCTGCCGAAGGTACCTGTTTGCAAGCGAGGAAGTGCCCCATCTTCGTGAGACAGTCCACCACCACCAGTATAGCCGTCTTTCCTTGATCCTTTGGTAGCCCGACAATGAAGTCTAAGGATATGTTTTCCCAGGGTTTGGTCGGTGTAGGAAGGGGTTGGAGGAGTCCTTGCGATCTTCTGTGGTCCGATTTCATGGATGCGCAAACGGTACATGATGAACACCAATTCCGGACGTCCGTTCTCATGGCAGGTCACCAGAACTGCCGTCCTAGGCTCGCTACCGTCTTTTCGACACCCAGATGGCCGGCACAGGGAGACACGTGGCACCAGGTGAAGGCCTGTTTTCGAAGCCTAGGCGTGGGTAACAACATACATCCTCCTTTCACCGGAATCCCGTCCTTCATCTGCCACTCCTTGTGACTGCGAAGCCACCTCCGCCACATGAAGGTATGGGTCCCCTTCTGGACCCCCCTGAGGAACGTCTGTGGTTGAATCACCCCTATCACAACTCCTGGAGGGACGATGGAATGTTCGGCAACCGTCTGCGGATCCCTGCCATTCGATTGCCTCGAAAGCGCGTCCGCTTTCCTGTTCTCCGTACCGGGTCGGTATGTGATGTGGAAATTGAAACCGGAGAAAAAGATCATCCACCTCATTTGACGGGGAGACAAATGCCGCGCCGCCGTCAGAAACTGGAGGTTTCTGTGGTCCGTATACACTGTAACCACGTGTCTGGCCCCCATTAACAAATGCCTCCACTCAGCAAATGCGTCCTTTATTGCGAGTAGTTCCTTCTCCGCAATATGGTAATTGCGTTCCGCGTCGTTCAATTTACGAGACATGTACGCCACAGGATGGAGCAAACCCGACACCTCATTCCTCTGAGATAGAATGGGCCCCAGCGCCACATCAGAGGCGTCCCCTTCTACCACATAGGGTAATTCCGGATTCGAGTGAGCTAGCACCGGGGCGGTGCTGAAGGCCTTCTTGAGGGCCACAAATGCTTTTTGTGCTTCCGGTCCCCACACGAACTCCTGAGACTTCCTTAGTAGTTGCGTGATCGGGGCAACCAAGCCAGAAAACCCCTCAATAAAACGCCTATAAAAGATGGCGAAGCCTATGAAGCTCTGGACTTCCTTTACTCCTCGGGGCACCGCCCACTCCTCCACCGCTCTGATCTTGCGTTCCGCCATCTCCTGTCCGTTGGGGCTCAGCATCACCCCAAGGAATTCCACAGTTGTGACGTGGAAGTCACATTTGCTGAGTTTGCAGTATAGCATGTTGTCCCTCAGTTTTTTGAGAACCGCGGATACGTGCTGTACATGTTCTTCCTCTGAGTTGGAGTAGATGAGTATGTCGTCTATGTAAACGACCACGTAGATATCCAGTACCTCCCCGAACACCTCATTGAGGAAGTATTGGAAGGCGGCAGGGGCATTGCATAGTCCGAACGGCATGACGAGGTACTCAAAGAGCCCGAACCTGGTCTTAAAGGCGGTTTTCCATTCGTCGCCGTCCCTCATGCGCACAAGATGGTATGCCCCCTTGAGATCAAGCTTTGTGTATATTTGGGCCTTTTTTACCTGTTCCAGGAGAACGCTTATGAGAGGCAGGGGGTACCGGTTTTTTATGGTTATCGCGTTCAAGGCCCTAAAGTCCACGCAGGCCCTCAATTCGCCATTCGCTTTCGGAATGAAAAAGAGAGGCGATGCGGCAGGGGATTTCGACGGCCTGATGAACCCCAGCCCTAGTAACTTATCCAAATATCCCCGTCAATGTACGTTTTCGGGTTCTGTGAGCGCATACAGTCTGCCGCTGGGAACGCTAGCCCCCGGAACCAGGTCGATTTGGCAGTCGAACGGTCTATGTGGAGGGAGCACCTCCGCTCGGATTTCATCTAAGACGTCCCCGAAACTGTGATACACTCTGGGCAGCTTTACGTCCTTTGCTGCTGCCGTGGCGACCGTGTGACCTTCGCCTACCTCACCTTCGTGGGGGTCCTGCCGCATGCCGCACCATTGTTCACAAAACGGGGAAGTCATCTCAATGTGATGCGTAGGCCAATCCACCGTTGGGTTATGTTTTTGGAGCCAGGGTAGACCCAATATGACCCCGTACTGTGGGGCTCTGATTATGCTAAAATCGATACGTTCGTTATGCAGTTTTCCGAACCTCACCGGTATTTCTCCTGTGTGCTGTCCGATAGGTCCGGTCACCAGACTTCTCCCATCCACTGCATACACCTCCTCTGGTATCTGTTTGGGAAGGAGAGTGAGACCCAGTCTACGTGCTTCATTGTAGACCATGAACATGCCCGTGGCTCCTGAATCAATCATGGCTACCACAGGTATCCACTGGTCCTGCACTCCTACGTGTAAGGTAATAAACAAATGTCTTCGCCCTTTTTGATTCGGGCTCAACATGGAAGGGATGTGGGTGTGACTCCAAGATGCCCCTTCCCTAGACCCGGAGTCCCTCAGTTTTCCGCCGGTGCGTCCACCACTGCTGTCACCGTTTTGTTCGCTCGGTATCGTGAGGTTTTTGGCTTGGCTGGACACTCGCGTACATAGTGCCCCTTTTTCCCGCAGTAAAGGCAAAGGCCTTGCTTGCGGCGTGATTCTTTTTCAGTGGCTGTAAGGCTCGCCCTTATAGCTCCTATGTCCATGGGTTCCGTCCTGGTGGAGGAGTTGGTCTCAGGGCCACCCATCGAAACATACGATGGCAGCGCTTTCCCTTTCCTCTTGTGATCGCCCTTTCTTTCGTTCAATCTATGGTCCAGCCGTAGCACTAGGTTGATCAAGCCTTCACATGTCTTGGGTTGGGGGTCGATTTGTGCTACCACATCTTTGAGCTCTTCGCTCAAGCCCTGGTGAAACAGCGCGGTTTGTTTGGCTATGGGCCACTTGGTTTCGGCCACTAACCTTCGAAAAGCATTAAGGTACTGCACCAGATCATTGTTGCCTTGCCTCAGCTCCAACATCTCTCGATCGACAGTATACGAGTCAGCCCTTCGATCAAACACCTTCAAGAATTTCTCGCGGAAGGCTCCCCAATCACATAGGATAGGGTCGTCCCTGCTCACCAGTGGGACTGCCCATTGCGCCGCGTTCCCAGCAAGATACGAGATCAGAAAGGCCACTCTGGCTTGGCTGGTAGGAAAGGCCTTTGGTTTGCAGGACAGATGCAGTGCTACTTGAGTGAGGAATACCTGCACTGTGTTGGGGTCTCCGCTGTACCTCTCTGGTGTCGCCAAAGGAATGACTACGGGCATCTCTACCACAACCGCAGGAGCCATGGCCGTGTGAGAGGCACCCGCCTGTAGCGGATCGTTCTGCAGAGCGTCCATTCTAGCCTTAACGTCTGCTGTTTCCTGTCTGGAAGCGGTGAGCTCGATTTGCATCGCGGCTAAGACGGCCAACACATCCTCAATCGTGGCCATGTCGTTCGCCCAACCAGGAGATAGTTATGGAAGAGGTCGGATATTATGTAACGTCCTGGCTTTCTCGGGGTTGGGACAAACAGACGACGGACCAGAGAAATGGAGGTTTAAGGATGATTTAATAAACAGATAAACAACTACAGACAACAAAGAATACCGTTACTGGAATCACCAGTTAAAGTACGATACCCATTCACAGCTCGTCTAACCGTCCTCCGCATGCACACCGGACCCGGTATGCTCCAACGGAGGGCACAGTGCTAAGCAATGGCCGACAATGCCACTCGACCGCTGTGAAGGGTAGTTCCAAGGTTGTGGAATCTACGGGGGGCACGTGGGAGTCACCCGGCCGGGCTCTCTACCACCTGGGAACAGCCGCTCTACCAGTATCCCCCAGAGTACTGCCACAACACAAAGACGCTGGGAACACCTCCTAGTGTGCGTCTCTTGTATCCGGGTTTAAGTGATGATACCCAAGGTGGCGCAGAGAATGGATGGGAGCAGCCGCTCTACCTATCCCAGTTCTCCTACGAGTGTCGATGGCTAAGACGCGGAAACACCTCCTAGATAGCGTCTTAGCTCTAAGCGTGTGTTTACCCAAGGTTGGGAGCTTCGGCTCGCACCAACCTCGTTTTCTCCAAATTGTCAGGCCGTTGGGAGCTTCGGCTCTACCAACGGGACTTGTGCCCAATGACGTTGAATACGGCTCTCAGAACGGGACAGGACACGGGCAGGAAGCACACGCCAGCACCTCTCCTCCGCTCCTTAGAATGTTCCTTCCGCCGCTCAACTCACCAACGGATCCGTGTACCTCAACCAAGTACTCCGGCAAAGATCAGAATATCCGACGCCGAGTCCCAGTGATCTTCTCCTTAAGTAGTACTCTCGGCGTTGTATAACCATGACTCTTGAGTTGCATAACATGAAAACTAGGCGTTCCCCTTGGTGTTATGCAACCAGAACTCTTGAGTTGCATAACATGAAAACTAGGCGTTACCCTTGGTGTTATGTAACCAGAACTCTTGAGTGGCATAAGGCAATTGTTGCCGGAGGGCATTCTGGGAGTTGTAGTCCGCTCTCCTCCATGCGCACCAGGTTCACGGAAGTGGCATCGTGGGAGGGAATCCATGTGCGGGAGGGGATTCCTGACAATATACTCTGCCATCCTGGAGAGGAGACCAAGTACATAGTCCACTATGTCCTGTTTAGGGGGTTTGAGAGTTAACTCCCATCCCTCCTTCACCAGACACAAAGGACCCCTAACAGGATGGCCAAACAAAAGTTCAAAAGGGATGTAACCAACCCCCTTTTGATGCACCTCCCTGTAGGCAAATAAAAGGCATGGCAAAAGGATGTCCCATCTGCGCCTAAGCTTCTCTGAGAGACCTTTGATCATGCCCTTTAAGGTTTTGTTGAACCTTTCAACTAAACCATTGCATTGTGGGTGATAAGGTGTGGTGAATTTATAATTCACTCCACACTCCTTCCACATTGCAGTCAAGTAACTAGACATGAAGGGCCCGATTCACAGAGCTAACTTAAGACAAAATCCTAAACTTACTACTTTTGGTATTCACAGAAGTTAGGATTTTGTCTTAAGTTTGTCTTAAGACAAACTTAAGACAAACTTAAGACACACTTAAGACACACTTAAGACAGACTTAAGACAGACTTAAGACAACCTTAAGACAACCTTAAGACAGACTTAAGTTAGGATTTTGTCTTAAGTTTGTCTTAAGTCTGTCTTAAGTCTGTCTTAAGTCTGTCTTAAGTCTGTCTTAAGTTTGTCTTAAGTTTGTCTTAAGTTTGTCTTAAGTCTATCTTAAGTTTGTCTTAAGTCAAACTTAGGACAAAATCCTAACTTCTGTGAATACCAAAAGTAGTAAGTTTAGGACTTTGTCTTAAGTTAGTTCTGTGAATCTGGCCCAAGGTTTCCACCCCTGTCTGACACTACCTCCTTAGGAAAACCCATCCTTGAGAATACTCCCAAGAGGGCCCTTGCCACCACAGGTGCTGTGGTGGTCCTAAGTGGAATTGCCTCTGGGTACCTAGTGGAATGGTCCACCACCACCAGGATAAATCTGTGCCCAGATGCTGTCTGAGGATCCATGGGACCAACTATATCAATCCCCACCCTCTCAAAGTGAACCCCCACCACAGGTAGTGGTATCAGGGGAGCCTTTGTGGTTCCACCTGCCTTTTCACTGGCTTGACAGGTTACACAGGAGAGACAAAACTCCGTGGTGTCTTCAGACATGTGGGGCCAATGAAAGTGAGGAACAATTCTGTCCCAGGTCTTGTTTTGGCCCAGGTGTCCTGCTAGGGGAATATCATGGGCTAGTGTTAATAGCAAGCCCCTAAACTTCAGAGGTATTACCAACCTCCTGGTGGCACCAGGCTTGGGGTCTCTAATCTCTAAATATAGGAGTCCATCATCCCAATAGACTTTATGGGATCTACTAGCATTCCCAGCAGCCTCATCAGCAGCTTGCTTTCTGAGGGATTCAAGAGAAGGGCAGCTGTGCTGCTCCTGGCTCAGATGTGCCCTGGAAGGGCCCCCTGTCCCCAAGAACTCAACCTGATCCGGCTCAAGCTCCTCTGGGACTGTTCCTTCTTCAGGACTAAGATCAGCTCCCTCAGGAGGCTGATCTGTACTATGAGTCAGGGGAGAAGTCACTGCCTTAACCCTACTGCTCCTCCTTTTGGGAGGCACCTGGTCCATTCTTCCAGGATCCAGGGCCTGTTCAGTGTTAGACATGTTGGCCTGTGACCTGGTCACAGCAAATACATGTGCGCGGATCCCTAGCATTTCTGCATGTGTCCTGATCTCCACTTCTGCCCAAGCTGAAGTTTCCAGATCAGTGCCAAGCAAGCATTCAACAGGGAGGTCTGCATTTACCACAACTTTCTTGAGGCCAGTTATCCCTCCCCAGGAGAAATTAACAACTGCCAAGGAATGGTCTGTCTTGACATTGCTAGCATTGGTCACTTGGTACATTTCACCAAGTATAATCTGCTCAGGAGCCACAAGATCTTTTGCCACCATTGTGACACTTGCTCCTGTGTCCCTGAATGCCAAAGCCTCTTTTCCATTTATCAAAGGCTGCTGTCTGCATTTGCCCAAGTTACTGGGACTCACAAAGGAGGACATGTCCATGCCTCCATCCCAGATCAGGAGAGCCTGAGTTGGAACTCTGACTAGGCCAGAGTCCATCCCAGAACCCAGGGTTAACCCTACTACACCCTTATTCTGAGTACCACCAATTGTAGCTGCCTTAGGTGCAATGGTGGCTGGAGTTGAGTCTTTGGACTTTGTACAGTCACTAGTCCAATGGGTTTTCTGCTTACAGATTTTACACCATGGTTTCTTTTGGCACTTTCCTTTGTTAGATTGTGACTCCCCCCCAGATGCAGATTTTTGGGGACATTGAAAAGACTTCTGGTGTTTACCCTTTTCCCCACCCTTGTCAGAGTTCTTTGAATATTGCTTCTTTGGGTCACCACCTTGGTTCTGAATCTTCTTCCTCACCCTGGTTCTGACCCATTTGCCTGCTTTTTTCCCAATTCTTGGGGAAAGGTCAGATCAGAGTCCACCAGGTACTGATGCAACAGCTGATTTTGACAATTATTAAGGATCTGCTCCTTCATAAGTAAGTTGTACAATCCTTTGAAATCAAACACCTTACTGTCAAGTAACCAGCCCTCCAGAGCTTAAGTAGCACAATCTACAAACTCCACCCAGTCTTGATTCTGTGCATTTTGGGTATCTCTGAACTTTAAGCTATATTGTTCGGTGGTTAGGCCAAACCCTTCAATCAGTGCACTCTTCAAGCTTTGGTAATCATCAGCATCCTCTTCTCTTACAGTGAGGAGCTTATCTCTACCTTTGTCTGCAAAGGAGAGTCGCAAGATTGCTGCCCACTGTTAATTGGGGACCCTCTGTCCTTTACAGGCCCTTTCCAGTACAGTAATCCATTTGTGAATGTAATCCCCACTCTGGTAGGGAGGGGCAATCTTGTTTAGGTTTCTATGGTCATGAGACCTCTCCCTAACAAGAGGGATGTTGCTGACACCATGGGACTCTAGTCTCAATGTTCGTCTAGCTTTCTGAAGCTCTAGGGACTCCTTTTCTAAGGCTATCTGCTCTCTTCTGATTCTAAGCTGAGATTCCTCATACTTGAGCAGTCTCTCTTTCCTCTCATGAGAGGATTCCCTCCTATGAGAGGAAACAGAGGTCCCTATGGAGGTGTCAGAATGGTTAGACTCCTGAGAAGGAGATCTGGACCTTCTAAGCACACTCCCAACTCTTTCAGGTGGAGTAAAGAGAGGGCCATTGGGGCCATCTTCCTCATCTTCTGGAGGAGTTGCATTATCCAGGTTAAGATCATTGTCATATTCCTGGCCAGCTTCAGAGGCCAGGTCATGGGTATCTTCACCCCTAGGTCCTTCCTCATCTGCTGTCCCACCCACTCTACATACCCCATCAGTCCCTGAGATCTTTCTGAGATCATCTAAGAGGGTGTTTGCACTTTTTCCTGTCTTCAATGCTCTCAATTTCAAGAATGGGAGTTTGTCATACTTGGAGGCTAGAAGCCCACTGGCTTCTGGCAGGGAGCCACTGGTTCCTGGCCATGAAGACATCACTAGTGAGGTGTGGTGTATGCACTTACCTACTCTAGTGTGGCCAACTAAACTCTCTTGAGTTGTAGAAAGGGTGTGCCAAGTCCTTGACACACAACTTCTAAGTTCAATAGAACTTATTGTAATTTAAGCTTGATTTATATGTACCTCAGGTACCTTTAGTGATTTTCAGTTAGTCACTCACTTGAGATTATCTGGTAAAACAATGGCAAGCTTGATTCCCAACCGCTGCACACCAATGTGAGACGTTGGCCTGGTATACGCTGTCCACTAGTTATAGTGGGCACCTTGCACCAGTCCAAACAACCCCTTATTGATGATAGGTTAAAGACAACCTTTATTGAAAGCTATCCTAGTGATAGCTATTGAGAGCAGCCTTCAGGCTAAGCCTTGAAGGAACGTAAAGTCGCTTGTTTTACCACTCTATAATCTCTTGAATGGCTAAATGAAAGGAGACCACACCAGATATATATATAAAATATATGTATTTATTTCTAAACACACCCTACTAGTCTCTTTATGAGGCTAGAGGTCAAAGCACATATGTTACACTTCAAATATCCCAGTAAATTAGCACAATATACGATAGGCCCTAGGGGCGAACCAAACCATATATTAAGAAAGTGGTATAAGAACCCCAAATTGACTAGACACAAGGCCTAGAGCCTGTAGAATCGCTGGGACCCCAAGGAACCACCCAAGGTAGTGACGTGTGCAGTGTGAGAACACAGCCGCGAACTCCCGTTAGCTTCTATGGGGAAAGTCGCGGTTAGAATTTTAAAGTTTATGGACACTTAGAAGTGGACTAGGAACAAGCCCTTTTGGACTTACATGGTTCCAGGGCCAACACCCACGGGAGCACCGGAGTACTAGTGTTACCTCACCCAGGGAAGCCGGGTGCATAGGTGTCAAATGTGTCGGGTCGCATCGTCGTTTTCAATGGCAGCTTGCAGAAAAGTGCTGCTGCTGGGAAGATGAGAAGTGTCCCAAGAGATCCAAGCCTGGATCGCAGATGTGAAGAACCTGAAAGCAGAGGGGACAGAGTCTGGGTCACTTGCCAGTGACCAGGGGCACGATAGCCGAATGCCCACCGATGTCGGGTGCTTCAGTTGCGAGGAGGGGAAGCTTGACTCTTCAGCCACGAGGAACAGGAGGTGTCGAGGAGAACCAGGAGCTGGATTTGAGCTGTCCCACAAAGGATGTCGAGTGCTGCAGCATCGGTTCCATGGATTGGACACAACAAGCCTTTGGCAACAGCAACTTACGCAGCAAGAGGAAAGAAGCTTCGGTGGTGACCAGCAAGGTCCTGGGGACTCCCCAAGCGATGGAGAGTCAGGACACGTCTGGAGGAACCAGGCAAGCCCAATTAAAGATAAAGTTGCCTTCACAGGGACCCACCAGTCAATTGACCAGGGATCGAGAAGGAGCCTCAATCGAAAACACAAAGGACGGGTTCACGGAACACTTGTGGAGTGTAGGCCAGCAGTCTTCGGTGTACAAGGTGCTCGGGGTCTGGGCTACAAGTAACCCAATGCACAGCCTCAAAGGACATCGAGAAGCTGATGCACTTGCAAATGTGCACGGTGTCCAGGGGTTCCAGTTCCACCGTACCCACGAGGGCTACAGGTCTCAGCTTTGCTGGGGACTCGGGTCAGCCTCTGGGAAGTTTGGAAACCCGCCTCCTGTGTTGCAAATTCTTCGGCGGCCGGCGGCAGCTTCAGAGATGCAGACCGGACAGATGCGTCTTTGGTGCCGGCCAAGCAGGGGAGTAACGCCTTTACTCCAAGGGAGATTCTTCAGTCATCTAGTCGTGTAGATCATCGAAGTTCCGGGATTTCTGAATCAGATTTTCGTCCAGATGTAATCTAAAGTCCTGTAGCCAGGGGTTCCTTTCTTATACCCAAGGAAGGGGTTGGACATACTCTGGGGGCCCACCTATGGGAGGGTCAGGGAAGAGGGATGGCTACACCCATTTCCTTTGTCCAGTTTCACGCCAGAGAAGGGGCTGGTAGCCCTTGCAACCGGTTTGAGCTGGACTATGCACAGGGACACAAAATGTGCCCCCAGTGCAGACTTCAAAGCACTCCTGGAGTGATTCCAGCCAGCACTAATCCACTAAGGCCTGTCTGGGAGGTGGCAACACCTCCCTGTGACAGTAAACCTATTGTCCAGGCCTCCCCTGCTGGAGTTTTGGTCAGCAGCAGGAGGCCAGACTCGTGTCTGTGGCTGGCAGCATCCATTTTGTGATGCCAGGGCTCTGTTAGCTGGTACTGGGTATACTGGTGCTGTCATGTCTCTCCCTCTAGAAGGGTGGGATCATACTCCCACACCAGTTACTGGTGTGGGGGTATGATTTCAAGGTGTTTGACACCAAACCCAACATGTTTCCGTGCAGCCAGTCCAAAGTTAGCATTTACTGTTTGGTTATAATGCACTTAAGAGTATATGGTCCGGCTGCGTCACAGACAGCCCAGGAGAAGAGATTCCGAAGGCTGCAGAGGGGCTCTGCTCATGCATGGCCACCCTCTCACCAAAAACCAAGCACCCTGCCTTCAGGATTGATAAGGCCTGCCATAGGTTTATATGTGCAGTGATAGGATGAGATATAGTGAACCTATATCTCAGTAAGGGGTGCATGCACCACCTTACCCAGGCTGCAGTGGCAGACCTGTAGTGTCATTTTGGAGGGGTTCCCAGGGGTGGCATAATACATGCTGCAGCCAATGGTAGGCCTCTGGGGTACCTATGCCCTGGGTGCATAGTATGCCATATACTAGGAACTTATAACGGCACCCCAGAATCCTATCTATGGTGTACCTAAGTTACATGGAATCAATTTAGAGAGAAAGCAGCTAGGCTGGGGTCCTGAATAACAGGGCCCCAGCAGGACTAAAGTCGAAAAACTGTGAAACATCAGCAAAAAGTGGGGGTAACCATAAGAAGCAGATCCTACTCTCCTAAACTATATACTCACCTGTGACCATAAACACACACAATTTAGTAAACCGCTGGAGTCAAAGTTTATGATTTTTCCACAATTCAAGATTAGTTATTTTCTTACTTTTAACTAACCTTTCACTGATCAAAAGGTTCTTTCCTCTGGTCGATGGACCATTAGTTGAACTAGTTGATGGTGAAAATTTAACTTAATTCTAACCTTTCTACACTTTGAAGTAAATAACCACAGACTCCGGTAAGTTTCAAATCTTTATCTAAATTAATTGTAGGTGAACCACTTCAAAATTAAAGTATAGTCACCATCACTCATAGGAAAAAAGTTCAATTAATCAAATCATCAATCATACTTCAAAGGCTTCGCAATGACTTATGCTCAGAAAGGAGAGGACAGAGAGAAAACAACATCGGCAAATGCATGAAATATAGTTACTGAGAATGGTGTGAAGGCCAAACCCCTGGCCAAAGGGCTGGTAAGAGTCCCCCGGGGTAGTTCAGGAGACAAAGGCTTCAGGACAGGATTCAGGACAGGATAGATGACCTCTTTAGCACCGACGCTTGCGTCGCACCCCTCTCTGACACTCTCTTCCTCCTCGAGATTCTTCTGCGATCTTCTGTCTAAACAATTAAATTAGGATAGATGGTTCTGCATTCAATTCTTCATGAGCATCTCTCGCTTACTTCGACAGCATCCCGAGCTCTGCAGCATTCTGCAAATCTTCTTCTCTAACTAACTAAAAACTACCTCAGTTATACCTTTTGCTCTTCACGTACCTCACACTAAAGATTCAATATTGCAAAAATACGAAATCTAATTGGACAGGAAAGGGGGGAAGATCATCACACCATGCTTCCATATCACTTTTTCAGTTAGCCCATTGTTAACAAACCCATCTACTTAATTTTTATTCATGTTTTTATTTTCCCACCCGCATACACATTTCATTTGCGTCAGGAGAGCACCTTGTCAGGAGCTCTAGCTAGGAGGTGGGAGAGGAGGCGAGCAGAGATTAGAACACCCTCCAACCCAGCAGGACTCACTCATAGCTGACTACCCAGGGTATGAATGCTTCCTTAAGAATTTTGTGGATTAATCACCTCCAGCAAATCACTGCAGAGACTGAGTCTTCCTCCATAGTTTTTGCTTTAATATTGGGTGCATTAACACTACAATATAATGTAGTGGGAAAACAGCCTTTACATCAAGGTTTTTACTATGTTGTGCCTTAACCAAGCATTTTTTAGCACACATGTTTTTAGCACGATAATGTCTTTACAACATATGCCTTTACCATGCATTTAAGGTAAGTTGGGGGTCTCCCACATATACAAACAATACGTGGTAATGGCATGCATTGTAAAAAATGCATCGTACAACCATGTAGTGTAGGAAATTACCAGTGCAGCACCCTTAAATTAATTGCTGCATGTGTGTCCCACATGCTCTGAGTAGGGGCGGCTATCTTCCATCTTGTAGACAGTCATAGCTGCAATACATATATAAATGTCTGACATGTCAGTCTTTTCACATTTTTATAAGAAAGATGCAGAAAGTGTTTCATAATAATGGGAACTACGGAAACTTAGATGTATTTTGCACTCTGACAGGCAACTTTTCATGAAGAACAGATGAGGCAAAAACACACTTAGGCACATATTTATGAGCGGGATTACATCATGCTTGCACTATGTAGTGTGGTGCATGTGATGCAGCGTGCAATCCAAAATCCTCCCTTCGTCACAGACCAAATGTCACAATAGTACATTCACTCAATACATTAATTGGTGGGGCCCATAACACCAACACTCATTCTTACTGGATCTGTTCTCATGGGAGGGATAAGCTTTTCCAAGCGCTGTAAATGAAAGGAATACTTTTCTCCTAAAGAACCTTATTCACCTAAATACATATTGAATATCTTTATAACTCACTGCAACTTGAGATATTCCCTTCATTTAATCAATGGATCAGTTAGTTGTACTTGATAGTTGGCGATCCAATTCTTCTGTTTTATACTAAATCTTAATCTAATTTCTTCAATAAACGACTCAACACATTTGGTTATAATTCAAATCTTGATTTATCTAATTAGTTGTAAAATTCAATAAGTCATTTAGTCAATCTGCGGAACATCATATTTACCTATTCTGGTTAATTGTCGTCCTCTAAGTCAGTCAAGTCGTAGAAGATCTCTAATTCATCAAAGTCAAGCCGCCATTCAGTCTGTCAAAGATTCTGGGAAACAGCTGTCCAGCAGTGTCATCATCCTCTCCGTCAGCATAACGTCAGGAAAAAAGAAAAGAGCGCGCAACTCCCTATTCTATTGCCTTTTTATAATAAAATCAATGTAAAATTGTAATAACTATCAGTTTTAGACGGATCTCATTGGTGGGTTTGGGGTCGGTCGGTGAAGTTCTCACATAGTTCGTAAGGTTAGGTCCTTACTTGCTGGTTCCGTTTTTTAAAGACCGTTCATTGTTCGTTGCCTCTTGGCTTCTCTCCCAGTATGTCCTTGGTGGGTACAGTTTGGCTGGGGTCAGGACGAGGCCACTGGTGCTGGCTTTGGCGCAGGCGCACTTCACCCAAAACCTCATGGAGTGTTGTCAGTCACGTCGAGTCAAAGGAGCGGCCATCTTTACGAAGGCCCAAATGGTCAACTTAAGTAAAACAAACACAAAACATAATTAAAACATGGAAATGGCCAATAAAATGTTAAACCCTCACTAATTCCCTTATGTGTATGTAATTATCTAGCGTAATAGCAACATTCAAAGCGTTTATATTTACCCAGTGATGTCATCTGGTGCGACTTACAATTACATCACAAAAGCAACATATATCATGCAATATTCAAATTTTCTAATATTAGTATGCATACATATTTTAGTTCACAACTTTTAATGGCCATGCAAAAGCAAGTCCCACGTTTAAATCATTCATTAATAGGGTTGATTAATATTCCACTTCAAACATTAATATGGTTATAATTAATTAATTATTCTAATTAGTATGCACATGCAAATTGGGGGGTATACAAAATGTTGTACTACCCGCTCCATCAATCCCCCCTTTGGTGATTTTATCACCACACCATCCAAATTTTGTATCTCTTTTACGGAATTTCAAAGTGATTTCTTGCTTTTATTCATAATTCAGTTTCCCCTGTTTCTTCTCTTTTTGCTGATTTGTACATACTTTCCTTAAACTCCTCCAATTCTATCTCTTCAAACTCTCTTTCTTGTTGCTTATCTCTTCTCCTTAAATTTTCTCTCTTCAACTTTTTCTGATTTTTATTCTTTTTACGACAAATACATCCTAATCTAATTACTAATATTATGAAAATACACATGTTAATGGAAATAATATTTTACCTATAAATGTACTACCTAGTTTTATTAGGAAATCTTTAATGGCTGATATTTTCTTTCCAATCTTTTCCCAAACACCTTCAACCTCCAGTGGTGCAATTTCATCATGCAATTCTGTAATATTCTTAATATAAATTTTCAGATCTTTACTTTCGTCAGGAATGTAAGTACAACAATGTTGAACTTTCAGCATTCCACAGACTCCACCCTCTTTTGCCAATAATATATCAAGGGTAAGTCGATTTTGCATTACCATAGCACGCATGGCAACCATTTCAGTGTTTACTAATAAAAATCCTCCAGCGGTGCTTGTTGACAAGCGATCCACTACTGTTGAAAGTCTCCTAATTTTATTTGCATTCAGAGATATTCCCACTGTGGGTATCAATGCTCCAAAAATGTCACCCACAATTTCTGACCAATATTCTCTATTACTACGTGCTAAATAAGTACCTAAACTATGTACACCATCTACTCCTCTATCCATATGAAAAATCTTTGGAAAAACCAGGCCTACGTAACATGTGCCATACCAATGGTCTGGCAAACGATAATATGCCCTGTTCCCACAAATGAAATATAACCCAGGAAAAACTGGATCTTTTCCACCTTTAAATCTCCATCCACCCATGATTTGGTATGTATCATGGCACTCACTATTCCCTACAAAATAATTATCATATGCAGTTTGATTCCTTCTAATACACAATTTCCCTGTCTGAGGCCAATCTAAAGCCATAGTTGGACTAGCTTCTCCTTTCAGATGTTTTTCCATTTCTACATCCCATACTGTCTTCTCCTCTTTTCCATCAAATGCTTTTCTTTGCATTTTCAGTCTCCTTTCTTCAACCATATCTAAAAATGTATTTTCCTCTTTCTTTAAACTGCATGTCAAATTATTCTTAAATATATATTCTAGTGTTAGTTCTTTAGTCTCTAGGAAAAATTCACCTAATACTTTTGCAAGTTTTACCTTGTTTAGCTTGTTAATTATTGGTACTTGTGAAAATATAGTATCTACATCTGAAAAATAATATTCTAATTTCCCGGTTTGATAAAATAAACTAGCTATTACACTACATGTTATTCCATATGTAACAGGAAGGTGGTGATAAGTCACGCCCTCCGAAACAGAGGCAGGTAACTGCATACAAACGTAGCAGTCCCTTACGTCCATTGTCTTTACATATTCATACAATAGTTTTGAAAACACATTATTAGAAAAATCAGTTATAGACCTGTCCTTATGTAAATAGTTTTTATCTATTCCTGTCGGAACTACCATTTGAAGCCTTTCTATATTAGTCTTGTTTTCACTATGTCCTTCTATTGTATCTATTGTAACTTTAAATGAGATCAGAAGAGCAAGCATGCTCCATAGAAGCATTAGTAATCCTGTACAACAACAACACATTTTACACCATCTGTTCAAGAATGTACATCTACATTTACTACTATCTATGTTTGCCATCTTCGCTAAAATGGACCGTGTCTTTTGACTTAGCCTCTCCTACTTCACAACTAGTTTTCTAACCCAATGCTCTAAACACCTACTTGGTTCTACCAGTTTTTGTCTTTTTGTCTTTTTCCGTATTTTATTGTCTTTCCATCAGTAATTGTTTTAACTCATTCAGTTTGGCATTTCATCATCTTTCACTTTTCCTTCATGATCCGTATACAGAATGTCCTGAACATCCGTTTCTTCTCCAATATCGGACAAGATAACTCTCAGGATTTCCGATTCTTCATCTTCCTCAACCACTTCTGGTACAACCACCTCTGTATTACCTTGGCTATCCGCCTCTTCTTTTAGTTCAGGCAGAGCCACATACGTCCATTCAGGTGATTTATACTTCTGGTTTGGTTTTCTTGTTCTTTTTGTCTCCTTAGTTTCAACAGTTTCTTCGTCTTTTGATTTATCCTGACTTGTCACTTCATTCACCTGTTCAGCCCTTGGTGAATTTACTCGTGTCAGTCGATATCTCAATTTCTTCATTTTATTTGGCCAAACGTCGTCTTTTGCAGCTCTTTTCAATCTACTTCCTTTATCATTCTTTTCAGCTCTCCAAGCTCTCTTTCTTAGAACTCGACCTTCAGGTATTTCATCTTCGCTTTCCTCGGACTCTGTTTCAACTTGCTTTTTACTCTCAACAGTTTCTTTTTCCACCACTTGTTTTTTTTTCCCTACTTCTGTCCCTCCTCGAGTCTCCGACACGCAATCTTCCTGGTGACTACTTGTCCCTGATTCTAACTGGATGTTGGAGTTCCCTACACATCCTCGGGGGTCTACCGCAATAATCTTTCCCTCTCTCTCTGTATCTGGCACCTGTCCATCTAAATGTGTTGTTTCAGGTGGAATTTCTCTTAGTCTTTCATCTGGCACTTCCTTTCCATTAATTCTCTTTATCGGCTCTTCACTGTCTTTTTCTTTGTTCTTTCCTTGTTCTTTCCTGGAACATTGTGCTCCTTGTTCGGTTTCTGAGTCTGAACTGGTATCAGAAATCTGTAACCTTCTCCTCAGGGAACTACTTCTGGGAACAAATGTTAGACTTGGTTCTGCTTCCCCCCTTTCAGGGTTTTCTTTTGCTTTTGGCTCTCCGTCATCTGACTCAGTACTAGATTCTGATTCATCAAAATACTCTGGGCCCGATTCACAGAACTAATTTAAGACAAAATCCTAAACTTACTACCATTTTGGTATTCACAGAAGGCACTTACTCATTTTGGTATTCACAGAAGGCACTTACTCATTTTGGTATTCACAGAAGTTAGGACTCCTAACTTTAGGACTCCTAAATGCCTTCTGTGAATACCGAAAGCTTTAAAATTAGGATTTTTCTCAGTTTGGTAGTAGTATAGTTAGGACTCCAAACTTTAGGACTCCTAAATGCCTTCTGTGAATACCGAAAGTCTTAAAATTAGGATTTTTCTCAATTTAATAGTAGTAAAGTTAGGACTCCTAACTTTAGGACTCCTAAATGCCTTCTGTGAATACTGAAAGCCTTAAAATTAGGATTGTTCTCAGTTTAGTAGTAGTAACGTTAGAAGTCCTAACTTTAGGACTCCTAAACTGAGAAAAATCCTAATTTTAGGACTTTCGGTATTCACAGAAGGCATTTAGGAGTCCTAAAGTTAGGACTCCTAACTTCTGTGAATACCGAAGTAAGTAAGTGTCTTCTGTGAATACCAAAATGAGTACGTGCCTTCTGTGAATACGAAAATAGTAGTAAGTTTAGGATTTTGTCTTAAGTTAGTTCTGTGAATCGGGCCCTACTTTTCTGTGCTGTCCACGGGATTTGGGATTCTCAATGTATGGCTTGCATGGATCCAGTTTTTCAGTCCAGCACACTTTACAGCTGTTGTTGTGGTCAAGATGACTTGTCTTGGTTTTCCCCACCTTGGAACCAAACAGTTTCTTCTTCTGTGGACTTTTATCCTTACCCAGTCCCCTGGGCTCAGACCATGGGCTGGCTTCTTTTCAAGGGTGGTGGCATCCACTCCAACCTGATGAAACACAGAATGGACTGTGTCAGCCAGGCTTTTACAGTATTCCAACACCATGTCATCAGTTATAGTCATCAGCTTGTTGACTGGTATAAACACGTGACGCATGGCTCGTCCCATGATGATTTCATGGGGGCTTAACCCTGTAGTTCTGTCTGGAATTGATCTAATAGTCATGAGTACCAGAGGCAAGACATCAGGCCATTTCATACCTGTGGCTAAACACATTTTCCCTATCCTGTTTTTGATAGTACCATTCATCTGTTCCACCACACCAGAAGCCTCTGGTCGGTAGGTACAATGTAGTTTTTGTCGTACATTCAATGCTTCACAAATCAGTTTTATGATCTCATTATGGAAATGTCCTCCTCGGTCTGATTCAATGGTCACTGGGAACCCAAATCTAGGGATAAATTCCCTCAATAGTAATTTTGCCACTGTCATCCCATCATTCCTTCTTGTTGGAAATGCCTCTACCCATCTGGAAAACAGACAGACCATAACCAAAACATACCTCAACCTGTTACAGGGAGGTATCTCAATGAAATCTACTTGCATTCTGGCAAAAGGCCCTCCTTCTCGGCCTATTGTTCCTAGACTCACTACTGACTTTCTCCCAGGATTGTATTGCTGACATATTAGGCATCTTTGACAAAGACTTTCTGCTACCAATCTGAATTTTGCATTATACCAGGTCTGCTTAAATGACCGATCATAGCATCTCTCCCTATGTGTCCCTGACCATGATACATCCGTGCCATGGTAGACAACATGCTATCAGGCATAACTGGTCTTCCATCCCGATAGACCCACACATGATCCTTCTCTCTTGGTGCACATCCTGCTTTTACCCACTGCTTCATTTCCTCATCTCCTGCTTCTTCCTGCAATTGTCTTACTTCTTCCCATGTTCCCACAGTGTTAGTAAACATCAAAGAGCAAGAAATCACTTCCCTTTCCTTAGCCCGATTGACCAAATTCTGATTACGTGCACAATATTGAGCCATGTTATTGGCGTTCTTGTTTCCTGTGGCAATATAATCACCACTGTGACTATGGGCAGCACACTTTACAACAGCCAATTGCCTAGGCAGCTGTATCGCCTCAAGCAACTTTCCAACCACTTCAGCATTCTTAATAGGAGTTCCATTTGATGTTAAGAATCCTCTCTGCAGCCATATTTGGCCGAAATGATGCACAACACCAAATCCGTACTGGCTGTCAGTCATCACAGTCACTCTCACACCTTTCCCAATCTTGCATGCTCTCGTCAAAGCGACAAGTTCAGCTACCTGGGCCAATTTTACTCCTTTCAAATAGAATGCTTCCATCACTGATGCAACCGTGCATACCGCATATGCTGCACTCAATACTCCATCATCTGTCCTCAAGCAAGACCCATCTACAAACATAACAAAGTCACTTTCCGATAAGGGTACATCTTTTATGTCAGGTCGTGGTTTTGTACAAAAATCAAGTACATCCAGGCAGTCATGATCTGCTTCATCTCTGACCTCCACATTCTCAGCATCAGGCAGCAATGTTGAGGGATTCACATTTAAACATCTCACAAGACTTACATTTGTTGCACCTAATATGACCTTTTCATACTTAGTCAGCCGACTATGTGTCATATACTGAGTACGACTCCTTCTTAAAAGGATCGCCACATCATGAGGTACAAACACTTTCACAGGATATCCCATCACAATTCCCTCACTCTGCTCCAAACTTCGGCATGTAGCAGCTACTGCTTTCAAACACCCAGGTAGGGCGACAGCTACGGGGTCAAGCATTGATGAAAAATATGCAATTGGTCTCCTCAGTTTTCCATGCTTCTGTATCAACACAGAAAGTGCACATCCATTTCTCTCACTGCAATACAACTCGAACTCCTTCTCATAATCAGGCATACCTAATGCAGGTGCTTCACACAACCCATCTCTCAATCGTTTAAATGCTGCCAATTCTTCCTTGTTCAAATCAATGGGATCTTTCACATCACTTATCGTCAGTCGTACCAAAGGTTTTGCGATCAATGAAAAATTACTAATCCATTGACGACAATATCCAACCATTCCCAGAAACATTCTCACTTCTCTTTGGGTCATGGGTGCTCTCATTCCTTTTATGATCCAGATTCTGTCTATTGTTATTTTCCTCAGTCCTTTTTCAATGTTATGTCCTAAATATTGTACTTCTTTCTTACAAAATTGCAATTTTGATGGTGACACCTTCAGTCCTCCATCTGTCAAATGATTTAGCAATGCTATAGTATCTACCTCACAAGCTTCACGGGTTTTCGACGCCACAAGAAGGTCGTCGATGTATTGAACTAACACTGAATTTTCGGGCATTTCTAGACTTTCCAAAGACTTCTTCAATAGCTGATTAAATATTGAGGGGCTTTCTGTATACCCCTGTGAAATTCGGCACCAAGCCAAAATACGCTCGCCAAAACGAAACGCAAAAATTTGCTGACTGTCATGGTGCAATGGGATGGAAAAGAAAGCATGGCATAGATCAATCACTGTATACCATTCTGCATCATGGGGAATCTGATATAAAATCACAGATGGATTTGGTACAATGGGACAGCATGACACAACAATTTTGTTTATCTTTCTCAAATCTTGAACTATCCTGAACTTCCCATTAGGCTTTTTCAGTCCCATTATTGGTGAGTTACATGGACTACCCGTTATTTCTCTCAAAATTCCTTGTCTAATAATTTTTTCAATCACAGTAGTTACTCCTTCAATTATTTCAGGTGTCAATTTATATTGAGGGACATTTGGATAGCTTACTCCTTCTTTCACTGTTATTTTTACTGGATCTACATTTCTCATTAATCCCACATCTTCTCCAGTGAAGTCCCAAACTTCTGCTTTTACAGACTGTTTTAATTCTTTACCAACCACCGAAGAGGTTTCTCACTCCCTGTCAAAACGCGTCCCTGGAACAAACTTGAACCCATTAGTCTAGCTAATGCACTTACAGAAAACTCCCCTACTTTTGGATCCGGCAACACCAATAGGGGAGCGGTTAGATTTCAAAACTGGATCAGTCAGGCAGCTAATCAACTAGCGCCTGTTGAAATAAAAAATGCCAGAAGACGGTCTGCAACCGCGTTATGGTATGCAGCAGAGGTGAAACACATAAAAATGAAATGTCGGCGACTTGAGCGGGTGTGGCGCTCAGATTATAGTGCCCTAAACAAATCAATATACACAAAAGCCCTACAGGAGATAAGACAGCAATAGTTCAGGCAAAGTCATTATATTTTACAAACAAGATTCAGGCAGCCTCTAATACCACTAGAGAACTATTTAAAACGGTCACTCAACTGACTAAGAGCCCCCGCGATACTGTTTTTACCCCTAACCAGGACCTCGTGACCAATATTGCAACCTTCTTTCAGCAAAAGGTTCAGAATGTCTACGATGATTTGAGCTCATCTGCATTAACTATACCCAATGACAATGTCGACACTGCCCACTCGCTTGGGCCTGGCTATTCCTGTTTTCCGCTGTTGGAGGAGACTCAGGTGGCAGACCTAATTGCTCTGATGAAGTCGGGGTCCCCTCTAGATCCCTGTCCACCACGCATTCTACACTTGATCCCACAAACGGTAGTGGTTGGTCTGACCCCGCTGCTCAATAATATCATCTCCTCTGGTGACTTTCCCAGCTGCTGGAAAAAGGCTTGTATCCGACCGATCCTCAAAAAGGACTCTTTAGACCCAACGGAACTAAAGAACTACCGGCCAATATCCTGCCTTCCCCTGCCAGCTAAGATTCTTGAAAAAGCTATAAACCAGGAAATGATGAGATATGTGGACCAAAACAAACTCCTGGATCCCTCTCAGCATGGTTTCCGCCCTTATCACTCGACAGAGTCCGCCCTTATTATGGCCACTGAAAACATCCGAAAGGAAATGGACGAGGGCGACAGAACGGCTTTGATCTTATTAGATCTTACGGCGGCATTCGATACCGTAAACCACTCCATCCTATTAAACAGACTAAAAACTTTAGGCTTCACTGGCACGGCACTTACCCTGTTAACTTCCTTCTTGGACTCTCGTATCCAACAAGTACACTTGGAAGGTCTACACTCTGATGAATTCTCTCTTCCAGGTGGGGTCCCTCAGGGCTCGGCACTGTCGCCCACCCTCTTTTATCTGTATGTCACTCCCCTGGCTGCCCTAATTCGATCTCATGGCCTTCAATTAGTGTCTTATGCCGACGACACTCAAATCATAGTGTCAGTGTCCCAGTCCATCGAAGCTACGGCAGAACGCTTCAAAAACTGCCTTCTGGATGTTAAAAACTGGATGAGTTGTAATTTTTTTAAATTAAACGCGGACAAAACCGAGATAATCGAATTCGGTCAGAAACCACCTGTCTGGAGCAACCTATGGTGGCCTCAGGAGGCAGGCCCCTGCCCTAATCCGGTTGATAAAGTCAGAAATCTTGGGGGCATATCAACAACAACCGGCGATAATTATCGCTCAGCGCTCTTAGCGTGAGGATAATTATCGCCGGCTAGCGTGAATTTTTATCGCTGAGATAGCGTGCTATTAGCAACGCTTATCTCAATAGCGATAAAAATCTACACGCTAAGAGGCTAACGTGTGATTATCGCTGGAAACCCAGCGATAATCACACGTTACCTTGTTGATAGGGACAGGCAAACTTAGCCATGATATCCTCCTTCCATAGAATATCATGGCTAAGTCTGGAAATTAGCAGACGTAAAAAAGCAGTGTTAACCGCGGTTAGCGCTGCTTTTTTTGTCTCTAACAGGGTTAGCGACATTCTTGATAATAGGAGAAATGTCGCTTAGCGACATTTCTCCTATTATTTTACTCTGGAACGCCCCCTTTGCATCTCATTAGAGATGCAAGGGGAAGCGTAGAGTAAAAGGGTGCTAACATGCACATTTGCGTGTTAGCACCCTGTTGTTGATAGGGCGCTAGTTTTATCTCTGCTTTTTTGGCTTTTAAAGCCAAAAAAGCAGAGATAAATCCCTTGTTGATATGCCCCTTGGTTTCTTGATGGATAAAGATCTCTCCTGTAAAACGCAGATAAATCAGGTCACCTCCACTTGTTTCTACACCATTAAAGTCCTTAAAAAAATCCTACCCTACATCCCTCCAACTCTAAAAAAGACTGTAATGGCTGCCCTGATAATGTCCCGAGTGGATTACTGTAATGCACTCTACTTGGGCACAGGTGAAAAACAAATTAACAAACTCCAGGCAATTCAAAACGCAGCAGCTAGGGCTCTACTCAATCTACCCTACCGTCACCCAACGTCAAAAGCTATTAGGGAACTTCACTGGCTCCCAGTTAGAGCCAGAATACAATTCAAGGCCCTCTGCCTGGTCCAGAAATCTCTGTATGGCACCGGACCTGATGACTTGTCTAAACTTCTCCCTCGCTATGTGCCATCGCGTGCACTAAGGTCAGCCAACCTTGATCTAATATGCCACCCAAGAATAAGAAGAATGCGATGGGGCGGCAGGTCTTTCTCGTACCAGGCCTCCAGATTGTGGAACTCTCTGCCCTCCCACTTGCGCTCACAAAAATCTAAACAATGTTTTAGGAAAGCATTAAAAACCTGGCTTTTCTCTCCTCATTAATGATCCACTCTCACCATTCTCTACGTTATCTCAGCGCCAAGACGCCTCGGCATTCGAGCGCTCTATAAATATTTCAGTATTCAGTATTCAGTATTTATGTAATTCATCAGGATAAATACAGCATAGGTTTCAGTAGCCTCTTTCTCCCTGTTTGCTATTGTCATTTTATACGACACGTCATCATCTGGGGTTTCAAATGCTATTCCATCTGGAGTACAAAATATAGTGCAATTCATTTTGCACAACAAATCCCTACCTAATAAATTCACAGGACTGGTATCGCACACGACAAAGCGGTGCATTTCCGAAAATTTCCCTATGCTTACATTTACCGTTTCTGTCAGATAAGTTTTAATCTGCCTGTTGGATACACCAACTACTTGGATTGTTTCATCCGAGAGATGAGGGACATTTGGATAGCTTACTCCTTCTTTCACTGTTATTTTTACTGGATCTACATTTCTCATTAATCCCATATCTTCTCCAGTGAAGTCCCAAACTTCTGCTTTTACAGACTGTTTTAATTCTTTAGGTAATTCATCAGGATAAATACAGCATAGGTTTCAGTAACCTCTTTCTCCCTGTTTGCTATTGTCATTTTATACAACACGTCATCATCTGGGGTTTCAAATGCTATTCCATCTGGAGTACAAAATATAGTGCAATTCATTTTGCACAACAAATCCCTACCTAATAAATTCACAGGACTGGTATCGCACACGACAAAGCGGTGCATTTCCGAAAATTTCCCTATGCTTACCTTTACCGGTTCTGTCAGATAAGTTTTAATCTGCCTGTTGGATACACCAACTACTTGGATTGTTTCATCCGAGAGAGAAAGAGTCTTAATATCAGCTGATCTAACAGTTGATCGAGTAGCAACAGTATCGACTAGGAAAGTAATATTTTAATTATTAACCTTCCCATCTACAAATGGACCTGTCTGGTCTACTTCTAGAGTTGCGCCAAGTACGCACTCTTCTTCCTCCCTTCGGCACCGTCAATAACCCTCTTCTGAATCACTCTCATCGCGTTGTAGCCAATACTGCGATACAGCGCTAGCGCGGGGTAGCCTATTTACCTGTTCTTCATTGTAGAATCCCGTATCACTAGTATACTTCTGAGAGTTTTTGCTTTGTGGAAAAGGCGGTTTTGGCACCTGATTCTGCTGTGTAACAACCTGCTGCTGTCGCTGCGGTTGACCACTCACCTCATTCTGCACCTGTGGATTCAATGATGGATTTTCACTGTTAGTACTTGGGGGAAATTTACACTCGGATTTCCAATGCCCTATTCTACCGCAATTATGACATGGGAATTTCTTTTTAGCTTCTTCTATATTAAAGTTCCTTTTCCTTTTCCAGAACCAATTTTTTGTCTTGATCCTACATTATTTGTTTGTTCTGCTAATTGAGCTTCCTGCCTTTCCGCTACCTTTACCTGAGCTCACATAGCCTTTTCTTTCAATTTTCGCTGCTTTGCTTCAATCTCATCACTGAAATATTTAGCATGTCTCAATACTTCATCTATTGTCTTATTTTGCCAATCTACCGTATGTTGTTTTATCATCTCACTAATTTCCGGACATAAACCATATACAAATCTGTATACAAAATGACTTAAATCCTTTTCACTCAAATTTTCATCTCCACTAAACTGTTTAAAGGCCAAGATTAATCTCTCATAATACGCGTGGACTGACTCTTTGCTTTCCTGATGTGTTCTATCAATTTTCACCCAATCTGTCTCTTTAGGAGGTACTTTGTTTTTCAGAAAAGCCATAACTTGTTCATATTTCTTCATTACCTCGGGGTCTGGTGCTCCTGTTTTTGGATCCCTAGGGTATTCCTGGGTTGGCCAATTAATCATGAGCTTGCACTCTGTCCATAAATCTGCTGATACTATTATATCAAATAGACTATTCAAATCAATCCATAGTACTTTAGACAACTTCACAAATCTGTCCACTTGTCTATACCACTCGACAGGCTTTTCACGTAGTCGAGGGAAATCATTTGTAAAGGACAAAATATCCTGTCTTGTCCATGGTACATGCACATATCCTCCTCCTGCAATCTCTCTCATAGGGCATTCTGTTACTACCTTTTCTTTTTCTCTTACAGGGAATGCTGCAAAGGTCTTATCTGAGGCATCATCTTGTTTTCGATACCACCTGCTTCTCCATTTATCCACATCTCCCCATTTTCTTAGCAAGATAATTATCTCCTTAATCTGACTTATTCGCCCTGTGGTGTTCAAGTTTTCAATATCTTTTTCAGTAAAATCTATTCGATAGGGTTTTTGCAAAGCTTTTACAATATCTATGCCCATTTCATTTGCTACTTCTTCTAGTCGTTCATGGAGATTCTTTGCCCTCCATGTCACGCTTTTGCATAAAAATAGTAATTCCTCATCTTGGTAAGTTTTTAATTTCTCTGTGGGGATGGTCCCTACTATTAACTCTTCCAGTACAATTCGTAATTTGGCCACATTTATTGATTGGGATTCTTTGTCTTTTCTCTGTAAACTCCTCAACCATTCACTTAATTCTTCCGTAGATGGTCCCACTGGTTTCTCAATACTACCTTGTTCCGTATTCTTTTGTGTTCCTAAATTTGACTCCACTGTCGTTATACTCTTCTCAGTGAAATTCTGGCTTATAAGCGGATTGCTCTAAACACTTGGTTCAATCATACTTATTGTCTGTCTCCATGGATTTTCATTTTGGCTCAGTTTTGGCTGTTCAACCTGTTTATGGCTTTTATAAGGAACTGTCAAACAATGCTCGCTATCTTTTTGTTTATCGAAAATAGGCATTACTGGACCTATCATCACGGGTACTGTTACAGCCTCTAAAATTTTTGTCAGTTCTCTTATTTTCTCTGTTAATTCTAAGGTTGTCTTTGCTAATTCTGCTGAATTTTCACCATTTATTCTGCTCTCTGACTTCCTCTCTGTCTCTCTAATGGAATTATTTTTGCTCTAAATCTTGAGACATTGGTTCTGTCTTTATAATTCGTAAAGTTTCTTTCATTGGGGCACTTGGCATTAATATTTCTGGTTCTGGTCGATACGGTGGTGTATTTTTATAAAACATGTCATTAAGAACATCATCCTCTGATTCATTCGCTCCATACCCTCTCGTCTCTACATTATGGGCCTTATGTAGGTAAATTACATTTACCGATTCTTAAATACCGAATTTTACCGATTCGGTATTTATGAATCGGTAAATGTAATGTAGGTAAAAAAATACCGATTCGGTAAGTGTCGGTATTTTAGAATCGGTATTTACCGATTCGGTAATGGTAACCTGTATCTCATTGATTCCTATGGGCCAGGAGGCCCATAGGAATCAATGGGAAGACAGTTACCATTACCGAATCTGTAAATACCGAATCGGTAATGGGGGGAGCTCAATCAAGGGTGGCAGGGTGTCACATTGACACCCTGTTGCACCCCTGATTCCTGCATGTGTACACATGTGGCACACATACATGCCCTGAGGGCATGTATGTCTGCCACATTGCACACATCTAAGGGCCAAATAATGCATTAACTGAGACATTCGTCATTTACCACCAACTTTCAGTTGGTGGTAAATAACGAATCCCCACACCCACCACACACTCCCCCTACATCTCATTTCTGTATTCGGTATTTACCGAATCGGTAAAATTACCGATTCAGTAATTTTACCGATTCGGTAAATTACCGAATACAGAAATGATCCCCCTACATATCAAAAGCCTAAATACCGGTCGGTAACGGTATATTTACCGAAAATCGGTCGTTACCGACCGGTATTGGGCTACCTACATATGGCCCTATGTCTTTTCTCTGTACATTTTCTTCCTCCATTCTCTTTTGCAGTTCTTACGGGAAACAATCCTTCAGTCATACTCGCATTCTGCCATCTTCTCATCCGATCATCATGATTTTCATGTCCATTCGATCTACCAAACATGTACCTATATCTTCCACCATTCCTCTGTCTCTCTCGGTCATGCATCTCATCTTCCCATTCTGTCAATGCTTCAAATTGTGTCGGTCTAGGTCTTGGTTCTAAATTCATCATTTTCTCTCTTAAATTTCTTAAAACTGCCAAATTAAATGAACCATGTTCCGGGAAAGCCAAAACTCCATCATTCCTCGTATATTTTACCCAATTGTCTAACCAAATACAAGTATGATATCCATATTTCGCAACCATAAAGGATGCAGGGGTTTTCGTGGAGGAAGTAACTATCCTTCCCTTGTCACTATTGGTTTGTCCTTTTTAAACCACTTCTTAATTTTTCCAAACCAGGACTTCTTCTCCTTTTCTGGTGGATCGTAATACATCTTTTCTTGTTTTTCGTGTATCGCTAGTCTTCCCTTACGACTGTACTGTTGTCCTGACCAATCGTAGCGCGACTCACACTAACGCACCAATCCGGAGCGTCTACGTCACCTTTACAGTTCTCCAATCCCAGCGCGACTCACACTAACGCACCAATCCGGAGCGTCTACGTCACTCTGTAATTCTCCACTCCTAGCGCGGCGTATACTAACGTACCAATCAGGAGCGTCTACGTTTCTAGCTGACTGGCCAATCCCAGCGCGGTCTTTCTGACGTCAGCAGCCGCTACCGCAGCTCCTGCTCCTGTCTACCCCTCCTTTTCAAAATTCACTCGGTAAGTTTTGTTTCAAATTTACAAATCAGTTAGTAACAACACAAAAACACCACCATTGTCCGCTTCGCTAACCAAAGAATAGCAAAAGACCTTTCTCACAAGAATTCTGTCTTTCCCGAGAGCAGCGCTTACCTCTGCCCTACTACAGAATCGTTACTTCCGTTAATAAAGTAGCACATCCCTCTACTTTACCCTTCTAACAAGCATCAGCTAACCGCTTCTCCAGAATTAAGACACCTAGTTGGAGACCCAATGCTCCTGAGAAATAAAACCAGAGTTTTGCAATTAACCGGAATGCCTTTTCATTCACGCACTTTCACACAGCAAAATTGTAGTACATTCACACAGAATTCTGTCTTTCCCGAGAACAGCGAACAGTCGGTCCTACTACAGAATTATGAAACTTGTTAACAAAGTAGCACTTCCCTCTACTCTGTCCTTCTATCAAGCTCAGAGAATACCTGCTACCTTTCCAGTGATAAGCGTTATCAGAGTACCTTCTGGCCTCCTGGTACCTAGGACCAAAATTTCACAGGTAACCTTTGCTACCATGCACACTTCTCTCATACAGTAACTGCCTCTAATGGCAACACGCGACAATGCTACCGAATCGAACCCAGACAATGCGTCGTGCGACTCCAATCGTCACACGTTTTTCCCCGTGTACCTACAGGGCAACAACAATTCCGTCTTTCCCAAGAGCAGCGCTTACCTCTACTCTACTTCGGAACCATTACAAACTTCTAACTTCGTTTAAACAGCGATATCCCAGCACTCCAAAGTCACAGTTGTTATTCGTATTGCTTATTAGCCACAGAAGCAGAGAACAAAGTATTGGCAATGAGAAACTGGCTACAGAACAGATTCGGAATTTTGCAAAAAAAGGAAAATCGCAATCATAAGCACAGATCAGAATTCCCTAATACATTTGGTTCTAGTCATTAGTTCATGGAAAGGAGACTTATAGTCTCCAAATCTTGATCCAAATGGATGACAGCCGACACGTGTTTCGTCACGTATAGTGACTTCCTCAGGGCTTTGCTTGTAAGTCTAAAAACGATTTAAGTATCAGTCATGCAATTATGCTTGTGCCAGACGGTGTTTCGATTGTTTATTTTTCAAAACCGCGCTCATGGATTCAAAAAGATTCTATTAAAAGATCCGTAATCGTTACCCTTGTGGTTATTTGGAAATGCTGTTTATATCACGAGGAATGGTCCTGATATCTGTACAACTTGCATTGAGGAATAACAAGTCTCCATCAATTATTTCTAATATTTAGAAAAGGTAGACCATATTACAATTTGCTATAACCCAGGGTACTCGGCTATACTATCTCTGGTAATTAGTCGTTGTGACGGTCTTCGTATGGTCTTCTAAATAGTAGTTCTTAATGTGATTATTGGCTCCGCCATGCTAAGTGAAGTCAAAGGACCGGCTATGGTAAGCCCGCGTAATATAGTTGGTGGTAACCGAAAAGTGACTCCTGTGTCTTCTTCACAAGAAGACACGGGAGTCACTTTTCGGAACACCGTCTGGCACAAGCATAATTGCATGACTGATACTTAAATCGTTTTTAGACTTACAAGCAAAGCCCTGAGGAAGTCACTATACGTGACGAAACACGTGTCGGCTGTCATCCATTTGGATCAAGATTTGGAGACTATAAGTCTCCTTTCCATGAACTAATGACTAGAACCAAATGTATTAGGGAATTCTGATCTGTGCTTATGATTGCGATTTTCCTTTTTTTGCAAAATTCCGAATTAAATTATTCCTTGTCATATATTATTGTGAGGACCTAATCTGTTCTGTAGCCAGTTTCTCATTGCCAATACTTTGTTCTCTGCTTCTGTGGCTAATAACCAATACGAATAACAACTGTGACTTTGGAGTGCTGGGATATCTCTGTTTAAACTTTGTTCATCACGGGGATTGCCTTTGCATGATCCGTGTATTCTAGCACCTAGGTAGTAGGGTGCTTTTTTATCCCGAGTGGCACCATAAATTGATCTTGCTATTCAATTTATTCTTCTTTTTTGACAATTATTACTGTACACCCAATCTGATTTTACTAATTGTCTTGATGTGCGCCCTCATATACATTACTACCGTAATCTTTTTGGAAACTTCTAACTTCCTACATCCCAGAAGCCGTGCAAACAACATAGAACTCGACGCGACTCAACATAGAGTGTTAATACATAAACCAATACCAATCACTAGTCAATAATCAATAAGCCAGGTACAAGCAATAATCACCAAATCAAGACAATAACAACCATCATCCTGCTACCAGAAAAACTGATGCAGCGTGGAATCCAAAATCCTCCCTTCGTCACAGACCAAATGTCACAATAGCACATTCACTCAATACATTCATTGGTGGGGCCCATAACACCAACACTCATTCTTACTGGATCTGTTCTCACGGGAGGGATAAGCTTTTCCAAGCGCGGTAAATGAAAGGAATACTTTTCTCCTAAAGAACCTTATTTACCTAAATACATATTGAATATCTTTATAACTCACTGCAACTTGAGATATTCCCTTCATTTAATCAATGGATCAGTTAGTTGTACTTGATAGTGGGCGATCCAATTCTTCTGTTTTATACTAAATCTTAATCTAATTTCTTCAATAAACGACTCAACACATTTGGTTATAATTCAAATCTTCATTTATCTAATTAGTTGTAAAATTCAATAAGTCATTTAGTCAATCTGCGGAACATCATACTTACCTATTCTGGCTAATTGTCGTCCTCTAAGTCAGTCAAGTCGTAGAAGATCTCTAATTCATCAAAGTCAAGCCGCCATTCAGTCTGTCAAAGATTCTGGGAAACAGCTGTCCAGCAGTGTCACCGTCCTCTCCGTCAGCATAACGTCAGGAAAAAAGAAAAGAGCGCGCAACTCCCTATTCAATTGCCTTTTTATAATAAAATCAATGTAAAATTGTAACAACTATCAGTTTTAGATGGATCTCATTGGTGGGTTTGGGGTCGGTCGGTGAAGTTCTCACATAGTTCGTAAGGTTAGGTCATCGCACTTGCTGGTTCCGGTTTTTAAAGACAGTTCATTGTTCGTTGCCTCTTGGCTTCTCTCCCAGTATGTCCTTGGTGGGTACAGTTTGGCTGGGGTCAGGACGAGGCCACTGTTGCTGGCTTTGGCGCAGGCGCACTTCACCCAAAACCTCATGAAGTGTCGTCAGTCACGTCGAGTCAAAGGAGCGGCCATCTTTACGAAGGCCCAAATGGTCAACTTAAGTAAAACAAACACAAAACATAATTAAAACATGGAAATGGCTAATAAAATGTTAAACCCTCACTAAATCCCTTATGTGTATGTAATTATCTAGCATAATAGCAACATTCAAAGCGTTTATATTCACCCAGTGATGTCATCTGGTGCGACATACAATTACAAAAGCAACATATATCATGCAATATTCTAATTTTCTAATATTAGTATGCATACATATTTTAGTTCACAAATTTTAATGGCCATGCAAAAGCAAGTCCCACGTGTAATTCATGCATTAATAGGGTTGATTAATATTCCACTTCAAACATTAATATGGTTATAATTAATTAATTATTCTAAGTAGTATGCACATGCAAATTGGGGGGGTATACAAAATGGTGTACTACCCGCTACATCACATGCACAACGCAAGCCCAAATGCCTTTCTGAAGCCACGCAAGGCCCTGAGTGGCTCCATATATCCAGAGTATCGCAAGGCAGTGCAAATCGCTACTCTGCACTATTCTGCACCAGAGAGGCATTCCATGTGTGTTGCATTGGTGTTCCCATGCAACATCTTTGGATTTTGACATATTCCCAGATTTACCAAAAGTGGCAGATCTGGGAATGCACCAACATGCTACACCTTCCCAGGTAAGGTGCAAATAGGAGAAATATTTTTATAGCTCCTCCTATTTTTGTTTTTCTATGTGTGCTGAATTATGCCCCTTCCTGGACAATACCAATCCTCTTTACAACGCAGGCATCCTTGCACCATGGTGCATGGGTGTCTGCGTGGGTGCTAGGCACCCAAAACGGTGCCTGCCAGGGACAAAGGCCGTACTGTGCCGTACTCAGTGCCTTAAATGGGCTGGTACTCACCAGTACTGACTACCAGCACTTTTTAGTTTTATCCTTCTGAGAACCGGCACTTCTCTACTGCTGAGGAGTGTACCGGTACTCATGAAAGGGTAGGCTCATTGGCTGCGAGTGCTAGTGAGCACAATTGGAACCTGTCTCTTGCAGCCAAGGCGCCGCTTCTGTTGCTCAGATCTGATCCCTAGCTGAGCTATTCAGCAGGACTCATTTGCATAATGTCTGGGCGTTCACCAAAATGCTATCAATCACATTTTGCACTATTGTGTGTATTTGTGCAAACACAGGAATCAAGGGAGACCACTAACCGCGCCAATTAAAAAATCCATGGGAGGTAAAGAGTTTAAAATGGCTTTAATCAGACCTGAGTATTTCGTGCTTATATCTGTGTGCTTGCCTGCATGTGTATGCCTGTTTTTTGTGAGAGAATAGCAAGAGAAAGAGGGAGCGAATCAAGACACTCTCAGGAGGTATTTTAAAGAAAATGTGTGGCACTTTGTGTGCACGTGTCTGCTCAGTGACAAAGGTTCATAAATAACTTAAAAGGGAAGGCTGGTGGGTGAGTGAGTGAAAGGATGGATAGGTGTGCGAGTGAAAGGCTGGATAGATGGGTGAGTGAATGAAAGGATGGATGAGTGAAAGAATGGATGATGAGTGAAAAGAGGGTGGTTGGTTGGATGGATAAATGAAAGGCCGGATGGGTGGATAAGTGAAAGACTGGATGGATGAATGAAAGGGAGGATGGATGGAGTAAAAGGGTGGATGGAATGAAGGCGTGAGCGGGTTGATGGATGGATGAGCAAAAGGATTGAAGGATGAGTGAAAGGGTGGATAAGGAGATGGAAGAGTGAAAGGATGGATGGATGGGTTTGGCGATGGATGGATAGGTTTGGATATGGACAGACGGAATGGGGAAAAACTGAATGAGGGATGAAAGCCTGACTAGATGACAAAATGTAAAGGTTAAATAGTGGACATCAGCAGGTAAATAGTAGGATGAAAGGATCGGTGGATAGATTGATGGAAAAGACAAGAGATCTCATCTGGGGAGGGCAGTAATGAATTGCTTCATTTGCTTGGTGGCATGAGAACTTTGGTTCGAAGTGAAGGTATTTTTATTTTCTGACTAATCATGTGATCAAAAATATATAGTATTGTTCCAAACAGCAATTAACAGTATGGTATTAATAAGTGCAACTATTACAATAGTAGGAAATGTTAACATATCATCACGTTTGGCTTTCATTTTGTGCAATGGGTTTACCTGTTTCGTTAATATAAACACGTTTCTCATATGTTTTGGTGTGTGCTGCAACTATTATAGAAGTCATTAAGTATCACCATGTCTTGCCCTTAGCCCCGCCCCTAGCACCGCCCCTCCGCCACTCCTCTAGCTCATTTTAAGGAGTACCTGCACTCTTTCCATTTAAAGCACTCTTTTAAATACGGTACATTTCAGCCCTTTCCCTGTCACACAGCGCATACAGGCAACATGCTGCACTGCATGACTCAAGGTGTGAATCCAAGGCATTGTCACATATGTCAAATGTTCACCAGACTTGGTAGTTTGACTCCATAGGTCTGTTGATTTTTTATAAATTCTTGTAAGCCTATGGAAGTCCGTTAACATGTTTCCACTTGGGTAGAAGGTGTCCACCATATAATTAATATCTGAAGTCAATAAATACTTTATATTTGTCTGAAAATCAACTAAAATCCTATCAGTGTCTTATGGCTTTCAGTCGGGCATACTCAAGCGACTGACAATGCTGAATGTTTTCCAGCTTTCACATGGATCGTTATCACCGTCTCCTGGCCATGGTTTATGCTATACAAGAAATTAACCAGAATCCTCACCTGCTGCCAAATATCACGTTGGGTTTCAACATCTATGATTCCTGTTACAATGAAGATGATGCCCTTCAAGCAACTCTGCAGATCCTATCCGGGCAGGAAGACGCCTCTCCAAACTATAGATACGACATGGGCTCTAAGACAGTGGGCATCGTTGGAGAGTTCCTGAACACAGCATCCATTATTATGGCTCGATTGCTGGGTGTCTACCGGTACCCACAGGTATGTTGTGCAGACTTTATCTTTCCCATAGTGTGCTAATCAGTACATCCACATCAACGATACAATAGTTCAGGAGGTCAGATACCCACTAAGGCATTCGACCTTAACAAGGATATTTAAAATTCACTTTTGTGCAGCACTGAGAAGTTAGCTTTTCTTAAAAGAACTAGTCATATCAATTAAACATTATTTTTTTTCTGGAAAAAATAATAAAAATCAATGTTCTATCATTGTCCCCTCTTGATCCTAAATGCCCCTCATTCATTATTGACTTTTATTATTTTGGCCCAGTGTGGAATGAAAAATACAGATAGCAATTGTGTTAATGTAGACTGAGCAAAATTTGTAAACAGTAATAGAAGTGACTTAGAAAATCTGACTCAGATTTTGAACACACAGGGTAAGTCAGGGGACTAATGATAGTTTCTAGGTATTAAAAGGGGTAAAGAAATTATCAAACATGGTGTCTAGTAGCATTTTAAGAATGTTCAAACCAAGCAGTTCCTGTGATATCTATCAGTATCATCTATACAGTACTTGTATTAGATTTCTTAATATTTAAATGCTCACTTTCAGCTTTTTAGAACGTCTAGTAGAAACAAATACATGTAGTCTCAACCCGTAAACGTGGCCCCTGAGTGAGTCCATCAGCAGCTGATTTGTTTTAGCAATGGTTAGCTTTACTTCTGATAGTGAAAATGTGAGAAAGGGCCACTTTTGCATGGTTCACCCCCCAGTTTTTGCTGGTTTTGATGTAGTTTCAAATTTAGTGCATGTTGTCCCTGCCTGTGCCAGTGCTCCTTCCCTAAAACAAACCCCCAATCGGTACTTCTGCCCACTGTAAGTCCCTATTATATGGTACCCCAGGTGCCTGGGGGCTGAAGAGGGTCTCTTGGAACCCCCCTCACTGGGACAATGCCACAGCCCTTGCAGCCTGCATGCACCTGGGAGGGAGAAAACGACTGGGTTGACATGGCACCCTGCCTGGGTGCCATGCCAATTACCACTGCCTGACAGCATAGGTAAACCACCCCTCTAGCAATCCTCACAACCCTAAGGTAGGGTGCACAATACCACTGGTGAGGGCATATCTGCATCAGCAGCTATGCCCATACAATATTGGGGCCCATTTCCTAATATTGTAAGTGCCAAGGAAGCCATAGAGATACATGAGCTGGGAACTCGACAAGTCGAGTTCCATAGCAGCATGATGGCTTTAATGAATGCAGGAGTGTTTGGTACCAAACTACTCCTTTCAATAAGTCCACACTGATGTCAGTGTGGGATTTATTGTGCCATCTACCCAGAGGACACCATAGAGGTGCCCCTGAATCCCTACCAACTCTGGTGTGGTCTCTGACCGGCTGTAGGCAGCCAGTCAGCCGCCAGACATGTTTCTGGACCCCTGGGGAGAGAGCCCCTGCTCTCTGGAACCAGCCAAAATGCACATCCTGGGCAGAGGTGTCATGCCTCCTCCCGCAGGGTGGACCAGCGCTCGAAAAGGGCAACGTCAAAGGCATGCTGCCTTTTTAATGCGACCCACAGCCCCTGCTTCTAGCAGCAGATGGCAACCCCTGGTACACACCCCCACTTTTGGTGGGAAAACCAGCGGAAAACAATTAAAAGAATAGCAGTGTGCCCACCTCTGCCAACCCCTCTCCTAAGGTGGGGGAGGTAAGGTAAACTACATCTTTCAGTCCCTGCCATCTTGAAGATGGGGAGACCGCTCCAATCAGGGCTAGGTCTATGCCCCCTCCCACAGGAGAGTGGCATTATAGAGGGTGTAGTTGCCCCAGGTAAGGTGTCCATTGGCCCTCCCTACAACTCCCTTAAAATGGCTCCTAAATTTAGTATTTAGGTGGCTCCCCAGACCTAGAACTCAGATCTGCCATGACCTAAAAAGAAAGAAGACACCCTGCAGCAGAAGTCTGAAAATGACAACTGCCTTGGCCCCAGCTCTACCGGCCTGTCTCCAGCTTCGACGACCCTGCGATCTGTCTTGCAGCCAGTGGCCTCTTAAACCCCTGGGAGGACTACTTTCTTCAACAAAGACTCCAATCTCCAATGGCCAGTAGACCTGTGGTGGAGCGGGTTATCAGCTCGGGTTACACACATACCAAATACTGACCTGGGCCCATAACATTCATACAAGTAAGTTATTAAAAACCTGCTGTCATCAATTTTGTGATTTACCTGAAATTTGATATTCACTTTTACCAAATCTTACCAACTTGATCTCCTTGTCAATAATTTTCCTTCGCTCAATGAATCAGGTTGCTGAGTTAGTTTAAAGTAGAAATGACATTAACTTTAACTTTGAAATCGCCACAAACTCGAAGGTTTTAAAATCTTTATCTAATCAATAATTTTGTGAGTCAAATCAAACACAGTTTAACACCTTCTTGCTTCAAGAAGAATTTAAAGTCAAACAAAGCAAAGTCACAAAGAAAAGATCAATGAAGATGGTACCTGGAGAGGGAGAAAAATAAAGAGCAGTACAAGGACATACTATACAGATTTATAATTACCTAGGATAGTGTGATGACCAAACTCCTGACTTAGAAGTAGGGTGAAGGTCTCCCAGACAGGATGGGAGATTAAGATCAAGACAGGTTCAAGACCGGGGAGGTGACCTCTTCTAAGTGCAACGCCTGCGTCGCACCCCTCTCTGGCACTACACTCCTTGAATAGTTCTTCCGCCACTCCCCTTCTAGATGATTGGATTATCAATCAGTATTTCAGTCTTTCGAGCAGGGTCTCTGGCATCTGAAAGGTCTGAGACAGCGTCTCGGACATCGTCTGTGGCAGCATAGGTGTCGGTTCTGAGTCTGCGGTCTGGGTGACAGGTCTGCGGCAGTCTGCGTGACGGGTCTGCGTTCTGCTCACTAACTAACTAACCTACATCACTTATACTATTCTGTGTTCGTGTACCACCCCCCAATGTTTCAATATTGTGTTTTCCCCTATTCTGATTGGACAGGGCAAGGAGGTGAGTTCATCACACCATACTAAAAGTAACATTTGCTTAAGACCATTGTTCTATGTTTCCGCCCCTTAATTTACTTTCCCAAAGCTTTATTCCCACCCGCATTTCACGTTATGATCAATACATTTTGAAACACTATTTTAAGTTTCTTCCTTTGTCCGGGTCAATAGGTTGAGTTCTCAGGCGTCTCTGTCCAGTTATGTTATTTTATGTTAACAATGATTTGTAGAGCGCTCATTCACCGGTTGGTTTCTTGGCACTAGAGAGACTAGGGGATCTCCAGCTCGAGGCAGATCATTTATAAGCAAGTGTGAATAACCATGTCTTGAGAGACTTCCTGAAATTGAGCAGGTTTGTGCTAAGTCTAATTTCCAAGGGGATGGAGTTCCATAGTCGAGGGGCCAGAGTCGTGAACCTGCATCCCCCTTGACACTTCAGCTTAAAGGTCGGCACTGTGAGGTGATGGAGATGGGCTGAGCGGAGGTTGTGTGAGAGAGTGTATCTGGAGATGCGGTTGTCAATGAATTTGGGGCGGCGACCGTTTAGGGATTTGTACACCAGGCAGCCAACTTTAAAAGCACAGCGCTGGGGAATAGGGAGCCAGGATAGGGGAAGCATGTTGCCACCTGGGTTGTTGAAATATTAGTCTTGCCGCTTGGTTTTGTACCAGTTGAAGTCACCTAGTGAGGCCAAGTGAGAGTCCCAGGAACGTGGCGTTTGTGTAGTCAAGACGAGATAGGACCATGGCTATCATGACCTGGACTAATGCAGCTTGAGGTAGTAGCCTGCTTATCTTCCTTATTTTCCTCAGCTGCAGGAAGCAGGTGGAGATCACGGTGCCTATGTGTGTTTTGAGGGACAGGTTGTTGCCAATGGTGACCCCAAGGCTTTTTACTGAGGTGGTGGGAGTAGGGGGGAGCCTAGGTTATTTGGCTAGCAATGTGGGCCCCACTTTCTGTGTGCATCGTCCGTCAGTATCAGTTCAGTTTTACTGGGGTTCAGCTTTAAATGATTATGATCCATCCATTTATGAATGAATGTCATGGTGGATTGAAAGTCAGAGATTGACTGGGGAGAGTTGTCAATCTTGAACAGAAGTTGGAGGTCGTCGGCGTAGTTAAAGATGGTCACTCTTCTTTCTTTCAAGGATCTTATTAGTGGGAGGAGGTAGAGGTTGAACAGGTGGGGGGAAAGGGACGAGCCCTGTGGGACCCCACATGTAGTTTTTAGTTTGGGTGCGGTGAATTGACCGATGCGGACTGCCTGGGTGCGGTTTGTTAGAAAGGATTTTATCCAACTGAGTTCTGGACCCTGGATGCCTGCCTCGTTGACACGGTCAGCCAGGATGTCATGGTCTACCGTGTCGAATGCAGCCGAGAGATCAAGCAGCACCAGGGCCTGGGGTGTGCCTGTGTCCGCTTTTTCACGTAGGGAGTCAAGTACTACTATGATCACTGTTTCCGTGGAATGCGCTGGCTGAAAGCTGGCTTGGCTAGGGTCGAGGAAGCCTGTCTGTTCCAAGAAGTTGGACAGGCATCTGGCCACGTGGGCTTCCAATAATTTGTCCATGTAAGGGAGTAAAGAGATGGGGCGGTAATTTGCTGGTGTCTGAGGATCTGCGCCTGGTTTCTTAAGAAGGTGGACTACTATGGCTTCCTTGAAGGCAGTAGGGACACAGCCCTGGTCCAAGGAGTGGTTTAGAAGTGCAAGGGCTAGATCAAGGAAAGCCATGAAGGCCATTTTCAGTACGTGAGGGGGGCAGTGGTCCAGAGGGGAGCCGGGTCTGACCTTAGCTAGTAATTTAGTCAGGGTCTCTGTGTCAATGGGGACGAAGGAATCCATCGAGTGGGGGTTCCTGGAGGTAGGTGTGGTGATTCCTTGTGAGGTCTTGGGGGGAATGCTAGCTCTGATGGTAGTAATTTTGTAGATAAAGTAGGCATTCAGGGAGTCACAGAGGGCCTGTGATGGCTTGGGTTTGTTTAGGACTCTCTCTGGGTTTGACAGTTCATCTACTATAGTGAACATTTCTTTGGCTTGGTTGTTGGAGTTGAGGATTCGTGAGGAGAAGTAGGTTGCCTTTGCTGTAGAGATGTCCTTTTTGTATTCCTTCAGGGCTCTGACGTAGGTGGTTTTTCTTTCTAGTGAGTAATCCCGTCTCTATTTTCTTTCTATTTGACGAAGGGAGCGTTTTTGAGATTTTAGGTTGGGGGAGAACCATCTCTGGGCCTCGTGCCGGCGGTTCGAGAAGGATTCCTCATGGTGGTTGATGTCGTGTGTGGGACGGGGTGCGGTATTGCTCAGTGTGTTAATGAATTCATTGGTGTCAATAGAGTTCCATTTTCTCGCCGTACCGCCCTTTAGGGTGGCTGTTTTCTCGGGGGGGGGGGGGTGTTTTAGTGCAAATTTTACCAAACAGTGATCAGACCAGACACAGGGCAATATGGATAAAGCTGAGACCACCAGATTGGTGGTCCAGAGTTGGTCTAAAGTGTGGCTCTTAATGTGGGTGGGAGAGGAGACCTGTTGGGTGAAATTCAGGTTTTCAAGTGATTTGGTCAGCTCAGTAGAATGTGGCCCTTCTTGAGGGTCGTTTGCCCAATAATTGAAGTCCCCTATCAAGAAAATTCTAGTGTGATTAGTGACTAGGGGTGCAATTTGTTCTCCCAGGGAGTGGGGGATCAGGGGCATGTGCTGGTGGGGCCTATAGATTAGTATACATATGATTGGGAAACACTTTGACTCAAGTTTTATCACTGCGTTGTCTGTGGCCGGGAGGTTGAGTGGGGTGACGGCAGAGAAACTCAATTTTTTGTTAGTGATGGCTGCAACTCCGCCGCCTATGTTACCAGGTGGACAATTTGTTTGCAGAATGTAGTATTCGCATAGTAAGGTGGCTAGAATGTTAGCCATGATTCAGTGAGAAGAAGAATATCTGGTCTATCGGAGTCAAGGAGGTCAAAAAATTCTAACTGGTGTTTACCTAGTGAGCGTGTGTTGAGGTAGAAGATTGACAAGTCTTTATGCTCCAAGTTTGCCTGTTTTGGTGGCTGGGTGACCTGAGCAGTGGGCAGCCTGACCTTGGGGAAAGAATCTTGTGTCTGACCAATGCTATAGTGATGCAACCACGCTAGGGTTTTGGCTCCTGGCTTAAATGAAGTAGAATGCAGCATTCTGAGGTCCGGGGAGGAGTATTTGAGAAATTGGGCATAGTGCCTAGGCCCTGGGCCTGGCTGGGCGCGGACGGGTGCAGATGGGCTTGCCTTTGGCATGCCCACTGTGCGCGTCCGCTGAACTCCCGCGCTGCAGCCAACATTTATACCTGCCGTTTGCCTAAGCCCCTCCTGGAAGTGACGTGATCAGGACCCGGGGGGAGGTAGGAAGTTGCTGGGGCGCTCTAGTATTCAGAGCGCCCTCAAAGTGAGTGAGCTTAGGATTGGTGAGTTTTAAAAAACAATTAAATTCAATTCTTGACAGCCTTAAAAAGCGACACTTTCGTAGTTTTAAAATACAGTTTATACTTTAAACAATTTAACCGTGACTTAAAATGCGCTGTGGTCGGGTGGCGGCCTCTAATCTCGAGTGCCCGCTCCAACGCTGCAACCGGCGTTTATACCTGCCGTTTGCCTAAGCCCCTCCTAGAAGTGACGTGATCAGGGCCCGGAGGGAGGCAGGAAGTTGCTGGGAGGCTCTAGTATTCAGAGCGCCCTCAAGGTGAGTGAGTTTAGGATTGGTGAGTTTTAAAAAACAATTAAATTCAATTTTTGAATGTCTTAAAAAAGCAACACTTTCGTAGTTTTAAAATACAGTTTATACTTTAAACAATCCAATCGCGACTTAAAATGGGCTGCTGTCGGGTGGCGGCCTATAATCTCGAATGCCCGCTCCCGCACTGCAACCGGCGTTTATACCTGCCGTTTGCCTACGCCCCTCCTGGAAGTGACGTGATTTGGACCCGGGGGGAGGCAGTAATTTGCTGGGGTGCTCTAGTATTCAGAGCGCCCTCAAGGTGAGTGAGTTTAGTTTTGGTGAGTTTTAAAAAGCAATTCAATTCAATTTTTGACAGTCTTAAAAAGCAACACTTTTGTAGTTTTAAAATACAGCTTATACTTTAAACAATTCAATCGCGATTTAAAATGCGCTGTGGTCGGGTGGTGGCCTCTAATCTCCAGTGTGCCTTTGTCTGAGTTTCAACTGTGTCATCATGTTTTCTGGCAGGTTTCTGTGCGCCTGCGCGAAAGTCAGGTGGGGTAGGGATTTCAGTCACCCTCCGAGGCCCAAATATGAACTATTAATAAAGTCAGAAGAAGATACGTTAGAATACGGAAATAAATGATTTCACTGTATACCACTTATCTCTACTCTATCCCCATTTACTTATTTGAATCTTTCGCATTAATGTTTAGTAGAACTTATAAGATTTAGTTTAGGCAATAGCATGCGCATTAACATGTGAGTTTCAAACGGCCATATTAAGAGCTATTGCGCAGCTGCAAAGTTTCCCCCCCAAGCATAGAAGACGTCATACTACGCAGATGCAGTAGACGCATGCGCAGTGAAATCCCGCGTTTTTGGCGGCCATTTTAAGACACTCGGGTTATCTGTTAGTAATACACATGTAAAAGCTTCCCCTAGATACAGTATGTTGTGTGTAATGCGATATTAGTATTCACAAAACAGGTTGATTACGTGATTACATGTTATTTTGAGAGGATTGCATACAAGCAAGTCTCTTTTATACGAAACCTTGCTGCATCACCTGTCCTGAAGAAACCTACTCCAAAGACTCTGGATCCAGGCGGATCCACTTCCCCTGCCCACTCTGCACCCGGCACCCATGGCCCTGAGTGACTTACCTGTACAGTGAAGACTCTCTAGCAATCCTGACCTTGTGTCCAGATTTGGCTGACCTTTCCTGCCCTCCACGATGCCGCCTGCGGTGTGAATCTAGAGGCTCCCCCCACAGTTGCGGCCTGCTCCAGTAAGAAGTCATCAAAAGTCACCCATGCACCCGAAGCCCATGGGCTTTGGTGAGCTGAACCGACGGTGCCTGTAAGGCCCCCTACATCCCAGCTTATCGCTGCTGTCATTGGTCTTCCACCTACAACCTCTGATGCCATGTCTGAAACCTCTTTGCCGCAACAAGAATCCTCATTGAAAAGCATTGGGCGCCTGGTGTTGAAATTGCACCCGGCTGTCCCTGTGCCGCTGGTGGTGCATGTGTGGTGCTGCTTTGTGCCCCCATGCTTAACATAACCCCCAAAGCATAGCCCCTGCAATCGATCTACTTACTTGCGAGCAGTGTGACTTCAGGCACCCCCTGTCTCAATTGGAAAGCATTGGGTTGAACTCCAATTTTGACCTCTACACCCGGCCACCCCTGTGCTGCTGGGGGAGCAATTTTGGTACTTAGCTTAACCCTGGGCCTCCCTGACTTTTGTCTCCGAATACTGAGATTGTAAGTTAGATACTTACCAGTTTAACCGCGATATTGTTTTCCACATAGGATAACAACGGCCTGTGTGAAAAAGTTTCGAAGTGTTGATTTTTCAATGTGAAAAATATTTTAAATTATAAACGTTCTTACCTTATTACGAAGACCTAGGTCTTAAGATAAAGTACAAAGTAAAGTTTTCAAAATTTGCTCTGCATCTCTTTGTTGACTCCAGTGTCCATTATTGAACACTGTTGTGCAATAAATATCTTACACTCCTCTGTGTTAAGCCTAAGGCTGCTCAACCACACTACCACAAACAGAGCACTTTGGATTTTACACTGAGCCCTGTACACTTTTGTGGAACCCAGGACTCTGTGCACGATATTACCACTTAGTGACAATATCATACATAGCCAACTTCCTCGTGTCAAACAGTGGAGAACCCATCCTCTGCCAATTTTGATTTTAGAATTTTCTGTAAAGAAGCTGAGGGCCCCATTTACAGAAGGGAACTAATAGGACATATGCTAAAATTCGACATTGTCCCATTTGTCATCTACTTATTTCCCACACCTAATTTAGAGAGCAGGTAGATCAGAATCCCTTACAATCACTCTTTCAGAAGAGTCAATGGCACTAGAAACGCAGTCCGTTTGGGCATCCAATTTAGTCTGCCTGCATTTAGTCCGGCATTCCTACTGTCCAGGACCATCCTGTAAACCATGGTGGTCCCAGACATAACATTCCCATACAGGTAGACACACAGGTACAGGTAGTCAACTTAAAATCTGTGGGGGCATCAAGTACCTAATTTTTGACAATGGACCTCTGCATGGGGATTCTAAGTTCAGGAATCACCAGGGGCGGTGCGTCCATTAGGGCGCTGGGGCGTTGCCCCCCGCCCGCGACCGCAGCTCCCTCGGCGTCTCTGAACTTAAGTAAACTCTCGGTATCTCATATCAGTCAGCATGACGTCGGACTGCCCACCCCCTTCAAAGTCTGAAGGGGGTGGGCGGTCCTGCGTCATGATGACTGACATGCATTGTCAGACCAGGGGCAGCAGGCAGCAGCACAAAAACATCTGCACCTGGTGCAGCAGGAAAGACGGAACAGACCGTGGTGAAAGACGAGCCGGGCAGTATCTATGCTTGAATTTATACAGGAAAAGACGTTTTTGTGGTCAATGTTGAGATTGATGAATAATATATGAGAAAATAGTCCCGGAAGAGCTCACCAAGAATTTTGGGAGAATAAGGAACTATAATGTTTGGTGGTTACTGTTGATATTGACGGATAACGAAATAATAAGATAAGCTCGGGAAGAGCTCATCCAGTTATTTGGAAAAAGAAGCCCTGATGATGTCCCAGGAGGGGACGAAACGCGTCGGCTGTTGAGATTGTGTGAAATAAGGAATTGAAGCATTTGTTCCTTGATAGATTGATATGAATATAAAAGGACTGAAATATAAAAGGATGGAATGATCGTTTGATGGATTGAAAAGAATCTCAATGATAAATCATCATAAAAAGGAAGTGAAGCAATTTTCCTTGATGGATTGATGGGAATATATAAAAAGGATTGGAAACCGCTAAGGATGGAAAAAGAACTTTTTTGACAAATCATCTTAAAACAACCAGTTCTATATGCAATTGGAGGAATTACCTCAAATATACAGAGGACATTTATATGTGATATATTAGACATCTTTCTTGTTGGGAGGGAAGATGACAACTAAGAATAAATGATGCTTATGTTTGAATCCAAAAAATTGGTGTTTTGAAATATTGTTTTGAATTGAGTGCTCCTTATTTGTGTGATTCACTTGGGAATAACTCCTCTAATCGCTTGTATTTTCCCAGCCTCCCAGACAATATTGCCTTTCCGCTTCACTCCTGTTATGTTGTGTGGACCACACCATTGTGGAGCCACATAGGAAGGAGGGATATACAGTAGACCCCTGCGTATGCCTGACGTGGTGGTAACGCTGACCCGGAAGTAAAGGTTTTAATAAAAGGGTCTTGGAGCCGGAAACCCGGGTCTTTGGCCAATATCCATCTAGAGCGTGTGTGCGAGTCATCATGTGAGTGCCTGCTGCCCGCACACGTTTCATCCCCCAACGCGTTCCCCACTCACATCGGAGAACTCAACAACTGGCGACGAGGGTGTCCGTAGATCAGTGGACCCTCCGCGACCCACCTTTGCCGGTGCCTTGCCTACCCCTACGGCGGAGCGCTGCCCTGCATCCCTAGGTGGCGGCCGCCACGCAGGAAGGGCTGTGCTGTCCGGAGTCCCACCGAGTCTGCGGTCTCCTCCTGTGTCTCCGCCTGCCACTGCCGCTGGTGAGTGAGGCTATACTCCTGGCCCTCGGTGTCCCCCTGAGCCGTTTTTTTTCTTCGCGCATGTGGGGAAAGGTGCGCGCGTGCTGAAATCGTCAGCGCGCGCTGAAGCAATCACCGCTGGGCGTGCTTGCGATCTACTGTGCCTGCCGCCTGCCCGTTTCTACTGTGGCAACAGCGCCTCTGGTGGTGCTCTGAATGTTGCAGCACTCCTGGCTTCTGTTGGATTTAGATCATCATTCCCCAGTCCACGTGCAGCCCGGACCTTTCTGAAGCATCTCAATGTGGCACCATAATAAGGGGGCCTTCATCAGCTTTATCTGCCAGGTGCTGGTTGGTTGTTTCATTCCTCACCTTAATTCTCCCCTGGCAAGTGCAGGCTGGCTAAGACTATCAGAGGGTGCACAGTGGCTTCTGGATACAAGGTGTCTGCTGGTCTGTTTGCAGTGGTAGCCTATGGTGCAGGTCTTCGTGGGTCTTCAGCTGGTGTTGTCCTTTGTGTTCTGGACTGACTCTTTTTTCCCAATATCCACTGTGCTGCGTCGCACCAGCTCATCACGGTCCACGCCTCCCCCTGTGCCTGGTGTGTTCCGGCGGACACCTGAAGGGGGGTCTGGGCTCTGTAGTGCAAGCAGCCTTTCTTCATTTGCCAGTGTGTAGGATGGCGACAGTGCCCCCGGTTGAGGCTTTTGTGGTGGATGGTCCGCCGTCAGCGCAGGTGGCCAAATGGAAGGAATGGTTGGAACGTCTGGAGAACTATTTCGCCGCGGTGGGCCTCAAGCCAGAAAGACAGCATCCCATGCTCCTCCATCTGGGTGGTCCTGCGATCCACAGGCTTGGAAAATCGGTGGTGGAAGCCGGTCCTCCCCACACCTATGCCACGCTCAAAGCAGCTTTAACTGCGCACTTCGAACCTCTGGCTAACCCAGATTACGAACGGTTTCAGCTGCGACAAGCGCGACAACTGCCGGAGGAGTCGGTGGATACATTCTACGCTCGTTTGAAGGAATTGGCGAGCACATGCACCTTGCCTGATACAGTTGACGAAATAAGGGCGCTATTCATCCGGGGGTGCTCGTCCGTAAAGTTGAGAGAAAACATACTTGAAACGCCTGGAATCTCCATGGCTGATATCCTCACCATGGGCCGATCCAAGGAACTGTCTAAGGTGCGCGCGGCGCATATGGAGGCGTCCCTTCAACGACAAGTGAAAACGTAACTGGTGAATACGGTGGTAGCTGAACTGTCAAAAAAAACGACTACAAAGAAAACGGAACGTGGCAAACCATCACCGATGACTCGTTCCTGCTACATGTGTGGAGGATCATACCCTCATCAAGGGCCATGCCCTGCTCAAGGGAAAAGATGCACGGTGTGCTGCAGGCTGAATCACCTGGCAAAAGTGTGCCGCTCGGCTGGACGTCAATGACAACAGGGTCGACAGATCAATGCTGTGGACTCCCCACAGGTGGAGGAGGAGGACGACATGGATGATGATGATGCAGAAGGGGCGGTCCAGGTCATCCATGCTCTGCAGCCTAACGAATGTCCAAGGCGGAGAGTTCCAAAGTGCAACATCAAGATTGCAGGGCATCCAACTCCGGCACTCATCGACACGGGGGCATCAATAAACATAATGGCCCAGTCCACGCTAAAGTCAATCCCTATACAACCAACCCTGAGGCCAACGTCCATACAAGTATTTGCTTATGGCTCCACTACACCCCTCACCGTGGTTGGGGTCTTCACCACCGAGATCTCCCATGGATCACTTTCTCTTCGCACCAAGGTCTACGTCACCCAGGAAGGGTCTGGGATGCTCCTAGGTTGTTGTACAGCAGAACATCTACAGCTGGTGGTCTTCGCTTTTGCTGTGCACTTGGAAGATGTAGAGTCCCTGGTGGAGGAGTTTCACTCATTGTTTGACGGCATAGGGTGTCTTAAAGACCACATGGTATGTCTCCATGTAGATCAGTCCATACAGCCGGTTGCCCTTAAGCATCGGAGAGTAGCATTCCACCTGAGGCCAAAGGTTGAGGAGGAGCTGAGGAAGCTGGAGGCCGCCGATATCATTGAGCGAGTGGAAGGTCCTGCTCCATGGGTGTCTCCCATTGTGATAGCCCGGAAGCCAAAACAACCAGGCGAGGTCAGGATCTGCGTGGACATGCGCCTGCCCAATCATGCCATAAAAAGAGAACGTTATCTAACACCCACGGTCGATGACATTGTTGCGGAAGTCAGTGAATCACGCTGGTTTTCAAAGATGGACCTACGGGCGGGTTATCATCAACTCCTGTTAGATCCTGAGTCAAGAGCTATAACGACATTGTCCACCCATGTGGGCCTGCGCCGCTACAAACGTCTTAGTTTTGGGGTGTCCAGCGCGGCAGAAGTTTTTCAAGACACCATCAGAGGAGTACTGTCTGGTCTCAGAGGGGTCATAAATGTCAGCGATGACATCTTGGTACACACACCCACCTTGGAGGAGCACATGGTTCGTCTTCGATGCGTCTTCCAGAGGCTACAAGACAGTGGTCTCACCCTGCATCTCGAGAAATGTTAGTTTCTCAAAACGGAAGTAGCCTTCTTCGGATATCATTTCTCACAACAAGGCGTTTCGCCCGATCCCACGAAGGTTAGTGACATCCAGACCGCACCAGCCCCAACCACAGTGACTGGTGTAAGAAGCTTCCTGGGCATGGTCACGTACTGTGGCCGTTTCATCCGAAATCTAACAGGTCTAACTGCACCACTGCAGGAACTCACAAAGAACACCGCCACGTGGAAATGGGGTCCCGTGCAGGAAAAGGTGTTTCTGGACACAAAACACGCACTCTCAGCTGAGACTACGCTAGCCTATTTTGACCCAGCCTGTGAATCAGAACTATCTGTTGATGCAAGCCCCATAGGACTGGGAGCGGTGCTGTCTCAGAAGCAACCGGACGGGGAGTGGGCCCCGGTAGCTTACGCAAGCCGAGCGTTGACCAACACGGAGCAAAGATACTCCCATATCGAAAATGAGGCGGTAGCAATCCATTGGGGGTGTCGCCATTTCCATTTATACCTATATAGGCAACCCTTCACGGTCCATACAGACCACAAACCATTGATTCCCCTCTTCATGGGCGTCTCGTCAAAACCCCCACCACGGATTGAGAAATGGATCCTGCAACTTCAGGAATACCAGTTCAAAGTAGTCTATCGCCCAGGGACACAATATTCCGCAGACTTTTTATCCAGACATTCCAGGCCAGTAACCCAAGAAGAGGAAAGTGAAGCACAGGAAACGGAAGAGTACGTCAGACTGGTGGTGGAGCACTCTCGACCCCTCCCGATACGGCTGAACGACATCACAGAAGCAACCAGGCAGGGCGACTGCTGTGGGCTGGCAATTTCAGCGGTAGGGTCGGGACGGTGGCATTCCTTTCTTGAAAACCTGGCGTGCAGAACTGAAGAAGCCCAAACAGCACTCAAGGCTCTCCACAATGTCCGCTCCGAGCTGGCCGTGTCCCCGGAAGGGTGTCTGATGAGAGGTACTCGTTTGGTCATCCCCAGGTCTCTGCAACAGCGAGTGGTGGACTTGGTTCACATTGCTCACCAGGGAGTGGTAAAAACCAAATCACGTCTGCAGAGCAAGGTATGGTGTCCTGATCTGGACAGTGTTGTGGAGAGGACCGTCCGATCATGCCCTCTCTGTCAGGCTGTTGGTCCAGCTGAACCACCTGCCCCAATTGTGACGGAAGACATATCCCCTCACCCTTGGCACAGGGCGAGTGCCGATTTTGGGAGCCTACCAGATGGCAGACACATACTGGTTGTCATCGACGATTTTTCCAAATATCCTGAGGTTGAAGTGCTAGATTCGATCACAGCAAGCAACAAAATACCTTGTCTCGAAAAGATAATGGCCACCCATGGTTTGATCAGGGAGCTATGCCCCATTCTCCAGCCACAAATTCGCCGAATACCTCCAATCAAGGGGTGTTCGACACCAGAAGATTACACCTCGGTGGCCTCAGGCCAATGGGGAAGCCGAGCGTTTTATGCGCACACTAAACAAAGTCCTGAGAATAGCGGTCGCCCGAGAGCAAAACATGGAATGCGCTTTATACATGTTTGTGAAAGAATACAGACTAACACCCCACTCAACGACCATGGTCAGCCCTGGGTCCCTATGTAACCAACGGCTGCTGGAAGATGTTTTTCCTCAGGTGGCACCACCATCTGCCTTACGTGATCAAGTTTCTGAACAACTTCGGAAGCGGAGTACCAAGAACGATCAGGTGTCCAAACGGCGACATGCCAAGAGTCGGTCGTTGATGGCAGGCGACCTGATGTTGGTGAAAAATCGACATCCACGGGGAAAGTTTTCACTCCCATTTGAACTTGATCCATGGTTTGTCCAAACAGTAAAGAGGGACAATGGTCAAAAGGGGCGATGAGACAATTACCAGGAACATTTCACATTTTAAGAAGTATCAATGTCCTGTGCCACCAAGTATAGTGACGAAGGATGCAGGTGATGGCGAGTCCATCAGTGAGACCCACGCCGAGGACGACTGGCTGCAAACTGGGCCGGACGTATCCCTACCTGGTGCACCTGCTGACCTCCCGTCAGGTACAGTCAGAGCCGGAGACCACAGAGATGGGGGTGTACGTCGAGGAGGACGAAGATATCACCTCCGGGCCAATCCTGCGGTGTCGTCTCGACTGAGAGGTTTTGTTATGGACTAAACGTGTCGCTTTCTCAAAAATGGGCTAAGTTTTCTCTCTGTTTTTTTCTCTTTTGTCTCTCTCTCTCTCTCTCTCTCTCTCTCTCTCTCTCTCTCTCTCTCTCTCTCTCTCTATTTCATCTGTGCCCAACCAGTTCCAAGTTTTGTTCTGGTGTTTATTTTTGCATATTTATGATAAAGGAGGAATGTTATGTTGTGTGGACCACACCATTGTGGAGCCACACAGGAAGGGGGGATATACAGTAGACCCCTGCGTATGCCTGACATGGTGGTAACGCTGACCCGGAAGTAAAGGTTTTAATAAAAGGGTCTTGGAGCCGGAAACCCGGGTCTTTGGCCAATATCCATCTAGAGCGTGTGTGCGAGTCATCATTTGAGTGCCTGCTGCCCGCACACGTTTTATCCCCCAACGCATTCCCCGGTCACATCGGAGAACGCAACAACTCCCATAACAAGGTCTCCATTGCCCATCCCACATCTCCACTCAATGTACGGTCGCTGAAAATAAGTCTTCCCCCTCCCCCGCCCCCCACCAAGATTCAGCACTACCAGTCACTTTCATGGGTGTTTTAAAACACCATATAATCACCTCCATGACCGTTTTGTCAACAGGATGCCCTGTCCTTTATTGAGAACACTTCATGCGAAATGGAAAATAGCCCATATGTTCAGATTTGTGTGCAGGGAAAATTCATATCGCCGATGTAAATTTAAAGCTATGAGCCCAGTAGTAAATATTTTGAGTTTTGCTCTTTATGATGTCACATGGAACCTCTTCGTGGAAAGCACCCCCTTTGTTGGAACCTGTCAATCTGTAATTCCACATTTTTGTCACATTGAAGATAGTTGTGAGGAAAGAGTGCGTTGCACTGAGGTACTGCACTGATGTGATGACATTTTATTCTCATTACGTGTGCATTGAGAAGCACTTGGAGGCACTATAAAGTCGTTACATTTGTTATTTCAAGTTCAAATTTTCAAAGTGTGTCTGTTTTACACATGAATCAAAGAATTAATGGTCTGCCAACACGTGCTTCACTGCAATTTGAATATCTGGATTAAACTTTTAATGGTAGAGCAGATATGCTAACACAAAGCATATCCTAGCCAAGCAATTAGTGGTCTTAAGCATCATAAAAAGAGACTCAACATTAAAACAGCTGAAGCCGTGCCGCATGGTTTCTCTCATGACTGGATTATTTGATTCACATACAAATAATAGAAACATTGGGAATATTAACCTAAAAAACATAACAAATCAATTTTGAATCTGAATCCTTCTCTTGCTTTCCACGTTTGTGACATCAATTTGAGTTACAATCTGAAACCAAAATCCATTGCCCCTAGAACATTTTTGTATAGTTTTCTTTTCTTGTCATTGTCAAGTAACTTTATGTGACACGTTTTTGCATGGTGCACCTTTTACCTTTAGTATGGCCTTCTTACACCTCTTGAGTCGATAACCTTCATGCCCTGGTTTCAAGGAGTTCATCACAGAGGAGTCTGGTGTTGTTTATAGTGTGTTGTTTGCTCGCATTACTTAGAGGCAAGAGGTGCTGTAAATATCACTGCTTACTTTGCATAAATGTCAGTGCTTGCACTGTATTCCAGAAGCGCCATCGGCCTGCCATCCCCACCCTCCTATCCGAAGCATCAGGTGTGGAGATTGGTAAATCTACAGAGTCAGCCGCGGCGCGCGAGAGGTGATCTCCCTTGTCATTTTCATCTTAAGCTCTGTTTTTTACCTCTGATTTAGTCAAAGATAAATCAGCTCGCTGGGCAACCAACTAATAGACTTGATGTCAGACACCAAGAAAGCAGCTTTTATTGTCTCGCTTCAGCGTGTATTGACTTTTTGATTAGCCTTGAAAGACTCCCAAGCGACGCTTGGCTGTATAAGCTCTTTTAATAGCTTCCAGCCTCCATCCTGCGGCTGCGTGTTTACAGCCACTTGTTGATAAGGCAGGCGCAGATGGCAGTCTGTGTGCAAATTCAATTAGAGGAAATGAATGCGATATCACCACATTGGTTGTAACAGCCATCCATCCCCATGTCTATTATTGAACGTTGCTCTTTGCACACAGAAACCATCTCATTTCTCCAAAAATGTAAAGTAGACATTTTATATAGGTGCAGTTTTTGAATGGATGAACCCAGAGGCAGGAGAGGCAGAATGGACAATCGTACACCGATGGGAGGACGTGTTGTATGTTGGTTTTGTTTTGCAACGGCTGGGTGTTTTCTCCACTTGTCAATTTAGTTTTGGGGCTTGGGGCCCAGGACTCAGGAAAAAAGCCTATCGACTGTCTCCCTCCAGCTCCTCCCATCTCTTTCTATTCTTATTATGCCCTTGTCTGCAAGCACTGGGAGGGTTTAATTTCGTTTAAGGAATGCCTCCCAATTAAACAAACTCATGTCAACAGCACACCTACCATGAAATTCACTGGGTGGAAAAGACTACCAATGCCACCACTACATATATTTTAGAGGTTAGGTTTTAGCAATGGAACCAAGAGTCTTTAAATCTTCTGCACTTCTGGTGCTAAGGCTATGTCTAATGAAATAAAAGGCTTGGTCAAGCTTTATTGGTATATTATTATAAAAGGACACGTGATAGGCTGCCTCAACTCGCTCGTCTGCACATATTTCTATATGACTGGTTACAGCCAGCAGCTGTGGTGCTTCTCGAAGTCTGGTTAGAGCATATTTTTCCAATGTTAATGCTGCATGCAGTGCAAGACACTGGACAAGCATACATTTTAAAGGGCAAAAGTTGTCATGCAGAACAATTGACCTATTACAGTAACTGTTGAACAAATTAATGCAAGAAGATACGGGGCAGTTTTTAATGTGTTTAATATTTCAATACTATACATTCCCTCTGTTTAATAAGCCTTGCTTTATCACTGCATTCATTTGCTTTAAAATGCACCATTTGCCAATCTTTTTTAAATTTCTTTCTCAGGAAAGGGACTCTCCCTAGACCCCAGGTGTGTCCATTGAACTTGTTCACATCGCTAACTAGTGTTTTCTATTGCAAAGGGTAGAGCCAAAGCAGTCTTGCTTAGTACCCTAGCCCTCTTCAGAAGTCAGACTTGCTTGGCAACCCAGAAATTCTCTGAAATAATGTATGAATTTTCTTTTATGAATGCCTAGAAGAACTGAATTTTTAGTTCATTTATCACAGAAATAGTGCTGAAAATCGCACCAAAAAGATGCCTATTTTTAAAAAATGTCTTCACGGGGGAGAACCCTCCAAACCCCTCTTATTGCCATCAGGCTCGCTCGCTGCGCTCGCTCGCATAGGTTGATTCGTTCTGCATACGCCTCACCAGTTTCAAATTCCACCAGCCATCACTGGGAATCACAAAAGTGACAACTGGTCTGCCACTAGAACAAATCATTTTCTGTAGCTCCTGCTATACATGCAAGGCGGGAGGCCAGTGTTAAATGAATGCATTTGGCTTTGTCCGGTCAGTTACACCAGTTCTACTTCAGCCAGCTCATCCAACTTAAAATTGCCCGCATGGTTGTGTCAGTGTATGGCTAGGACTACAATGATAATATTTTCAGCGAAAGAGAGAAACTAGTTCTACAAAGTAACTGTAAACGTATTTTGATGCCTTCTGTGAATACCGAAAGCCTTAAAATTAGGATTTGTCTCAGTTTAGTAGTAGTATAGTTAGGACTCCTAACTTTAGGACTCCTAAATGCCTTCTGTGAATACCGAAAGTCTTAAAATTAGGATTTTTCTCAATTTAGTAGTAGTAAAGTTAGAACTCCTAACTTTAGGACTCCTAAATGCCTTCTGTGAATACCGAAAGCCTTAAAATTAAGATTTTTCTCAGTTTAGTAGTAGTAAAGTTAGGAGTCCTAACTTTAGGACTCCTAAACTGAGAAAAATCTTAATTTTACGACTTTCGGTATTCACAGAAGGCATAACTTCTGTGAATACCGAAGTCAGTAAGTGTCTTCTGTGAATACCAAAATGAGTAAGTGCCTTCTGTGAATACGAAAATGGTAGTAAGTTTAGGATTTTGTCTTAAGTTAGTTCTGTGAATCAGGCCCAGGATTTTTTTCAGTTTAGGAGTAGTAAAGTTAGGACTCCTAACCCCTCCCTATACACCAGCTGTACGACACATAACCTCTGGAGCAAACCTGTGCTGTAGGATTAAAATACAATAAAGAAATCCATTTTAGGAAATTGGAACCAAATCACATCTTCCTGAGGACCCCCATCATATACCCCCCCTAGGGGAGCGCAAATTGTCGACTGCATGTACCATGATGCAAATGAGCAAAAATTTCTGGGATGTGATGTAGTGTCAAACCACACCCTTTTACCTGCCCAAATTAATTTTCTTAACCTCCTTTACCAATAATCTCACGTTCCTAATGTTCCATTTTGTAAAAATTGCATCTCGGCCCATTGATTACACTTCATCCGGCTGGAGAGTACGGCTTAAGCCAGAGATTCCGGCCCAACTGCAGACATAAAGATGTGACTCGTAAATATCCTCTGTGAATACCAAAAGTCGTAAAGTAAGACTTTTGTCTCAGATTGCCCTTGTGAATCAGGCCCGCAATGTGTACGCTATTTATACAGCACTTAAACAGTATTAAAGTGAAGACACAACACAAGAAAAGTTCTGCAATAATATAGAAATATATAGTAAAATGTAATAATCTATTTGACACCAAAACAACAAAATTTGAATCAGTAGAGCCAGAGTCATGAGTTTTTAGAGTGGGACATCCTTTACTACGCATCCTTTACAATGCAATACTTTTACATTGCGGTTTTCACAACGCAATTCGTTACAATGACTTGTGCTGGATGGCGCTGTACACTAAGGAATAGTATGATATACTATTCCAACTCCTTCCCTACTGTCCGCACAGACTGGAGTTTGAATAGTAAATCATACTATTCCAAAGTCCAGCACACCCAGCGCAAGTCGTTGTAAAAACTGCGATGTAACATACCGCATATATTCGTTTTTAAAGCTTTTAGTGCAATTTAGCACCTAGAAGATCAAAGTGCCAGCTGCTGACATTTAATCGCATGATACTGGAGCAAAGTCAAAAGTTACGGCCGGCCGCGAAGAAGTGCTGTCCAGATACAGGAAATGGATTGGACACAGTGATGGCTTACCCTTGTACTTACAAGAAATCTCAACAAAAATTCATGAGAAGGTAGAGTTTAGTGGGGCAAGGCAGCCGGCGTTGTCCGAGGAGGTGGCGCCATCGTTGGAGAGTGACTGGGCAAAGTTGTGGTGCACAGTTCAAGTTTCAGACTTAGTGTCTTTTTTTTGGAGGTCAAAAATTCTTTCAGGAAACCAGATACCTTTTTAGAGAGTAACCACTGAACAGTATTTGCTGCTGTGGAGAAGAACGTAGTGGGAGCTACAAAGAAGGCAAGTCAACTGGCGATGTACCTTGAGTGGATTGGCGAGCATGTAAAACTTAAAATTACATGTCCTAGTTTTTAAATGCAATGCACCCTGCACGATGGGCTGCTTAAGTCTTACCTTAGGGGTGACATATGTATTTTATTTTATGAGTTTTTGGCCTGGAAAAAGGGTTATTTTGCCAAGTCAAATTGGCAGTTTAAAACTGCACAAGGGCTGCAACGGCATGCCTAAGACGTGTTTTAAGGAGCTACTTAAGAGTGTGGCAAAATAAGTACTGCAGACCCAATAGTGCTATTTAATTAACTGGCTCTTGTATACAACTTTATTAGGGACTTATAAATAAATGAAATATGCATTTAGGTGTATGACAATTTTACCATATTTCCGGGAGTGAGCACAAGCAATTTAGCACTGGCCAACAGTGGTAAAGTGCACAAGGTCAACAAAAACAAATTCAGCAAAACATGAGGGGAGAAGGCAAAAGGTATGGGGGAAGACCACCCTAAGGCTGACAGTTAACAATAATAAATAAGGAGAATAACGGACAGGTTAAGGGGTAGGGGGTGCCAGAGAGCCGGCATACAAGATGGCCACACTGCTCTGAGGCTCATTCACCCCGTAAGACACATCGAACATTATCCTGCCCCACTCAGCCCCATCACTTCAGCTGACTGTCAATCAGCGGGCCCGACATGGAGAGAGTCGATTTCAGACTTTTATGGCCTTGACACTGTGCCAGCCTAACAGCCTTATCCATTTGCAGAGGGTCGCAAAGCGAAGATGGCACAGCGAGAGGTCAGGCCCGGCCCTGGTGAGTGCGGCTGCCCTGGCGCCCGCAGGGTGCCCTAGAAGGGTGGGCCTCTAGTGCCAGCAAGGCACCAGTTCACCCCCCTTCTTCTAGGGGACCCCTACTCTGTCAGCCAGTGGCTGCGGCGCGCAGGGCGCGTCACTTCTGGGGCGTGAGGAACAAGGGCGGGCTATATAAGCCTCCCCCACCCTCTGACCTTCCTCTTTTCGCGCCCTGGACACACCGTCTGCATGTCGTCCACTGGTTCCGCGTCGCGTTACATCGGAGACAGCGTCGGGGTTTTGCGGGTGAGCTGTTCTTCCCGCTTCTTTGCACGGTCTTTGGTTTAGATTACCAGTTCATCCACCCCGTTACAGTTGTGCGCTTGATGTGTGTTGCGGTACGCCCCTGTAGTGGAGTAAGGTTTCTTGGGCGCCGGTTGAACATTTGTCAAGCCTGATGGGGCGGGGACTGTCCTGAGTTGTTTTGCAGACTGGCATGCTCCTTTGTTTGTTTATCACCATCGCTCCGACTGCCCATACTAGACAGGGAGACCTTAGGGGATTCGCATGCCCTCGGGTTGGTTGCCACTCTGGAGGCACGTGCCCTCGCCTCCACGGGCATGGATTGCAGGGAATGCACAGGGTGGCTAGTGGGCGGGGCAGAGGTCAGAGATGATGGTGGGGGCCCCCACCTACACACACTCCCACGTGTAGGTGGCGGGCCAGATGGCAGAGCGTCCGTGCAGAGATAGGGGCTGGACGCACTCTCAAGTTTTGTAAGCAAGGATTAAGAGCTGAGGCAGCACTTTCAAGGCAGGTCTTACCTGGCTTCGGTGTCCTCTTTATGAGGGACAGCTGCTCCTGGCTCAGTCCAGCGCGTGAGCAAGCCGGGCACGGACAACGCCATCCGGGCAGGTCCGCCGGGGTGTCCTCGTTGCGTCGTTGGTTTAGGCAGGGAGTGCAGGACCGAGGAGGCCAGTGGGGGCATTTGCCTGGGTCGGCCAGGCCCTCTGTTGTCGGTCTAGTGGTTGAGGTCTCCAGATAGGGTAGTAAGTCGCCCCTCCTCCTGCTATTCACCCCCCTGCCTAGTCACAACTGCGGGCCTCCACCTCCATCTGGTGCTCCGGCTCGGCCACGCTGTAGGATAGCTGGGTTGCGGGTCCTGCGGCTGGGGGTGCAGCATGGGGGCCGGCTGGGGGCCGGAGCGAGGTGGGTCCTGCCCGGCCATCCGATCGCTCGGTCAGCCCTCGCAGCGACTCACTGAAGAACCAACCTCAGCCCCCTCCTCCTCCCCTTTGCTGAGGTCGCGCCGTGACGGGGGCAGGAGCGTTATGGACCGGGTGTGATTTCGATCGCCATGGTCAGGGCGGCCGGCGCTGTAGGCTGTAGAATAAGGTGCGTGCCTCGGTGCCTGCTGAATCATCCTGCGATTCTTCCTGAAAATAAGTTGTATTTTTATTGTTGCTTTTGGTGGGAATAGCAATCAACAGGAAAGCGGCAAGGGAAATGTGAGGGGGAGTGGCGATTTGGCCACAAATATCGGTATGGGCTTTTTAAGTCACGAACCCCGTTAAGTGCGGTTAACAGTATGTGTAATGTTTCAGAATGCAGCGAAGCGCTCCGCGGTGCCGGGAGGTACGAAGGGATTTCCCTGCTGTAGTCCGTTCGATCGAATAAGGGAGCGAGGTTGGAGGATACAGAGCAGCAGGGCTGGTCGAGTCTTAAGGAGTAATGGGGGGCACTGCATCACAGTTTCCTCGAAGCAGGCAGCAGTCGGCAGAAACAGGTCACGGGCTGCTGCGGCCCGCGAGTGCATAGGTCTGCGGGTGCTCCCCTTATATGTTTCACCACTAGTGCTCATTTGGAGGACGGTTCGTATTATGTCCAGGGACCAGGTTGCGGGACGTGGACAGGGGTCTGCGACGGTTAAGAAGGTGCAGGGAATTAAGTGTAAGTTGTGGATGAAAGATGGCGGCCGCTGCGCACGCATTCCATAGGTGAATGGCTGGGGCCGATAGGGCACAGGAATTCATGCACAGTCATGGCCAGCGGACCTGGATCTTGAACAGTCAAGGGGAAGGTCGCTGGGCGATGGCTGCGGGTACTACATTACCACATGGTGGCAGTAGGGCCAAGTGCACTTAATGTTGTAGGGAGAGGAAGGAAGCAAGGTCCGTTATAAGTTATCCTTCCTGTGTGCCTGAAGTGCGGGCAATTCAATGGACATCCTGCGAGGAGTGGCTATTGTGGATGGATTGTAGTGTCTGTTGTATGCCGCACGATTGAGGCACGGCACGTGGTTGATGGGGTCCAGAGCATAATATCCTTGCGGCGTCTCGATGGCTAACAAGAGTGTCAGGTTTAAGGTACAACCGAACATCCTGCGGTTGGCAGATACAATGGTCGCTAGCAGGAGCACCTGGGTATAGGTACCACTGAGCATGCTGCACTCGGCAGAAGCAAGGGTCGCAGCCTCACTCTGTTGCAAAGAGTGGAGGCTTGCTGCGGTGCCCCTGCGCACGTTTCAAATGTTTTGCGATTTGTATATAGGCGTATGACTGTTCTGATTGTGGTACAGTCAGCGTTGGCAGCGTGTCCTGAGGTTGTCCGCAGAGTCGGGTCTGCTGGATTCTTTAATGGCGGCCACCCCTCGCGGGAGGCGTAACTGCAGGTGGTTGTTGGCAGCGCTGAGTGTGAATGGCCGATGCATCGATGATCGCAAGCACTTTCGGTTTGCGGTCAACTCTTGGTGCAATCGCTGCGGGTGCTTGTTATATACACAGTCCTGGTTAACCTGCTACAAGTTAAACTAGGATATTTAAGCCTTACCACCCTGAACGCGTCCGACCTCGGAAGCTAAGCAGGGTCAGGCCTGGTTAGTACTTGGATGGGAGACTGCCTGGGAATACCAGGTGCTGCAATTTGGTATTTAATAAACAGGTTTTATCGAGGAGGTAAAGTGTTTCCAAATACGTTTACGCATGTCAACTGGCTAGCTGCACTGTTCACCCGCGCGCCTGCCCCAGATATGTCCTACCCCCGTTACGGCTGCGGGGCATAGGAGCTGCCGTGACATTTATTATGGATAAATTGTGCTTCCCTGGCGCGTGTGCTCTTCAATGTGAGAACGGGAGGGGCTGAGGGTCTCTGGTGGCTTCTATCTCCCCGCTGCCTTGTGTCATTGTGGTGGTTAAGAAAACGGTAAATACAGAGCCCTGTACTTTGGAAAGTATAATGCGCACATTTCATGGGAGGCACATCGAGGCCTTCGCTGCATTGTCTGTCGAGAATGATGTCAGGGCAGTGCAGCTAGATTGTCATGGTATCTGCGGCATTAAGTGAAAGCTTTTCAATATCATACACAAGCCCAGTGCTGCGTATTTACCTCAGGCTACCAACAAGCTGTGACAAAGCCAAGAAGCCTGACATGTGCAGGTTGTTGTTCTGGCTTTATCAATATACCTGGAATGCAAGGGCAGAAACAGTATCATACTTGTCGTGCGACTCAACTGCTATGCAAAGAATTTTGCTTGCACAGGTGAGCCATACCATTTACCCTCGTTACGGAGGAGAGAAAGTTTTGCGGTAACTGTTTCCGAGGGGCTTTTTGATGTTTAGTTATCGTATCACAGAAAATGTTATGGGCGGCTGGGGAAACACAGACGTGCCTGTGGTTGCCGGGGTGCACATTGATTGATTAACACCTTCTCTCTGTTGGCAATGCACAGCCTTCTTCAGGATGCGTGGGGGGCTCTGGCGCGTTAACACGGCAATTTGTGGGTTGAGGTCAGGAGTGCCTACTCGTGCACAGCAGCACATGCGGTAGTAGTAGCAGCTGCCCTTGGTAGAAACTTATCTGGGGGCCCCTATTTGGAACAGCATTGTATTTGATACAGTCCAGCTTTTATGCCCACTTTGGTAAAGTTACTGACAGTGCACGGACGCACTCTTCCAATTTCTAATGAGTTTGAATTCAATATTTAGGGATGGTGACTTGTTTTCAACACGGTAACACAGCAGCAGCTAACTATTATTACAGAAATAATAGGCCACTCCACCACTTAGCATATAGGAGGTTCTGTTTTGATCATAAGAAAACCCTTTAGTGATGTTGTAAGTGTGGAACACATGGCCCATGCAGCGCATGGTGAAGCTTTGCAGGTAGGCATACCAGGATCGGTAATTGGAGCGCTGTGGGTCGGTAGTGCGACCATTGATGTTAGTTCTGCTCCCACAGGTTGAGAGGATTAAAAAGAAACTAGTTCTTGGTTGGCACCAATTGGATAAGGGATTGTGTTCTTTGCAAGCACATGGAGTTGGCTAACCGGTGGGTGGCTAACATACAATCTAGGGACCATTCACAAATGTGGGAAATTCCTAAGGTGGTCTAAGCAGCCTGATGCATCATAGGTTAAAGCATTCAAGAGGGACATTAAGGGATCATTTTGGACATGCTCTGGTATCCTAAACGTGTCGATTGTCTCATGACTTCAGCTTTGCGAGTATAAACTCCGGAGGAGTTACCTCGGTCACTGATCTTCAGTTATTTAGCTTTCATGGCTGCAGTTCCAGAGTTTTCATTTTCTGTTAAGTTCAGGGATAGCTCTTCACCAGCCAAGGTCACATGAACGCAGATTATGCGTAGGCAGGGAAAGAAAGCACCTTATTTGAGGTTTCCTTGTATAGCAAGAGCCTTTGCAGTGAGGGGAGCTGTTACAGTGTTATGCCTTATTTAAGTCACCTGGCATTCTGTTATGATTATCGAGTTACAGATAGAAGGGACAGGTTGTCTAGTATCGGTTACCTCTCTACAATGCCCCAGATAAACTGCCTCCATAGTTTTGTCTGGCTATGGCTGGGTTTCACACACACTACTGGCTTTGCAGGGGGGTATGGTGGATTTCCGTTGATAAGTGGTGTTGCTTAGTGTAATGGTACCACTTGCGCTTGAGCTTGCTATTCATTGAAGGCGCCGTTCATGGGTGGATCCTTCAGCGGTGCCTTGGTGAGTGACTTGCGCAGGGGGTTGGGTGTGTGGTGCCTTTCCTTTGGAATCGGGATGTTCGGTGTAAACCTTGGTGTTCTGTTTGGCACCTGGGTGGCGTGCGCCGTGAGAATACTGTTTCGTATTATTGCATTGAGCGATGATTTCGCTGCTTGGCCAACAAGGTCCTCTGGCCACCAGGAGTTATGCATGTGGCCCTTATCAATGTCTTATTGATGCATGTGCTACTGTTGACAAAGGGTAAAATGGTTGTCGGTTTTGGTCGGGGCTCGGCAAGTATGGTTTCATCTTTCTCTCCTAACACTTGTGCGTTATCGGCCTAGAACCCAAGTATACTTCACGGGGCTCTGCTCACACCAAAGTGGGCCAAGATCACACAAAGCACAGAGGGAGAGTGCGGTGTCAGCCGTATATGGGAATTATGAGAAATATGCCAGAGGTAGCGTATATGACATCACAGACTTGATCAGTGATATTATCATGGTTCATCCTCTGTCACAATATAGACAAATGTTACGGACAGGCTCTGTTTTGACAAAGGATAGTTTGTTGTCTCCGCTTGTGCCTCTCTCGCAGTACAACAAGGTCAATTTTGTCTCCAACGCGGGGATTGTGCGCCACTATTCCGTTTCCAAAGGGCTCCAGCTTTCCGCTTTCGGCACCTAGATTACGTGCAGGTGACCTGTCTGGCTGTTGCGGAAGTTGATTAGTGTAATGGTCCCAGTTGCAGTTGAGCTTGCTATTCATTGAAGGGAGACATTTAATGAATGTTCAACACGTTAAGGTGACAGTCCCACCAGTTTAGAATGGAAGCATTCCCAATATGCTACGCAGGGAAGCCAGAATTTTGGCTTGAGCTATCTTATACAACTAACAAGCATTGTTAAAGCCAAGGGTACTGGCATGTAGTAAGGTACTGTGGTTTGTGGTATATATCCGGAGGCAATGTCAGGAGCTATCAGTCTGCCTGCCACCGGTTAACAGCCCAATGGTGGGAAAGTATAATTTTACACTTACTCAATTAATTCTAACGCATATAGAGGCACTGCGAAATACTGGGACTGCATTGCGCAATTGGCTACGGGGGCCTTCATGGGGAACACCTGCGGGTACCATATAGAATCAGGTACCAGGTACACTGGGTGGGCGGTCCCCTGCAGCCAAGGGCAGGTATCAGGTAGCTTCAGTAAGACATATTCACCCGCGCGTTGACCAGGGCAGCAGGCGGGCGGTGGTAGTTGGCAGCTAACAAGTGTGCTGTGGCGCGGAAAAGTTTGGTAAACTCTGCATTAGTGCCAATCGGCGACAGGGTATTTTCGACCTTTTTGGCGTCCCAAAATTCAGGAAAGGGCAGGTATTTGCACACAACTTTCCCCCCTGGTTCCACAGACTTGTCTGCCCCTCCCCCCCCCCCGGGTTATCCTTCTGCGGGCTAGAACCAGACAATAGAAGGGGCATCTTTGGGAATTGTGGTCCCTAACACATTGATAGTCGAGCGCTGGGGTAGATGTACCATGTAAGGCAGGGTCACCACTGGGGTTGTCCCCAAGTTCTGGGGTCAAAGGGGGTTGGAGCATTAAGTCTTCAGTACTGGGGTAGCATCACGCAACCCCTCAATCCAAGTAAAGGCAGTTAGGATAGATAAGTATGAGCGAGGGGGTAACATACACTGGCTAGCAGCGTCATCGTGCCCCGGGGGCATGCGCGCTTTACAAACACACAAAGCTGCAACCAGAAGGGTGCCAAGTGGCATAACGAGTGAAGATGTTTAAGAAGTGTGTCTCTGGCATTACAGCTGGGTGGAGCCAGTCCCACTTAGAGGTATGCCTGGGGGATAATGGTGTGCTCCTTTAGATCCCCATAACCTAGGCAGTGTGTGGCATCTCCCACATCTAAGGATAGGCAGTAGATTACAGACAGTGCGCCCTGTATCGAATCAGCAGATTCTCTAAGCGGGTATGCCTAGGGGACTTCCCAGAGGGAGATGAGTGGTCGAAATTGCTATAGAATAGGGGATGCAGGGCAAACGCTGGGGTGCAGCTGTGCTCAATGTTCATACGCCGTTAGGGACATCCATGTGCTCATTGATTTAGCAAGTAAAGGGACGGTGCCAAGGTTAAGTATAATACTTTCTGCCCTAATAGCCTAGTTGGCTAACGGGGGTAGGAACGGTCTCCTAACAAGTGAGTGCAGTCCCAGAGATCGGAGACACATGTGTCCAGTCACACACGGTGCCAGTAGGGCGGCATCCAGTGTGATCAGCAAATAGGTGGGGCATCGTGAGCCAGGGTGTCTGAAACTGTCCCGCCCTATGCGGGACGGGGCTGAGTCATGTGACGCAGTGGATGTTTGTGGTGTGAGGTGATTAGAGCAACTTCACAGGCATAGGGCGTTTGTTTCATCAGACACCAGCTGATCCAAGCTAACGTCTAGGGCTATTGGGATATAGATGGGGCATCGATAACCAGGAGGGATGTTCTTTCATCTAGATTTGCAGGAGGCTGTAGACAGTAGATCTAGCGGGCAAGACTATAACTATTTTGGTGGGGGGCTCTGGTGGCGACGGTGGCCGCCTCCAGAGCTGTGGCGGAGTTACAGGGCGATCTGGAAGCAAATGGGTCCCGAAGGGTACCTCTGCGCGGCACCATAGGGGGTGCCAGAGCCCAGGAGCCTCATGGGAGGTTCCTGGAAAACCGTGTTGGCGCCCATTAGTCCTTCGGGCGGTTGTGGGCCTGAACAACCGAGGGCTTGCCTTGCTACGCTCTGCCCTGCAAGGGGCATGAGTAATAAGGGACCGTGATCCAGAAAGAGGATCACCGAAGGGGCAACACAGACGAGGTTCGCCCCAGTGCTGCTTGGCTCATCAGGCGGGCAGGCGGCCCAGTTGGTTGCCTGCCCTTGGATCGCCCGTAAGATAACCCACCATATTACATAAAGGTGTTTGTAATAAACCTGCAGCAGTTTCTTACCCAAACAAAAATTTGTGTGGTGTGTTTTATTTATGCGTAGAACATGCATGCTATTGTGGGGGTGGGGAGTGTTGCCTCCTGCTGGCACTATGCGGCTGCCCTGGCACCCGCAGGGTGCCCTAGAAGGGTGGGCCTCTAGTGCCTCAATCCAGCTTTGTGCCGCACAGGTCAACTTCACTAAACCTCTGCACCATATTTGCGGTACTAAATAAAGCTTCCCCTGATGCACCCACAGCAGTGGCTCTATTGGACACCAAAAAGGCATTTGACTCATTGAAATGGCCTTTTCTACTTGCAGTCCCAAGTAAACTCGGTGTCCCACCTCCATTTCTAGCTTTGATCAAGCTTTTATACACCAAGCCCATGGCCCGTTCACAGGTAAACGGCACGCTCACAGACGCCTTCCCCATCTCCCGAGGCACTAGACAAGTTTGCCCATTATCGCCTCTTCTTTTTATATCCACAATGGACCCACTGGTCTGCAACTTACAGGAGCGGCATGCACACCGTGGGCTTCGATTAACATACAGCGCCGTATAACTCTCTCTACACGCCGATGACATCCTGCTCTTTGTCAGATAACAGGATAACTTACCCTCACTGATGCAAGAAATAGCACGATATGAAGAACTGTCTGGACTCCATATCAATTGGGCTAAATCAGAACTTCTACCACTGACGTATGCTGCCCAGGCAACGCCGGCAGATCTCCCCCTCCGTTGGGCCAAAGATGGCACTAAAAACCTTTGTGTGCATATACACAGAAACATAGATCAGATCCTACAGCACAATTACGGCCCAGCTTTGGCTTCCCTTACATCACAAGTAGATAGATGGATTGGACAACCCCTCTCATTAGCCGGACACATCGTTATACTTATAATGGTGGTTCTTCCCAAGTTCCTATATCTATTCACAACTATTCCCCACCCCCTCTGCCACAGACCTTCTTTCGTACTCTACGCAGCACTTTGCAACGTCTGGTATGTGTTGGAGGCTACCTGCAAATCCGCTGGAACACCCTTACACTCCCCTATGTATGAGGGGGCTTTGGGGTTCCAGATTTCTGCTTATACAACTTTGCAGCACAATGCCATAACACTTATTGATGGTACCACCCTGACGCACGCATTCCGTACATCAGCCCCAAACGTGCACAACTAGAAGGACCACTCCATTCATAGATCCTACCCGAGTGTATACCACTGGAGACCCAAGATATTCAGGCGGTCTCTGCGACATGCTGGGAGTGGCACAAAATGAGGGGGTACTGGGTGGGGTTCTCATCTAATCTGGTGCACTCCTTCTCCTAGACAACCCCTTGGCTCCCCCTCACCAGAGAGGCATTGGTCATGTGTACACTTGACCAGCACCCATTGCAAACGATAGACGACATACTTCCAAATGGCCACTTCCTGTATCTAACAGATACCACGCCGGCACACGATATCCCCTACATGGACCTTTTTATTTTTAAGAGACTACACAACACTCTACGATCCCTTATGCCCACCTACTGGCTCCCACCTGACAATTTCCCAACTTTGACAATGCTGGTCACAGCCACAGACGGAAAACATATGACATCCAGACTCTACCACTCATGCATGATACTTAGACACAATACCACCACACAGGTGAGGGGAAAGTGGGAAAGAGAGCTGGGGATGCCAATCACAGACCAGACATGAAACTGCTGTAAAAAAAACTAAAGTATTTTCATTAATCAGAGACACAAGCTACTACACTTTAAATATATACACCGGTATTATCTTTCCCCAGACAATATTGCCAGATTCAACCATTCCAGATCCGATAGATGTCCAAAATGTGATACCCCACAGGCGAACTTTGCACACTTGACATGGGCATGCCCAGTGGTAGCTTCTACGGAGTTGCTACATACACACACATATCAGTCTTGTCTACTCATGCCATGACCACAGATCCCCTGATAGCCCTGCTGGGATACACCCAAAACGTGCCACGCACAACCCGCCATTTAGTCTCCATGGTGTTGCTGTTGGGCAAGAGGGAGATAGCATTATACTGGGGTAGTGCTAATTCACCTACTGCATCGGACTGGTGGGAGATAATGAGTCTCTGCAAAGGCTTGGGAGAGTACAATGCCAACTTGCAACCTCACACATCCCCTCAGAGATATCTGGATGCTTTTTCACACATATCTATATACCTTAACACAAGACGACGATAGTGGTCCCTCAACACCCAGCTCTTCATCTGATGGGCATGACCCCCTCCCCATTTATAGACCTTCTGTGAGATACATCTATGTCTAACAACCGGGCTATTATCATACTAAAAAAGCTGGCTAACATATCACATGTTGATACTTATATGTGGGAATTAGTGTTGAGAACAGCTGATATATTGTAACTTTCAAATGTTTATTTGTCTACATTTTAAAATTCAATAAAGACAATTAAAAAACAAAATAAAAAACATCTGCTGAACATAGAAAGAGTTCTTAAGATTATACCCACGAAAAACAAAGACCTGGAAGCACGGTCCCGTAGAAATTATCTGCGTTTTCGGGGCGGAGTCTACAAACACTGGCAAAATGGAGGAATATGTAGAACGCATACTTGTTACATACACTCTTTGTTTGGCACAGCGGCCTTCTCACAAATGCTGATTGTGGAGCGTGCCCATCGGGAGTTGATGACCCATCCTCCACCGGGGGCACCTGCCCGACCAATACTCACAAGATTATTACATCATCCTGAGCAGTACACTGCCCTACGCTTGGCTAGGGAGAAATGAAATTTACGGTTTGAGGACAACAAAGTGGCAATTTATCCAGACTTCAATGCTGATAAAACTTACAAGGACAAAATATTTTGTTTCTTTCGTCAATCCTCATTCTTTCTCACAATTGATGGGGCACATGTGGTGCTCAACTCTCTACCTCTGGGTGCCCTGGAATCTTCAAGGATGACTCAGTCTGGGTCCCTGGCTGTCTCCCTATAGGATACCTTAAACTTTCTTACATAAGTTATTTTGATTGTCTGACTCTATTTCTTGTCACAACGTTTTGGTATCTCTTGACACTGTAATACTCTCTACCCTTCCCCATACCTCTTCTGTCCTCGTCTCCCCCTCCCTTTCTTTGCCTCTCTCTAAGTTCTAAATTGGCAATATGATTGACTCATTCTCTATGCTTTAGCTTTTTGGGAGGGATGCATATACCTGGTGGGTTTGGGCAGCAGGAGTAGGAGAGGGGATGCCAAAGTGAAGTTTGAACAGTTTTTCTATGCAAATTCTCATATGCTGCCATTACCACATTATTTATGCCATGTACAATTAAACGTCTGCCACCGCTTCATCTCGTTCTTACCACTAAACCCATTCAGAGATGGCCGCCCATGTCACAGGTAGTACCACATTCACACCCATTAAATTTAACTGTCTAGCTTGGATTGTCAGGGGCCTGGGTGATCCATGTAAACTCAGGCACATACTTGCTTATCTACAGCGAAGTCACGTTTATTTTGCCGTACTGCAAGAGTCTTATTTAAAAGACTCAACTCATACCACATTTGCAACCAATTGGGTCTCTTACAGGAAATTTGATACCTTCTCCTACTCAAGAGGCGCTATTATCCACATCCGTAAAGGAGTGCCTTATACACTGCTCGGCACCTCAAATGATGACCAGGGGCAATTGACACTGATATGAGGGCGACTAGCCTTGACAGTGATTACCATAGTTAATTGCTATGGTCCCAATAATGATAACCCAGACTGTTTTGATAGACTTTGGGAGAGGATTACGGATATTGGTTCCCCACATGTGCTATTGGGGGCAGATTTCAACATCACCCTGGATAAAAACATGGATAGATCGCACACCCTGGCCACATTTCACAGCACCGCAGACACAAATGTCAAAGATATTATGGAACAACACAAACGTTTAGATACATAGAGGGCACTCAGCCCCTCAGTTAATGAAGGCACTTTCTAGTCTATATAATAGTTGGTCGAGATTGGACTATTGGTTGGTGTCCAAAGGACTGAGTATCTGGGTACGTAAGGTCACGCATCCTGCACATAAATACTCAGACCATTCCCCGGTCCTATTGGAACTGTGCCCCCCAGTTGTTGCCCCCTAAAGCATGCAGTGGAACTTGACTCACACTCCCTTTTTAGATACTAAGAACTAAGGGGGTGATTATGCTGGAGAAGAGTCTGCCACCATCAGCCGTGTGGTAGCGGGCCCTCTGCCATCAAACTGCGATTTTCCCCCCACCATATTACGATGGCGGGGGAAATTGTCCTAGTACCATGGCGGTAGCAAAGACCGCCCACCACAGGCAATCGTCCCGATTGCCTGGCGAAGTGGTCAGCATGTATTGAATGGTGGCGGTGCCTAGCAGGCACTTTCCCCCAAATTATTATGCGGACTAAAGCCAGCTTTTCCATGGTGGAGAAACTGCCATGGAAAGGCTGTTGGGGATTTGATTCAGGGGCCGTTGTGGGTACCCTTTTGGTTGGGGGTGGTGGTGCACTGGGGGCATACCCATGGAACCCCCCTACATTTCCCTGCACTAAGTGGCAGGCAATGCAGGGAAATGCACTACACGGCTTTTTAGCATTGCGGAGGGTGCTGCAGCCAATACTATACTAATACTATGGGCAGGAACGCCGCCTTCCAGTCACCGCCACGATGGCGGTATCGTAATGACCCCCTAAGGCAAGAAATCTTGAAGTTCATTGACCATAACAAAGACTCTGCCCCCAAGGTGGGAACGATTTGGGAGCCCTTCAAGGTCACTGTACATGATATTTGATTAGCCAACGGCTTGTGGTCCATACGAAATCACCTTGGTAAGCTCAAGACACAGTTAAAAAATTTGGGAACTTGATTGGGAGGCTTGGGTAATCCAGAACTCTCCAAGCAGATAGGACATACCCTGTCTGAATATCAGGAAATGGTGAAAAGGGAAAGTGTCTACCGGGGGCAGTATGCTCAGGCTCGAGCGTATGGTGAAGACAAATGCCCAGGTAACATATTAGCAACTATGACACGTAACTTACGTAAGCCTCGCTTTACTAACGATATCTTTGCGATACGAACAGTAGATGACACACTGGTCAGGGACACGCCAGATATATTACACACCTTTACCTCATTCTATAGTACTCTTTACACTTCTTGCACACCACACAATGCTAATAGTGATGACTATCTTGACGATGTTGTATTGGGATGGCTAAATGATCCACAAGGCAATTTCTAGCTGTAGACTTTGAAGATGATGAAATCAAGGAAGCCAGAATGCAACTGCAGTCTGTTAAGGCCCTCGGATCAGACAGGCTACCAGCTGAATTTTACTAAACATATTTGAGCACATTACTCCCCATCCTGAAATCAGTATACCAGGAGGCTAAAGAAAGGGGCCTCCAGCCGCCCTCCATGCGTGAGACTATGATAATCTCCTTGCTAAAGTCCGGAATGCGAATCTTACCGGCCCCTTCACTCATAAACAGTGATGTCAACATTCTTGCTAAAAGGTATTCAGACAAAATATCGACTCAGTAATATCGACGGACACAATTATTAAGTGGAAATATCGTGACACAGAAATATCGTGAGCAAGAATATCGGGGGCAAGAATATCGATTTAGTAATATCGTTTTAAAAAATATTGTTATTAATAAAATTAATTTGTGATTTTTTGTGTGTATTTTAATAGAAATGTTAATTGTATATGTTTTAAAATGTTTGTTTAAATATTGTTAGTTTTTAATATGGTTTGTAAATTAATAGTAGTTTTTACATTTAGGTGCCGATTCCGATCCGTTAAAAAAAATTACCGTACGACTCGTATCTGTATTTTTTTACGTACGAATCGTACAAGTCCCGTACAACCGGTGAAGTACGATTCGTACGTTAAACAATACATACGAATCGTATCGGGAAAAGGTCTACGCGATGTCCCCGGACAGTTTTACTTACGAGTCGTAAAACTGAAGTCTGAGCGCACAAGTCCGATCCGTACCGGCGTTCCGAATACACAAGCGTATGGAAAATGTCCCGTACGGAGCGAACTTTGTGCGACCCCTACCCCGGGTACACTTGTGCCCGGGGTACGAGTCGTATGGCCCCCCCAGCCTCCCCCCACCCGTGTATGTCTGCACCGTACCCCCCCACCCGCATATGTCCGTACCGTACCCCCCCACCCACGTATGTCCGCACCGTACATACGCGAGGATTGGGGTACGCCTGGGGTACGGTGCGGACATACACGGGTGGGGGGTACAGTGCGGACATACGCGGGTGGGGGGTACGGTGCGGACATACGCACCGTACATACGCACTGTTGGCCTATGTACGGTGCGTAACCCAACAGCGCGTATGTACGCACCGTACATATACAATGTTGGGGTATGCACCATACATGATGACACGTATGATGTGGTTGATGGCGTGTATGTAACGTACCGGGCCCCCTTTTCGTCGTGCATCGCAGCATACTTAGCTTTTCCGGCACTTTCTGGCTCCCGTAAAACAATAGCCGTGCGGAGTGCTATAGGTACGAATCGTACTTGCTGGTCCGTAAAACGCTGCCTGACTCCGTGCGGACGTCGCGTACGCGCTGTCCAGGATCAGAATAGTAGGTATTTTTTAGCCGTACGGTGTTTTTTACGTTTTGTACGGAAATGGTATTTCTGTACGAATCGTACTTGCTGGTTTGTAAGGTGGATTTCCCGGGTACGAGTCGTACGGAGAATACGCTCCGTACGACCATTCGTACCCGGGTTTTACAGGATCGGAATCGGCACCTTAATGTAATGTTTTTTTGTTATTTTTAGTACCTTTGCGGGTTGTGGGGTTTATAGGGGAATAGGGTGGGAAGTAAGTTATTAAAAATAATTAATACATTTCTTAAATGAATATTCATTATTTAATTGATTATTATTTATGTTAATTGTATAATTAATATTTTTTTGTTAAGTTTTAGGTGCAGTGTGTGGATTTTGTGGGGGTACAGGGTGGAAAGTAAATTAATTATAAATAATTTATATATATATATAGATATATTTTAACTTTTTATTGATCAAAAGAAAACATGAAGCAGCAGTACAGCAGTACAGCAGTGCACCAAGGTCATGGTATACATATAAATGTCATGAGTTGGTCGACATTCAGGCAATCACATTACAGATCCCCATGCAAAATCACATTGTCCATATCAGATACGTCCCCTCTATATATGTTCCACCCACCCCACTTGCGATCTCATTTTCTGGCGCAATTAATACATGTTTTTGAATTAGTATCAATTATTTAATTGATAATTATTTATGTTAGTTGCATAAATAATATTTTAAGTTTTAGGTGGGGGTTGTGGGGTTTTTAGGAGGATACGGTGGGAAGTAAATTAATTATAACTAATTATAATTAATTATTAATTATTATTAAATATTTGAATGATAATTATTTATGTAAATAGTATAGTTTTTTCTTTTAACTTTGAAGTGTGGGTTCTGTGTTTTGTAGAGGTTTAGGGTGGGACATTAATTAATTACCATTTATAATTTAATGATAATTAATTTGTAATTATTTATAATTATTTGATGGATTATTAATTATGTTAATTGTATAAATTAAACATGCAGGTTGTGGGTTTTGTATGGGTATAGGGTGGGACTAAATAATTATAATTATTTAAAAAGTATTTCTTATGAATAATTATTTAATTGATAATTAATTATGTGTATTATGTAATATATATTTTTGTTTGAGGTGTTTTGTGGTTTTTGTATGGGTATGGGATATGTAGGAAATTAAAATAATTAATAAGGGGTCGATTCCGATTCCGGCCACAAATCGTACCGACCGACACGGACCCGGACCGAAGACTGACCGACACGGACCAGCGCCGTGCGACCCGTGCAGTACGATGCAACGCGTGTGAATTACAACCGACACATACGGAATACAAGCCGTACGACCGAGCCGTAGGGAAAATAGTGATCCGGCCGGAAAACCGACGCGAGTTTCACCGACCGACCCATACCCGCGATGTCCGATACGCGCAGTACATTGCAATGCGTGTAAACCCAGACCGACTCGCACGGAGACCAAGCCGCACGACCGACACGCACAGAAAACCGGGCCCACAAGTAATAGAGATCTCCGCGACCGACGCGTATGAAACACAGAAGATAGTCAGCGTGAACGAGGCGGAGAAGCCTGCACGAGCCAACATCAGCATCCGTTTCCGTCAGAAGAACGTCTCCTTCATGTCTACAAAACCCAAAGGAAAAAAGACAAAAAAGGACCGAACCAGCAATGACAAAGCCAATAAATATCAAATAAAAAAAACCTGGGACAAAGACACACCTGCAACTACAATCACTACCATGATAAACAGGAGACACAGCCAGCAGAAAACACCATCACACAGCAACCACAGACACACTCACAACTCTCACCCATCACACAACTCACACACCATCAGCACCTCATCCAAAAGCACCCACACATACAGCTATCAAAACCGACACTAACCCACCCTCACTTGCACCCTCACAGTCACATCACTCACCACCACCACCCATCACCATGCCCCCAAAGAAGAATCCCAAGTTCACAGATAATGAGTTAGAAGTGCTGGTAGACGAGATCATCAGAGTAGAGCCACATTTGTTTAGTACATTGGTCCAAAGGACCCCCATATCACAGAAAATCAAGATGTGGGCAAGGATTGTGGACAAGGTGAACGCTCAAGCACCAGCAAGGTGCACAAAGGACGATATCCAGAACAGGTGGTATGACGTGCGCAGGAGGGTCAAGAAACTCATCAAAAAAGATCACGCCCTGAGTCAGTGCACCGGTGGTGGACCTCCTGCCAAACCAGTCTACTTCAGGACCTGGGAGGAGAAGGTGCGGGACATCCTACCACCAGGGAGCGTCCATGGTCTAACAGACATAGCAGAGCCTGGTGAGTACACAAACAACATACCCAATATTGTGTGGCAAGGGGACAGTGAAACCATGCAACGCAAGCAAAGCCACAGTAACCAATAGATAATCATCCCAAGATGTGTATGCCAGTCAGACAAACACAATACCTGCCATTTCATAGTGACTTGGAACTGTGTCATGACATGCACCAACCTACAAACAAATAGAGCAAGGCAGTGGCACAAAGCTAAATAAACACTGCCAGACAATTTGCCACCACAAACACACTACCTCACAGTGCAGCTGACTGACAGGAAGGAATAGTGGGGATGCAGGTGAAGTGAGTGTATCCAAAAGCATGATGGGGTTTGTAGTCACAGATAATGCTCCACCTCCTGATTGGCTCATCAAGACCTCTCTGAACCATGCCCACATCACAGGGATTGGAAAATGACTGACAAGATGGCTGACACTGGGTCCTGCTGTGGGGAGCACAAGGCCCTGGTAGGGCTTGTGCGCAAATCAGAAGCAGGACACCACTGACTGACATCCTGAAAGATAACTTGCACGCCCTCCAATGGAAGCACGTTTCATGGTGGAATGTCTGGCCGGGTGGGAAGGAGGACTGACATCTCTGACCATACTTACCAGCATGTGGAGACACCCCATCTCAACACAAACTCCACACAACTCACCGGGTAGAATGCATTGACCCACACCTCTGTGAAATATCAGCAAAAGATACCCCGTACTGGGTGCTGCTGTGTGAAGCACAGGGGCTCTCTTTGGACTTGTAGCCAATCAAACACCAGGATTTCACAGTCAGCCATCTTGCCATTGCTGTCACACCCCCTCACAGGGAAGCAGAGTCAAGAGGGAGGAAGTATGGGCATGATGGAAAGGGGGGTGTAGCCAAGAGTGTGATGGGAGTTGCAGTCACAGACAATCCACACCCACCCACATGGCCCAGCAAGCAAACACTGAACCATGCTCGCCTCACAGGGAATGGGAAGGGACTGACAAGATGTCTGACACTGGGCTCTGTTGTGGGGAGCACAAGGCTCTGCTGGGAAATGGGCAACAACAAACACCAGGACTTCACAGTCAGCCATCTTGCCATTGCTGTCACACACCCTCACAGGGAAGCAGAGTCAAAAGGGAGGAAGTATGGGCATGATGGGAAGGAGGGTGTAGCCAAGAGTATGATGGGAGTTGCAGTCACAGACAATCCACACCCACCCACATGGCCCAGCAAGCAAACACTGAACCATGCTCGCCTCACAGGGAGTGGGAAGGGACTGACAAGATGTCTGACACTGGGCTCTGTTGTGGGGAGCACAAGGCCATGCTGGGAAATGGGCAACAACAATATCAAACTCTGTCAGTGACAAGCGCGAAAAAAACAGTGTACAGGCAGGCATCTGTTCGTACAGTAGAAAATGTCATGTTTGTGAACCATTGATGCCTGTAGAAACATAACTTACATTGTGTGTCTCTTCCAAACACAGGTGGTCCTGGGGACCCAGCACCAAATAAAGAGGATTCCTAGTCCCAGACTCTGGTGGACTCTGAGCTCTCTGGTTTGACTCTGTCTCTGTCCTCTTCGGATGACGACGAACAACATGGCCCCTCCGGAGTGAGTCATCATGCAGCACCAGCAGCATCAACATCTGTACCCCCTGTACCCACGCCTCCAGCATCTGGAAACCGATAGGGTACCCCTGCCAACACGGACAGACCAAGGCCACTGAACACCCACTGCACAGGGACACAGGATCCCCTGGAAGCAACAGCAAACACCACCAGAAACACCACCCAAGGGGTCCCAGTGTCACCTGTGCGTCCCGCCGCTGGTCCTGCCTGTGTGGATAGGGGTGCTGGGAGGGGTGGGAGGCAGAGGGCGCGCCTTGCAGAGGAGTCTGGACTGCATGATGACCCCCAACTGGCACGCATCATAGATGAGTACCAGGATAGCACCAGAGGATTTGGCCAGGTAGTGGGGATCCTCAAGGACATACAACAGGAGCAGGCTGCCCACCATGCCCGGATGGAGGCAAAGTGGGATGCCATTACTGCGGTGCATCGAGACATACTCCAATGCCTCTGTCAGTTCAACACAAACCTGTCCACACCTCCCTGTGTGGCCACAACATCTGTTGCTACACCATCTGCCAGTGCCACAGGGAGGGAGGAGGACTCTGGCGGACAGTCCCCTGCACCGCAGAGGCCTGCACCTGAGGATCCCCCCCCAAGAAGAAGAGGGGTCATCCGAAGAAGGACATGTGAGAGGCAGATGTCCCAGCACATCCCCCAGGGCCTCTAAACCTGTTCTGGACAATGTTTTTTGTGCGCAACCCGTTCACCTTCTTCAATCACACACAACTCGCCCCCATGACATGGAGGGTTCATGTTGGTCCAATGTAGCAGATGACTGTGGACTTTACTCTGGACATTTCATCTACCAGCCCTTCCAACTCTAATGTGAACTTTGGATTCCAAAACCAATGTGCAGCACCCACCATCCTGTGCACTTTCCTCACACATGTTCAAAAATAAACTCACCAGTACACCATACTTGCCTCTGTTGTGATTCCAACTTGTCATGTGTCATGGAGATGTCGATCTGCTACACAACACAGTGCATGCCAAATACTGCAACAATGTGACCAATGTTAGGTGAGTCATGGTGATGTGACACATGTGAGGGAGACACACCACTATGGCAACACAACACATACTCACCATGGCCATGTTACTCATCCCACACAATGATGTTGACCTGAAACACATAGGTACGCCCAAACACAACCCCTATCCACTGCCATTGATAACAAGTCCACATGTAAGGTAAGCAAATGACACTCAGATGTGGGAAGACAGACAACGCACCTAACAAAGCATAGCACAGGTTCATTACACATCAGCAACATGTTTATTCAAAAATAGTCACACGGTCACAGAGTGTCTGAGACTTGTAGTCCAGGGGTGTGTGGCACATCACTTGATGTCAATTGACTACTCCCACACTGGTGTCAGATTCTGGGTGTTGGGGGTCAGTGTTGACCAAACAACAGGCAAATTACTCTGTGAAGGACAGACACAAGACACAGTCAAAAGCACAGCAGGAGTGGAGAGAAATGCAATACACATGCACAAAACATGTCACAAGAAACCTACACAGAAACAAGTTAGCAGTACTACCCTATTGTGGAGTACACACCACCTGATGTACACATCACTGCACGCATACAGTCAAGTGGCACACAGACACACTCATACAGCAACAGAGCAGCCACAACACTTTCCAGGCTAACTCCATACATTGACATAACAACCCTGGAAACTCATATTCAGGTGAAGAAGTTGTTGATGAGCTGTTAGCGGACGTCACCCTCATCCTCATCATCACTGGCATGGTGGCCCAGGCCAGGATCCTCCACAGGTGGCGGAGGTTGGTCATCGTCATCCTGGATGAGAGGCACCTTCTTCTGCACTGCCATGTTGTGTAGCATGCAGCATAAAAGGATTATTTTGCACACCTTTGCAGGCTCATTTGGGAGGGCCCCTCCGGTCTTGTCCAGGCAGCGAAAGCGGCTTTTTAGGAGGCCGAATGTCTGCTCAATCACCCTCCTGCTCCGACCATGTGCCTCATTGTAGCTCATCTCGGCTGGTGTCACAGGGTTCCTGAGGGGTGTCAGCAACCACGGCATGTTGGGGTATCCGGAGTCACATACACACAAAAAAATGAACAAGTAGCTGAGTTTTGTAGGAGTGCGGAATACAACATTGACAAAGACACACAATGATAAACAGTCAGTACACACCGACAAGCCAGGCACGCTGATCTGGAATCTGTGACATCAGCGCTGCAATGTGACTATTCCTCATTATGTAGGCATCGTGTGATACACATGTCTGCAAGACATACCATCAGAGCATTGAACGAGTGGAAATGTTTCCTGTTACGGTATGCCTGCTCATGTGCCTGTGGTGGTATCAGGGCCACATATGTTCCATCAATAGATCCGATGACGTTCGGCATCCTCCCCAGTGTATAAAAGGCATCCTTTATTTCAGAAAGTTCAGCGGGGCTAGGGAATTTGATGTACAGGTCAAGGAAATGCAATATCCCCTCCAAGACACCGCGTAGCACATGACTAAACATAGTTTGCCACATCCCACCTGCTGTAGCCACAGTGTACTGGAAGGTACCAGTAGCAAAGAAGTGCAGGGCTGCCATCACCTTCACCTCTGGGGTCAGTGCTGTAAGGTATGTTCGGCCAGATAGCAGATGTGACGCCAACTGCTCCGCCAACTCCTTAATCAGTGGCCTGGTGAAGCGGTACCGTCGGATGCAGTTGCGTTACTGCATGGTTTGAAGGTCTGGGAACAGTCGATGGACAGCTTGTGCCCTGCAGAACAGAGAAGAACAAAGGAAGATTGTCGGTTCATCCACCCATGTGGCCATGACCAGGCTCAATATCACATGATACATCATGACATTACACAATGTACTGAGTTGTGTGCTGTTGGGCATGGACACATATGTCACCTACATGACCATCACCTCACATCTCAATTCAACATGACCACATAAGTTCCATGTAGTGCAATGGCCAATCATTTGGCTGTGTCACTCGACCTATGTACTGCTGTGACGTTACAAACACACACCACAGTGACAAGTGAGGGCTGATGTCTCACAGGCATCACAGATCTTTGCCATGCAGATACCCAGGGTCCCTGTATTGCCACATCGACACTGGCATGGTCATGGCGTATCATGTACACACCACAAGGCAAGCGTGAGTCCCACAGGTAGTGGCCACTGTTGTCCCTGCAGGCCCTACATGTACGTCTCTTAGACACACACACACCATCAAGGTTGCTGCATATACCACATGGATGTGGAGACTGTCTCCCATTGGGCACATTTGATCATACACATCTGAGACACAACATGCACACAGACTGTAGATGCACATCTGAATTGTGGCTACAGGTCTCACTGTGACATACATGCCATCACCCCCAGGACTCAGGGTGTATGTGACATATCCTAAACATATCCAACCTACAACTGTGTCTGTGACTCATTCCCATTACTGTACATTTGCACATCACAGCGGTAATGTGCACAACACACAAAGGATTCTGCCCCCATGTACACGTGCACAGCCTGGAAGTGGCTGAACAAAAGTGCCACCCAACAAACAAAATGTTGCCCCCCCAACACACACTATGTGGCCAATGCTGTAGTGTGGTAGGTGTGCGCAGGTGTCCCTGGCAAGTAATTGTGTGTTTAATCCGTCAAATAGTCACACCAATGAGGTCCGACGAGGGTGACAATGCGTACGCATTGCACGGTTCATGACCGAGCCGTGCGTAAGCTTTGCCATTGACTGCAATAAGGTCCGACGCGGGTGACAATGCGTACGCATTGCACGGTTCATGACCGAGCCGTGTGTAAGCTTTGCCATTGACTGCAATAAGGTCCGACGCGGGTGACAATGCGTACACATTGCACGATTCATGACCGAGCCGGGCGTACGCTTTCTCATTGACTGCAATGCAGTCCGACGCGGGTGACTATCATGCATGTGCGTCGGGCAGGCATGGTCCGAATCGTATGGAGACGAGTGGATGTGTATTTTCAAAAATACGCGTTGTACAGTCATTTGACCAAGCCGGGCGCACCCATTGGTTCGGGACTGTCATGGAGACGGATGCGGATTCAAAACTTGTACGAGTTGTGCGCTGGAAATTTAGTTGGATGCCTACAACAATGTTGCAATTTCTAGTGTTTCATGAAGGTGAAGATTTGAACGATGCGGAAGATGTGTATGAGTCTTACATTTCCATGGATTGGCGAGATTCATAGAATGCAACCGTTTTGGACTTATCACTGGGGACACATGGCACAGAGTCTGCCTCAGCAGCACAGATATAAGGCTGGCTGGCCCCCAGGGAGCTCACTTGCCTGCATTACATGCTATTGGACCACATCCCTGCTACCACTGCTGCTGTCTCTGCATCCTCTGGCTCCTGCTATGGCACGTACTCTGGAGAGGGTCCCAGCCTTCACTGAGGAGGAGAACCAGGCCCTGCTGGACGGGCTCCTTCCGCAGTACAGCAAGCTGTATGGCAAACCAGGGGAGTAGGTGAGTGTGCAGTCCACTGCCTTCCTAATTGTACATGTTGTATGACTAAGAGTACTAGCAGTGTGTACACCAGTTGCAAGCATTCTCACTGACTACTTTCATCACCCAAAGTGTGTAGGGACATGTAATGAACAGGTGTTCTGCTGCTAAAGTGCATTAGTGCAAGCTTAAACTTCCCAGGCATTGTTAACATGTCAGACATGCAAGTTATTTGTCATTTCCCATGGTTGCACTACCTGTGTAACTCATTTTCCTTTGTGATGATGACATATATATCCAAATGTGTGCAGCACAAATATGGGGCATGTGTGTTAATGTATTTTTAACTTTGTCATCCTCACAGGTTGATGCCCACCAGAACCAGGAGATATGGCTGACCATCGCCCGGGCAGTTCGTTCGGTGGGGGTCTACAAGCGCTGGATCCGCAACTGCCAGAAGAGGTGGCAGGACCTTCGGGGCTGGAACAGGAGGATCGCTAGAGTCCAGCTGAAGCTGTCACCTCCACGCAGGAGGGGCGGACACCGGACCCTAACCCCCCACATGCGCCGGATCCTGGCGGTGGTCTTCCCGGACCTGGATAGGCAGCTGAAGGCCAGACAGCAGCAAGGAGGGGGTAAGTCCATGCCTAATCTGTGTACTATGTCTGACATGCTAATTGCAGTCTTTTGGCCTGGTCACACTTCCACATTACGTAGGTCTTGTAGTCCAATACTCAGGTCCCTCAATTGTGTGATGCACCCTCCTCATCTGTTCCACAGGTGTGGCCTCTACAGTCTGTTGCTTGTGTCACTAGGGCACTGTGTCCCTGCAGTCAGCTATGGTTCAGCTTCCGGACAGCATCTGTTACCGTGACTCTGGTGTGTGTTTCATGGGTGTGTCAATTGTTTACCCAATGCCTGGGATATGACATGTGATCTGTGTGTGCCCTTGATATGTGTTCCAATTACTGGTCTGACTCACCACATGTGGCTGGGGTATTTCAAACAAACCCATGCAGCAGGGGACTCCAATTTGTGGGCCTCAGGAGTATGTATATAAAGTATGTCACACTTGCTTAGCCACCTGACTACTGTCCAGGGCCAAACACTGTTTCACGTAGACCTGGGCATTCATGCCTCCTCAAGGGCATTTAGAAACACTATGTAATCCCACTCCTGTGTATCAACTTACAGGTTGTGCTTAGTGACATGTGCCTTCAGGTGTCTGCCTCTGTGTCATTATGACGTGGCTTCCTGTTACATACAACTGGGGTGTCCATGATTTTGAGGGTCAGCAGGACATCTGAGATGTGACTGTGAGAGACAAGACCTGTGTGACATATAAGTGTGTGATCATCTGACAGCGCACAATGGTGTATGCAACTGTGTACTTCAGGCATCTGGGTTACATGCACGGCATACTGTGATGTGCTAATGTACAGAGAGTTGTGTTTGCAGAGACTCATATGTCTGATTTGCATGATGTGGGGTCTTCTGGGTCCTGGATATGTTGTTTGCAGGGGAGGGGCAAGTGCACTTGTCATCTGCAGAGTTAGCTTTACCCCTGAGCTATGATTGTGACACAGTACATACTGTTGTTGTCTGGATGCCCTGCCCCTGTGACAGGAGACAGTGTTGACTGACTTTCCAGGCATGCCAGTGCCATAGCATTTAACTTGCTATGAGGGATCCTGCATTGTGTTCAAGTGTGCACCATGCACCCCATTGTGGCATTGACTATCAGGACATGAGAACATCATAGTGTGTGTTGCTGGCATGCATCACAAGCATGTGAAATGAGTCTCTGCCCATCCCTTCATCCGGACACCTGTACTGAGTCAGTGGCAAGAGATGTGCTGTGTGTATAGTGACATACTCCTACATGTTCACTTGCATGTCCAACTAATGTGTGGGTGGAGCATGCCGGGACATTGAGGTATTAGCATCCAACATGCAACAGACATATGGGTGAAAGTCAAGGAGGGATATGTGTGCCATGGTTGATGTTGAGAATGACAATTGGCTTATTCTAAACAGTGTTGGCACTTTGAGCAGTGTTCAGCTGATGATGCCAGGGCTTGCGGTGTGATGTATTCACTGTGGTGTGTGCAGTCAGTGCAGGTGACTGATGTTGTTCTCTTTCTTCCTATTCCTATCCAGATACATCCACGGCCACAGGAGGGGACAGCTCCACAGACCAGGAGGAGCCACAGAGCCTGACAGGCACAGAAGGAGAGGAGTGGGGGGGACCCAGTGGCACGGAGGGTGAGAGGAGCCACACTGAGGAGTCGTCAGCACCATCCACCCCAGCTGAGGGCCACAGCAGCTCTGAGGATGACTCCCTTGTGGAGGCGTGTGTCAGCAGCCACCAAACCCCATCTAGTGAGGCCGTCCCCGCCACCGCCCCCCATCAGCTCCCATCCCAGAGGTCCGTGGAGGCTCCTGTGTTCGGGAGCATGTCTCCTTTGTGCCAGGCACCGCACCCCCTGCACCTGTGTCCCCTGCTGCCCTGAGTGAGGAGTCTTTGGACTTACTTAGACAGATCCATGTAGGGCAGACATCGATGTTGAGTGTCCTCCATGCACACACCACTCTGTTGACGCAACTGCTGTCGTTCATGGAGGGCATTTCATCGGGCATGTCTGCCCTACAGAGGACCAATCAGTCAGTGGCCTCCTTCCTGATGGCAGCAGTGTCCCTCCTCCAATAGTCCCGCACCCCTCCTAACCCTGCACCACCCACAATTCCTTGTACCCTACCTGTCCCAAGCACACACACACCTGCACATTCTCACAAAGCCACAGACGCAGGCAGCACACAAATACCCAAACCAAGGGCTAGACGTGCACACAAGCAAGCGCAGGGGACTGATACCACACTCATAGGGGCTGGTTTGCAGACACACACACAGTTATCCACAACCACTCCGCAGTCCTCCGATAACTCTCCCTCCCAGCCCCCTTCCCTTGCCTCACCTGCAACCCCATCTCCACAGAAGCTCTTCCTCTGTGACCTTGGCCTCTTCCCCACCAACCCAGCAGATCCAGATTACAAGGGGAAGAGGAAGTCCCCACACACAGAGGATAGTGCCCCTCACACCCGGAAACCCTCCCCCAGGCACAGTCAGACTGAGGCCCCCACCCACAAGTCCCCCTAGAGCCGGAAGAGCAAGACCCCACCGCAGCCACGCAGCTCAAAGACAAAGTCTCTGTCCTCCATCCCCCAGGCGACCACTCCAGAGGTTCCCCCGCCACACCCTGCTCCAGGTTCCCCCACCCACGGATACACCATCCCCAAAATGCTGAGGCCCTCCCCCCACCACTTGCTCCTCCACACCCGGTCAGATGGTTAGTGCCACTGATGTGGGGACTGTGTCCCCCCCTCTGTCCTGCTGACCTCACCTGCACCCCCGCTCACATGGATTTAGGCTCGGCAGTGGAGTCCACGACCACCCCGTCTGACTTGGGCATTGCAGTGGGGACCCAATCCACTCCATCTGACCTGCCCACTGAAGTTGTGCCGGCACCCACCCCATCTGACTTGTGCCCCACAGTTGTGACTGCACCCACCACTTCAGTCAGCTCCACTGCAGTTGCAAGTTACTCTCCTGCACCCACCACCCCTTCACTGCCTCCTTCTGCTGCGCCCTGATACTGTCCCTGCGGTGCCTGGCCTGCCCCCATGTATGCCCCTCCGAGGGGATGTCCCCTGTCCTTACCAGTGCAGGCAAGCAACGTGTGACAGTTGTCACCCAAGTTCACTCCTTGTCATTTGATATTGGACTGGCAATTGGCCTCTTGTTTGAAAGGACGTTTACATTTTCATATGCTGAATAAAGCTTTTTTGTTTATCCTTGTGAACTTGAATTAGCTGTACATTAGGTTGATGATGTTTAGCATGCCCTTGCACCTGTAATGCTTTGTTTCCAATGTTGAATACTGAGGTGTTGATGTGAGGTACTCCATGTGGTCCATGAGATATGTATCCTATTCTGGTCGGTATCCATGTCATCCTTTGCAGCTAACTGGGTGTGTCATGATCAACAATTTGTGGACATCTCTGTGAACATTTCATTTGCATGGTCACATCTGTAGCTTGCACCCATGCACATATGATGTGCTTCCCATTGTCCTATTTGTCTATTTCCCTGACTTTGGGCGCATCTCCACTGGACCTACAGGTATGGGCATCATTGGTATAGGAGCAAATGGGTCCTCTGTGCAACTTGCTGTACATATGTGTTGAGTATGTGCAGATGACTTAGGGGAGACTCACGTACCCAGGCTGTTGTGACCAGAGCCTTCATTGTGTGGTATCTGATGTCTGACTGACCAAGTGTTCTGCTGACATGAGTGAGATGTGCTGTGACTATGTTTGGCACAGCTGGGCTTCCACAGGAGTTGGGTCCCCTCAGGCTATGTCACGGATATGTTGTTCCGTGACATAACCTGGGCCCATGGTGTGTGTTGTGTGAGCATGTGTGTGTGTCCACATCCCTTTTCATACACAGGCAGTGTTCCCTTGATATTTTCCTGTTGTTTATGCTTGCTGAGTGGTACTGTGTTCATCCTACAACTTTGCCATGGGCTACCAGATGTATGGGTGCGTGACACACTACTGTTAATTGGTGTTTCATCATTGGGATTTTTCAGTTCTTAGTTGTGGTGATGTTGTCGGACGCAGATGGGACACAGTCAGGGGTCCCCAAGGCACTTGTTAGTTCGCAATATCATGTAGTTGTCCCTAGGTGATGCCTTTCAGTTATTGAGACATGTGTATGTGTGTGTGTGACTGCTCCCACTTGTCCGGTTCAGGGCTGCAATGTTTGCAGGTGTCAGCATGTATGCCTTGTTGTTCTCCTTGGCTTCTGCATTGTCCTGGGACTGTGCGAGGTACTCTGAAGGTTACGTGAGCTTTGATATCATGGCCAGGTACCGCATACTGGGCAGTATGTCTGTCATTCACCAGGGTTGTGAACTGTCCTTGTGTGATGAGTCTGTGCACCTTAGTTCCTCCCAACATTCCTGTGTTTGTCATGGGTGCATGTGCAATGTCACCTGTCCATGTGGGCTTCACAGATGCACAGTGTTGCAGTTCAGGGTGTGTGGTGTTGAGGGTGGACTGATGTAAATGTTTGCATGGATGGGCCCCTAGCTCCCGTTTGTCCATGGATGATGGGCCATGCTGAGTGATTTGTGTTTGTGTAGATGTGATGTACGTTTGTGGCACAGGACACATGTCTGGTTTTCACAGTTTGTAAGACATCTACCTTTTTCATCACAGTGGAGATGTCATGCATGCTTGTGTCACCCCAATGTCTGGTCCCTGGGGGTGGTGCTGTTGTTTGTCAGTCTCTTGCTGTGTTAGTTTGTGTTCCTTCCAGCTTGTGTCACATGTGTCTATTGTGCTCCCTCTCATCTCACAATGCCTGATTGCCCACTAAGGGTGTCCCAGTGATGGTTTACTTTTGTATGGCACTGTGTCCACATCTGTGCACCTGTGGTTCAGCCCCCCTCACGTTTTGTGTAGTTGCCTGGGGATACTGAGACACACACACACATGTTGTGTCAGATGTGCAGTGTGAGGTTGCTTGTTTGTGTTTGTGCATCTGCATCAGTGCATTGATATTGCTGTTGTGGGCCATTGTCTGGATGCTGTTTCTGTGATTTTCCCTGCTGTCCCTGTGAGTCATTACATCATTCTGCACATTCATCCTGCTTGTTAGGTGCCATTGCTGGCATGGAATGGGAGTTTGTGACCTGACACCTACAGTCTACACTTCTGCTTTTGTGTCATTGAACACTGTATGCATTGTCAGCCCCCATGTGTGGTGCTTGTCTGCACATGGCCGAGAGTATGTTTTGTTTTCACAGCACTATTAGCCTCACCACATCTCTGTGGGTATTGGACACAACCACTAGTTTGCCCCAAAAGTGTTTCATGTGTTGGGAGCAGGAATCATACATGCTGTTTGGCATTTGCAGCTTTGACCATGACGACACTCACCTTTTGGTCACTGTGATGAGGAGGGGGGGTTTAGACCCCATCACCACACTGTTCGACATTTGCTGCAGTTTGGAACCCCACACTTAACTTTTGTTCTACACAGTGAGGGGTTGTTATTTTTACATTGAGACAGTGCTATAGTGATGCTTTCCTTGTGTAGGCCACACTCATTTGTTGGTCACACATGTGCTGTTAGTTACATTGTATGTTCGAAGTAATAATCACTGTTGTGGGCATTTGTCACAGACTACACACTGTTGTCATAATGTTAGGGGGGATGTATTTTGCTGACATACCTAATGTTGGAGTATGATGGATGTGTGGCGTATCACCCATCCTATGGGTGGGGGTGGCAGGGGTGATGGGCAACAGGTCCCCTATGAGTGGGGGTGGCAGGAGTGATGGTCAACAGGTCCCCTACGAGTGAGGGTGGCAGGGGTGATGGGCAACAGGTCCCCTATGAGTGGTGGTGGCAGGGGTGATGGGAAACATAAGCCCTATGAGTGAGGGTGGCAGGGGGGATGGGCAACAGGTCCCATATGAGTGGGGGTGGCAGGGGTCATGTGCAACATAAGCCCTATGAGCAACAGGTCCCCTATGAGTGGTGGTGGCAGGGGTGATGGGAAACATAAGCCCTATGAGTGGGGGTGGCAGGGGTGATGGGCAACAGGTCCCCTATGAGTGGGGGTGGCAGGGGTCATGTGCAACATAAGCCCTATGAGTGGGGGTGGCAGGGGTGATGGGCAACAGGTCCCCTATGAGTGGGGGTGGCAGGGGTGATGGGCAACATAAGCCCTATGAGTGGGGGTGGCAGGGGCGATGTGCAACATAAGCCCTATGAGTGGGGGTGGCAGGGGTGATGGGCAACAGGTCCCCTATGTGTGGGGGTGGCAGGGTTGATGGGCAACATAAGCCCAATGAGTGGGGGTGGCAGGGGTGATGGGCAACAGGTCCCCTATGAGTGGGGGTGGCAGGGGTGATGGGCAACATAAGCCCTATGAGTGGGGGTGGCAGGGGTGATGGGCAACAGGTCCCCTATGAATGGGGGTGGCATTAGTGATGGTCAACATGAGCCCTAGGGGTGGGGGTGGTAGTGGTGCTGGCCATACAACCCCTATGATGGCCTGTTGTTAGTGGCCAGGATGTGGATCCCCTGTGTGTGTGTGCCATTTTGCGGGTACGTGTCGTTTGTTTGTGTGGTAGGTGTCTGTGCCGTCCGCGTCTGTTCCTGATCCGGTCATAGATGTAGAGTACTGGTATGACCTGCGCGATGGGATTCATGATGTGTTCACCTCCTACACGCTGCTTGTTGCTCCATCTCGTACCAGTTGCAAGCTGGTCCGTCTCGTAGCCGTGGATTGAGTTGTGGCGCGAATTGTAGCTGATATGCTTCTTTTCCGGATCATGTGACGTGCCATACGTGGCGACCCGTCCGGCGCATAGGAAGTACTCATCGTACTTGTCAGGGCGGAAACTGCTATGGATACTGCTTCCGGGCGACTCGGTTCAGCGTTAGGAGTTATGGCTTGGACAGAGAATGGAGCTTGAATCACAGCCTACGTATCGGTCGGGTTTTTGGCAGTTATGCGCATCGTACTACATCAACAGGACGGACCGGCTACGGGTACGTGTCGGTCGCAAGGTAAGGCTACGGACAGCTCTCGGAGAGCTGTCCGACCCGGATCGAAATCGACCCCTAAATGTTGTTACTTTTTTATAATTATTTAAATGATAATTACTTACGTAAATATGTAATTAAAATATTGTTTAGGCTATATGTGTGAGTTGTTTTTGTAGGGGTAAAGGGTGGGAAGTTAATTAAATATAATTAATTTATTCTTATTTAATTAGTAATATTAAGTGTTTAATTGAATTATAATTATGTAAATTCTTTAATTTTTATATTTTAATTTATATTTTAGGTGTGGGTCATTTTGTACGGATAAAGGATGGAAAGGTAATTACATGTAATTGTTTTATTAGTAGTTAATTAGCATTAATATTTTCATAGATAATTAATTATGTAAAATGTGTAAATATTATACATTTAAATATATATTTTAGATGTATGGAGTGTAGCTTGTAGAAGTATAGAGTAGAAAGTTATGTCAGTAATAAAACTAAAAAGACTGTAATTAATTATTGAATGTGTTAATTGTGTTATACTTTTTAATTGTAAATAAATACTATATTTATTAGTTGTTATTATTTTGATAATAGATTTTGGTATTTTCAAAAAAATAATATTTTTATTAATTTATAATATGACTGGAGTGGGAATAGTAAATGTTACTCCTCTGCAGTCCAACACTTTCCCTACGATTGCACTGACTTGAGTGGGAAAAGAAAATGTTTTCCCTCCCCAAACCAACACTTTCCTTACTGTTGCACTGACTGGAGTAGAAATAGTACCTTTTATCCCTCCACAATCCAACACTTTCCCTACTGTTGCACTGACTGGAGTGAGAATAGTAAATTTTACCCCTCCGCAATCCAATGCTTTCCCTACTGTTGCACTGACTGGAGTGGGAATAGTACATTTTTCCCCTCTGGAATCCAACACTTTCCCTACTGTTGCACTCACTGTAGTATGATTTGTAAATTTTACACCTTCTGAGTTTGAAACTTTGTCTACTATTTATAAGTCGTAGTGGGTATAGTATATGTATTCATTTTAACATTTTGTAGTTTACTTTGTATTGTTTAAACATATATTCATATGTTTTAAATTAAAATATTTATAATTATTTATGTATTTAATATTTTATTTATTTTTAGTAAATTCAACATTTTTATTTTGTTTGAGTTTTTCATTTGTTATTCAAATGGTTTGCTTTTAAATATTTTATGTTATTTGATATATGTATTTATATTTATTTTTTGTTATTACATTTAAAAAAGTATTAAAAATAATATAAAATAAAAATATTAATTTTGTTACATTTTAAATTAGGTATATGTAAATACAAATATGTATATTGATATATATGTTTGTTTTAATTTCTTTAAATAATGATAATTGCTATATTTTTTAAAACAATTATTAATTATAGTTTATTTTCATTACATTAGTATTTTTATTTAATTTAATTAATGTTTATTATTAATATAAATTTAAACATCAATATTTTTGACAACTATATTAGTGAAAACTATATTCGTTTACATTTTTTGTCATTTTAATTATCAGTTTAGGGATTCGATATTTTTAAATTCGCTATTCTTGATTTGATATTTTTGTATGTTGATGTTTTTTGACTCGATATTTTAACTGTGAACCTTGCAAAAATACTAGCCAACCGCCTGTCCCTACATATGACATTTCCGGTACGCCCAGATGAATCTGGCTTTGTCCCAGTGCAATCGTCGTCACATAATTTAAGGACATTCTTTTCGTTCCTGCAGGATATTAATCCAGATCTCGCTGTGGTGGCGGCCTTTCTCGATGCCACCAAAGCTTTTGATTTCCTGGAAAGGGATTATTTGATGGTGGTGCTCTGTCGAATGGGGTTACCCTCTTTGTTCCTAACATGGATTGCACTTCTTTATTTAAGGCATACGGTGAAGGTTAGAATTAATCTCATATAATCCAGGCCATTTGCAATTTCTTCACACGTTTGATTGTGTTTGATTGTGTTTGACCTTATACTGATATATGTATGGCATACTTTCTGAAAACTTCAGTAAAGACATTTTCACACACAAACAAAAGAAGCCTGTGATGGGTGACATTAAATGTCAGCACACCAAAAAAAAAAAAAAAGTCTGCTTAAGGGGTGGGCTTTCTTTAGTTGCCTATCACACTTAAAACTCAAAACACATTCTGGCTATCAACCTCCCAGCTCAGTTTAGCTTGATCTTGCCGCCTTCACAGAAGTTTGCGATGCAGTCCATTTTAAAAGACAACTTAATCCCAATAGATTATTTTAATTAGTGGCTTGAGATGATTAAGGTAGTAGCACTTATTTTTTTTTTCACCACATATTTTATTGTTGATATCCAATACAGCACCGAAGTGTGAAAGAGCACTTCGTAGATATAGCAAAAATAACCAGTGAACGGAGCAACATTTTGAGGAATAATAGCAAATTAATTCCAAACAAAACATATCAGAAAAAAGATAATAACCACAAAAAGGAGGAGCCGGAGAAAAGAGAAAAACGAAAGAAAAGGAAACAGAATAGCTTCAAATAGAGAAAAGATGGTCCCATCATCTACATTCAAGAAGACTTTCAATTCTACATACATGTCAAACAGTGGGTATCATGGTAGTGGTTCTTCAGCATCGGACGGGGGGGGGGAGGCTCGAGTTACAGGCCTCTATAGTCCGCCCATCGTTTACAGATTTAGTAATGTTTACCGGGGCAGCCTCTTGTCTCAAAGACCGGGAGTTCTAAGCCCATGCAAAAATCTAGCCCTTTCTTCGATATTCCAAGCGATGGTGGGCATTCTTCTTTCCAGACCCGGGCAATATCCTGTTTAGCAAGTGTAAGAGCCAAGAATAGGAGGTGTCGCTTGTATCTATTCCCACCTATATCTTCTGTAATATGTAGTAGAGCAAGTCCCAGTGAGGGGGTGATGGTCCACCCCAAGACCTATGATGTCAATGTGAACACCCCCTTCCAGAACTTAGATAATGCTGGACATGACCACACAGTATGAAGAAATGTGCCCTCTTGGGATTTGCAGTGCAGACAGTGTGGGAATGCGATAGTCTATGACTGATATAATAGGCTCTATACAGGTATTTGAACTGAATGAGGCACAGGAAAGCCACAATAGGTGCGCAGCGTGGGGACTCCAGAGCCTCCACGCAGTTGTCTTCTTCCAGGGGACCCAGATCCATCTGCCAAGTCTCTCTAGTTTTAGACAGTGTGGTGGGGGTGTTGTTGATAAGTGTACGGTAGATCTTAGTAATCTTGTGATCTCCCAGGTCACCCATAAAAACCTTTGCTTTAATGGGGTTGAATTTGGGGATTTCCGTCAGGTGGGACAAGTATGAGGTAAGGGCATGTCTGAGTTGGAGACAGCGATAAAATTGCACACGGGGCATGTGGTATTCTGTTTGTAGGTCAGAGAAGGACTTAAGGGTGCATCCACGCACCACTGCCCCCACTGTATCGATCCCAATGGCCACCCAGCCCCTGAACCCGGACAAGTGTGTTAGCTGTAATAATTGGCAATTATTCCAGAGTGGGGTCTCCCTGGTCAGTTTCCCCCACCAGCCCATCTGGCGGAGCCCTGCCTTCCAGATCCTGAAAATCGTGGATGTGGCAGGTGGTAATGCACAAAGTAATGTCGCTGAATAAAGGACCATGTGAAGGGCATTGTCTCCCAATAGCCACCGTTCAACCACGTAAGCCGGGTCCCGACAGTCGCCATACCACCAATCATTGAGAATGAGCAAATGGGAGGACATATAATATGCTTGAATATCTGGGATGGCCACTCTGCCTGTGTAAGTGGACTGAAAGCAGGTCTTCAGAGCTACCCGTGCTGCACCCCCCCCCCCAGAGGAAGCGGGCTAGAATTGCATTCAATTGGCGGAACCAAGTAGGTGTTATTGGATAGGGATGATTCTGCAGCTGGTATGGGAGACGGGGGAGGGATATCATTTTAAAAATGGCTGATCTGCTAAACAAAGTCAGCGGCAGGTGTGACCATACTCGTGTCTGATCTCTCACTAGGGCCCACAGGGGGGCGAGGTTCTTATCCCACGCCAAGGTCGGTGACAAAGAGAGATAAACTCCGCCCCGGTTCATATAGAGGCCCGAGGTTTCACCAAAAATCTGCATAATGCGGAGAAGGCGCGGACCGGTCCGAACCAGATCGGTGAGAAAGAAAAGGACATCATCTGCATATAGCGCAATGAGATCGGAGACACCCAGAGCCCACTCAAGCCACGCATCTGTGTATCTATTCGTATCCAAGCCGCGAGAGGTTACATGGCTACGGCGAAGAGATAAAGAGAGAGCGGGCAGCCTTGACGGATTCCTCGCCTGACAGGGAAGCCACCAGAGACTGAGTCTGTCACGCGGACTGAGGCCGTTATATCTGTGTAGAGCAAGCGAATATACCGAAGCAGCCAAGGGCCGATGTCGAGGTGATTTAGCAGGGCAAAGAGAAATGTCGAGCTAAGGGAATCGAACGCCTTGTTCATATCTGCCAACAGGAGTGCGGCTGGAGTACCAAGCTTGTCAACCACGGCGATGGCATTATGGGCATGCCTAATGTTGTGGCGCGTGGCATGGTGTGGCATAAATCCTGCCTGGTCTGGATGGATCAGCTCCGTAATATATGGGACTAAACGATTAGCAATCACTTTAGCCAGTGGCTTAGCCTCCACGTTGAGTAAAGAAATCAGGCGATAGGACGAGAAGTGCTCTGGTGGACGACCAGGCTTCAAGAACACGACGATCTCAGCGTGTGGCCAATCGGGTGTTTGCATTCCCAGGAAGCCTCCAGGGCCGCTAGATAAGGTTGCAACAACTGGGTGTGATATTTTTAGAAGAACTCACATGGGTGGCCATTCGGGCCATGTGCCTTTCCCACCTAAATAGCCAATAGTGCAGGTAGGAGTTCATTTGTGAACAAGGGAGCGTCCAGCGCATCCCATGCCGCATTGGACAGAGCGTGGGAGGAAAGTCGTCAATACATTTCTGCACCATGGCCACAGACAACACCTCATGAGGGGCGTAGAGGTCTGTGAAGTAGGAGGCAAAACTGTTGGCAATGGCAGACGGTTCTGTAAGTGCCGTCCCATCCGGCCCATGTATACTTGGGAGCACCTGGGGGCGCAACGCCTGCTGACATTGGCGATGCAAAAGCGCACTCGATTTGTCACCCCATTGGTAGATCCAACTACGAGTGGCAAGCCAATAAAGGTGAGCTTCGTTGATGAGCCCGCTGGTGTATGTCTGCTGCATCATCTGCAAGCGCCTACGCGCAGCATGTCCTGCTGCATCTCTACTAACACGCTCCAAATCAAGTAATAGTGCTTCGATGCTAAGTAGTTTGTCCTGTCGCAGCCGCCACTGGGCAGTACAGAAGGCAATGTCTTCGCCACGGAGGGTTGGCTTCATAGCCTTCCATAGAGTGACCGGGGACTCAGCCGTGCCGGTGTTAATTGTGAAATAGTCTGTTAAAGACGTAAGTATATGTGTCCTTCATTTCTCATCCCGTAGTGGCCATGACGACAAATGCCACCGGAAGAGGGAGCGCCTAAGATCAAGGGATAGAAGAGTGGATACAGGGGAATTATCTGATAAGCCCCTAGGAAGAATTGTATCTTCAAGCAGTCTATGTGTGTGTGTCTCCGAGAGGAAGACATAATCTAGGTGTGAAAAAGAATCATGAGCGTTGGAAAATAGGTGTATGCATGTAGATTGGGATGTATAGTCCTCCATGTGTCCACCCACCCCAGGCTGGGAACCAGGGGCCGTAGTTTGGAATCCGGAGGCTCCGTGGTGCGAGCCGCGGCACGCCATCTATCCTGTACTGAGGACATGACATCATTCCAGTCTCCTCCAACCACTGTCATCGCCGACGGGAGATCAGTCCAGAGTACCGTCAATTTCTCAATCAAGGACCACGAGAGAGGGGGAGGAGCATATACACTACCTAGGACAATGAGCTCACCATATAATGTCCCATAAATTACAATAAATGTGCCCTGTGGATCTGACCACGTGCGGCTATGGACGAAGGATTGCTACTCCACGGGAGCCTCTCGTAAAACCTGCATAGTACGTGCGTGCAAACCCAAACCGTCCCAGACAGGGTGCCTTAGTGCCTGTCAGATGCGTCTCCTGCAGAAAGAGCACCCCCACCTTATGTCGCTTAGCCTGGCGCAGGACAGTACCCCATTTGATCTTGTCTAGTAGGCCATTAACATTCCAGCTGAGAACTCAGAGCTCTCTATTCCCGACCCCTCTGACATCTTGCGGCATAGGAGATTATGGTGTAGAATTGGGGACGTAATAGCATAAATGGCATTGGCAATGTCAAAAGTATACATAGCAGCAGATATGGTGGCAATAACAAATAACATCAAACAAAACAAGAAAACCTGTCCCCACCCAACCTATACCTCAAAACAGTAGAAGTATCTGTTGCGGTGAGAGTTGAACCATCGCCCCAACGGGGGCAAGGCACAGCCCTAAACGACTGGATCCACGTAACACAATCCCCAAACATATATTAAAGTCTCAGATACCTGAGAAAAAGAGAAAAGAATTGGGGAGAGGGCCCACCTAAGGCACATATCCAGTGCTATCAACGTAAATAATACACAAATCACAGCAAGTATGACCCCTATAGCCATGTTATACAGTCAGAAAATATAAAGCAATAGGGGAGGGGAGTTAATGTTCCCAGTCCTTCCACTCGATGCACCGCCGCCACCAGCGACCTTCAGTCCCCTTGGTGAGCTGAAGAGGAGTAGTGGAAGGCACCCTGAGACTGTAAGCGGATGCTCGAGTGTGGTCTCCGGTTGGTGGTCTTTTTAGTCTTATGAGGGCGATGCGCCGGTTCTCCAGAGGATGACTTCGAATCAAAGCGTGGCAGGGTGTGTGGCTTGATTTTCCGTTGTTCGTCTGTCCAAGCAAAGACCTCCACGGGGTGTCAAAAAAGAGAGTACGCGATTCATAGATGACTCTCAGCTGGGCTGGAAAGAGTAGAGCATATTGGAGTTTGAGATCTGGCAGTCGGGCCTTGGCAGCTGTGAATGACTGTCGACGTTGTTGTACGAGTTTCGTATAGTCAGGAAAGATTAAGATATGGTGGGATTCATGATGAAGCTTGCCCGCCAGCCTGGCCTGCGTGAGAACTGCGTCCCAGTCAGGGAAGTTCAGGAATCTAGTGATAATAGGCCAGGGCCGAGCACCCGGCGGGGGTTTCTGCGTCAATGCGCGGTGAGCGCGCTCGATGATGAAGCATGAGGAAAGAGAGGTCTGTGGGATCCCGCTCTTTATCCATAGGGTGAGAAATCTTTCTACGCTATTGTCTTCACACCACTCTGGGAACCCCACAAAGTAGAGATTGTTCCTTTGGGCCCTACCTTTGGCATCCTCCACACTGAGCGCGAGCCCCTTCGCGATGGATTCCAAGGAGGACACTCTCTGTTGGAGAGAGACAACCGTGTCCTCAGCAGATGAAATCTGGGTTTCTATCTCTGTTATCCTGTTGACCACTTTGCGAAGGTCCTGGCGAATCAGCATCACATCGGCCCCAATGCTCCAATGTTTTATTGCCGCCATCAATGCAGCGTTGTCCGTACAAGCAGGACCTTGGCCGCTCGAGTCCACTGATTGGCCCCCGCGGTGGCGTAGCGATGCAGTGTACCTTGCTTGGCATTATGTAGTTTGTCACAGGTCATGGTGAGTGTCGACAGGTAGAGTCCCAATAGCAAGCGGAGCAGGAGAGCTGAGGGGGCGGTGTACCGTGAGAGCCAGAAGATGGCACACCCACGCCCCAAAGCCACAGCCACAATGACCGGAGCACCCGACGGGGACGAGAGATGATGAAGGCCCCTTCACAGAAAACAGTCTCCACAGAATAGGCAGAAAAGCAGGCACAGAGGCCACCCGCACACAAGCCACACCAGGGCCTAGCCCGGCCACTTCCATACGCAGGTGACTCCTCACCCCCCCAATGGGTGCCACTGCCAGGTCGTAGCCCCACTGCACCACGTGGCCCTCAAGTAGATATAGCCCAAAGAGGGCGCAAAAGGGGTGCAATGTTCATATACAGGTTCCAATAGCAGCTCCCTCATACACCCCGTGATTTGTAGCAGGGGAGGGCAGGCCATCCACAAGATCCCCGCTTGATGGCAATTGCAGGTCCGACACGGCGTCCATTAACAGGCTGCCCCACTGCGTCGTCCGCCCCACAGCCCACAAAGGCGACTCCAGGCCCCATCAGGAATCGCCAGCTCTAGGGCAATGCACGCATAGGTGGGCGTGGCAATGCGGGAGGCAGCAGAAAGGGCCCCGTGGCCGGTCCGACATCAGGTGGGGCCCTCCAATGAGAAGGCAGCCGCCATGAAGTAGAGGAGGTAGGTCCAGGGGTGCCGGCTAGATCCTAAGGCAACAAAAGCAGGAGGCCCAGGCAGGGACACAATCCAACCAGGAGGGGACCGGGATCCCCAGAGGTATATACAAGGCAGGGGGTCCACGCACTGACCTTGACTGAGGCCTCCAGTGGCCGCGAGACATCCTGTGGCACGAGTCCGCCTCCTCACAATCTTGAGCAGTCAGGCCTGATGTCGGCAGCCGTCACACCCATCGGTGAAGGCGTCTTCCGGCAGCGGTGCAATGCGGCCGTAGGGCCACGACCCAGCCCAGACCTCGGTAAGGGCCTGTCCAAGGGCCCCAGCAGCCACCAGGACCCCCAGTCGTGGAGAATATGCTGCAGCAGCAGCGCGAAAAACCAAATGCAGTCGTCGGTGCCCGTCCACGGCAATCAGGGCAGCTGAGCCAGCAGCCCAGCACAGGTCTCCGGTATAGAGGTCCGACACGTTCGTCCGCAGGCCACTGGCACAATCCGGCCGACGAGCGGCGAGGGAGCAGCCGCGAGGGCCCAACTGGTTGGCTCAGGCCGAGGGGCGACCCCCGCAATCAACTCGGCCACCACCGATGCGGCCCCACAGCATCACCGCAGCGTGTACGGCACTGGCAGGCACCAGGGAACAAGGGCTGGGGTAGAAGAGATGCCGATGGCACAGGATTATGGATGATTTATCGGCGGGCTTCCGGAGCTCGTTCAAAGCGAGTCCGCCATGTTGAACCACTCGGTCATGCCCCTAGTAGCACTTATTTATTTGATAATTTTGTGTAGTGCATCTCAATCAAGACTGTGTGTTACTGTATAGCAAGTAAAATGCCGAATACCAGGAAACCTCCTTACGGTGAAGCTGAATAAATACTAAACCATTGCTACATAAACAAGTTGTCTGAAAGGGAGTACAGTGATGGAACAGATGAGTAGAACTGATAGGACTGACTGGAACAGCATAGAGGAGATGAGATGCAGATTGTAGAAGCAGAAAAAAGGGGGAGTGGTTTAAGAGGTCTGATGGATAGACAGAAGGGAGCAGGAAAAAAAAAGAAGTGACAAACAGCATAGAATACACCATGGGCCAATGATAAAATGACAGGTTTGGGGATGGTGAGACAGGTAGCAGGCTCTTGAGGCATGAGCATAAAGAGAAGGGGGGACGAAGAATGGGAAGAACGGCCCATGGTTAAAAGTTAGAGAAAGTGGTTGAAGAGGTATGTGGTGGAGGAGTAAGAGGATACACGAGGGCTATCAAGAATGTAGAAGATGAAAAATATGCAGGACAGCACTTACATATCAAGGTAGAGCTGAAACAAATGGGTATGTAGTTTTTCGCAGAGTTATGGAAAGTCCATACTTTTACCAAGGTCATCACCTAAAGTTCCAAAGAGAGGGGACACACCTGAGAAGAACTGGGTTGCAGCAAAGTATGTTATGAACTTCTTGGATTCGAGCCTGAAAATATTTCTACCAAGCTTGTGCAATTCCATAGATTTTAGTGTGGATTTAAATTTCTTGCTTTGGCGGAGAGCCAGTGAAATTCACGATACATTAGGGTGATGAGGTCAAATTTCTTTTCACTAGAGTCTAGTCTGGTACCGGTATTCATCAAGGTGTTAAAGGGTGCCAGGATGGATCTTTGATACCTGGCAGAATGGAATTTTCATAATCAGATCATGAAAACACAAGTTTTGTATGAGCATACAATATTCTTTGAGTTGGTGTAGACTTTCATTTTTTTCATGGGAATGACAGAATCTCTCACCGATTTTCTGATGTGCTTTTTGTGCGAGGGCATAGATGTGGGTTCAACCAGATGCCAAGAGATTTAAAGTCAGAGTCAACAGAAGGTATGAAATGATTTCTTTGAAATTTAAAGAGCCTGCTGTGGTCAAATTTAGATTTATGCTGATGATGAAGCAGGATAAGTTATGTCTTGTCAGGTTTCTGTCTCAGGAAGTAGCTTGACTTTCATTTGCAATGGTTGTATGGACAATTTTCTAGTATGTGAGCATCAGTGATAGCGGAGAGATTTTTGAGTACATTTGAGTGTCATAAGCATATTGATGGATTCCAAAACTGGAATTTTCCATTATGTCCCTCAATGGTTCCTCATTTAATTTAAACAAAGTTAGCGCATTGATTGATCCTTATGGAAACTTTATGTGAATTTGTGACAGAGTTTTAAGCAACGTTTCCAAGCCTTACCACTTGTTTGTGATGTGATAAGAACAATTTGAACCAACTAAGAACTGTTCCTTTAAAGCACATTCTATTCTTTAGGATCTGGATAAGCCTCTGGCTTTGCGATCACCAGATTTCTAGGAATGGTACCAAGGGGCTCATTATGATGGCGGGCGGACATCAGTCCGCCCGCCATCATAATGGTGATGGGACCGCCCGCCAGACGTGCGGCGGTCCCCTCAGCCCAATTACGATACGCACGCCATACTGGCGAGCGCATCCTAACCTTTTAGCATTGCGGATGGTGCTGCTAGCTGCAGCACCATCTGCAATGGTGAAAGGGCATGCACAGCATTTCCCTGCACCACATGGCGGGCACCACACGGTGCCTGCCACTTGGTGCAGGAAAATGTAGGGGGTACCATAGGTGCCCCCCAAGTGCACCGCACCTCCCCCAAACACAAGGGGGGCCCACAACGGGCCCCCAAAACCAAACCCTGCCAGCGTTGCCACCATGGAAAGGCCTTTCAAACTTAACATCCTAATATGGCGGACGGTGCCTGCTAGGCACCGCCACCATATTAGTGCCCCTGCTCCGCCCGGCAGGCAATCATGACGATTGCCACAGGTGGAAAAGCGGTGGACAGACTTTCCGTCCGCCGCAATACCCACCGCCATCATAATATAGTGGTGGGTAATTCTTCTCATGATGGCGTAATGATTGTTATGCCATCTTAATGAGCCCCCAAGTTATTTTTACTGTCACTGAGATCAATTGGTCTAAGGCATATTTCTCAATTACTTTACCAATCCAAGGAATGTTAGTGATTGGTTTATGGAAAGTGAGGGGCCTGCCAAAGTGTTTTCTACCGGAGGCAAAATTATCCCCATTTTTGGTGGATTTGGGAAGATGCCTCCTTGTTAGGACAAATTAATTGATTGACCACAGAGATTAACAACGTGCTGGAAGTTGTTTTGATAATGGGTAGTAGAATGAGTTCTTTTTGATAAAAGGCAGGTATCAGACTCTTAACAATTTTGCTTGGTTGGTTCTGAAATACCAAGGCAAATTTAGACCAGGGCTCATAAGTCAGAGGGAGAGATGGGACTTCTTTGTAGAGTCTTTTATTGCTTTGGGTAATTGAGATTTTAATTTGTTTTACTTGATTGAGAAAGAAGTTTTGAAATTCTTAGCATTTCGTTTTAGTTGGTATGCACGTTTTGTGTGGGTGTGGAATTGAATTTCACAGTTTGAAATAGTTCTTTGGATCAATTAAGAGAGTGTGGATCTTAGTTTGAGGATTGCAAGCTTTAACATTAAGACTATGCTTCTTTAAAATGTTCCTTGTGATCTTTGATGCAGGCAAAGTTCTGGAAGATTGACTAAATATCGAATCTCTTTCTAGCTTACAAAGGGCTTTCCTTTCCTTTTAAAAGAGGTCAAAGAACCAGGGTTACTAGTTCTACCTGAAAATGTTTTGAGTTTAAGAGATGCAATCTTATCAACAATTGATTCTGCGACTTTTTTGGTAGTTGTCAAACACATTGGTGACATTGTTGATTAGATGAGCTTTGGATGCAGTGTCTTTAACCCCTTCGCTGCGGCGGAAATTCCGCCGCAGCGCTGTGGGGTGCGGGGGGGGGGGGCAGCGCGGTGGCGCGGTGCTCATGACGGAGCCACTCCGTCATGAGCCACGGTTGGGCTGTGCTCATGACGGAGTGGTTCCGTCATGACTCCGCCCACAGCGCTAATTGCCCGCACAGGCGGGGAATTAGCGCCACGTGGGCGGCGCGGCCGCCAACGGCGGCAGCATGACGGAACCACTCCGTCATGAGCACACGGCAACCGTGGCTCATGACGGCGTGGTTCCGTCATGAGCACGGAACGAGTTAAGTGCTCATAAGGAGTATTTTCAAGAATACAGATGAAGCATCTTTTTATCATGCTTTTAGGCATCAAATGTGAGAGCAGAAGTTGCAAGTAGATATCCATTGGGACAAGGAAATGGTGAGACCTGTCAATTTCAACCAGTTTTTCGCCTATGGTTTTAATTACATTAGTTATGACAGGATCAATGATTTTCCCTTTGATTTCTGTGGGGAGACTAGATAGTTGTTTAAGGTTAAGGGCCTGATTCTGAGTTTGATGCTCCATAGACTGCCAAAGCCGGGATGGTGCAGCAGTGGTGGTGCGCACCACTGCAGCCGCTATGGAACCGCGATCCCTGGAGCTTGTGTTGTGATCTTGAGGCCGCAGTATGTTTGGCAGGCCACTGCAGCACCACCAAGTATTTTCCGAGTTTGCTCATTGCAACCTTAACCACGGTGGAGAGCCAGCATTGGAAAGGGTGGCAGTGAGGACCTCAGGCCCATGGGTTGTATGCGGGGCGGGGGGCAAGTGGTGTGCCCCCTCTCTGCATGCATCCCCCTTCCTGCACAGCATGGACTTGACAGTCCATGCAGTGCAGGTGCGGGATTTGATATTCCCATTGCGGTGCCTTTTTGAAAATCACCATTGTGGGAACGCCAAAGGACCGCTCTCCAGGCTACAAGGAAACCCGTGATCTGGTGGGCGGCCAACAGCCCTGCCTAGCAGTGTGGGAGCGGGGTGATGGCATGTCAGCCCGCTCCCACACCGCCAAACTCGTAATCGGGCCCTGAGTCTTAATAGATTTTGAAAAGCGATTGCATGATAGTCTTTTTGATTACGCCGATTCATTTTGAAATCTTTGACGTAAATTTTCTTTGTTGATAGAGTTTCTTCTGAGGAGATGTGGTCTACAAATTTGTCAAAGATGTTTGTGCTCGAAACAGGAGGATGGCAAATGACTTCAATGTAGATGACTCTAGGCTACTTTCAGAGATTCAACTGAGGAGTTAAAAAAACTAAAAAAACAAAGCTGCAACTTATTATAGCAGCACCACCTTGGGTACTATGTTCCATATCTACCATGACAATGTTTCATCAAGGAGGAACAATCTTCAGAATTGTTACTTAGCCATGATCCTGTGAGAAATAAGAAACTTAAGTTAAAGTCAAGTGAAGTGTAATTGATGAATGTATAGAGCGCATTTGCAGTGCAGCATTTATGTAAAAGGCATTTTATGGTCTGGTTTGTGCTGTGCACTGTCAAAGGAGGGTCAAAGGTGAGGTTTGTAAGATTAGAGGAAACTTGAATCTCTTAGAAGGTTTTGTTACATAATTGGGCAGTGATCATGCAGAAATTGTACCTTTATAAATGTAACTTTGTAAAAGGTCTGGCTGTTTGTCACTCCACCTAACCGACACACTACACTGGACACCTGCTGAATGCCTTTTTGTGAATCAGAAACTTGGCTACAGTGGATAACAAACTCCAATTTACAAAGACTGCTAATTGTGGAGCTCCTTTTTACATCAAAGTCCTTGGCAAGCTATAGCACTCCGGATTTCTTACTCATCCTCCATCTCGTAGCTGAAAAAACTTTGATCTTGAACTGGTGCACCCCAGGTTCAAAAATTCCTTCACCATTGTCCATGAATTGGCTAATTCTTGGGCAATGATAATGGTATTGTCATATAATCCAGATGCACAGCTTAATTTGCTCACTAGTATTCTATCCAAAGCTTTCAATGAGGCTGTTCCTTTCCGAAACCAGAAAGCCCTTCCTAACTATAGAACTAATCGAAACTGCATTATTATTAGTTGGGGTGGATGGCATCCCACCACAAGCAATGGCATTATTCTTCTCAGTCCAGTAAAGGTTTCTGTAATTCAAACCTGAGCTCAACCCTTGGTAGCTATGGCACAGAGCAAGCAGGTATAACTTAAGAAAATGTGTAAAGCCTTTTGAAATATTAAAACAGATACAAAGTCAAAAATACAACACAATAAAAATCCTGTAACAATAGATAATGCTTTAATGAACAAAATGACACCAAAACAATAAAAATCCAAGAAGGGGAACAAGATATATGACATGCCATCCGAGGGCTTATTAATATTTAACAGGAGCGTTTAGGCCTGTCAAAAGGCGTTATTTGGACAAATCAAATTTGTAGTTCAAACCTGCTCAGCCAGTTTACTATTGACAGACCTGTAGTCACGTTTTACATTGTGACTTTAGTAGTGGCATGTGCTGCTTTCCACAAGTGACATTTAACTTACATGCCCAGGTACACTTATGTATCATTTACTATACACTTATAGGTGTGTTCATGCAGGAGTAGAACCAATTTTAACATGTTTTAGGGGTCAGAGCACATGCACTGGGGCCTGGTTAGCGAAGTCCCAGTGCACAGAGGAAGAAAATACAGTATCATCAGTCCAAACAAATGGGGATGAACATGCAAAAGGGGGCATTTTCCTAGACGTGCCAAAATGAATAATAGGTTCACTGTAGAGCTGAAGATCTTAAGTTAGCAGTATGAAGAGTAGGAAAGAGCTGGGGAGAAACTATTCTACTCATCTTAGAAATGAATATACAAGATTTGCCTCCTTGTATAGACATCAAATTTATGGAAACAAAAACAGCACATTTCACAAACCATATGAAACTGGTCCCTAATTTTGTAACGTAACTCCTCCATATCATTTCTGAAATTCAATCACCCCAACAACCCCTCATAAGAGTGAATGAATATGTTTGATCCATTGTTAACCCAATAATTTGGACAGGGGCGAACAATCAATTATTTCATTTACGTTGGCCCATACACATACATCCAAATTACCTGTTATGCTGGTGTCAAGTTTGCAATTTCAATACCAGTTCATACTCTGTTGTTCAATAATTAGTCAGTTCACAATTTTCTTAATAAGCCCTTTCATTCAAATTTCTATCTTCTTGGTCGATGGACCAATTAGTTGAAAAATTGATGGCAGCGGCTATTCAAATCATTGTCAGACTAAAATGACCACAGAAACTTTGTTTGCATTAATGAAAGAAATACCTCATGAGAGAAAATACACTCTAAGCCATCATCAAATAATCAATCTCAAGAAACATATGTTGCATGGAGGGGATAGATAAAGAGACATCAGACATATGCATAAATCAATACTCAATTCGGAAAGATAGATGAAGAGACAAAAGAACAAGGATAATAACTTCGAATTATCCAAGATACCAACCCAAGGAATAAGAACAAGGAAAACCACCACCCAGGCCTAGGTAGCGGCAGGGGACCCCCAGACAGAGAGTCAGGGATCAAAGACTCTAAGATCAGGATAAAGATAGGACTGGAACATCTAGGCCTCTCTGCAACCCGATAATCAGCAGCGCACCCTCTCTTTCTTTGCCTAAGACAGCAACCTCATCTGTCGCTCTCGCATTCAGCAAACGCTACACCCCCACCCCTAAATCACCTATTCATTATACCTTTATCATACATGTCCATCCCACTAAAGTTTCTAAAGTCTCCCATTCTAGCTACGGGATTGTTTAAAATCGTTGGGCGGGTGGTCACCCCATCATTAGATCATACTTTTTTGACTACCCTATTGTTATGCTTTCGTTCCCACATATTCAGTATACATCCCTATTCTTTCATGAGGTGAAAGTAACAAATTTAGGACTAATGTTTATACATTCAACATTTTGTGGGTTTTCTCATGGAGTCACTGGAGTTGGCTGCACGTCAAGCGTCATGTCCTTCACCGTGCTATGCTCTTTCTGCTTGTTCAGCATTCCATCCACTCAATCACATGGTTTGTATTCGCTGCAAGTTTAATTCATTACAGTTTGGCTAACTTAACGTAAAATGGAGACTCGTCCATTTGCTAAAAGAATTGAAAGCAGACATTTATTAATAATGTGGTAATGAAATGTTCACTGTTAACCCCCCACCTTATCTCTAATCCATGTTAACAGTTAACCTAGCATAGCAAAAGCAGGAAAGCGGCATTAATTATTATGTCAAAGCAACACATGTCATGCTTTTCACCACCTATACATGCAATGCGCCATGCAAAACATTCATAACACGTTCTACACACAATATTATTACAATTTTGGTTATTTACGTATTGTTAGGACTAACTCCATGAATACTGCAAAGTAATTTTCCCATGTGTGGTATGTAGCTGCACGTTAATACTATTTACTTCTTAAAATTAGTACATTTTACAGGGGTACTCAATACAAGCAGGTTTATTTTTGCGAATCCCCGCTCCATCAATTCCCCCCCCCTCTGATGGCTTTTGAAGCCATCATAAATACTCATCATATCGAGTGCCACCTTTCATTTTATTTACAGTTTAGTATCTTTCTCTCTTTTCATGGAACTCTCATTTAGTCTTTTCATCATATCATAATACACTTCATTTATCTCTTCGAGTTCTATCTCATCTCCTTTTCTCTTTACTCCTCTCTTTTTATTCCTTTTATCTAATAGAATTTTTCTTCCTTTCATGAACTTACACCATTTATACGCTGTTATTATTGCTAAAATTGTTAATACCATTGAAAGTACTGGCATCACTTCTTTCCCAAAGACTTTTCCAGAACGTTGAAAACCAATTTCTCACAGCTGTAATATTCTTACTAACTTTCTCCCAAACACCGTTAACCTCCAGTTGAGTTAAATCTTTATGCAACTTGGTAATATTTCTAATGTATCCTTCTATACCTTTACTTTTATCAGGGATATAGGTACAACAGTGTTGAATTTATAACGTTCCACAGACTCCACCCTCCTTTGCCAAAATAATGTCAAGGGCAAGTCTATTTTGCAAACTCATTGATCTTATTGCCACCATTTTGGTATCAATCATTAAAACTCCGCCAGCAGAATCTGTTGATAAACGATCAACCACTGTAGACAGTTTTCGAATTTTATGTGAATTTAGGACTACCCCAACTGAGGGTATTAGTGCAGAAAATAAATCACCTACTATTTCAGAAAAACTTGCTCTCTTTTTACGTGTTAATCCTTGCTTTATTTCATTGGCACTATGATCTCTTTCGTCTATATGATAGACTTTTGGAAAAACAATCCCAAAGTAACAACTCCCATACCAGTGGGCAGGTAACCTGTAATAGGCTTTCCTACCACACATATAATATATCCCAGGGAAAACAGGATCAGTTCCACCCTTTAATCCCCAACCTCCAGTAATTTGGAAAGTATGCTCACATGCACTAGTGCCAATAAAATAATTGTTGCAGTTAGTTTTTGTTCTCAACAAACATAATTTCCCTTTCTGTGACCAGTCCAGGGATAGTGCAGCATGTTTCACTCTTTTCATATTTTCCCTCTCTAAATGCCCAAGGTGGTTCTTGTGTTTTTTGCTTAGCAGCTTTCTTCTGGAAACTTTCTCTTCTATGTTCTGCCATGTCCAAAAACAGTTTTTCTTCATAATGCAATCCGCAAGTCAAATTATTATTATAAGCATATTCTAGATCTAATGGTTTAGTAATATGGAAAAACTCACCCTTATAACATGCATGTTTTCCACTTTCTACCTAGTTTAGTTCTTTTATATTTGGGACTTTAGAAAATACTAAGGGGTCTATTAGGCTGGTGGGCGGATGGCTGCCGATGGTCCGGCGGTTGCATCCGCCGGACCGGCGGCGGCCATCCGCATGTGTTCGAGACCCGGAAAACCGCCGGTCCGATTAGCAACGCGGTCGCGACCGCGGCGGTGTGATTTCCCGCCACCACTTTTTTGTCGGTTGCAGTCCGCCTGCTTGCCTTGTGGGCAGAACTGGACCACTACAATTGTGGCGGATCAGGGCCAAGCATCGCCGGCAGTAGCCAGCCTTTCTGCTGCGGTGGAACCGCCCTGGAAAGGGTGGCAGAAATATGTTGCGGGGGCACTTTGCGGGCCACCAATGTGTTGGGGGTGTAGGTGCACTGGGGGGTACCCATGGTACCCCGTACATTTCCCTGAGCCAGGTGGCAGGCACTGTGCAGTGCCTGCCACGCAGTGCAGGGAGATGCAGGACATGCTCTTTTTAACATCACTGCAGCAGTGACTGCCGCAATGGTAATCACCAGAATCCAACCGCCGCGGTCGGATTTCGACTGCGGAGCATCCTAATTGGACCGGCGGTTATGCCGCGGTCCTTGCCACTGACTTTTTCCGACCACCGATTTTCCGACCACCATCCTAATAGACCCCTAAGTCTACATCTGTATATTGATACTCCAACTTACCTTCCATGTAAAATAGACTACCAAGGACACTACATGAAACAGCAAATGTTAAAGACAAATGATGGTAGGTTATACCTTTAGAGACAGACGATGGTAATTTTATGCAGACATAGCAATCGCTCACATTCATGGTGTTACTATACTCATACAACAGTTTAGTAAACACATTTAAAGAAAAGTCATAAGTTGATTTATCATGATGGAAAATACTTCCATCTAATTGCTCTTCATTAGTTTTCATTGTCTGTTTAGCAACATCTTTCAGTCTTTCCTTAGAGACATCATTAGTGTTATTTCCGTTGTTATTCAAGTTAAAAATAGGTATGACAGCAATTATTAGAATCCACAAAAATGTTAATAGGAAAACATTACATAAGCAAAATTTAACAATTATTCCATGTTAGGGCCTAAGAAAAATCTAAATGAACTCTTATCTACTAAAAAATATATATATAAAAGGTGGTGTAATTCTACACCTAATGACGTTCGTCTTCACCTTCCTTGGCTATTTCTGAGTCCACAGAGGACTTGATTTGACAAAATGTTATCCACCTCAATTTGTAACAGTTCTTATGAAGGTGGTCTTAATTTGTTCCCATCTTCTTTTTCAGTATCACTACTCTCATGTTCCTCACTGAGGCCTAAAGTTTCAAACCCCTCCAGGATCACATAGGTCCATTCAGGGGCTTTGTATTTTCTACAGGGAATTCTTGTTCTTTTCGATCTTCTTCTTTTGTTTTCCACGGAATCTGCCTATTCTGCCTGACTTGAAATCTTGTTGCTATGTTCTGGTCTTCTTCTTAATCTTCTTCTTACTATTCTGTATTTCAATCTTCTTGCCCCACTTGGCCAACAGTCTCACTTTCTAGGTTTCTTTGCCTGAACTATCTTATCACCTTCCGGCCCAGCACCACCCATGTGCTCAATGTACTCCCCCCGCTCACTTTAACCAGGCTCTCAGAAATCCTCCACCAGATAAAATCCGGCTCTCCCCTAGATCCAGCACCACCCCATGTAATTCACAAAGCTGGAAAAGTGATTCTTCCCCACATGCTTGAAATTATGAACCTATCTATGGTTAGTGTCTTTCTCCCGACACCTTGGAAGCATGTTATGGTGAAGGCTCTTTTAAAAAATCCCAACCTGGATCCAGATGATTTGGATAACTATCGCCCGATAGCTCTGCTTCCAGTGATCATTAAAGCTTTAGAAAAGCATGTTAACTTAGCAATCTCGGAATTCCTGGAAACTAATGGTCTCCTGCACGCCACACAAACAGGTTTCTGGCCTTTACACGGTATGGAAACTGCACTGCTGGCCGTGGTGGAGGAATCCAAATTGATCCTCGATCAAGAGGAAGCAGTGGCCATCATCCTCCTAGACTTAAGTTCAGCGTTTGATATGGTGAACCTTGACATACTAGGGGAGAGACTCAGGAGGAGAGGCATCTCAGATGAGGCGCTCAAATGGATCCAGTCACACCTAGAGAATAGGACCTTCCAGGTTTTCTCAGGGGAAGCCACCTCTAAAGTTTTGGGACTCAGCTGCAGAGTCCCTCAGAGATCCTCTGTGAGTCCCACACTATTCAATGTGTATATGCAGCCACTGGTAGATATCATCTTGCCATACGGGATAAAAATAATAACATACGCAGATGATACTCAACTGGTAATCTCTCTTAATGACCCACATAATCACTCCTCGGACTTGGAAACCTGCCAGGAAGAAGGGGCTTCATGGATGGAACACTCCTGCTTCAAACTAAATGGTGGAAAGATCGAACTAATGCTTCTGGGTAACACTTCCGGCCTGGACCTTAAAAGGGTCTGGCTAAACTGCCTAGGACCTGCCCCCTCCCCAAACTCAAAGATAAAAAGCCTGGGTGCTTGGCTGGACAGTTCCTTTAAATTCGAAGACCAAGCGGTAAGAGTAACAGGAGCATGCTTTGACGCTATGAGACCTCTGCTCAAGATTCTTTCCCTCCTGCTATTAAGTGCCAGGAGGATCCTGATTCCGTCCTTGGTCCTATCACGCCTGGACTATGGAAACTCCTTATACCTTGTCGCTCCCATCGCAACATTAAGTTAACTCCAAGTGGCCCATAACTGTGCGTCCAGATTACTACTGGGGGTACCGAAAAATAATTCAGCCAAGCCAGCCCTGAAAATGCTACGCTGGCTCTCTGTCTCCTACAGAGTTAAATTTAAGGCCCTTTGCATAGCCCATAGGACATTCTGGGGTAATGGCCCAGATATGAATTAACCTGTGATCACCCCCATCTCCCTCGAAAATGCCTCCACTCTACCCATCTCCACTTAGCAGTTACCCCAAAAATAAATAGGGCAAGTAGCGGAGGTAGGTCATTTGTCTACAATGTGGCTAGACTGTGGAACGCAATGCCCCCCTTCCTTCGAGCTGAATCTCATCTGCTTCCCTTCCGGAAACTTCTTAAGACCTGGCTCTTCCAACAACCAGTTGCATAGCCTGTTATAAACTCCGGTCTAGACGCGAGCGCTGGGAGGCCTTCTTTTTCTTTTCCTGTAGTGCACTAGGCGCTGGGAGGGGCCTGGCTTCCTGTCCCGGTTGGTGGCCATATTAGGTTGGTCCGCTACCGTTTTTAAACCATTGTACATACCACTGCTTCTTGATTTTTATCCCTTTCACACTGTTATTTTGTAAATTTTTATTTATAGCTTACTTGATTCCCGGAGTGCTCCGTCTGGGAGGGGAGCCTTCCAGTTGCGGAGGGGTGCAACGAGGCTCCGGTTCGTTGTTACTTGCCTCACCTCCATTACCTTCGGTGACTGGCCCTGCCTTTAGACTAGGGATATAAAATTATTGCAGCTGTGCGGACGCCAGCCCGTCTGCACCCATCCACGCCTTAAAGGTGCCAGGGGCCAGGCCACCTGCCCATTGTCCTGTTGGTCCTCTCCGTTACTCTGCTGTAGAGATCTTGTCATTGTGACCCACTATGGATAAGGACTGCCGCCACTCGATAGAGATGCGTTAGTATCCTTGCAGGAGGTGGAAGTCCAAAGAGTGGAATGTTGAGGGAATATGGTGTAATGTGTGCCGTGTATTTCAGGGCCAGTCTCCAATGCGCAAGTGCCACTCTCAGTAGCAGGCGGGTCGTAATTGGGGCACGCACCCCAGGGCATAGCAGTACATGCATAATTCCCTGCACAATCATACCAGGAGTACATGCTATCTCTTGCAGATTACGGCCTGCTAGCTAGTAAGAGAGCTACTGCAGCTGGCTTGCCAGGCATTGATCCCTGAAATCAGGAGCCCCCATTCCTCCAGCTTTCAACGGTAATTGCAGTTTTGTCAGACTGACTCTGCGTCGACCCATGCCCCATATCAGGTTTTGAAAATAGTAGTTGAGGTTACCACTGGCAAATTAGTGAAGAAGTATACAATTTGTGGGAGCATTACCATTTTAGCTATAGCTAGGTGCCCTGCCACTGAGAGGGGGAGCGCTGCCCAGAAAGTGATATGGGACCGCAAAGGGGGATTGCTCTTCGTAAGTTCCCATCTAAAAGGTCCCGTTGAGTTTCATATACATGGATTCCCGGGCACTTGAATGTGTCAGGGGCTACAGCCATCACAGCCGACCTGAAAGGGATCATGGGCTTCTGGCATCCTTCCCGAAATGAGAATGCATGTGATTTATCGAAGTTGATGGCGAGTCCCGAGATCGACTCAAATTGCAAGAAAATCTGGGCCAAGTTGGTAAACGTCTTTGGAGGTCACTGGTGTGCAATATAATATCATCAACATATAGGGACAGTGCATGTGTATCGTGACCTGTCGGAATCCCCCTGTTCACCGCGTCTCTACGCAACATGTGGGGTATGGGCTTCAGGGCCAACACAAAGAGTATATGAGACAGTGGGCACCCCTGTTGTGTACCACGCTGTATCTTGTAGGGGCCTAATAGATGGGCTCCTGTACGAGCCCTTGCTGTTGGGGAGGTATCTAATAGTTTGACCCAGCGGATAAACCCTTGCAGATCCCATATCATTTAAGGGCCACCAGCATATACTCTCAGCTAAGAATATCAAAAGCCTGGCAGGGATCTAATCAGAGACCCCCTGCGTTGGGAAAATGATTAGGAGTTGCCTATATTATTTGGTGGAGTCCGCGTATGTTCAGTGATGTTTTCCTGCTGGGTATGAAGCTGCGTTGATCCACATGCATGAGTTTTGAGAGAAAGGGGAGAAAACGAGAAGCCAGAACTTTGCTTAGTATTTTGCATTCTGTATTTAATAGCGACAGGGGTCTGTATGCCGCAATGTCTGCACGATCCCTGCCCAGTTTCGGCAATGATGACACTAGGGCTTGTGCTGTGGTCGGGGGTAATGCACCCCCATCCAGCGAGGCATGGTACAGGCGTTCCTAACCAGGGCACCAACTACGTGGCAAGGTCAGAATAAAACTCCATGGGTAGGCCACCCAGTCCCGGGGTTTTATTTCAGTGAAGGTCTCTAAGAGCCTCCCGAATCTTCGTCACAGTGATTGGTGCTCCAAGTGTTCTTCCATCTGCCACTGTCACCTGAGGCAACTGGACAGCATCCAAGAAGTCATTGATCGCTTGTTGGTCTGATGCCTGGGGAGGTAAACAGACATAATATCGAATTAAAAATATCGACAGGACAGAATATGAGTTTTTAATATAGAATGGACAGAATATCAAATTGCCAAAATATAGTGGTGAAGAATATCGAAAATCAGGTAAGAAATATCGATTTAAATAATATCGAAGTAAGTAATATCGACAGTAATAACATAGTTGTTAACAATATCGATTTTTTTAATAGTGTTTTAAGTGTTAGTATATGTGTTAAAAGTATGTATTAATTTTGGAATGTATGTTTGAATATTTTTAAAGTAATGAATTTTATGTTATTTAATTTTAGTGTAATTTAATTCCGTAGCGGGTTGTGGGTTTATAGGGGAATAGGGTGGGAAGTAATTTAATTATAGTACATACAATACTAATTTTTAGGAATTATTAATTATTTTTAATGTAATTTGGCGTTTTACTTCTGTAGCGGGTTGTGGGTTTATAGGGGAATAGGGTGGGAAGTAATGTAATTATTATGAGGTAATTATTAATTGGTATTAAAAATTAATTGGTTGTTGATTAATTATTAATTGTTAAACAATTTGTATTAATTGGTAATTAATTTGTATTAATTGTTTAATTGATAATTATGTTAATTGTATTAATTTATTATTTGTAGCGGGTTGTGGGTTTATAGGGGAATATGGTGGAAAGTAATTTAATTGTAAATAATTAATTATAGAAACAAATTTTTTATATTGATAATTAATTTATTATTAATTAATTAAATAATTTTGATTAATTGTATTTATTAATTTTTGGTATTGAAAATTAATTGGTTGTTAATTAATTATTAATAGGTAATTAATAAAAAAAACATATTTGTATTTATAATAAATTAAGTATTAAATATTGTGTAATTGGTAATTAATTTTAATGCTTTTTTTGGTATTAATAATTAATTTATTATTAATAAAATATTAAATTATTATTTTCCCTACTATTGCACTCACTGGAGTGGAAATAGTAATTTTTACCACTACTCTATCCAACGCTTTCCCTACTATTGCACTCACTGGAGTGAGTATAGTCATTTTTACCCCTATGCTATCCAACGCTTTCCATACTGTTGCACTCTTTGGAGTGGGAATAGTAATTTTTACCCCTACGCTATCCAACGCTTTCCCTACTATTACACTCACTGGAGTGGGAATAGTAATTTTTACCCCTACGCTATCCAACGCTTTCCCTACTATTGCACTCAGTGGAGTGGGAATAATAATTTTTACCCCTACGCTATCCAACGCTTTCCCTACTGTTGCGCTCTTTGGAGTGGGAATAGTAATTTTTACCCCTATGCTATCCAATGCTTTCCCTACAGTTGCACTCACTGGAGTGGGAATAGTAAATTTTACCCTCCCGCTATCCAACGCTTTCCCTACTGTTGCACTCTCTGGAGTGGGAATAGTAATTTTTACCCCTACGCTATCCAACGCGTTCCCTACTGTTGCACTCTTTGGAGTGGGAATAGTAATTTTTACCCCTACGCTATCCAACGCTTTCCCTACTGTTTCACTCACTGGAGTGGGAATGGTACATTTTACCCTCCCGCTATCCAATGCTTTCCCTACTGTTGCACTCTCGGGAGTGGGAATAGTAATTTTTACCCTCCCGCTATCCAACGCTTTCCCTACTGTTGTACTCTCTGGTGTGGTACTGTAAATTTCGGAACCATGTTGGTAGCATGGTCCTACCCTGCCGATTTTGGTATCAGCGGACCGCAAATGACTAATGCGGTATGTATGAGTGTTTTCGTCACGTTTCCCCGATGAACTCACCGTGTATGCAATACTACATATTAAACCCTCGGGTTCCATTTTAAAACGGTAACCATTTTGTGGTTGCCCTCACATAGGCTGCGCATTGAGGCCATGCCTAGGCCTAAAGGACACGCAATCTTTCTTTGACTTCTTTGTGACCTGTGCAAACTGACTCCGCTGCCCGAGGTCAGTCCTGTCCAGCCGGTTCCTTTTACTGCGGCCTTATGGGATTAGCATCAGGGCCCAACACATCATAAAGTCGTGCATCCCACACGAACCCTGACTAATCTCTTTCACACCTGACTCTGTTTCCTACATTATGGCTTGTTTTACAAGGAGGAGGTGTCCGTTTTATTGGGGTCTGCTGATATCTGATGAGGGTTCTGAGCCTCGCTGGGTAAATAATTATGTGCTGACCGAGCTGAAATGTGGGATTATCATCATGACTGTGCTCTTTCTTTGAAGCGAAAAAATGTGAACGACCACTTGTAAAATAGGGGCGGTGTTGCCCAGAGCGTAATATTCTGTATATAAGAAAAGACTGGTTTTTGGTTGGGAGCAGTCTCCTGAGAACATACACCGTGCTGTACTTCTCGGATACCTGTGATTGGTCTGCAGCCAATAAATACGATCTTTGACTTCATCTAGAAGACTCTGTGTTTCTGTGGTCTGAAACAGGAAGAACTCGAAGTCTTCGGGTGTGTCCCCTGGCACCGCTGGGTTGGTTCTGAAAAACCCAGTACTTCACTGGAGTGGGAATAGTAATTTTTACCCTCCCGCTATCCAACGCTTTCCCTACTATTGCACTTACTGGAGTGGTAATAGTAAATTTAACCCGCCCGCTATCCTACGCAACAAATATTGAATATTTTTAATTAATATTACGTTAATATATGTATTATTTGTTTTTTTTACTTACATTAATTATTTATTATTGTTAAAGTTATTTAAGTATGTTTCAGTTAATTATATGTATTATTTCATTTAATTTACATTACTTTTAAGACATTTTAAAAATTCGATATTTTGACTAACTATATTTTTGACAACGATATTTTGGATTCAATATTTTTGTACCTACCTGTTTGGAGATAGGCATTCGATATTTTGGCATTCTATATTTTTCCTTCTATATTTTGGTAGTTCGATATTCTCCTTCTTGATATTTTGTCAGTGATCCGCCTGGGGAGCCATGTGTAAGTGTTCATAATATTCCCGGACGGCCTCATTCACTCCGCTTTGTGTGTCTTTGTGTTGATTTCGAGAATAGGCAGTGAGGGAGGGGGTGGTAGTCTCTGATCAAACGAGCCAGCAGAGAGCCAGCTCTATCTTTCTCTGTGTGTATCTTCTGAGTGTAAGCGCAGTAATCCACCAACTGAAGACGGTCCAGCAACCCTGCGTACTCAACACGCGCATCCTGATGGTTCACTAAGCGATCCATGCTGGCATTCGTGTCACTTTCTAGAGTGCCTAGGCTTGCTTCCTCCCTCTTTAAGTCATGAAGTATAGTTTGTCGTGCCCCAACTACAGAACTGGTTGTCACTTCCCCCCCTCCCCCCCCCCTTGTTACCAACTTGAAGGCCTCCCACTCTACTAGTGGTGTGGAGGCTGTATTTGTATTGATCGTAAAATAAGTATCAATATTGGTGGCCATGTGCGCATGGAAGGCTCCATCTTCCAATAAGAGGGGATTTAGTTTCCACAGGTGTAGGTACATGTCCCCAGGACATAGTGAGTTCCAAGTAGTTATGGTCAGACAGTGTCTTACCCAGTTTGTGAGTGATTTGTGCTAGCAATGCAGGGGTGCATAGTATGCAGTGTATGCATGTTGAATCTGCCAGAGACCAACCCTGTGTCCATGTTGACAGGGCCTTGGACTATCGGGCCATCATGGCACCTGGCAGTAGGGCTGTGTGAGGGGTCCAGTTGGACATCCAGTACTGCATTGCAGTCTCCGCCGAGTATCCATGGGTACATTGCCCAGTCTGCTAGTGCTGCACTGACACAAGTAATTAAAGCATCCTGTTCAGTGTTCGGAGCATAAAGTCTGCCCAGCATTACCTGTGTACCATCCAGCGTGCCCCGATTAAAATGTACCTGCCACTTGTATCAATGCGTGTCTATTCTCTCAAAGGGAACTCTCACTTTGATCCACACTGCCGCCCTCCTTGCAAACGCAGTGTATGAGGTATGGAATAACTGCCCCAGCCATTTCTTTCGGAGCTTGTGGGCTCCTGAGGACGTCAGCTGCGTCTCATGCAGAAACACTATATAGGATTTGCGCCCGCATAGTTGGGCATACATTCGGTGGCGTTTATGGACTGATCCCATCCCCCTCACATTCCAGGTTGTGAAGTTTTAGTGGTGTAATGTAGCCATGTGCACCATATGCTATATGAATAGTGCCCTCTTGTGACAGTAACCGCGACCCTTGTGTGAATGTAAATACTGAAGTCACACCAGTTTTGCTTCCCAAACAATGAACGTAAAATTCGCAAATACACCGTCCAACTGGTAAACTGTGTTTGACCAAACAGAAACATTGTAATTCAACAACTGTAGTGAGCTATGTGCATTTTACCTGTGGGGTCGTAATAGATGCAATGACCATCCGCATCATCTAGTATGGCCTTATTACGTGTCCTATGTTGAGGGGCCTCCGGGCCCGGAACACACTCACCCGCACCTCACCATGGAAACAAGTGTCATAGAGAATTAAACCTACCCTTGCTGTCTCATTAGTATGCAGGTGTCAACGTCAGATCCTATTGCTTTTCACGGTCCCTGGATCCTTTATCTAACCAACAAGTACATCAGCCACATCCATTATGCCCTGTGCCTCCATGTGGAAGGAAAAAAAGAGAGCTTGGTGTGAGCACCCATTCAGATCTATACGCAGTCAGCAGCCGGGGGGCCTTTTTCAGCCTCATACTTCATTAACTTTTGTGGGGTTATAGTTGGGAATAGCGCCAGGCTGTTTTCAGAGTCTGAATGAGTCATGCCGTCGGATGATGTCTTGTCTTCAACTGGTGTCCTTGCATCCCGTAGTGTGGCTGCGGTTTGAAGCACTGTGCACCAACCCTCCAGCATCTGTTCCTGAATGGGCATTGACTTGCCATCTAGGCGAGGTTGCACCGTGCGTCGTGGTTTAGCACACCTATGTTGTGGATTGTGTGCAGGTGGGCATCTGTGCTCATCCAGGATAGGTAGATCCTGGAAAGTATCCTTAATCCAGGATCACGACAACTCAGGGTCATCAAAGAAGTTACTTGTGTGCTCGTGAATAATTTTGAGGTGGGCAGGATACAGGAGGGCATACTTAAGGTTGAGCTGTTGTAGGTGTTTCTTGACTCCTTGGTAGGAGGTTCACTGACGCTGGACATGTATAGTATAATCTGGGAGTAGAGAGATTCTGGCATTCTTATGTTGTATGCGAGTGTTTTCCAGCGCCTTTCGGAGAAGGGTATCCCTGTCTTTGTAATTGAGGATCTTGGCCACGATTGGTCTGGGCGTTGCTCCTGCCGTTCATCCCCTGGTGGAAACATCTCAGTAAGATCTTTTGGGGCCACCATGGTATGCAACCAGTGTTTTTTGAATTGGGTGGGGTTATTGCCTTCACAGTTTTCAGGAAGACTAATTATTTTCACATTATTGGAGGAACAGCCTCTGTTTGTGTCTCGCTCCATGGGGCCGCATCAGGGAGCATCGCTGTATTGATTTCAACCTTTTCCGCTAATTTCTTATGGTCGGCTCTGAGAAGGCCTACATCAGTGGTAAGCGCTCACGATTGTAGGTCCATTACAACCCGGGACTCCTGATTTAATTAAGGTTAATGTCTAACTTGTCAGGGGGTGGGTGGTCCACAGTAGGAGGCACTGTTAGACCCAGGGTTCCAGGGAACACTGACTCCGACACGGTAGCTTGGCGCAAGGCAGGTAGGCACGCCCAAGGCTATGTGTGAAGTAGTTGTGCAGCACACTCCCACTCTGACACAGGAAGCACACACAATAAGGAGACACCACTCCAGTTTCACTTATAAGAACAAATATCTTTATCCACCTTTTAGTCAGGGTAGAAAACATGAGGTTCGCACAGAATGCAGGGTAAATGGGTTTTGGGTGCTTTAGGTCAACGCAGGCAACAATTCCTAGGCAGATAGTCACTATAGGCAATCATTCTTAGGCCCATATTCACTACAGGTAATCATTCTTAGGCACATATTCACTACAGGTAATCATTCTTAAGCACATAGGGGCATATGTATGAAAGGAAAAATTAGTCGCAAACGCTGCGAATCGCAAAAAACAGCGTTTGCGACTGATTTTTCGCTATTTCATATGTATGACACACTTCCAAATTGAAAAATAAGAAATCGCTAAATTAGCGATTTCTTAGGCTGCGAAACAAGAAAACAGCGAATTTCCTTGCGAATACCTAATTTGCGATTCCTTAGCGTTGCGAATATCGCTAACAAGAAATAGCTAGCTAAGAAATCGCAAACACATGTATGAAATTGTCGCAAATTGCGATTTCACAAAATTCGCAATTTAAGAAATCGCTATTAACACCAATTGCTTGCAGGTGGTAAACTGGTGCAAGGTACAAAAACAAGCCCACAATGCAACAAACACACCCACAATGGCTGCAATGTACGTGATAGCCAGGAGGCTGCGTATTCGGGCCCTTGCTCACAGGAGAATGAGACAGGAACGTATCTTCAGGCTGCGCATCACCCTGTTCCAGAACACTGAAGAGGAGATCTATGACAAGTACAGACTGCACCCACAGACCATAATGGACCTGATTGAGGAGCTGAAACCCCACTTGGAGCACCCTACTCGCAGGACACAAACAATTCCCACACATGTGCAGGTCCTGTGCTCCCTGCACCTCCTGGCGTCAGGAGGTTTTCAACGGGTCATAGCGGAGGTTGGTGGGGTGTCACAGAGTGCACTTTCGCGCTTCTTCCATGCCTTCCTAGATGCAATGCTACTGAGGCTCTCACATCACATTTACTTCCCCACCACCCAACAGGCATTACAGCAAACGATACTGGACTTCTACCAGATTGCACGTTTCCGCCCACGTCATTGGCTGCATTGATGGGACCCATGTGGCCATCACACCCCCAGCAGAAACTGAATATGTCTACAGGAATCGGAAATGCTACCATTCCCTCAACATACAGATTGTGTGCAACGCTAAGTATCACATCACAGACATCGTAGCCAAATACCCCGGCAGTACACATGACTCCTTCATCTTCCGACACAGTGGAATACACAGACGTCTGAGTGCTGGAGAGTTTGGGGAGGGGTACCTGCTCGGTAAATACATTGCACACATCAATACATCCACTACATCACTTGAGGGGGGGGACATTGACTCACCTATTGTGTTTTTTTCCATGCAGGTGACAGTGCCTATGCAGTGCGTGACTTCATCCTGACCCCATACCTGGATCCTGCAAATGCAAGTGAGAGGAGCTACAACAGGGCACACAGATCTACACGCTGTGTCATTGAGCGAACCTTCGGAATCCTGAAGAGCCGCTTCAGGTGCCTGCATAAAAGTGGAGGCGCACTGCAATACAGCCCAGAGACCTGCTGTAAAATCGTTGCAAGCTGTGCAATGCTACATAACATGGCAATGAGGAAAGGCACCACAATTGATGTGACCGATACAGACACATCGGATGACGAGCGCCCTGCTCCCCCTGCCAGACCAGCACCAGGAGTTGGGGCAGCTGCTGGACGCCAGAGACGGACTGAGATCACACAAAACTACTTTTAGGTGAGTATTGAGGAAATGAGACTACAAAGCCTGATGATGTGTCAAGTGTTTAATCACACTTCACATGAAAGAAATTGTAATTGTCCCCAGCACATGTTGTACACACAGTGCAGAGAAGGCACAAGTAATAGGGCAAACAGCCTTTTCGGGTAAATGCACCCGTGTTGCAGTCAGTGTCCCCGCAGATGATCACCTCCGTCGGTGCCGTCCAGGGTGAGTGCCCCCCATGGTGCGCCCTTGGCCTGCTACCTGTCTGCCACTGCGGCGTCTTTCACCTGGCAAGGTTGGAGTGATGCTGCTGCGACTCGATGTGTCCTCACTCTCAGCAGAGGCCATTAGTGCGCTGCCACCAGCATTGGCTGTCTGCAGCTGTTCCACAGCAGTGGTTACCTGCTCTAACCCTCGTGCAATGTCCTGGCAGCAATGTGCCATGTCCACCTGCATGGTTACGCTTCTGCGTGTGAGTGCGCTGGTGGTGGTGCAGAGGCGGTTGACTGCCTTTGTATAATTGTGTAGCCGTGCATTGGCACGTCGTCCAGCCCTGTCATTGGCAGCTTGGGTGTCCCTCAAAGTGGCACAGAGCTCATGTATTGCCGCTACCATGTTGCGATTGTCCTGATGTATGCGGCCTAGCTGGCGATTTATTGACCGCAGTGCCTTGCTTTGCAGGCGCTGTTCCAAGCCGGAGAACACGGTGCCTTCTCCTTCTGTTGCAGTGCTGCTCCTGGGCCTTGACATGGATATGGCTTGTTCCCTTTGCCTTGGTGTTGGTGCGTCATGACGGGGCATGTCTGTCACACCCTGACTCCCCTCTCTCCTGTCGGTGTCATCGCCTGTTGCTGGGACTTCGTCCTCAAATGGAGGCAGTGGGGGCACATGTGCGTGCTTCCTGCGCTGAATTGGCTGCTGCTCTGTCTCATCACTGGAGTCCGCAGGGTCTGCAGGCTCCTCTCCCTCTGCGCTGTCTTCTTGTGGCATGCCGTGTGCTGTGGATGTAAAGGGGACTACATGAGTTTGTGTTACTGTCTGCATGTGGCACTCAATAAAGTTACAATTCTTTGACGGCTAACCTCTGACACATTTCCATTCAATGATCCCCAAAACACATATGTTGCATTTAATTGTGATGGTGTCATGGACACACAGACAGACACAGTACTACGAGTCCCATGATGCATTGCTGGGTGTGCTGTAAGACCTGGGCTGGATTGGCATGTTTGGAGTTTACTATGCGCATTTGGGGGAGTGTGCAAGGGATGCGGAGGAGTGCAGGGTGATTTGGCATGCATCTTACCTTGTCTGCTGGATGAGGGGTCGGAGCTGTCTATTGCCGCCAAACCACCAACGCTCTCAGGCAGGAGGGGAGACTCCACAAGCTCCTCATGGGGGGTTGGCTGCTCTGCAGTGGATGGTCCTCCTCCAGTCTGATTGGCATCCTTGAGTCTGGCTGCCACCCTCTCCTTGGACCTCTGGCGCATATCATACCACCGCTTGCGCAGCTCCTCGATGGTGCGTGTGGTGACTCCAACAGCATTCACCTTGCTCTGTATTTCCAGCCAGATTTTCCTCTTCCTGGCCTCTGGGACTTTGAGTGCCTTCTTCCCAAAGAGGAGCTCATGGCTGCATACCATCTCCTCAATGAGGACCTTCTGCTCCTTTTCTGAAAACTTGTGTTTTCTCTTTCTTTTTTCTACATCTTTGCCCTGCTGGTTTTGTTTGGGATCCATTGCTGGTTGCTTACTCCAGGAAAGCCTCCTCACACTCCACAAGCAGCCTCTGGGTGTGGCTCAGGTGAGCAGGTGCAGGCAATCACTACAGTTTCCTGTTTGTGATGTCATCAGCCTGCACCAGGCTTGCAGATTCCCGTTTTTGCGATTTCTTAATTAGCGAATTTCGCTATTAAGAAATCGCAATACGGGATTCTGCGAATTATTTGCGATTTTTAAGTAATCGCAAATGATTAGCGATTTATTTTATACATCCCGTTTAGCGAATCTGAATTTGCGAATCGCAAAATCTCGCAAATTAGGATTCGCTAAAGGGGAGATTGATACATATGCCCCATAGTCACTACAGGTAATCATGCGTAGGCAAAGGTTCACTACAGGTAGCAATGCTCCTTCAGGTATAACATTCAGAGAACAATACTGTTACGGATACTCAATACTGGGGACAATTCTTAAGCAGAGATTCAATGCAGGATCAGAGGGGGCATCTCAGCAGGGGTGCATGTCCCAGACAGTGACTGCTGGTGTCTGAGTGTCTTGGACCAGGTATTCCGGCCCCAGGAGCCCCCAGGGCTATCCCTGCTGTCTGTGGGGATGGCAATCCGCGTGGGCGTAGGCCCCACACCTTCCCGACTCACCGCAATGTCCCTGCGGGGGAAGGTCTGCCTCCAAGGCAGCACCGGCTCTGGCCAGTGCAGGACGCCTCCTCCCCTTTCAGCCCACTCTTCCCTTCACTTGGGGCTTCGACCGGGGAAGACGGATCGGCACGCTGGTGTCCTCGGGCCCCCTTCTTCCAGGTACCCGGCCTGTGGAATCCTGGGGCTCCCGCACTTCTCAGAGCCCCTCTAGGGGGTGTTCCTCGAGGGCCCGGATCTCCTGAGCGGCTTCCGGTCCCAGAGCCCCTCCCGGTGCGGCTTCCTGCGGTGCGGCTGATGACGCGGCTGGCACCCCAGTCGCCTAGAAACGCTTTCCTTCGCGCGCAATCTCAGCGCCTGCCCTGGAAGAAATCGCGGCGGCCCTCACTCCAGCTCAAGGGGCTGCAGAGGTTATCTTGATTCTTGACCTGCAGCGTTCTCTTCCAGTGGCACCGGGGCCGCGGTGGTGATCTTGGCCACAGCGTTTGAGCTCGAGGTGAGGCTTGGGCGCAGCAGCGCTTCACTACTACCGCAGCGCCTCGTAGCACAACCAGGTCCTGGGCAGCGGCCGTGATTTTGGCCCAACAGTGTTTCGGAGCTCGCAACGCTTTACTACTACTGCAGCGCCTTGTAGCACAATCAGGTCCTGGGCGGCAGCGGTGATTTTGGCCCCACAGCGTTTCTGAGCTTGCAGCGCATCTAGGTCACAGCACAGTTATCGTCTCGCAGGGGCCTCTGGTAACGGTAGTAATCCCAGGCTTACAGCGCTTCACAGTCACAGTGCCTGTAATGGGTTCCAGCTGGCAGGCACACAGCACGACCTGGACATAGCGCTGTCAATGGTTTTCAGAAGTCAGGTGCAGTGGGCAGTGGCGTAACGAAACTTGAGGGGGCCCGCCTGCAAAGTACATGGAGGGGGCCCCCCATTCTCCTCGCCAGTCAAGAGCCCTCAGGCCAGCGACCCGCCATACTGCAGGGGCTCACCCCAGCCATAAAAAAAGGATTCTGGTTCCTCTATTGGTCACATCCGCCCTCTCATCGAGCGATTTACATACATCAGTAAATGCTGCTGCGCCCTCCAGCAAAGTTACATAACACTGCCTCCAGCCGGCCCACCAAACACATCCTCCTACTTGATGAGCCACCTTCAAGCGAAGCCCTCTCAGTTAACCACCTCCAAACTCAGATCACTTCCGTCGTGCCTGCCACTAACTCATCCATTACACTCTACCCTCACCCCTATGAAACCCGCAATTATGCTTTTCTGCCCGCCTTTAAAACCACCCCTCGGATGTCACTGCAAACCTGTGACCGCCGCCTACTGCTCCCCCACAGAAAGACTGATGACCGGTCACCATCTAACCACTGCCTACCAGTAAAGACAGAGCCTTTCAGCTGCTGGCCTCCCCAATGCCACTATGGAAGTTTTAAAAATGTTGAACAATCTCTGCAACTGACCACCTCAAAACATTTCTTCCTGCTAGCCTATACGGCATCAAAGCCGTTCCTGCTACTTTTCATCCTCTGCATGATGCACACAATAATATCAAATGTACAAAGGGTCAGATTTTTGTTTCCTCACGCCAACATTAATTTACACTATGTACCCCACTAAACCATACCTGCTGTCAAAGGCAAACCAGATCCCATATGTAGCACCAGTCAACAAGTACCCCAAGGACAAACACCAGAGAGAATGAGCGATTCATGAATTAAACCTACAATGACAACGTAGCATTTCCCCACCAACTGTCAGCCCAGCAAAGTCTGCAACCGCACAGTAGCCATCAATACCAGCAACGTCTAAAGCGCATTTCCACTTCCTTTCTTTGGCAGCTCCTGATACATATACGTATGCCTTCTGGGCGCCATCTACCACAGACCACAGCATTCTTTGTGTCCCTGAGACTAACCGAATGCTGTCGGGGAACGCTTCTCTTCCCCCTTCCTTACTAATAACTAATGGAGGATAACGAAAAAAAAAATATAGTATTTTCTTATGCAAATAGCGTATCAAGAACTTGCTGCCCGCAGTCCTCGCCAGATCCACCCAAATCAATATTCTGCTATCGCACCATCCTGTCACCCCTATTATTATCTGAAGATATTTTTTTATCCCTTCCTTGAACTGGGAAAAGCAATACTTTGCACAAAAACCAGTCCCTTTAAAACCTTTGCTACTTACAGACTCGCAAAGCACTTCCTTGTTTTACTAACTGTTGTAAAGCAAACGGATAACTCATTCTAGGATTGGGATTATTGTTTAGAGGTGTGGAAGTTAATACTGAGACATAGGATGATTTTTTGCATACACTCGTTCTTCCCTGCATGCGCACACAAAGCAACATTACAATTTAGCTAAACAAATTGTTCAGAAATGTACCGGAAGGTAAAGAAACAGCCCAAATAATTTTTACAAAGAAAAATAGACAATCGTCAACTTTATACCCCATGACATAAAAGCCTTAGCGTGCACAGCTTGCTCAAATCCACGCTACCTAATTCTACCAAAATCAGCACATTTGAACATCTCATAATTCCATGCCACACAATTCAACTATAAATAATTTAACCCTACATTCCATACCACATAATTACAATCCTAAAAATGAAAAAACATATATTTCTACTTCACTCCATACCACATAAGTCCACATCACATAATAACATTCCACACAACTTAATAGCACTCCAAACCACATAATTACACTCCACACAACAAAATTTAAGTATACATAATTCCACTTCAACCTATATAATTATACGTCACACAACATATTTACACTCAACTTTAAAACACAGAATTACCCTCCACAAAATACAACTCTGCAACATGCTACATAATTCCACTCCGCACAATTATACACCACACCATGCCACATAATTCCACATGTCTCACAATTCCACAATTCATCCCCACACAATTCATCACACATAATTACTCCACATAATACCACTCAGCACCACATAATTAACCTCTACATAATTATGCTCTCATCCATATTGCATAAATACACTCCACATAAATCTAGTCTATGCCACGTAGCAACATTCCACATACACTCGTTCTTTCCTGCATACGCACAAAAAGAAACATCACAATTTAGCTTAACAAATTGTTCAGAAATGTACCGGAAGGTAAAGAAACAGCCCAAATTATTTTTACAAAGAAAAATAGACAATCGTCAACTTTATACCCCATGACATAAAAGCCTTAGCGTGCACAGCTTGCTCAAATCCACGCTACCTAATTCTACCAAACTCAGCACATTTGAACCTCTCATAATTCCATGCCACACTATTCAACTATAAATAATTTAACCCTACATTCCATACCACATAATTACAATCCTAAATATGAAAAAACATATATTTCTACTTCACTCCATACCTCATAATTCCACATCACATAATAACATTCCACACAACTTAATAGCACTCCAAACCACATAATTACACTCCACACTACACAATTCAAGTACCCATAATTCCACTTCAACCTATATAATTATACGTCACACAACATATTTACACGCAACTCCAAAACACAGAATTACCCTCCACAAAATACAACTCTGCAAAATGCTACATAATTCCACTCCGCACAATTATACACCACACCATGCCACATAATTCCACACGTCACAATTCCACAATTCATCCCCATACAATTCATCACACATAATTACTCCACATAATACCACTCAGCACCACATAATTAACCTCCACATAATTATGCTCTCATCCATATTGCGTAAATACACTCCACATAAATCCAGTCTGTCACGTAGCAACATTCCACATAACTACACTTCACACCATGCCTCATAATACCACTCAACATAATTTTCACCCAGCAGCGAACACTTCCACGTCACACATTTCAACTCTACACATTTCCATTCCACACCACATAATTCAACAACAAACTACATAATTCAAACCAACAACAGAATTACATAACACACCACATACATCCAATCTACACCACAAAATTCCACATCATGCTATAATATTTAACAGCACACCACATAAGTAAACTCCACTACATACTACTCCACAACGCAAAATACCATTCCAGATAATCTCATTCCAAGACACACAATCCCACTCCATGACACACAATCCCACTCCACATAATTCCAGTACACTCAATACCACACAATTACTATCCACATAATTACATTATTTCGCTACACAGATCCAATCCACACAATACAATTCCACAACTAACAATTCCAATCCAAACCACATATATCCACTTGACACCACACACATTCACTCCACTCCAATCAGAAAACACATAGGTAAAATACACTGTCCTTTACAATGTCAATAGCTCTAACTCTCACAAATGTGAGACCAATTGCATTGCAAATGCTTGTTTACCTTCCAATGTGACCAAGCAGATCCTGTTCATTTTTTTTATTTTTATTTATTTTATGGAGTTTTATATAGCTCGAACTTGACCCGTATCGGGTATCATAGCGCTTCACATGAGCACCAGTTGCGTTACATGAGGACACATTCATATTTGTTAGGCACAGGTAGATTAAGTGATTTGCCCAGAATCACAGGATGTTCAGCGTCATTGTTGAAACTCGAACCCAGTTCCCCAGATTCGAGGTCGACCGCCCTAGCCGTTAGGCCAACTCCTCTCCCAAGTATGAGTAAGAATAGGCATAAGAAGGGCTAAGCAGAAGAGCTGAAGTATTTAGATGTAAAAGTAGTGGAAAGTAGGTTAAAGTAGGAGTATGCAGGAGTAAGAGTGCAAGTAGGAGTAGGTAGGACTAAGTTAATGGTAATAAGGGCATTGGTAAATACGGTAGCAAAAGTAAGAATAGCAGTTAGAAGACGTAATAGGAGTAAGAGGAGAAATGAGTAAGAGTAGGAGGAAATAGGCGTAATAAATTGTAAGTGGAAGCAAGAGTATGTTGGAATAATAAAACGTAAGAGTGGGAACAAATATGAGGTGTAAGAGAAAGGTAAAATTAAGAGGTTACGTAGCACAGTAAGAGGAAGTATGCAACATATGAGTAGAAACAAAAATCAGCAGTAGGCATAAGTAGGAAAAGTTAGTAAATTAAGTGCAAGATTAATGAAAGTAAGATTGAAAGAGACCAAGATGAGAAAAGAAAGACGAAGACAGCAAATCCTTCCATATTCTTCTACGACTCCAGTGCTAACAAAGCATGACATGCTTTTCATTTTATGTACACATCAGATGAAGAGCAAGGACCTTCCATTAAGCGCTATTGTAACACGCTTCAGTTGGTAACTTGCGTGCAGCTGAAATAGGTACAATTTATGTGTTTTATAGCGCTCACAAACAGCATAAGCGTGTTTCTTGGCACTATTTCAACAAAAGTTAACACTATGCCACTGGCAGAGGTGCAATTTGTTTTATTAATGGGTTGCACACAGACCGGTCTCTGTGAAGTGCTGTTCGACGAAAAAGTGCAAGAAAAGACTTCTTAATACCACGTGAGCAGCACTTCAGAACTGTTTGGATAAAGCTTAGCCGATGCCCGGGAGCCGAATAGTGATTTTTGTGTGTCTCTGGCGCCCAGTAGCAGTGCGTTTACCCCGAGGGCCACATTTGGCATGTTCTGATTTGAACTCACCATTATAGAGAGAATGTAATCCTAGGTCATTTTTTGTCACATGCAACAACGGTTGTCAATCCCGGCCCCCTTTCTCTGTAGTCCCCGGCACCTGTTTAGAGGTGGACAGGAAGGAGCCCTCTCTCCTTCCAGCACAGCTCAGCTCATGTGCCCCGGTAGATGTGAGGCTGTGAGCTGATGAGTAAGAGGTTTAGGAGCAGGGTGAGGAGCTGGCAGCCTACACCAGGGTGGAGCAACAGCACCGAGGCGTCTACAGCAACAGGGGACGGGTCTCCTCAGCTCCGAAGTGTGAGGCCAGCACGTGGGAGCCATGCAGCGGCAGCCAATGCTTGTGAAGCAAGTAATCAAGCATTGGCAAAGGTAAGATAAAACCAAGCTAGTGCCAACTAACACGAAGGGTGGGACGGGGAATGGTAAAATTGGGGGCAGGAGGCAGGCCCGGCTCCAGGAATTTTTATTTGGGTGGGCCAAGGGTACATTCGGGTGGGCCACTGTTGGCCCAATTTATCGCTTATATATCTAGCCAGGCCTGCTTCTGGGCCCTCCTTTATCTCTCCTTACTCTTACAAGGCACAGTAAAACGCACTCTTTTCAAAGTCTCTTTCTAAATGTTATCACTCTCAAAAAGTGCTTTTCTTCCATGCAATGTCCCTTTGATGGGAAGAGGAAGTTTCTAAGGTGGGAGTATCAAGCAAGTGACACTACCCGGGCTTCCTCTGTGCGAGCCTTCAGGGAGAAACCCTCTTCATTACTACCTCCACCTGACCTCTGACTCTGCAGCGCACTCTCTTACAGGCTTGATTATCCACTTTTCTACCACCCTTCTCCATCACACCTTATCTCACACCTGACCTTGGGCCCTAGCCCCATATCAGCCACCATTCAGTTCCACTTTCACTATTCCCAGTAAAAAACAATAGTAAAATCACCTTCAAACTTGAAACATTGAATATAGCAGTAAAAATAATTAGCATGCATGATAAAGTATGCTCCACAGTTGTCCTAATCACCTGACTGTTAATTAAATAAATGAAAACAGAAAGGCCATGACAGGGCCGGCTTTATTGCTGGTGCAAACGTCTTTTTGACCTCTTTTTTGACCTCTTTCTCTGTAGATAGCTTAACTACCACCCTCCAACAGTACCCTTCATCTTGCCATAGCCACTCCCCCTCATGGCCTCCTCCTCAGACTCCCTAACTACCACCCTCCACCAGTGTCCCCCATCTTTCTGTAGCTCCCCCACACCCCATGACCTCCTCCTCAGATTCCCTCACTGCCACCCTCCACCAGCGCCCCTCATAGCTTCGTATTTCCCCCCACTCCATGACCTCCTCCTCGGATTCCCTGCCACCCTCCACCAGTGCCCCTCATCTCTCTGTAGTTCCCCCCCATGACCCCCTCATCAGATTCCTTCACTGCCACCCTCCACTAGTGCCCCTCATCTCTCTATAGTTCCCCCACCCCTTGACCTCCTCCTTGGCTTCCCTCACTGCCATCCTTCACTATTGCCTCTCATTTCTCTGTAGCCCCCCCACCCCATGACCTCCTACTCAGATTCCCTCACTGCTCCCTCAACCAGCGCCCCTCATCTCTCTGTAATTCCCCCCGAGCCCCATGACCTCCTCCTCGCATTACCTCACTGCCACCCTCCACCAGTGCCCCTCATCTCTCTGTAGTTCCCCCCCACCCCTGACCTCCTTCTCAGATTCCCTCACTGCCACCCTCCACCAGTGCCCCTCATTTCTCCATAATTCCCCCCAACCCCATAACCTCCTCCTCCGATTCCTTCACTGCCACCCTCCACCAGCAACCCTCATCTCTCCGTAGATCCCCCCACCCGTGACCTCTTTGGATTCCTTCACTGCCACCCCCCACTAGTGCCCCTCAGCTCTCTGTAGTTCCCCCACCTCATGACCTCCTCCTCCGCTTCCCTCACTGCCAACCTCCACTAGTGCCCCTCATTTCTACATAGCCCCCCCCACCCCATGACCTCCTCCTCAGATTCCCTCACTGCTCCCTCCACCAGCGCCCCTCATCTCTCTGTAGTTCCCCCCCACCCCATGACCTCCTCCTCAGATTTCTTCACTGCCGCCCTCCACCAGTACCCCTCATCTCTCTGTAGTTCCCCTCCACCCTGTGACCTCCTCCTCGGATTCCCTCACTGCCACCCTCCACTAGTGCCCCTCATCTCTCTGCTGTTCCCCCCACCCCATGACCACCTCCTCTGACTCCCTCACTGCCACCCTCCACCAGTGCTCCTCATCTCACTGTAGCTCCCCACCCCATTACCTCTTCCTCGTTTTCCCTCAATGCCACCCTCCACTAGTGCCCCTCATCTTTCCGCAGCTCCACCCCCACTCCAGGACCTCCTCCTCGGCTTCCCTCACTGCCACTCTCCACTAGTGCCCCTCATCTCTCTGTAGTTCCACCCACCCCGTTGACCTCCTCCTCTGACTCCCTCACTGCCACCCTCCACCAGCGCCCCTCATCTCTCCGTAGCTCCCCACCCCATGACCTCTTCCTCGGATTCCCTCACTGCCACCCTCCACTTGTGCCCCTCATCTCTCCATTGCCCCTCTCTCATATCCATTCCATTTGTTGTACAGCGCTACTCATATGAGTGTAGGGTGTCACAGTACTTTACATAACAGCACGCATTATACAGAGACAATAAATCAGTCTATGGGGAATGTCACATAAGCCAATGAGGATTACAAGGTGTAGAAATCACGTCATCCATACTGGTGGGCAATATATTTTACGGGGGTTTGGACTGGAGAAGCACAAACTCAGGATTTAAAGAGTACTCCAGTGGTTGGGGGTCAGCTTTACTGATTAAAATGTATAACTGCCCAAACAAACTCTTTTTGGCAACATTAGAATAATGAAGGAATGGAGAAGTTCTAACTATATCACAATACAAAAAAAGCGAAGTTTGTATGCAGCTCTTTAAAGACAGTTCATAGGTCACTGTCCTATGTTAGGATAGTAACTTCTGAACTGCAAGTAACACAAGGATATCTGTGACAGAGGTAGTAACCCACTGAGCTATTCCCATAAAATTCAGTTTATCAGCACTTAAAAACTACCAACAGACAAATGGTTACTCTGCAGCAGGATCGTAAATCACCAGTTATCTGCACAGTTTTTATTGTAGTTGATGTTACTCTCTCTGGATACAGAGGAACTGACCTTTCGTACTAGTACCTTTCTAAGACTAATAATCCGTGTACGTAATATGATGGAAAACCCCTGAAAGATCGCTGTTTTAGTTCCCTTTTTAATTTTTAAAGCTATTGTATTTTATACATTGTAATAATGAACTGTTTTTATGTCTGTACTTTTATGAATTCAAGTAATTCGAATAAAGGTCTTTTGATTGATTGATTGATTGATTGTAGTTGTACATCGGTGGCAGATTCACTGGGAGGGCCATGGCTCATGTTTAACCGGGCCAGGGCCTGGCAGGAGGTAACATATCCTGCACTTGTTAGTGGTGTGAAACAAAGAAAAGGGTCAGCGACAGGAGGATATTTACAGCTGGGACTAATTAAAGTCCCAGATAACCTATCAGTAGAAATATAAATGCTTGCATTTTAAAACATATCAGGCATTTGTTATCAACCCACAACATAGCATGTTTGTTGAAGGAGCTCACAATGAAAACTCACAATTAAAACTGCTAGACTTACCGACAACGCTGCAGAATGTTATCTGTCCTGCTCTTTACAAGTCTAACCTCTCTCCCTGAAAGCCCCGGTGTTAGATCTGGGGGTCTCTAGTTGGCAGGGTAGGTACCACTGTCCAAGTAGGGACCCTTGCTTCTAGTCAGGGAAAGGGGGATACACTGTTAAGATAACCCCTGCTCACCCTCTAGGTAGCTTGGCCTGAGCAGTCTAGGCTATCAAAGGCAATGTGTAAAGTATTTGTACCAACACTCACAGTAACACAGTGAAAACACCACAGATTTACTCCACACCAGTTTTAGAAAAATAATGTATCTTTACTAAAAACTTCACAAGACCAAATATTACAGACAAACCAACATATACTTCAAAAGGTTACTTTAAAGATAGTTCAAGAGTTTGCAGGAAGTACTCCAGGATGTCAAAATCAGTGTCCTGCACAGTGCGACTCTCAATGCACAAAATGCGACACTCTCGTGCCCAACAGTACCTGTAGTTGCGATAAGGTTCCCAAAAGCTATAACAAGGAAGATGGCAAAGGCGATGCGATGCTCCTGAGATCCTGGGGAGGCTTTGCAGCAGCCCTGCTTCACGCAGCAGAGGTGGATGTGCCGGCTCCGATCTGTAGGGGGAGGATGCGATACCTTTGGCTTTCGTTGCGTAGGTTTCTTAGGGGGAAGCTTCACGCACAGGTTCGATGCGACACTCTTCGATGTGGTGCGATGCGTGGCGCAGCGTTGACTTCCGGCGCCGCAACTCTCGATGCGCCACGGAACGAGACTCTGCGTCGACGCACGCAGCGATTGGAGACTTTTCACGCACCGGCAGTGGTGCGGCCCGCAAACTGGTTCTGCGACAACCCTCGCAATGGCAGGAAGCTTCACGCTTCGGGACGATGCTTGACGCACTCGGCGATGCGGAGACCCTGCGTGTTGCGATGGTGCCGCGATGAAATTTTCCACGCACTCTCGTCTTGCGACACGCAATCGGATGATGCGTTGGGTACCAGTCACTCTTGTTCACGCTTCTGCTTCCCAGCTCCCAAACACAGCAAAACGACCTCCTGAGGCCCCAAGACTGCGCAAGCACTCCAAGGCAGGTCAAAACTCTCTCAGCAGAGTTCCAGGGGAGCTGGTGGTGAAGTCCTTTTGTTCCTGGGACTTCTTAACAGGGAGCCAGCTCTTCTCAGGCCCTTGGAGATCAGAATCAAAAGAAGGGGACACAGCAAAGTCCTTCCCCTCTCCTTGGCAGCAAAGCAAAACAGCAAGCAGGCAGTCTTCTCCTCTTCAGTTTCTTCCAGCTTTCTCCTTGGCAGAGGTTTCTTCTTAGTTCCAAAGTGATCTAAAGTTTTAGGTGTCTGGGGTCCTCTTCTTATACCCCTCCAAGTCTTTGTCTCTCTTTGTTCCAGTGGGGGGATTCACCTGCTCAAACCGGTTCCTGGGTGTGCTCTGCTCTGGAGCACCTGGTTCCTTTCAGAGTGAGGGGCAGGGTCGTTAGACGCTCAGCAGGAGGTGGAGCCTTCTTTGTGCCAGCAGAGGCAGAGTCCTCAGCCTGGCCAGCAGGGGGTGGAGCCAGCTTTGTGTTTGTCAGGGGCAGCCCTATTCAGACCCAGGGACTACTCCTCCCACCCATCTAAAGCAGATCTCCCTATTCACCCTGCTGCTGACTCATCCAGGCTCCTGGAGCCACCTAGCACATCACCTGACACCAGTCAGCCAACCAGCACACAGGCACACAGGAAGGTTAAACAGGAGAATAGCTACTTTCTAAAAAGTGCTATTCCCACACAGTGAATTTAAAAACCATCTTGCTAAAAAGATGTATAATTAAATTCTGAACACAGAGATACCAAACTTGGATTTTCTATCTTGCCCCTATGGGAAGATAGGCATGTAAACAGCCTTCCCCATTCTATCCTATGGGCAAGATAGCCTCTCAGCAGTGAAAAACGAAAATGGCTGTAATTCACTACCAGGGCATGTTACACACCTCAGTACATGCCCTACCTTTCAGATACACTGCACCCAGCCCAGGGGGGTACCTAGGGCCACCATAGGGATGCCTGACATGTACAGAAAGGGAAGGATAAGGCCTGGTCAGTGGGTGCACTGGCCAGGTCGACATGGCAGTCCTGGACTGCACATAGGCACTGCAAGCAGGCCTAAGACATAATTTTAGCGCTACTCCTGTGGGTGGCACAATCAGTGCTGCAGCCCACTAGTAGCATTTGAATCACCAGCCCTGGCACACGCAGTGCACTTTACTAGGGGCTAACAGGTGAAACAAATATCCCAATCATGGATAACCAATCAATACAACAATTTACCAAGGGAGCACTTGCACTTTGACACTGATCAGCAGTGGCAAAGTGCCCAAAGCATCTAAACCAGCAAAATCGAAATCCAGCATAGCATCAAAAATACAGGAGGTAGAGGCAAAAAGTCAGGGGTAACCACGCCAAAGATGCCAGGTCTAACACGTGTCCCCTCCAGCTGAAAGTGGGGAGAACTACCCACCCTCTTGGGAGTTCTCATCGCTAAGGCGGAAAAACCTGGACAGACCATCAGCGTTGGCGTGTTCTGTACCGGGGCGGTGTTCCACCGTAAAGTCCATCCCCTGTAGGGAAATGGACCACCTCAACAGCTTAGGATTCTCACCCCTCATCTGCATCAACCATCTGAGGGGCCTGTGGTCCGTCTGAACCCGGAAGTGAGTCCCAAACAAGTAGGGCCTCAGCTTCTTCAGCGCCCAGACCACAGCAAAAGCTTCCCTTTCAATCGCACTCCACCTCTGTTCCCTGGGAAGTAGCCTCCTACTAATGAAAGCTACCGGTTGGTCCAAGTCCTCATCATTTAGTTGTGAGAGCACCGCTCCCACTCCATGCTCAGAAGCGTCTGTCTGCACTATGAATTCCTTGGAGAAGTCAGGCGCCTTGAGTACAGGTGCTGTACACATGGCCTCCTTCAGGGCATCAAAAGCTTCTTGGCAGGCACTGGTCCAAATCACTTTCTTCGGTAACTTCTTGGAAGTTAGTTCTGTCAAGGGAGCCACAATGGTGCCATACCCCTTGACAAAACGGCGATAGTACCCGGTGAGTCCTAAGAAGGCTCTCACCGCTGTCTGGGTTTTGGGGGGTTCCCAAGCCCGGATGGTATCTATCTTGGCTTGTAGGGGCGCCACCTGGCCGCTTCCTACCTGGTGTCCCAAATACACCACCGAACCCTGCCCTATCTGGCACTTACTGGCCTTGATAGTGAGGCCTGCACTATGCAGAGCCTTCAACACTGCGCAGAGGTGTTGCAAGTGTTCTTCCCAAGTGGAGCTGAACACAGCGATGTCATCCAGATATGCGGCGCTGAATTGCTCCAGCCCGGACAGTACCTGGTTGACCAGTCTCTGGAATGTGGCAGGGGCGTTCTTCAACCCAAAGGGCATGACACGGAACTGGAAGTGCCCCTCTGGCGTTGAAAACGCAGACCTCTCCTTGGCCCCATCAGTTAAGGCAATCTGCCAGTACCCAGAAGTTAAGTCAAACGTACTGAGGTAGTTGGCAGCTCCCAACCGATCCACGAGCTCATCAGCTCTGGGGATGGGGTGTGCATCAGTCTTCGTGACAGCATTGAGCCCACGGTAGTCCACACAAAACCTAAGTTCTGGAGTGGCACCTGGCGCAGCAGCTTTCGGTACAAGTACCACTGGGCTAGCCCAGGGGCTGCTGGAGGGCTCAATCACCCCTAGCTCCAACATCTTAGAAACCTCCTTCTTGATGCTGGCCCTGACCTTGTCAGCCACCCGGTAAAACTTCTGTTTCACAGGCATGCTATCTCCCGTGTCCACGTCATGGACACACCAGTTGGTGATACCGGGGGTCAGGGAGAACAGAGATGCAAACTGACCCAACACATGGCGACAGTCCCTCTGCTGTTCTGGGGTCAGGGTGGGCGAGAGGACCACTCCATCCACTGACCCATCTTGCTCCTTAGCTGCCAGGAGGTCAGGAAGAGGATCACTATCCTCCTCCATACCTGCATCTGTAGCAAGTAGCATTGTTATTTCAGACCTCTCAAAATGGGGTTTGAGGCGGTTCACGTGTAGGACCCTCATGGGGTTCCTGGGAGATCGCAAGTTGACCAGGTAGGTCACCTCACTCTTGCGCTCCACCACCTCATATGGCCCAGTCCACTTGTCCTGGAGCGCGCAAGGCTCCACTGGCGCCATCACCCACACCATCTGCCCAGGTTGAAATTCCATCAGAGTGGTATGCTGGTCATACCACCTCTTCATCTCATCCTGGCTGGCTTCCAGGTTCGCCTGAGCGAGGGCCCAGAAGCGCTGTGTCTGGTTGCGAGTGGGAAGGGTATGCTCAGACGTGAGTCCCTTGCTCTCCATGCCACTGGAATTAAGCTATCCTGGCTGACGAGGGTTGAAAGCCCGAAACCGGTCCTAGGATGCTTGTTTCCAGTCCAGGGAGGACCTGGCTTGGCAGTTCGGGCTGGACTGTTCCCATGGGGCACAGGGTCAAGACTGATTTGCATATGGCTGGGTTCAAACTGGAATGGCATGGTGAGCAAAAAAACGATGGATTTAGGCCCAGATCTCTGTACTGGGGTGAATGTATGACATTGTTCTGCATTCTGTCCATCAATTTTGATGTTTTTGCATTTGTCACCCCGAGTGGGAAGGGTATGCTCAGACGTGAGTCCCTTGCTCTCCATGCCACTGGAATTAAGCTATCCTGGCTGACGAGGGTTGAAAGCCCGAAACCGGTCCTAGGATGCTTGTTTCCAGTCCAGGGAGGACCTGGCTTGGCAGTTCGGGCTGGACTGTTCCCATGGGGCACAGGGTCAAGACTGATTTGCATATGGCTGGGTTCAAACTGGAATGGCATGGTGAGCAAAAAAACGATGGATTTAGGCCCAGATCTCTGTACTGGGGTGAATGTATGACATTGTTCTGCATTCTGTCCATCAATTTTGATGTTTTTGTGGTTGCGGATGGCCAGCACATAGCTGAACACATCCTGAGGGGTTTTCCCCGGGGATTTCTCCCAACCCTCCTTCACCAGACTGAGAGGTCCTCTAACAGGGTGCCCGTACAAAAGCTCAAAGGGACTGAACCCTAGAGACTTTTGTGGTACCTCCCTGTAGGCAAATAATAGGCATGGCAAAAAGACGTCCCACTTCCGTCTCATGGGCTCTGTCAGCCCCATGATCATGCCTTTCAGGGTCCGGTTGAACCTTTCAACCAACCCATTTCCTTGAGGGTGGTAAGGAGTGGTGAACTTATAAGTTACCCCACACTCCTCCCACAGAGACTTCATATACCTGGAGATGAAGTTGGTACCCCGGTCAGATACCACCTCTTTGGGGAAACCCACACGGGAAAAGATCCCCATCAACGCACGGCCCACCACCGGGGCTGTGGTTGTCCTGAGAGGGATAGCCTCCGGGTACCGGGTGGCATGATCCACCAGGACCAGGATGAACCTGTTGCCTAAGGCGGTCCTGGGGTCCAGTGGCCCCACAATATCTATTCCCACCCGCTCGAAAGGGGTGCTCACTACCGGAAAAGGCTGGAGAGGGCCTTTGCATTTTCCTCCAGCCTTGCCACTTGCCTGGCAAGTCTGGCATGATTTACAAAAGGAAGCGACGTCCGTCTTCATCCCGGGCCAGTAAAAGTGGGTGGCAAGCCTTTGTCGGGTCTTGTCCTGCCCGAGATGTCCTGCAAGCGGCACGTCGTGAGCCAGACCCAGTAGGAAGTCTCTGAACCCTGCGGGTACCACCAGGGTACGTGATCCACTGGGCTCAGCAAACCTAAGCTCACTGTACAACAAGTCATTCTCCCAGTAGAGAAAAAAGTTCTTCGGATCAGCACCTGCTGCCTGGTCTGCAGCCTGGTGCCGCAGACCTTCAAGAGTAGGGCATGTCTTCTGCGCACGGCAGAACTCCTCTCTGGAGGGACCACCCTCTTGCTGCCAATGGGTCAGCTCAGGTATGTCTCCCAGCTCAGCGACCTGTTCCCCTGTAGGCTCCAGGGCATCCCCCGTAGGTTCTGCTCCTTCCTGGACCGTGGGAACAGCGGGGGTGGACGCACCACGCCCCCTGCCCTTCCTCTTTCTGGCAGGGACCTGGGCCACTGTTTCAGGCTCCAGGTCTGCTTCACAACCCTGTCTGGCTGCCATGGACCGGGTGGTCACACAGACCCACTCAGGCAAACCCAGCATCTCCAAATGAGCCTGGCGTTCCACCTCCTTCCACGGGGAACTCTCCAGGTCATTACCTAGCAGACAATCTACTGGCTTGGATGGACTCACAACAACTTTGAGAGGACCTGAGACCCCCCCCCCCACTCAAGGGGAACATGTGCTACCTTGCAAAGGCGCACAGAGTTGTCAGCTGACACTACTGGGTGAAGTACGTCTGGAATGATCAGCTCCTCAGGGACCCACTGACACCTGACCGTAGTCACACTGGCTCCAGTGTCCCTGAGAGCCTCCACCCTCCTCCCATTGATGGTCACCCACTGCCTGTACTTCTTAGTGTTATCAGGGACAGGGGTTTCCTGGACCATCTCTGTGTCTTCTAAAGAGACAAGGGACATAACTGCTAAACCCTCCAAATCACTAGAAAGTAAATCGCCCCCAAAAGCTACACTAGCTATACCCGGTGTTGGAGCACCAGTGGGTGCCTGGGATTTCTTGGGACACACAGGAGATTTGTGACCCAATTCCTGACAGTGATAACACTTAATGGGACCCTTGTTATCCGACCTGCCCTTAGGGGGCCAGGTTGGTTTGGGTTTTGACTTGGGGGGCTGGGACTGGTTACCCTGGGAACTATTTTGGGGCCCTTGTGAGAACTCCTTTTGGTTACCCTTGTCCCCCCCACTCTTCTGCTGGGGACCCTGCCCACCTTTGGCAATGGTACCCACAATTCCTCTGTGGACCCTGGTACTGGTCCAGCGGTCCGCCTCCTTAGCAAGCTCAATGGGGTCCGTCAACTTGCTATCTAAAAGATGCTGGCGCAGCTCTGGAACACATAGACTACTCAAGTGCTCCCAACTAATTAAATGTAACAACCCCTTATAATCAGTTACCTTGCTGCCCTTCATCCAACCTTCCAGTGCCCGCGAGTACAGATTCACACACTCCATCCAAGTCTCAGACTCTTTCTTCTTGGAATTTCTAAACTGCAGTCTATACTGCTCTGGAGTAAGTCCATACCTGAGACATAGGGCCTCCTTCATATTGGGATAGGTCATGGCACCTGCTAATTCTAAGGGCTCTAGAGCACTCCTCCCAGAAGCCTCAAAATGTTTCCACAGGCCCGCCCCCCAATGCTGTTCAGGCACCCCATTCATCCTCAATGCAATTTCATACGATGTGAACCAGGCATAGATATCCTCACTCCTATTGTAATTCTGTACTAAATCCTTGGGGATAGATACTTTACCCCCCTGCACTGGCTGTGCGCTGCCACCATTTGAACCGGACTCCACCTGCTTGGCCTTGATGTCCAGTTCTCTCATGCTCACTTCATGAGCCAGAAGCAATTTCTTCTCTTCCAAGGCACGGGCATTCTTGCTCTCCTCCGCCGCCTTGTCCTTCTCTACTTCCAATTGCTTCATTTTCATTTTCATCATTTCCATTTCATGGTTTCTCACCCTTTGATTCTCCTCCAACTCCTCTGGAGTGAGCCCCCTACTGGAATGGGAGCTGCCAGCCCTTGAGACTGGTCTGCCCACAGGCAGATCTTGGGGAACAAAACCATCCTCTTCATTTGCATCACTTTCCTCTCGGGCCTCCCACCAGGCCTTCAAGACTCTTTGTAGCACATCCTTTCTAGCTCCGCTTTTCACAGGGCAACCAAGGTCTTTGCAGAATTGCCTGAGCTCCTCAGCCTTGTACGAATACAGATCCGCAACGGAAAACTCCAATTCTGCCCTCTCACTTGTTGCCACTTGAGACATGATGCTCTTGAAGAGTTACTCAAAAATAGAATCAAAAATAATACAGTATGTGGTTGTCTATTGGTCTGCACTCCTAGTGATGTACACCAATTACTGTGGGTCAAGTACAAATACAAGTTCAATCCTCACCGCTGACCACCAATGTTAGATCTGGGGGTCTCTAGTTGGCAGGGTAGGTACCACTGTCCAAGTAGGGACCCTTGCTTCTAGTCAGGGAAAGGGGGATACACTGTTAAGATAACCCCTGCTCACCCTCTAGGTAGCTTGGCCTGAGCAGTCTAGGCTATCAAAGGCAATGTGTAAAGTATTTGTACCAACACTCACAGTAACACAGTGAAAACACCACAGATTTACTCCACACCAGTTTTAGAAAAATAATGTATCTTTACTAAAAACTTCACAAGACCAAATATTACAGACAAACCAACATATACTTCAAAAGGTTACTTTAAAGATAGTTCAAGAGTTTGCAGGAAGTACTCCAGGATGTCAAAATCAGTGTCCTGCACAGTGCGACTCTCAATGCACAAAATGCGACACTCTCGTGCCCAACAGTACCTGTAGTTGCGATAAGGTTCCCAAAAGCTATAACAAGGAAGATGGCAAAGGCGATGCGATGCTCCTGAGATCCTGGGGAGGCTTTGCAGCAGCCCTGCTTCACGCAGCAGAGGTGGATGCGCCGGCTCCGATCTGTAGGGGGAGGATGCGATACCTTTGGCTTTCGTTGCGTAGGTTTCTTAGGGGGAAGCTTCACGCACAGGTTCGATGCGACACTCTTCGATGTGGTGCGATGCGTGGCGCAGCGTTGACTTCCGGCGCCGCAACTCTCGATGCGCCACGGAACGAGACTCTGCGTCGACGCACGCAGCGATTGGAGACTTTTCACGCACCGGCAGTGGTGCGGCCCGCAAACTGGTTCTGCGACAACCCTCGCAATGGCAGGAAGCTTCACGCTTCGGGACGATGCTCGACGCACTCGGCGATGCGGAGACCCTGCGTGTTGCGATGGTGCCGCGATGAAATTTTCCACGCACTCTCGTCTTGCGACACGCAATCGGATGATGCGTTGGGTACCAGTCACTCTTGTTCACGCTTCTGCTTCCCAGCTCCCAAACACAGCAAAACGACCTCCTGAGGCCCCAAGACTGCGCAAGCACTCCAAGGCAGGTCAGAACTCTCTCAGCAGAGTTCCAGGGGAGCTGGTGGTGAAGTCCTTTTGTTCCTGGGACTTCTTAACAGGGAGCCAGCTCTTCTCAGGCCCTTGGAGATCAGAATCAAAAGAAGGGGACACAGCAAAGTCCTTCCCCTCTCCTTGGCAGCAAAGCAAAACAGCAAGCAGGCAGTCTTCTCCTCTTCAGTTTCTTCCAGCTTTCTCCTTGGCAGAGGTTTCTTCTTAGTTCCAAAGTGATCTAAAGTTTTAGGTGTCTGGGGCCCTCTTCTTATACCCCTCCAAGTCTTTGTCTCTCTTTGTTCCAGTGGGGGGATTCCCCTGCTCAAACCGGTTCCTGGGTGTGCTCTGCTCTGGAGCACCTGGTTCCTTTCAGAGTGAGGGGCAGGGTCGTTAGACGCTCAGCAGGAGGTGGAGCCTTCTTTGTGCCAGCAGAGGCAGAGTCCTCAGCCTGGCCAGCAGGGGGTGGAGCCAGCTTTGTGTTTGTCAGGGGCAGCCCTATTCAGACCCAGGGACTACTCCTCCCACCCATCTAAAGCAGATCTCCCTATTCACCCTGCTGCTGACTCATCCAGGCTCCTGGAGCCACCTAGCACATCACCTGACACCAGTCAGCCAACCAGCACACAGGCACACAGGAAGGTTAAACAGGAGAATAGCTACTTTCTAAAAAGTGCTATTCCGACACAGTGAATTTAAAAACCATCTTGCTAAAAAGATGTATAATTAAATTCTGAACACAGAGATACCAAACTTGGATTTTCTATCTTGCCCCTATGGGAAGATAGGCATGTAAACAGCCTTCCCCATTCTATCCTATGGGCAAGATAGCCTCTCAGCAGTGAAAAACGAAAATGGCTGTAATTCACTACCAGGGCATGTTACACACCTCAGTACATGCCCTACCTTTCAGATACACTGCACCCAGCCCAGGGGGGTACCTAGGGCCACCATAGGGATGCCTGACATGTACAGAAAGGGAAGGATAAGGCCTGGTCAGTGGGTGCACTGGCCAGGTCGACATGGCAGTCCTGGACTGCACATAGGCACTGCAAGCAGGCCTAAGACATCATTTTAGCGCTACTCCTGTGGGTGGCACAATCAGTGCTGCAGCCCACTAGTAGCATTTGAATCACCAGCCCTGGCACACGCAGTGCACTTTACTAGGGGCTAACAGGTGAAACAAATACCCCAATCATGGATAACCAATCAATACAACAATTTACCAAGGGAGCACTTGCACTTTGACACTGATCAGCAGTGGCAAAGTGCCCAAAGCATCTAAACCAGCAAAATCGAAATCCAGCATAGCATCAAAAATACAGGAGGTAGAGGCAAAAAGTCAGGGGTAACCACGCCAAAGATGCCAGGTCTAACACCCGGTGTTTCTGAAGAGTGCAGGGCCCCATCCTTTTTCCGGCCGGGCTCTGACTGAAGAGAAACAATGTAACTTGTTACTTTGTTTCTCTTCAGTCCTGCCCTGGGTCAGCGCGAGGAGCTCTGAGCAGTCTGCAGACTGCACCTGCTTTCTAGAGCAAGCATTTCTCTCCCAAGCTCTTTACCGAAGAGCTGAGGGGGCCCCCTTCACCTAACCGAAGACTGGGGGCCCCCCCGCACCGCGGGGGCTGCGGGGGCGTTTGTTACACCCCTGGCAGTGGGTGGGAATATGGTAGACCTGGGCAGGCACACTGGAGCTGGTATCCCTGGTTCCCCTCCCACAGGGCAAGGTCAGCAGGCAGGCAGAATAACTCATCTAACTTGGGGCAGCAGGCCCTAGGATCAGTCAGCCTCAGTAGTGTAGCATCCCCCTAGCTCAGCAGCTGTAGTGCAAATAAAATGTCAGGTTTCCCTCCTTTGCTTTTATACCCCTAATTCAGGTGACCCTCCAAAAAGGCGGCAAGTTATGGCGCCAACCTGGGGGGGGGGGAGGTTCTAGAGGATTCTGGGGACTCTGTGGTGTCTGTCTGTGGTGACAAGAGGTGGGATGGTCAAGGTTGCAGTGTCATTAAGTCCCAGCCTTATCCCAACTACTAGTGTGCAGATAGGACAGTGGCCTCATTGCAGTAGCAGGGGCCTGTGGCAACCATGTTGTTAGGAGAGAGCACCTGCACCTCAGCACTGTTCAGCAGCGGTAAGGCGCCCAGAGTCCTATGTCCCACAAAAAAGGCGGTCAATAACGAGGCAAAAAGGGAAAAGATGTAGGGGAAGACCACCCTAGGGCTGACAGGTCTAACAGGCACAATATCTTCAGTTTTCGAGGGAGGGAAGTCATCTGCTCTTCTATTTGGAGCCCTCGCTGAGAGTCTGTGGACGGCCGGCTTCCCCTTCGTGCGGACTATTTTGTAATATGTATCTGTATCTGTCTCTGCTAATCCCACTTTCACAGTATGTACAGGGACGTCTCTGGGAAGAAGGGGGTGGGCCTCAACAGATTCCTCACCCCAGCTGACCTATTTTAGCACACCTCCACGCTCAGAGCACCAATGGATGGAACCAGGCCAGACTTCAGGAATTCAGTTGTGTGGCAGAGTCTTGGCCCAGTCAGTCCCGCCGTCTCCAGGGGGGCACACCTGCAGCGGGGCCCCTTGTATTTCCTGCTTGGGTCCAAGTGTGTTAACGATAGAGTTTCCTTGTAGCAGCACCAGTATCAGCCCGCCACAGCGCAAGCACACTATTTCCAGGAAAACGCCTTGGGCCACAATGTGCTCTCACCTGCAGAGTTTCTCTTGGAGGCAGGCTTTGGTTTTTGCTGGCATGTCGAAGTCGGGAAGATCGCCACTGTCGACCAGGCCTCTATATAGCCCTCCAGAGGGCACCTCAGAGCCCCTCTATGTCCAGCCGATAGCACCTCAAAGTTGCCCCATGGGAAAGGGCACCCAGCAACCCCCACAGGCTGTGTCGGGCCTCGTGCTAGGCCGCTTCTTTCATCGGTGCTTGGGCCTGCCCACTGTTAGGACACAAAGCACCTGGCCTTCATAACAAAGGGAACGGTAATGCATCGGGTTCCCATCCCCACCAGTGAGGCCACAGTCATACTGGGGGTGGGGGATGGGAGAAGGGTTCAGGGTTCAGGAAGTTTTGTATTCCGCTTGCTCCGTCTTGAGTTTTGGGCCCAGCGCGCTCAGGTCTGTGGAGACCATCCAGGGGTGGACCGTGTCTCGGCGTCTCGCACCTCAGCCGAGCGGGACACTAGTGACAGTCCGCCTCTCTCTCTGGCCCCACTGTTGCAGGCCCAGTGCAGTGCCAGGTCCATGCAGTGCTAGTCCCCAGCTCCAGAGCCGGCTGGTAGGGTCCAATTATCAGTGGTCTCTTCCACCTCCCTGGTATCCATAATTTCTCTCCGCAGGTGCCAGGCATGTAGCCAAGTTCTCCCAGACCTCTCACAACCAGGGGGGTGGGAGTAGGGCCTTTCTCCTAGGCTGCTCTGCACAGCGGCCATGCCGCGCCTCACCTGTGCTGTCCAGATTGGGGACTGGGCTTGCCCCCGGCCGATGCTGCCAGATCACTCCCGGTGTTGTGGCCCCGATGTGCAGGGGTCACGCAGGCAACAAGTGTCTACCCCAAGGGTCCATAGTCTGGCAAGTAGCCGAGTCAGGGACACAGCGATCTCCCCACGTGGGCTTCAGAGGTCATTGCTCAGCTACTCCAGGCACACACAAGCAGGGGTCACAATCAGCCGGGCCCAGTGTGCAGCCATCTTAGCCGGTTCACAGCTGCGCTGCTGTTGGAGTTTGAATCGTGGCTGACAGGTGCATTCCACCGCATATCTGCGACAACCCCTGATAATTGAGCAGCGCAGATGACACTGTTAAATGGGGGATTCGGCAGGATCAGCAGGCTTAGGCCCGGGAGCATTCCCCTCATGCATCTGCCATCTTCAGCGGTTGCCCACGGCCCCCTTAGTTTTACCTTTTAGTTCTATTTTAGTTTTAAGTTTATTTTAGTTTCACCCCCTGATTGTAGGCCTCTGCTGCCTTTTCCTACTTGCTTGCCTTTCTCCCATCATTCACTTCCTGTCACCCACTTCCCACCACCTGCCTAGCCAGTGTCCCTCCCAGGACCTACATAATGGAGGCTGCAGCTTGTCTGTGCAGCGGGTGCGCCACTGAAGCGCCACAGGCAAGCCTATCTGCACCAGGAAACCTGGCCTCCTGGGCACCCACAAGTACTCAACCGCAGATTCTATTACAGGACCGGAGGCTTCGGATTATGCTATCTCTCTCTTTACTGCAAAACACAGCAGCCAATAAAAACATTCAATTTAGTTATTACAAAACTACATTGTCCATGATGCTTTGCATCAGTCACGCCTCCTTAGCCCTCCATAAGAGTCCCATCATCCTCTCTCTTTGCTGCTCACAGCATGAGATAAGTGCCCATCTATGATTCTGATCTACACTTTATTGATTGATTGAAATTTATATTCATTGACTAGACCATGGTGTTATTATCACATGAGGTGTTTAAGAATCGTTTACTCTAGATATTACTAGATATAAAAGCTTTCTTACTGGTAGCAGGTGGTGATTAATTTCCGTTAAGTGGTGCGCGAGATGCGCACGATGATGGGACTTTGTCCCGGTGAGACCGGCGCATCTGGAGACCCCTCCGCTGTTCACTGAGGGTAACGCGTGAGTCGCGCGACTGTACCGGACCGCTTCGCGGTCGATTTGGCCGATATTTCGGCCGCGCATTAAGCGCTGAAGCGCTCTGTGCTTCCCTCATCGCCCGAGCGTCATGTAAGAGCCGGGTAGTTCACGGCGGGCGTGTGTTGCACAAGCGATCCCATTGGGTTCCTTTTAGGCTCCTTTTGGGCTCGCGTTGGGCTACACACGCCGCGCTCGTCTCCCTCGAGGATTTTCACCGTTATTGCGGTGAAGGAGTGGTGGTGGACAGAACGCCTGGTAGGCTGTAATAATACTGGCCTTGGGGAGTGGCACACACTCCTAATAATACTTGCTCTGGCTCCTACGCCCTGGTGTGCTATATAATAGTGGACTACAGCTTTGCTGAGGGGGCCTGGTACAATTTATATTGGTCATCTGCCATAACAGTGTGCAAAGTGGGCTGGCCCCCACTTACTCCTCATTATAAATAATATTTAACAGATTGACGTTGCTTATATATCTGTATACCTCACCACAGTCTAGCAGCAGAAATGGATGACTGGGTGAGATATGAAGATGACCATGAGGAGGTTTATTATGAGGGACAGCAAGAGACTGTCCTGGAGGACAATATTGTTGAAGCTCTGGACGCGTCCGTCCAATCCTCGGTCAATAAGGCCATTGAGAGCACAGTACCCAGCACTGTGCAACTAGCTCTAACTGCTGCGCTTAAACCTATCACTAAGCAGCTTGAAAGCTTTGCCAAAAGGCATGGGTTTACTAAGGGTAAATCAAAGGGCGCACCACCACCATCAGAAAAGAAAAAACAGTGGCTGCATGCCAGCGCCTTTAACGAGCTACCTCCTGCGCCAACAGGAGAACATGAATATTCGACCGGGGGCAAAGCAAAGAGTAAACAGAAAATATATCCCGATACCGATACCACTAGCACCGATACTGATACTTCCACCTCGGACGAGGAACTTCCTCCTAAAAAGAAAGAGAAGAAGGTGTCTTCGGTCGAACCGAGAGCATCCCTAATACACCCTTCACATTCAATCCTAGTGATATTGTGCATCCCAGATCTGCGGACTGGTCCCCGGCGTCGGAGATCACTGAATATATTCACGAGAACCTCCGAAAGGGTTTTGATAAAGAAGTCCGGAACCGACTTAAATCCGAATGTCCACGACCGGATGTCCCAGACAAGGTAGCGGAGACCCCAGAAATAGACGTCAGTCTCCTTACCTTTCTCAAAATTTTTGCCAAGGACCCCAAAAAGGGGATTGATCGCGCTTGGCGCGGCTGTCATGATAAGCTTCTTGACGTGGTGGGCCCGCTAGCGAAAATTCTGGAAATGGCCCTGGTGGCAAAGGAAGCTGCGACACCAGTTGACCCGGATATCTTAGCCGGCTGGTCTCAAAGAGCAATTTGTCTCTTAGGGAATGCAAACTGCGCCATTTCGACAGAAAGGCGTAAATCTCTACTTTTGCGCATGGATGCTAACCTGGCAGATCACGCGGCAGCGGAACCCGGTCCCCTGGCAGAAGGCAACCTATTCGGTGACCGTTTTGTTAAAGACGTATCAAAGTACGTGGGGACATTCACCTCCCTGGATAAGGCGCAATCAGGGATTAAGCGTGTGTTTCAGCAAGGCCTTTTTAACAGGGCCGGACGAGGCAGGGGATGCTCGTCAGGCCGTGGATATTCCCAGGGTCCCCCCAGAGGTGACTATGGTCGAGGTAGAGGTGATTGGGACTCGACTAGAGGAGGCACCTTCTACCCCACTCGACGACGCTTCAACAAGCGACGCTTCCAAGGAGGAGGAAACAGAGCTGGGTTCCAAGCACAGAATTCCTCAGGTGAGCCTTCTAGAAATTTCTTTTCTTCCATTGGGGGGGTCGGACGCAATTCTGCATTCAGAATTGGCAGAATTTAACACAGGATGCATGGGTGCTTCAAACAGTTCAGGGATTCCAGTTGGAATTTTACGATTCCCCATGTCAAGTCGCGTTTCCCAGACCTCTCCATTTTTCCCTACAAGAATGCAGTTTTATAGACTCAGAAATAGAAGAATTGCTGCAGAAACGCGCGATTGCTCCGTCTTGAGTTTTGGGCCCAGCGCGCTCAGGTCTGTGGAGACCACTCAGGGGTGGACCGTGTCTCGGCGTCTCGCACCTCAGCCGAGCGGGACACTAGTGACAGTCCGCCTCTCTCTCTGGCCCCACTGTTGCAGACCCAGTGCAGTGCCAGGTCCATGCAGTGCTAGTCCCCAGCTCCAGAGCCGGCTGGTAGGGTCCAATTATCAGTGATCTCTTCCACCTCCCTGGTATCCATAATTCCTCTCCGCAGGTGCCAGGCATGTAGCCAAGTTCTCCCAGACCGCTCACAACCAGGGGGGTGGGAGTAGGGCCTTTCTCCTAGGCTGCTCTGCACAGCGGCCACGCCGCGCCTCACCTGTGCTGTCCAGATTGGGGACTGGGCTTGTCCCGGCCGATGCTGCCAGATCACTCCCGGTGTTGTGGCCCCGATGTGCAGGGGTCACGCAGGCAACAAGTGTCTACCCCAAGGGTCCATAGTCTGGCAAGTAGCCGAGTCAGGGACACAGCGATCTCCCTCCGTGGGCTTCAGAGGTCATTGCTCAGCTACTCCAGGCACACACAAGCAGGGGTCACAATCAGCCGGGCCCAGTGTGCAGCCATCTTAGCCGGTTCACAGCTGCGCTGCTGTTGGAGTTTGAATCGTGGCTGACAGGTGCATTCCACCAGATATTTGCGACAACCCCTGATAATTGAGCAGGGCAGATGACACTGTTAAATGGGGGATTCGGCAGGATCAGCAGGCTTAGGCCCGGGAGCATTCCCCTCATGCATCTGCCATCTTCAGCGGTTGCCCACGGCCCCCTTAGTTTTACCTTTTAGTTCTATTTTAGTTTTAAGTTTATTTTAGTTTCACCCCCTGATTGTAGGCCTCTGCTGCCTTTTCCTACTTGCTTGCCTTTCTCCCATCATTCACTTCCTGTCACCCACTTCCCACCACCTGCCTAGCCAGTGTCCCTCCCAGGACCTACATAATGGAGGCTGCAGCTTGTCTGTGCAGCGGGTGCGCCACTGAAGCGCCACAGGCAAGCCTATCTGCACCAGGAAACCTGGCCTCCTGGGCACCCACAAGTACTCAACCGCAGATTCTATTACAGGACCGGAGGCTTCGGATTATGCTATCTCTCTCTTTACTGCAAAACACAGCAGCCAATAAAAACATTCAATTTAGTTATTACAAAACTACATTGTCCATGATGCTTTGCACCAGTCACGCCTCCTTAGCCCTCCATAAGAGCCCTGAGCATAGTCCCATCATCCTCTTTCTTTGCTGCTCACAGCATGAGATAAGTGCCCATCTATGATTCTGATCTACACTTTATTGATTGATTGAAATTTATATTCATTGACTAGACCATGGTGTTATTATCACATGAGGTGTTTAAGAATCGTTTACTCTAGATATTCCTAGATATAAAAGCTTTCTTACTGGTAGCAGGTGGTGATTAATTTCCGTTAAGTGGTGCGCGAGATGCGCACGATGATGGGACTTTGTCCCGGTGAGACCGGCGCATCTGGAGACCCCTCCGCTGTTCACTGAGGGTAACGCGCGAGTCGCGCGACTGTACCGGACCGCTTCGCGGTCGATTTGGCCGATATTTCGGCCGCGCATTAAGCGCTGAAGCGCTCTGTGCTTCCCTCATCGCCCGAGCATCATGTAAGAGCCGGGTGGTTCACGGCGGGCGTGTGTTGCACAAGCGATCCCATTGGGTTCCTTTTGGGCTCGCGTTGGGCTACACACGCCGCGCTCGTCTCCCTCGAGGATTTTCACCGTTATTGCGGTGAAGGAGTGGTGGTGGACAGAACGCCTGGTAGGCTGTAATAATACTGGCCTTGGGGAGTGGCACACACTCCTAATAATACTTGCTTTGGCTCCTACGCCCTGGTGTGCTATATAATAGTGGACTACAGCTTTGCTGAGGGGGCCTGGTACAATTTATATTGGTCATCTGCCATAACAGTGTGCAAAGTGGGCTGGCCCCCCCTTACTCCTCATTATAAATAATATTTAACAGATTGACGTTGCTTATATATCTGTATACCTCACCACAGTCTAGCAGCAGAAATGGATGACTGGGTGAGATATGAAGATGACCATGAGGAGGTTTATTATGAGGGACAGCAAGAGACTGTCCTGGAGGACAATATTGTTGAGGCTCTGGACGCGTCCGTCCAATCCTCGGTCAATAAGGCCATTGAGAGCACAGTACCCAGCACTGTGCAACTAGCTCTAACTGCTGCGCTTAAACCTATCACTAAGCAGCTTGAAAGCTTTGCCAAAAGGCATGGGTTTACTAAGGGTAAATCAAAGGGCGCACCACCACCATCAGAAAAGAAAAAACAGTGGCCGCATGCCAGCGCCTTTAACGAGCTACCTCCTGCGCCAACAGGAGAACATGAATATTCGACCGGGGGCAAAGCAAAGAGTAAACAGAAAATATATCCCGATACCGATACCACTAGCACCGATACTGATACTTCCACCTCGGACGAGGAACTTCCTCCTAAAAAGAAAGAGAAGAAGGTGTCTTCGGTCGAACCGAGAGCGTCCCTAATACACCCTTCACATTCAATCCTAGTGATATTGTGCATCCCAGATCTACGGACTGGTCCCCGGCGCCGGAGATCACTGAATATATTCACGAGAACCTCCGAAAGGGTTTTGATAAAGAAGTCCGGAACCGACTTAAATCCGAATGTCCACGACCGGATGTCCCAGACAAGGTAGCGGAGACCTCAGAAATAGACGTCAGTCTCCTCACCTTTCTCAAAAATTTTGCCAAGGACCCCAAAAAGGGGATTGACCGCGCTTGGCGCGGCTGTCATGATAAGCTTCTTGACGTGGTGGGCCCGCTAGCGAAAATTCTGGAAATGGCCCTGGTGGCAAAGGAAGCTGCGACACCAGTTGACCCGGATATCTTAGCCGGCTGGTCTCAAAGAGCAATTTGTCTCTTAGGGAATGCAAACTGCGCCATTTCGACAGAAAGGCGTAAATCTCTACTTTTGCACATGGATGCTAGCCTGGCAGATCTCGCCGCAGCGGAACCCGGTCCCCTGGCAGAAGGCAACCTATTCGGTGACCGTTTTGTTAAAGACGTATCAAAGTACGTGGGGACATTCACCTCCCTGGATAAGGCGCAATCAGGGATTAAGCGTGTGTTTCAGCAAGGCCTTTTTAACAGGGCCGGACAAGGCAGGGGATGCTCATCAGGCCGTGGATATTCCCAGGGTCCCCCCAGAGGTGACTATGGTCGAGGTAGAGGTGATTGGGACTCGACTAGAGGAGGCACCTTCTACCCCACTCGACGACGCTTCAACAAGCGACGCTTCCAAGGAGGAGGAAACAGAGCTGGGTTCCAAGCACAGAATTCCTCAGATGAGCCTTCTAGAAATTTCTTTACTTCCATTGGGGGGTCGGACGCAATTCTGCATTCAGAATTGGCAGAATTTAACACAGGATGCATGGGTGCTTCAAACAGTTCAGGGATTCCAGTTGAAATTTTACGATTCCCCATGTCAAGTCGCGTTTCCCAGACCTCTCCATTTTTCCCTACAAGAAAGCAGTTTTATAGACTCAGAAATAGAAGAATTGCTGCAGAAACGCGCGATTGCGCCATGCGACGGCAAACCTCATGGTTTTTGCAGCAATGTCTTTTTGGTCCAGAAGAAGGGGGGTGGTCACAGACTGGTACTAAACTTGAAGGAATTCAATCCATATCTGATTTACAAGCATTTCAAAATGGAAGGGATCCATTTTCTGACGGATCTGCTGAAGCAGGGAGATTGGATGGTCAGACTAGACCTCAAGGACGCATACCTGTCCAATCCCATTTTCCCTCCGCACCGCCGTTTCCTTCAATTTCAATAGAAAGATCGGTGGTTCGAGTATTCGGCCCTTCCTTTCGGGCTTTCCTCAGCTCCTTGGTGTTTCACCAAGGTGATGAAGCCAGTGGTGGCCCACCTGCGAGAGCAGGGTGTGCGCATGATTATTTATCTCAACGACATTGTGATCATGGCGCAGAGCCCCACGCTGGTGCTCCAGCACCTTCACATGACAATGTCTTTGTTGCAGAATCTCGGGTTTGTAATCAACCACGTCAAGTCAGCTCTAGTCCCGGCTCAGAGGACGGAGTTCCTGGGGTTTGTGATAGACTCCCAGAAGGCACAATTGAGCCTTCCCAAAGCGAAGCTCAAAGACCTCAAGAAAGAGATTACGACTATGCTCAACAAGCAGTCGGTGTCTCTCCGAGTCATAGCCAGGATAGTAGGACTACTAGCGTCATCAATCCAGGCGATTTTCCCAGGGCCACTGCACTATCGAGCTTTACAGAGATTAAAAATCCGGCATCTACAGAAAGGTTTAAGGTACACGGACTTGGTCCAACTATCCCAAGAAGTACGGGAAGAGATGCAGTGGTGGCTGGGCCACGTGGAAGCGTGGAATGGCAGGGCGATATTCGGTTTGCAACCTGAGGTAGTCATCGAATCAGACGTCAGCCGTTGGGGTTGGGGAGCGCGTTGCGGAGATATCTCCACAGGAGGAAGATGGTCAACCCAGGAGCTTTTGTTGCACATAAACTGCCTGGAGCTCTTAGCGGGTTCCTTCGCGATTCGGACTCTATCTCCCAAGCAGAGATCTTGTTGCATCCTTCTGAGGATGGGCAACATCTCAGCGGTGAGATACGTCAACAAACTAGGGGGAACGAGGTCGTCCCTTCTAGTGGAGATTGCCAAAGGCTTCTGGCACTACTGCCTGAACCGACAGATCACGGTCATGGCGGAATACATTCCGGGCCAATCCAACATTGTAGCGGATTGGAACTCGAGATACCTCAAAGACTACAGTGATTGGCAGCTGACCCCAAAGGTATTCCAGTGGTTACAGACTCTATGGGGATAATGCCAGACGGATTTGTTTGCATCCAGGCTGAACCGGCAACTCCATCGCTTTTACAGTTGGAGGCCGGATCCAGCAGCACAGGCGACCAACGCATTTCTCCAGAACTGGTCGGGGAATTTGAATTATGCATTTCCCCCGTTCCTCTTAATACCCAGAGTCACATCACACATTTACAAGCAACAGGCGGAGGTGATTCTTGTGACACCCCTGTGGAAGTCCCAACCTTGGTTTCCGATTCTATTAGAGATGAGCTGCGATCTTCCCAGGATGCTTCCGTGGTCGAAGTCCCTACTGGTGGGACCTCAAAGGGAACAACATCCCTTTCATCCTAGAGGGGAGATTGTCCCTGATGGCATGGAGGCTTTCCGGCAACAGTGGGAAATGCCGGGATTTTCGGAGACGGCTTCAGCTTTCATCAAGCAAGCCTGGGCTCCGTCCACCAGGAAACGATACTCTTCAGCATGGAAAGTCTGGATGGGTTGGTGCCTGGAACGGCATTTGGATCCCGTGGGGTCAGACCTACCCCATATTGTGAATTTTCTTTCTGACAAAGCAGCCGGGGGTTTGGCTTTCCGGTCTGTAAATAACTTTTGTTCTGCTATTTCAGCAGGTCATACTCAAGTCGACGGGAAACCGTGGGTATGCACCCGATGATATGTAAACTCCTTAAGGGCATAAGAGTAACAAATACTCCGAAACCAAAATACTCGGGCCAATGGGATGTTTCACGAGTAATTTCTTTATTTAACAGTTGGCCGGCGAATCATCTTCTATCCCGGAAGCAGTTATTTGCCAAATTGGCAATGCTTCTATGTCTTTCGGCATGCAGACGTTCGTCAGACGTGCGCGCTTTGGACATTACAGATAGAGTATTTACTCCGGAAGGAGTTTCTTTTACTATCATAGGTCGTACAAAAACTCTATCCAGACACATTGAATATAATGCCTTTCCCAGTAATGACAAATTATGTGTTGTGCAATGTTTAAAAACATATGAAGATTGTACTCGTGTATTGAGACCCGAGGGTTCTACTCAACTACTAATTGCGGTACAGAAACCTTTTAAACCAGTGTCGGCTGCAACAATTGCCAGATGGCTGCGCTATGTTATGAAAGAAGCTGGTATTGACATTCAAATGTTTGGGGCACATTCAGTACGTGGTGCCATGGCATCGAAGTCGTATATGTTAGGTTCTAACATTCAGGATATTATGCATTGTGCTGATTGGTCATCTGAATCGACTTTTAAGCAGTTTTATTACAAGCCGGTGGGAGATATAACATCTGTTGTTTTTAATAAAGTGTTAAACTAGCATAATCCGAAGCCTCCGGTCCTGTAATAGAATCAAAAATTTGCTAGCATTCGCGCCAAGAATTTTCAATGCTATTAAGGACACGGAGGCGAGGATTATCCCACCCGGCTATGTTACAATATCATTGTTCATGCTACCCACCCGTTGATTATGAGATATTGTTGTCTTTATGATTCACAGACATTACGGGTTGTTCGTATCTTTTTTCTAGGTGCAGACAAGAAGTCTGAATAAGAAGTTTTCTTCAAGTTGAAGTTTCTCGAAGGATCTTGGATCCGTGTTACCTTGCATGTTGGAGGACGTTTGATGTTCTTGGTTGACTTAATGGACTTTGCAGTTCGAGGAAAGAAAGAGGATGATGGGACTATGCCCAGGGCTCTTATGGAGGGCTAAGGAGGCGTGACTGATGCAAAGCATCATGGACAATGTAGTTCTGTAATAACTAAATTGAATGTTTTTATTGGCTGCTGTGTTTTGCAGTAAAGAGAGAGATAGCATAATCCTCGCCTCCGTGTCCTTAATAGAATTGAAAATTCTTGACGCGAATGCTAGCAAATTGTTGATTCCTAACCCTTGATCCCAGATTCCCTTGCTCCACAGCAGGACCATTCACCTGTCACCGCTGTCTCTTCACCTACAACCTAGGACCACCGGTCTTCACAGAAACCATTGCCGCTCCCACCCTGCCAACTGAAACACCACTCCGCAACTACTCTGATGCCTCCTGATCAATGCCAGATTGCTCTGCAAACATGTTGCCGAAGTCTGGGGCACCATCCCCACACTTGCCCCAACTTAATCTTCATCACAGAGACCTGACTCAACCGCACCTCTGCCCCCAGAATTGCAACAGCTATGCTCAACAGCTACAAAATGACACACCAGGACCGCAGCAGCAAACATGGAGGTGGCATTGCCATTATCCACAAATATTCAATCCACTGCACCACCATAAAAGATGTCACCACACTAATCAGGGATCACCTGAATTTCCAATGCAACATCAATGACAAAACAACCATCAAAGGCACCTTTGCCTACAGACCCTCAGGACCTTGTACCGGCCTTTGCAATGCCATCACAGACTTCATCGCCCCATTTGCCATGGAATCCAAACACTACATCTTTCTCAGAGATATCAACTTCCACCTGGACGACGCTACAGACACAAACTCATCCAGCCTCTTGGAATGAATGGACAGCATTGGCTTTACCCAGTTGGTCACAGACCCCACACACAGTGCAGGATATACACTGGGCCTTATCTTTATATCCAGCAAACGAGTTAAACACAGCCATACCAGGGAACTCACCTGGACAAACCTTTCCATCGTCCACTTAATCATCACAGGATCACCTCGCACCAGCCCCCACCCTCCCAGCACCTCCTTCCACAGCTGGAGCAAAGTGACAAAGACCTAATGAATGTATACCCTTAACACCATCCAGCCCAATGCCGCAACCAATTTGGAAGAGGCAGTCAAGAACTTCAACACCTGTATCACCAACAATGCCAACAAAGTGCTCCTCATCACATAACCCAAAAGCAGTAGATCCACCAAATAAATCACCTGGTACTCACTGGAACTCAGCACATTGAAACACAGTGCAAACAGCTAGAGAAAAGACAGAGCGCCAGCAGAGTTGATGCAGACACAGCCACCTTCAAGTCACCCCTGAAAAGAAACAACCGATGACTCAAAGACTCGAAAAAGGACACCCTTGCAGACTGCATTGAGGCTAGTGCCAACAGCCACCAAGAACAGGATTCCTCCTTCACAGGAACTCTGCAACGCTCTAGCAAATGACGTCCAATTCAAGATACCCACTATCTACAGGAACTTCGAACTCCAATCCACCGACATCCTCAGCCTCCTCACTCTAACGGAAGCCTTCTCAGATCCATATCTCACCGCATGGGAACAGCTCAACACACCGGACACCACAGCCATCATGAACTCTCATCCACTCAGGAGCACCCACAGACCCCTGGTCCATGACCTCTTCAACCTAAGAAGCAACAAGATCAGCCTCCTACTCACCACCATTCTGAACGCATCTATCACCACAGCCACCTTTCCTGAAGCATGGAAACACACAGGGGCCATACCTCTCCTCAAGAAACCCTCCCCAGACCACAGTGAACTTCGGAACTAAGGCTCAATCTCGGTGCTCTTGTTTCCCGCCAAGTCCTGGAGCTTGATCCTTCTTGACCTCTCTGCAGCTTTAGACACCATTTCCAACCACACACTCATCAAGAGACTGCACCAGATCAGAATCAATGGAGACGCCCTCAGATAGATTACATCATTCCTCATAGGGACACGTAGAGAATCTGCCTCCCCCTTCACCTCGGAACCCACAAGCATCATTTGTGGCATCCCTTAAGGCTTATCCCTCAGCCCCACCCTCTTCAAAACCTATTACACGTCTAAGGTCGACATCATCAGAACCCACGATATCAACAACATATCCTAAGCCGACGATACCCAGCTCATCCTCTCGCTCTTAGCAGACTCCACCACCACAAAGATCAACTTCCACAGCTGCATGAAGAATATTGCAACCTGGATGAAGGACAACTGTCTGAACCTCAACACGAACATTACCGAAATGCTAATCTTAGGCAACAATGCCTCCCTCTGTAAACAACACCTGATGGCCCGCAGAACTCAAACCTACCCCCACACCTAAAGACCATACCCGCAACCTCGGCATCATCCTGGACAGCAAACTGACCATGAAACGGCAGATCAACACATTCTCCTTGAACACTGTCCATATGCTCTTAAAAATCTTCCAATGACTTCCTGCAAAAACTAGTATAAAACAGTAGCACAAGCCCTAATCACCAGCCATCTGGACTATGGCAACTCTCTGTACGCAGAAACCACCACCGATCTCATGAAAAGACTCCAGAAGATACAGAATTCAGTGGCCAGATTGATCCTCAACCTTCCCAAATGGACTTACATCACCCAAAACCTTAGGAACCTCCACTGGCTCCCCATCCCGGAAATATGCCAATTCAAACTACTAACACATGCCTACAAAGCCCTCCATGACCAAGGAACAGCATACATAAACCACCAACTGAACTTCCACCAACCATCCATAAACCTTCGCTCCACCTCTGTTTTCCTTTCACAGATACCGCACATCTGCCATAGCAACAGCAGAGGCCCCTCCTTCTCCCATCTTGCTGCCAAGTTCTGGGACACCTTCCCTCTCCACCTACGAACATCACCCTGGCTCACAGACTTCAGGAAGAGATTCAAGCCATGTTTTTTTTACTAAGTCCATGCCTGGATACCCTCAAGAGTGATTAGCTGTGCTATTCAAGTACTGATTGATTGATTTAGTAGAGCTGAGAGGAAAGTGGCTGAGTATGGCTAATGGTATAGGTAAGTCTTCAGAAATGTATGAAAGGAAGTATTGTTTTTGATGCAGCAGAGGGATAGCAGCAATCCGAAGAAGGCTACCTTAAATCCTTATGATCTGAATTATTTTAACCTGTCTTCCGCCTGACCTTCTTGGGTAAGGTATTAAAGAAACTGTCCAGTGACCATTTCTAAAAATTTGCAGAAGAAAATGGCTTTTAAGACACCTTTAAGGCAGGCGTTCAATCAGGGCAGAGCATTGAGCTAATGATTCTCTTGGCTCTTCTAGATATCAGGTGGCTTGTGGACTGATTCTGTTAGATGTGTCCTGACATCCTTTTTGACATCCTTTTTGACACCCAATATACCTGTTATACCTGCTATGGTGCTTAATTGAATCAAATCCTTCTTATCTAGTGGATCTCAGGCTGTACCAGTATCCCCCTTCTCATACAAAGATATAATTTTGAGCTGCGTTGTCCCACACAGTTCCATTCTTTCCCCTTTCTTGTTCAATCAGATTATGCAACCCCCTGCATCTCTATTCCATTAAGCAGAGGTCTGCTTCTAGATGTATGCAGACAACACCCAGCTCATCTTTGGATTCTCTAATACAGCAGATGTGTTCTCCAGAGACTAGTCATCATAGAAACTCCCTATCTGCAGTCATTGGTAGATGTCCACTAACTTTCACATTTTGAATGAGAACACAGAGATCTTACTCCTCTGTCGAATTGAGCTCAGATGCCATCAGATGCTGCATGGAGGGCTGTCTCGATGCTGTGGTTGCTGCAGAATGTGGACTGTGAGGAGTCGAGTAAAAGGTTCTGTTCCAGATGTGAGGAGAGTTGTTGATTGATGGCTTTTTCTAAAACTTGGGCTGGTAACAGGAGCAGGGAGAATTGTCAGCAGAGGTGACCAATTTGTTTTGTATAAAAATATTATCTAGGTATGTTTATTTTCTATAACAAAGCCAGGCCTGGTACAGGTAAGCATAAAAATACTTTGCAAGCATATGCAGCTTAAATACAGTTTGAATGCAGTGAATCGGTTAACAGAATAATTACTTTCTACTCGCAAAAGGTCCGGACTACTTTTCAGTTACTTTTCTTACACAGCCAGGTATCTCTAGGTACTGGGTTGGTGCATTTTCTGCGGGAAGGAAAAAAGAGGTAATGAGTTTTGCAAGCTTAGTACAGGTTTACAATATTACTCACAAGCCACATTTAGTCCTCAGACAGCAAAACTAGATTTACGGGTCCGTGGGTAGGGTTTGGTCAGATGGGCACTCGAGTCACACCACCAGCGGCACAGAGGCGGCCGGGTGCAGAGTGCAGGGACCACACATTAGCCAACGGGTTAAGCACGTTTGTGGGCATGGGGAATGTGGCAAGCATGCCACCAGGTTGGGAAACAAAAGCTTCTGAGGTTGAGGTCAGCACGGTAGGGCCAAATGGCCAACACAAGAACTACACTGTCAGCGGCACAGAGGTGGCCGGGTGTAGGATGCGGTCTTGGTTGATACTGCAGATTCGCTCACTGTTTCCTCGGAGTCGGCCAGCTGTGGTTGAGGCAAAGGGGGTCTTTGGGAGTAGGTGTCCTATTACCAAAATCAGCCAGTGACGGAGTCGGTTGGACGGTCGCGGTTGCTCTTTCTGGACCGCTTCGGTTACGGAGTCAGTCTGGGTGTCGCCTTCGATCGTAGTTGAGGGGACCTTCTGATTGTTGGCTGCAGGTTTGGTTTTGGGAGCTTGTTGAGACTCAGGGGTCCTGGGATCCAAGCTTGTATCAATGGGGGGAACCCTTAGGGTGCTGGTTCACTCAGGCTCGAGGCGCCGGGAGTGAAGCAAGGGAGACTCACGAAGTGGGCCGGAGTCAGAGTTGGTTACTTTTGAGCAAGTCCGGAGCTCACGGGAAACAAAGTCCTTTTTAGTCGCAAAGGCGGGGCAGGTTCTCCAGGTTTTCGAGGACTGCTGGCTGCAAGACTCACTGAGGTTCTGTTGAAGGAGTCTAAGTTCGAGGCAGGCCGGTAGGTCTGGGGCCAAGTCAGTTGGTGTCCTCCTCTTCTTCTCTCTGCACGGCTGTTCGGTCCTTCTTCTTGTTTCTTCTTTTCGGCTCGGGTCTGAGGAGGCAAGGTTCAGGGTTGCCCTTAAATACTAAATTTAGGGGCATTTCAGGTTGCTACAGGTCAGAACCAATAGGTTCCTTCCTTGGGGTGGGTACACCCCCTATTATGCCACCCTCCAGTGGGAGGTGGGTATAGTCCTCACTCTGGTTGGCTGGGTCCCCTTTTCTGCCAGATGGCAGGGACTGAGAGTTGTGCTTCACCCCGCTTCCCCCACCTGAGGGGTGGGTTGGCAAAGGTGGGCACACCTCCCTTCCTAACTTGGTTTTCGTGCCGATTCTCCCACCCAAAGTGGGGATCAGAGTTGGTGGTGGCCAGTGGCTGGGAGCAGCAAATGGGTGGTGTAGCTCACAAAGGCAGAAGGCCCTTGAAGCTTCCCTTTGGTGGACCCTGCCCATCCTTGGTGAGAAGGCTTGGCACCACGACCCAGGATGTGTTTTGCTTCAGGACACCTAGAGCAGCAGGCTCTTGACCCAAGGCTCCAGAAACATGTCTGGTGGTGGCAGCTGGCGAGCAGTCACTCAGCCAAGACACTAGAGTTAGGTCATTTTTCAAGGGGCATCTCTAAAATGTCATCTGAGTGCATTTTTCATTAAAAACTACACTGGAATCAGTGGGGCTTTAATGTGCTGAGATGTTTGATACCAAATTTCCCAGATTTCAGTAAGGCCATTAAGGTGCTGTGAAGTTCATAATGTCGACCTCCCGTACCATATACTGTATGGCATTACTGCCAGTACAATTCTTAAGAATTAACTTGGACACTGTAGGGGTACAGGGCTCATGCACCTGTATCCTCACCACTGGTATAGTGCACCCAGCCAGAGGTGTGACTTACCTATACCAGGGCAGTGGGTTGTAGGCATGACACACAGGGATGTGTGCCATGTCGACTCTTCACTTTGTTCTGCACCAAAACACGCAGCCTGAAAAGACAGTGTGTGTGTGTTAAGGTAATGGGCCTCTAAGGGTGGCACAATAAGTGCTGCAACCCTTAGAGAATTGAATATAATGGGAAACCCAATCTACCCTTGAGGGCTTGGGCAAATCAAATGAACGGGTAAAAGGCGCCTTCAAGGGATTTATTTGGAATACTCTGTTCTATTGCTTTTGATATACATTTTTAACTCCAAGAATTATTGATAAACTCGCCAGAGAGATATTATTCAAATGTATTTTAACTAAGAAATATTTTTGTTCCTTGTGAGGACATAAGAACCAATGAACCAATCACAAAACATTAAATATTCAAAACACAGGTATATATAGAAAAAGGTTTTATCTTTTGAAATTTATCAAGGGTACTACACAGTTATACAAACAATGTAACAAGAGGAAAATAAATACAATTGTATAATCCTTCTATGTCACTATTGTAAACACTTCTTCTCATTGTACATTATTTTCCAGAAGAGAGTGTGAATGTCGACGTTTCAGTCTCTATGCATTTGTCCATGAGACCATCTTCAGGACTATCATGAATTTAACAGTTGACCCCTGAATGGTGTTTCCAAAGATTCAAGAATTATAGAATACAATTGATACGTATATGTCAAATCGATCGTCGTTCTGTAGCTTTTGTTTAAGGCGAATAATCGTCAAAAAATACAGGTAAGTGAACTCTGGTTCTTTTGGACGGTGTAATTAAATTTCCAGTCCCCAGCGACTTCTCAATTGAAGAAGTTTATTCTGTTAAGTTTTGTAGCGCAGCGAAAATTCAGCAGTCTGCAGTCGATACTAATCCGACTGGAAATTTAATTACACCGTCCATAAAGCACCAGAGTTCACTTACCTGTATTTTTTGACGATTATTCACCTTAAACAAAAGCTACAGAACGGCAATCGATTTGACATATACGTATCAATTGTGTTCTATAATTCTTGAATCTTTGGAAACACCATTCAGGGGTCAACTGTTAAATTTATGATAGTCCTGAAGATGGTCTCATTGACAAATGCATAGTGACTGAAATGTCGACATTCACACTCTCTTCTGGAAAATAATGTACAATGAGAAGAAGTGTTTACAATAGTGACATTGAAGGATTATACAATTTTATTTATTTTCCTCTTGTTCCATTGGTTGTATAACTGTGTAGTACCCTTGATAAATTTCAAAAGATAAAACCTTTTTCTATATATACCCATGTTTTGAATATTTATTGTTTTGTGATTGGTTCATTGGTTCTTATGTCCTCACAAGGAACAAAAATATTTCTTAGTTAAAATACATTTGAATAATGTCTCTCTGGCGAGTTTATCAATAATTCTTGCAGTTAAAAATATATATCAAAAGCAATAGAACAGAGTATTCCAAATAAATCCCTTGAAGGCAACCCTTAGAGGCCTACACTGGTCATTGTGTCCTTGCTACCTAGGGTACCTTTTAACAAGGGGCTTACATTTGGCCAGAGAGTTGCCAATTGGGTTTTGCAACAGTACAGTTTTAGGGCGAGAACATAGGCCCTGGGTACCTGGTTGGCAGGAACCCAGGGCTCACGCGGTCAAAGCACATAAACATTAAGCAAAAAGTGGGGGCAACCATGCAAAAAGGGGCACTTTCCTACAGTGCTGCAACTAGACTGCGCCTGGATCCCCCTAGATGAACCCACATCGCCCCCTACCTCAGGAAACTCCACTGATTCCCTGTATAGAAAAGACGACAGTTCAAGCTCCTGACCCATGCATACAAGGCCCGGCACAACTGTGGACTCACCTACCTGAACCACTGTCTGAACTTCAATCAGCCCACCAGATACCTATGCTCTTCGTCCATTTCTCTAACCCTCACTCCCCATATCCTTCGTAGCAGATGCAGAGGTCGCTCCTTCTCCTACCTAGCAGTGAAGACATGAAACAAGCTACCTTTCTATCTACGAACCTCCCCATCTCTTCCAGACTTCCGAAAGTCCCTGAAGATCTGGCTATTTGGCTAATCAATTGGACCCTGCCAGCTCCTGGATACCGTTACAGGTGGCAAGTAGCGCTCTACAAATCTACTGATTTATTGATTGATTGGTGTCTTTATTGTTTCTGAACTGATCCTGGTACCCAAAGTTGGAAGAGCATCTAATACCTACTTTGCCCAAAAACATGCTGAACGGAATTCTACTATATATTGACAGAGGCCTACACATTCTTGCTGCAAATACTCGAATTCAATAAGGATTGGACTATAGAGACTCAATTTACCTGGCAGCCATTGGCAGCTCTGCAAAAACCTATTTGCTATCTTTAATTTGTCTAAACTATAGCAACCTGGGTCCTTGCCGGCACACATGGAAGGGTCCATATCACTCATGTATTGCGTTCCTCCCACTGGCTGCCAATCTAGTCTAATCTTGAATCTCATCTTGAAAGTACTTACTATTGTCAAAAAGGTGATAAATAGCAAACATGTTGCTGCATTATTGAGTAAATAGTAACCTTATCATGGTATTCTTATAACATGCTTTTGCTGCAGTTCCCAGAACAAAAATGGTCTCCTATGGAAGCAAGTCATTCTTAATTGCCACCGCTAATATGTAGAACTCCATACCTGATAATCTAAAAGCCGAAACAAATCATCATCACTTCATGAAACAACTAAACATTTGACGCCAGATGTACAAAGCATTTTATATTCTCAATCATGCTGATCTGGAGCTTGCACCCACAAAAATCCTTTAAAAAAAAGTTTTATTAATTTAAAAATTATTCAATTTTAACATTTGCACCCCTTACACATTTAGCATTTGGAAGGAGTGTGTTGTAGGCATCTGTTCCGAATATAGAATTAGTATTACACACATGAATGTTTTGCACCCAAAACCAAGTCGCAAAGCCTTGAAACATTACTGTGTCCCAAGGGATGGATGGTAAACCATTTGCATTGACTTGCTTGCTGTAGTCAGATAATTTGGGTATATTAGATATTACACCTATGGGATTACAGAGAAAATTGCCTGCACTCTTTTTATACTGTATTATAAATCATCTTATAATAAACATGGATAAGACACCAAACTATTAGACTTTGGTTGGAAACACTGCCCCTATTCTTGGTCGATTGACCCCCGAACGGTTTGAGTGGTGGATTTATATAGATACATCAGCTTTGCTCTTCATTCCTCATTGGGATGGAGGAACCATTTAAATCAGATAAAGCATATAATGAAATTATGTTTAAAGGGTTTAAATAGGTCAAATAGAGATTTAGGAGGACTGTATTTTGATCCACTCTATAAGACATATGGGGCATATGAACAAGGACCTGCGATAACTAGCACTAACGCTAATTAGCAGTATTGTTCCTACCAATGTGTACTGCTGAAAACTATTGCCTTGTTAGCGATGTATTTACAAGACGTCGCTACAAAGCGATAGCTTCTGGGATCAGCGGTGAAAACTGCTGCTAACATTAGCGTGATGGCGATAGGAATTCTGGTGTTAGCGGGCGAAAACTAACCAAAGGCCCATTGGCGGCAAAAAACGCACCTTAGTCAGCACAACATGAGATTTTTTTCCTCTATAGCCAAAAATAGCCTATCAGTCGTCTTCCAATGAACAATAGGCAAAAAAACAATGGCATGCAGAATGGAGCAGCCAGGGCCAAGTGCAGCACAGATCAACAGCCCCTAAAGCCCCAACATCAAGGATGAACAGCCAGAGTCCCAGGGGAAGAGGAAATGCAGGGCTACATCCATCAAAATAGGCGCATCGCGGTGCAACACCAGTGATGCATCACTTCTCACTGCGCACTCTTCGCAACACCATGGCATCTAAAACCTTGAAAGCGCAGATAGTCCCTGGGGCCCGGAGGCCTCGCTGGTCCTGCGTCTGGAGCCTGGATGTCTCACTGGTCCTGCGTCTGGAGCCTGGATGCCTCGCTGGTCCTGCGATTGGAACCTGTAGTGGGATGCAGAGGTGCTGTGGAGTCGATGAGACGACGCGGTAGACACTGAGGCACTTCGATCGCCCTTACCTGGTGGTGAAGTCTGGCAGGTCGCACAGATACATGTTGTTGACCCGCTTTGAGCCCCTTGGAGCTGTGAATGGTAGAGGCGCTCCTGTGCACCAACATAGGGAGGTCTGCTTCACATACTATGATCCACCACTACACCGGGGTGCACGTAGGGGATTACCAACAGTGCCTCTCTACATCACAGGCCATATGAATTTGCGCTGGCCGGACGCTGTGGAGGGTGAGGCCCCTGAGCTGAGCCGAACTTGTGTGGTGGGAGCGCTGCAACTTCACACCTAAGGGGGCCCTGCTGCATCACCTGCATTGGGAGGTTCCCCTGCGGACTTGGTGGCAACTGCTGTATCCAGGCTTGTGAAATCCAACCTGGTTGAGGCTCCTGCTGGCACAGATTTGTAGAGAGTGCAGCTGATTGCGCCACGGTGTCAATGTCCAGGTAAGGAAAAGGTGGGACGTGTAGCAGAGTAGGACCGGGGGTCGAGTTGCCCAGGCCTAGGACCTGGTGTGACACACCCCCAGTGGCGGCTCATCTGCAGTGACAGAAGAGCATCACCCCACTGCTTTCAAGCAGACTCAGGAGAGCAGGAGCAATTAAGACACAGAACCCGGCCTTGTGGTAAGATGTCTTTCACTTTAATATTTACAACAACCCGCTCACACACACACACCTGTGTCCCTGCCTCATCCAGTGTCCTTTCCGGCGTTTCCCACCTCCCAGCTGTCCAGCCCCACCACCCGCAGCACTTCTCTATGGCAGGCGCTGTGCGTCCTTGCGCAGCGGGCATACCACTGGTGTTCCAAAGATACTATATGACGTTACAATGCATACCATTACATCGAATTCCAGTACAATGCATTCTAATACTACGCATATTGCAACAGTAGAGAAAGTGCTGGATAGCAGAGATGAAAAAAATTACTATTCACACTTGAGTGAGTGCAACCCTAAAACTAACCCTTGCACCCCAAGCCACACCCTGAACCCTTAAAATTCTTATTTGACCCTCCAAAACACTCCCTAGACCCTAAAATTCACCTTTGACCCCCAAAACACACCGTAAATCTTATATTTTACCCCATAATACACCCCAAATTTCATCTCTGACCCCAGAAACCCACACCCACCCTAAAACTTAAAAAACACCACTCCTAACCTCACAATGCGTTGGAATGGAATGCAATATAAAGGCACCTGCGTTGCTGTAGTTCCCTTCGTTGTAATGGATGTCTCCCGTGCCAAAGGCAAGCCATAGGCAAGCCCATCTGCGTTCGTCTGCCCCTGGACCATGCTCAGCACCAAGGCCCCTTCCTCTCAGAAACTCCACCGCTACGATGCCAGCATCCTCCTAGCCATCAACCCTGGACACCACATCGCCTGCCAGGACCAACCTCTGCTCAGGACCGGACATCGCTATTGCCATCACTGACGGCTACTAAATTACCCGCAAGGACCACTCCGACCGTCCAGGAGGAGGCATTTCCATCACCTACAGAAGCACACTCCAATTGCCCACGCACTCTAATGACCCAACGGTTACCATGGAACACCTCAACTTCCAGATCCGGACCAACCCCAACCCCATTCTTTGCGCACCCTCATCTGTAGGCCCCCCGGGCCATGGACCCCCATTCTCTGATACCATTGTAGACCTCATTGCACCCCAGGCTCCCACATCCACCGACGACATACTACTCAGTGAACTATACTTCCACCTGGAGAACCCCAGTGACTAGAACACCACCCCTTTCTGGGGAAGCTTGCCAACATCAGACTCAAGCAGCTGGTCACCGCAGCAAGCCACATAGCAGGACACATGGTTGAGCACGTCTCCTCGCCAGAGGGAACTTCAACTACAGCCACACCACCGGACTCTCCTGGACCGACCATCATTGCATACATCACATCTTCACCATGCCCACTGTACACCACTGCCATCATCGCCCCCCTCACAGCTGGATCAAGGCCACCAAAGAACTTCTCGTCAACTTCCTCAGCCCCACCACTCAGCCAATGCTTACAGGTGATAACACGGCAGCGTGCAAACCCCACCGATGGATCTCCAATTGCGCCGACACCCTGGCACCTCTCAAGTAAAGACCAGGCAAAATCTAGCAGCTGGTTGCGCCGTGTTTGCAAAGTGACACATGTAGGCATGTGCGTGAGTCACATCATACCTGCAGCAGGTATGATGTATGCAGGGTGTTCGTTCCCACGCGACTAGGCCTCATAGGAGTGGCACAGTGAAATCTATCAGATTTCACGGCAACAATTGTAGGCTGGTACTGAGTTAGTACCTTAGGCCTTCCTGATGGCAGGCGTGAGGGTGGAAAAGAAGGCTTCCTTTGGTGATATGATCTTTTTTACCTATCTACTCTGGCAGTCCAGAAACTCTCACACACACATTTATACAAACGGGAGTTTGGTTATGGACTCAAAGCATAAACCACAATAAGTTGAAAAAAATATGTCTAATTTATATTTGTATATTTAAAAAGCATTTCGGTATAAAACATGATTTAAAAGCGTTAACAAAACATATATTTTGTATATAGTTCTAAAAACAATATTTCAGATTGACATACCATATACAGGTAAGAAAACCACAAAAATATACAACACTACCATTAAGGGTACAATAGAGAGTACAAAACAAGACAATGCAGGCTGTCGGCAGTGCGCGAACCAAGATGGCCGCCGCGCCATGATCTCCGTCCTCACCTGCTTTGCCAACGAGTTTCTTTCAACGACAGGGGCATTGCTGTAGCTTCGTTTTTGCCCCCAGGTGTTCCATTTTGGTAGCGGCAGCGTTTGGCTGAATTTCGGAGGTCTGGTGCCTCCGTAGGAAGTGTGGTAGGCGTTTTTCGATTCTCCTCATAGGGGGCTCTTGCTTTCTACAGCATTCTCTGGCAGCCTTCCACACAGAGGAGGCGGACTTAACCCACTGGGCACCTCCTCTCATTAGAAGCCTTTTCCCCTGTCTCTTGTTTGCCACAACCTTGCTTGTGAAATGATTAAAGGGATAGTGTCTTTTTATTATCATCTAAATCGACACAGTATTTTAGGCCATTTTGGAGCTGTTTTGTGCCTCCTAATTTCTTTTATCCTGTCAGAGCTCCTTTCTACACTGCAGAACTTTACTATTTGTAGAGTAATTAATTTTCTCTTCTTACTGTTTGCTCTCTGTTTACCAGTATGGAGTCCAAAATGGTGTCAATTAAACGTAAAGAAGCTGTTTCACCTCCTCCTGCCAAAGCTATTAAATCCCAAGATGATTCATTGGCAAACATTTTGGAGGAATTTCAAGCTATTCATATTAATACTGACACAATTTCCTGAGATATTAAAAGTATTCAGAGAGATATGGCTTCTTTATCGATGAGAGTTGCAGCTAATGAGATTAAAATTTGTGATAATACTACAGCAATTACATCTCTGGCTCCACTTCTTCCTCAGGTTGCTTCTCTCCAACGTTCCTTATTTGATTTGCAAAATAGAAATAGAAAATACAACTTACACATATTTAATGTTCCGGAGGGAGTTAAGGGTCAGAGTTATCATCTCTTCTTGGAAAACCTTCTCCCTAAACTATTAAATATGAAATTTCCAGAGCCCTTTGAGCTTGAAAAAGCTCACAGAATACCTTCAATTCGTAAACCTCATCAAGTCAAACCACGACAAATCATTTTTAAAGTTATGAGGCATCATCACCTTCTCCTTATACGAAAGGTTGTCCGAGAGATTCCTTCTCTCCTAATTGAAAAAAATAAAGTCTTTATTCATCAGGACTTTGCAAAGGAGACTGTTCAAATACGACGCCAATTTTCAGAATTACGACCTCGTTTGCGAGAAGCTGGATACAAATATGGACTTGTTGACCCTACGGTTATGCGCATCTGGAAAAATGACATATCTAAGTTTTTCTGAACTCCTGCAGATTTAATCAGATTCTTTGATCAGCATCATCCTATTCTCACGGACTCTCAGCCTTCCGGTTCTGCGGGCTGATAATAAAAATATTTTTTCTACCCCTCACTGTAGGTTGTTATTCATTCTCTATGCTGGTGCATATTAATGGTTTTTTTTCTTGCTTCGTACCTCTATCTTCAATGTTCTATTGGTATGAGGTCTTGGTGACTGACCTCGCTTGTTGTTTGCCTTGTTTTGTCTTTTTTATATGGGCTACTGTCTTTCTCTTATTCTCTTCTGTTACTTCTAGGACAATATGCATAGGCCACAAAAGTTAATTGTTGCCTCATTAAATGTGAAGGGTCTCAGACAAATTTTAGAATATCTCCACAAGTCTAATGTAGATATGTTTTGTACAAGAAACTCATGTTAATGACAAAATATTGCATACTATGCCTAAAGGTTGGGTAGGGATTATAGTTTCCTCTCCTGCTGCAAAATGTAAAAATGGTGTAGGTATATTTTTCTCACACAGAGCTCGTGCACAAATGTTGTCACATCATCATGACGCAGATGGTAGATTTGTTTGTGCTCAAGTTCAAATTTACAAACTCACTTTAAATGTGGTCAATATTTATGCTCCTACTTCTGATGACCCTGCATTTTAGTCTTATGTCTCTGCTGAAGTACTCAAAATTGGTAATACATCCCTTATAATAAGGGTGATTTTAATCTTATCAGAAATACTTTGTTGGACCGGTCTTCTGTTTTTAAGTTCCGGCCTAATAAGGCATTCTTTGCTTTGAAATCTTTCCTTTCTGTCACCAAATTGGTTGAGTTTTGGAGATTGGAACATCCTACAGACAAAGATTTTACTTTTTATTCTAATGCTCTCTCTTCTTTTTCTAGAATTGATTACGTATTGTCCTCACGTAATTTATGTCACATGATTAGTGAATCGATTATAAACCTCATTACGGTTTCGGACTATGCTTTAATTCAATTTTCTTTATGTATTTCTGATCCCCATATAACTTATAAAAGATGGAGAATGAACTCGAAATAGTTCTTAACCCAACCAATTCTGAAAAAATGGCTTTAGCTATTATTATTTTTTTTTTTAATGATAAGTCATGTGACACTTCCAAAATTCAAATTTCTATTATGGCGCACGAAAATAAACCTTTTTATGCCCACCTTACCAAATTAGAGACACAGATTGCATCAGTGGAACGACTTTTTATTACATCTAGAGATCCACAATATAAATTCCAACTTCAGAAATACTGCTACGAATAAAATTGTATGCTTAGTAAAAGAGCAGATTTACTTATTTCAAAAGAAAAATCTAATTTTCATTTTAATCCAACAAATCTGGTCGCCTGCTAGCTAATTATCTACGCCTTAAGCGAGACAGAATTCAAATTTCAGCCATCAAAACGACTAATGGTACATTGGTGACAGATGTTGAAGATAGACTGAAAAAGTTCCTTTCCTTCTACTCTTCTTTATATCATGAAACTCTTGTCCTTCACAACAATGTTATCAATGGTTTTCTTAATTCTTGTCGATTGCCTCAGATTTCTGATACCGATAGATCAACCTTATATAACCCTATTGATGGTAATGAAATTTTTGCAGCAATTAATGCATTAAATTCCAAAAAAAACGCCTGGCCCGGATGGAATTCTGGCTGAATTCTATAAATGTTATCAGAGCCAATTATCCCCTTTTTTACTTTCCCTCTTTACAGAATTTCAGCGTACATCCAATGATGGGGGGATCTTTTAATGAAGCCACTATAATTGTTCTTCCCAAGCGTAATAAAAATCATACCTTAGTTTCAAATTTTCGTCCCATTTCTTTAATCAATCAGGACTGTAAAATATATGCAAACATTTTAGCAAATAGATTATCACCCTTACTATCCAATATTATACAACCTGATCAAACTGGTTTTATGAAAGGTAGACTATCCGCTCATAATACCCGGTTGCTCTGTCATACATTATCCCTTGCCAAAGAATCTAGTTGACCAATTGGTGTAATGGCCTTAGATGCAGACAAGGCATTTGGTAAGGTTAATTGGCAATTTTTATTCAAAACTTTAGAAGTATTCCGTTTTGGTCCTATCTTTATCAATATGATTAAGGCATTGTGTTCAGCCCCCTCAGCCTCTATTTTTGTCAATGGTATGTGCTCCTCCTCATTTCGGTTGTATAGTGGCACTCGCCAAGGATGTCCTCTCTCCCCTTTACTTTTTCTTATTGCAATAGATCCCCTCTTATGCTCCCTTCGTAATAGTGATACTTATACAGGTGTTGTTTTGAAAAATACTACCATTAAACTTTCTGCCTACGCTGATGATGTGTTATTATACGTTAATGATCCCCTACCTCTATACCTATTATTCTTGATATTATTCATGAATATGCTGAGGTTTCTGGTTACTCCCTGAATACTAATAAGACATAATTTTTTCGATGAATGCTTTTTGTAATTCTACAATGTTGGAGAATACTGATATAATTTGGTCTCCAAAAAAACTCAAATATTTGGGAATAACTTTTACCGGTTCGATTAAAGATACAGTTGAAACCAATTGTTCTACTATTTTAACTAATACCAAAGGGAAACTGGATAGATGGTCTAATCTTCATCTAAATTGGTGGGGGCGTATTGAAGCAATTAAAATGTCTGTAACTTCACAAATTCTATACCTATTGTCTATGTTACCCTTCTCTTTCCCGTCCACTTTTTATGCTAAATTATATGAGCTATTTACTAAGTTCATCTGGAATAATAAGCCCGCACGCATCAGTCTTAAGACTTTACAACTGCCCAAATGTGAAGGTGGGGTTGGTCTTCCAGATTAAAAAAATATCATTCCTTGTGGCACAATGTTCATTATGGTGCACCATATTATCCCCCCCTTTAATGCACCTAAATGGATTATCCTGGAGAAAAATATTTTGGCTCCATATCCATTAACTGCGTTTCTTACCATGGCCAATGGTTCTTTTGGTAAACATTCCCCTATCCTTGCCAACTCTAAAATAGCCCTTTTATCATTTGATAGTAGCTTTTCTACTACCTCGACTTCCACTAAAAAAGTTTCTCTTTGGTTCAATCCTAAACTCCAATATCATAAGCATATTTCTTTCGGGAACTTATGGAATTCTGCTGGTATTTTCTTTGTTGCAGACATATGTCAATATGATATGTTTTACACATTTGATGTTATTCAAGCTAATTACAACCTGCCCTTGTCTGAGTTGCCCAAATATACATTACAATGTAATACAATTCTTAATGCTTATCTGCAACTACTTTCTATGTCTCAGTCCTCTGGAATTGAGTTTTGTATTTCTGTGTTCACCCGCTCAGGACATATAGCCTCTAAATTATATAAAAACTTACCACTTCAAATTCCCCCTTCTCACATCTTAATCAAAACTGGTCACCACTCATAAATCTTCATTCACCTAGCATATCCTGAAAAAATATTTGGAAATCCCAACACGGCTAATTATCTTCTGGCTACTCTTAAACAAACTAATATTTACCGGCGTTACAAATGCTTTTGGACTCCAGATAAATGATTTAAAGCTAAACTTCTCGATACCCCAAACTGTTGGCATTGTCAGTCTACAATTGGTGACCTACAACATTTATTTTTCAATTGTTCTATTACTCATCAGTTTTTATCAGACATATGGAATATTATTACCCGGATCCTTAAGATCCAAATAACTCTATCTTTTCATGTTCTGATCCTCAAATCCTCGCTTTGTAAATCTATATTATCCCCTATGAATTGTAAATTGTTTGATTTCCTTATTTCTACGGCAATCAAATCTATTACCTGTAATTGGAAAAACACTACATTACTCTCAGTTAATGCATGGTGGGAAAGGATTATTTTTCTTAGATGTGGGCAATGCTTTTTTCCACTCCCTCCTAAGCATTCTTCTCCTTCTAGGTCTAATATGTGGTCCAGTCTAGATTCCTATATCATTGCATGTTCTGCAATTTAAAGTACTTATTTCAATTTATATTAGTTAATCTTTGCTTACTGTAACCCTTCTTTTGTTTATATTATCAATTATGTCTCTTATGTATTTCTTATTGCTGGTAGAGGTTTTTTATTTTATTATTAATTTTTGTTTTTTATTTCTTATATTGTAATATGTTCAGTATTATTATTTGTATTTATTAAAAATTCATTCAATAAAATATTTTGAACAGAAAAAATACGAGACAATACACTTTGGTATAGATAGTACATATTTGTGTTTGAGGAAATATTGAGCTGGAGCCCGATAGATTGTATCGCCTTTTCTATCTGTGGTTCCAGCCACTGCACAGATTATGAAAACACAGCGTCAACACGTTTCGATGGTGACCAGTTAATTTATTTCATCTTTCTCAAGACCACAACATGTGACTCTCACAGCCTTTTATGGGGCCTGAAATTGGTCCTAAACCTATGTTACCAGAGCCTCTGATGTTGTTTCTGCAATGGTGCTTTATCCGAAGTACTAGTTACGGAGACTGCCGCTCTCGTATCCGGTAAGGAATAGGGTAAAATATCTCAAATCAACACTGCAGACTCAGGCAACTCTTAGGAGCCTGCCAATTCTTTTATATGATGAGTGATGTGGGTAGCAGGCACTGTCACAATATAACTACTTAGCACCCGAATTAGGGGTCCCTAACAAAGACAAAAAGTAATAATCTTCTCATCTTCATCATCAACTGATTTTATTTTGCGTGGAGACAATGCATAAAAGTATACAATAACAAAGAGCATTTCATTGCAATTAAAATAACATTTAAAATCCATTTAAAAAGATCCAATAAAAAGATGAATACAGTACAAGAGCCAGTGGGTTTAAAAACATCGGATTAAAACAACAATCGAACAGCAGTCTCGTGTTTGAGTCTTAAGAAGTGACAGATGTTGTACTATCCACCCTACGGGTTCTCAGGGCGGCTAGAAAAAAGGAAGCAAGAATGTTACAAACTAATGGCATTTCTAATCAATAAAATGTGGACAGGGGTAAGCCTGACGTGCGCATTCAGAATTTCTTTAAAAGTGGGATAATAGAAATCTTCCTCTCTAGAGCATACAGGGGGCAGAAGAGTAAGGAGTGAAAGGTTGATTGGGGCGCCATGTTGTTACACAGACAAGGTGGTAAATTGCTTACAGGAAATGTATTATTAGGATGACCCAGCTTTAATGAAATTAAATTCAGTCGGAATCTTGACAAAATAAAATGATGCTGGTTGTTCTCAACAAACCCTAAATAAGAGAGAGAATGATTTAATATCTGCAGTATATTATCATAAAATGTTACCGAGTATTTCTCTCTAATAATCTGCTCAATAGATCAACTGTTCTGGATTAACATCCTTAAAAAAATATTTGTGGTGTGGTCGTGGTTTCACCCCAAAAACACTTTTTGCAATTCCTTTGCCTCCTGCTGTTAGACACTAGGAGTTTGGACAGTCTACTCCTTGTCAAACCAGTGGCACCCAGTTTGACACACTGACTTTGAGCACTAGCCGCCCAGAGTGGCCATGTATCACAGCAGGGCTGTAATGGCGGCCGTTAATTTCCATCCACCGGAGATGCCTTGCCTTGAAACAACCTGCATTGTGGCACAAAAGAATGCAATACTAGCAGGAGTATCCGGTCACAATACACCTGCCTTTCATTTTTCAGAGGTTCATCCATTGCTGTTACAGCTGAAAGAAGTAGAGCCTGCTCATGACTAGCTGCCTCAAACAGACGTGACATTACAACTATCCTGAACTTGACAGGAAGTTTATTTTTTGCCTTAGACTTAACCAGACTGAAATCTCTATATTGCTAACTAAATACAGACCGTGGGTCCTAAAATTCCTTCATAAAGCAGTCCGGCCTTAAGCAAAGAGCTTGAGAGCGAGGCCATGAAACAGCTACAGACTCCCTGGACCAGTAAGAGTTTCTACATAACAAACTATCTGGATACCCTCCCAAACACAGGAGTCAATTCATTTCCATGGATTTCACAGTTGTTCTAAAAGAAAAGGAAGGGAGGTGCTGAGGACTGTTGGTCCTCTCTTCACTGCATTTTCCATGGTAGACCATGGGGCTCTTTGTTGCACGCATTCTGTAATACCTCTCATTAGTGGTCTTGCAGAAAATTGGCTTCGATCTCAATCAATCAATTAATCAGGGTTTTGTAGAGTGCACTACACACCCGTGAGGGTCTCAAGGCGCTGAGGGGGAGGAAAGTGGGAGCAGCTCCGCTGGGGTAATTCGAAGAGCCAGGTCTTGAGGTCCTTTCTGAATTGGTGCAGTGGCGGGCTCCGTCAGAAGTGAAGGAGGAGTTTGTTCCAGGTCTTGGCTGCAAGGTAGAAGAAGGATCTTCCACCTGCTCTGGCCCTGTAGAAACGAGGGACGGTGGTTAGGGCGAGGTCAGCTGAGTGGAGGTTTCTCTAGTGGGGCGTGGAAGGAGATTCGGCCATTGAGGTATTGGGGTCCAGTGTTGTGGAGGGCTTTGTAGGCATGTGTGAGCAGCTTGAAGGTTATTCTTCTTTTGATGGGGAGCCAGTGGAGGTCACCGAGGTGTTGTGCGATATGGTTGTGTTGTGGGATATCGAGGATAAGTCTGGCTGTGGCATTCTGGGCGGACTGGAGTTTGTGGAGGAGTTTTTTTATCTAAACGAGAAAAACAGGCAGTAACAATAGAAGCTTTCATCTCTAATTGGAAAGATATTACATTTAAAGTAGCTAAAGGCTGTCACTTGTCTCCTGGTGTCTTCACCATTCATATTCAGTGTCTGTGTGTCAGGTTTGGCTTCGAAACAAACAAAATGCATTTTCACGTGAAGTGCCGTCGTCCCTGTGGCGAAAAATGCTTCCCGTATTTTGCCACAATGAAGGGTGAGTGCTACACTGCTGCTGAGGGTATACACTTCTGCTGCTACTCAGTCGCCCCACCGGAATGAAAATGACCCACTTAGTCTATTTATGTAACTTATTGGTGTTAGCATATTTATATTAACTGTATCCATGCTCACTTTTTCTTTCAGATCAGCTATGGATCAGGAATTGCAGTCCTGAGTGACAAACTCCAGTTTCCCTCCTTTCTGCGCACTCTTTCTAATGATGAAATACAGCCGGTTTACCTTGCTCAACTGATGAAATTCTTTAACTGGACTTGGGTTGGAATCATAGGTGCTGATACTGATTTAAGACTACGACAGCCACAAAATAATTGAGTATATAGAGCGGGAAGGCATCTGTGTGGCCTTTTTTGAGAAAATCTCTGCTCAGCAAACCGATGACCAGATACTTCGTACCATCAGTTATATAAAGAAGTCCTCTCCTAAGGTTATCTTCATCTATGTAACCGTGCTGGAAGCATTTCGGTTCTTTCAGGTGGCATCTACTGTGGATATGAGTGGGAAAGTCTTGATTGCAGCTGCCCAGTGGTTACCTACCCCAGTATTTGAAGTTAAGGAATTCAGGCGAGCACTGAATGGTATCATCGGAATTGCTCTCACAATGACACCATTTCCGGGGTTCCAAAATTTCCTTAACAGCATCCACCCATCCATGTACCCAGATGACATTTTTATTAAATCTTTTTGGGAAGAAGCTGTTGGGTGTCGGTGGCCAACTGGAGATACACCAGCAGAAGAAAAGACAGCAGTGAACGGGATGACTCCACTCTGTACCAGTAAAGAGATGACGGATGCCCGGTACAAAGGGAAAAGCTTCAAATATGTAACAGTTGTCCACAACGCTGTCTACGCTTTTGCACATGGATTGCATGATTTACTCTTTTGCAAATCCCACCTCTTTTCAGATAGAGGATGCCCAAATATCAGTAACTTTCAATCCTGGCAGGTGAGTAGACAGACAATCAAATGCATCTGGAGTGCAAATAGTGCCTTTACTTGCTCAGGTGAGGGATTAAAATGTAAATGTATTTGTACTTATATAGCGCACTTCTACCCAGGGGTCTCGTAGCGCTGTATTCATACCGCTGTGGAACACTTGCTGGTTTTCCTGTGAGATGTCCACTTCTGGGCACCCCCAAGGTGAAGCCAGGCATCCTAGCACTGTGGGGGTCGTTGTGGAGATTAAGCAAGCTATTGCCCAGAGTGACCCATGATTAGAATAGGCACCGAGGCGAGAATTATCAGGTCCGGGGAATTTGAATCCAAGAGCCACCGAGGCGGGAATTGAACCCTGGTCCGGGGCCAGACCTCTGCATCAGGGTCTGCTGCTCTAACCATTGAGCCACACTTCTCCACTTAGCACAGTAAAGATAAGTGCACCCTGCCAGTATACAGTTTCATATAGCAAGAATGGAGTGCAACAGCTTCCGTTAAAGAATATGACTTTTGTCCTCTATTTGTCCCTTGACTCCACTGTTACCTATATGGAGTAAAAGCGTAGTTCAAATGATTGGGGATCTGTTCGAAAGCGTGAACAGGGCAATATATACTAACATATTGACTGTGTAACTTTATAATAACTGCAAAAACAACAGTTGATGGACAGAATGCAGAACAATGTCATACATTCACCCCAGTACAGAGATCTGGGCCTAAATCCATCGTTTTTTTGCTCACCATGCCGTTCCAGTTTGAACCCAGACATATGCAAATCAGCCTTGACCCTGTGCCTCATGGGAACAGTCCAGCCCGAACTGCCAAGCCAAGTTGTCCCTGGACTGGAAACAAGCATCCTAGGACCGGTTTCGGGGTTTCACCCCTCTTCAGCCAGGATAGCTTGATTCCAGTGGCATGGATAGCACGGGACCCACGTCTGGGCATACCCTTCCCACTTGGGGTGACAAATGCAAAAACAACAGTTGATGGACAGAATGCAGAACAATGTCATACATTCACCCCAGTACAGACATCTGGGCCTAAATCCATCGTTTTTTTGCTCACCATGCCGTTCCAGTTTGAACCCAGACATATGCAAATCAGCCTTGACCCTGTGCCTCATGGGAACAGTCCAGCCCGAACTGCCAAGCCAGGTTCTCCCTGGACTGGAAACAAGCATCCTAGGACCGGTTTTGGGGTTTCACCCCTCTTCAGCCAGGATAGCTTGATTCCAGTGGCATGGAAAGCACGGGGCCCACGTCTGGGCATACCCTTCCCACTTGGGGTGACAAATGCAAAAACAACAGTTGATGGATAGAATGCAGAACAATGTCATACATTCACCCCAGTACAGAGATCTGGGCCTAAATCCATCGTTTTTTTGCTCACCATGCCTTGACCCTGTGCCTCATGGGAAAAGTCCAGCCTGAACTGTCAAGCCAGGTTCTCCTTGGACTGGAAACAAGCATCCTAGGACCGGTTTCGGGTTTCACCCCGCTTCAGCCAGGATAGCTTGATTCCAGTGGCATGGATAGCATGGGACCCACGTCTGGTACCACCCCCTTTTGTACCGCTTTGTTCGCCATAAGTTGGCAGGGTATGCTCAGGCGTGAGTCCCTTGCTTACTTTGCCACTGGATTCAAGCAAGCCTGGCTGAAGACGGCTGAAATGCCACAAACCGGTCCTAGGAAGCTTGTTTCCGGTTCAGGGAAGGCATGGCTTGGCAGTTCGGGCTGGACTGTTCCCATGAGGCACAGGGTCAGACTGATTTGCATATGGCCATGTCTGAACTGGGGTGGCAGAGTGGGCTAAACAACGGTGATGGATCAAACCCAGATCTGTTGACTGGGTGTGAGTGTTTGATTGGTTCTGATGCTCCGTCCATCACCACCCCCCTTTGTACCGCTTTGTTCGCCATAAGTTGGCAGGGTATGCTCAGACGTGAGTCCCTTGCTCACTTAACACTGGATTCAAGCAAGCCTTGCTGAAGATGGCTGAAATGCCAGAACCCGGTCCTAGGAAGCTTGTTTCCGGTCCAGGGAAGGCATGGCTTGGCAGTTCGGGCTGGACTGTTCCCATGAGGCACAGGGTCAGACTGATTTGCATATGGCCATGTCTGAACTGGGGTGGCAGAGTGGGCTAAAGAACGGTGATGGATCAAACCCAGATCTTTTGACTGGGTGTGAGTGTTTGATTGGTTCTGATGCTCCGTCCATCACCACCCCCTTTAGTACCGCTTTGTTCGTCATAAGTTGGCAGGGTATGCTCAGACGTGAGTCCCTTGCTCACTTTGCCACTGGATTCAAGCAAGCCTGGCTGAAGACAGCTGAAATGCCAGAAACTGGTCCTAGGAAGCTTGTTTCCGATCGAGGGAAGGCATGGCTTGGCAGTTCGGGTTGGACTGTTCCCATGAGGCACAGGGTCAGACTGATTTGCATATAGCCATGTCTGAACTGGGGTGGCAGAGTGGGCTAAAGAACGGTGATGGATCAAACCCAGATCTGTTGACTGGGTGTGAGTGTTTGATTGGCTCTGATGCTCCGTCCATCACCACCCCCTTTTGTACCGCTTTGTTCGCCATAAGTTGGCAGGGTATGCTCAGACGTGAGTCCCTTGCTCACTTTACCACTGGATTCAAGCAAGCCTGGCTGAAGACAGCTGAAATGCTAAAACTGGTCCTAGGAAGCTTGTTTCCGGTCCAGGGAAGGCAACGCTTGGCAGTTCGGGCTGGACTGTTCCCATGAGGCACAGGGTCAGACTCATTTACATATGGCCATGTCTGAACTGGGGTGGCAGAGTGGGCTAAAGAACGGTGATCGATCAAACCCAGATCTGTTGACTGGGTGTGAGTGTTTGATTGGTTCTGATGCTCCGTCCATCACCACCCCCTTTTGTACCGCTTTGTTCGCCATAAGTTGGCAGGGTATGCTCAGACGTGAGTCCCTTGCTCACTTTGCCACTGGATTCAAGCAAGCCTGGCTGAAGACAGCTGAAATGCCAGAAACTGGTCCTAGGAAGCTTGTTTCCGATCGAGGGAAGGCATGGCTTGGCAGTTCGGGTTGGACTGTTCCCATGAGGCACAGGGTCAGACTGATTTGCATATGGCCATGTCTGAACTGGGGTGGCAGAGTGGGCTAAAGAACGGTGATGGATCAAACCCAGATCTGTTGACTGGGTGTGAGTGTTTGATTGGCTCTGATGCTCCGTCCATCACCACCCCCTTTTGTACCGCTTTGTTCGCCATAAGTTGGCAGGGTATGCTCAGACGTGAGTCCCTTGCTCACTTTACCACTGGATTCAAGCAAGCCTGGCTGAAGACAGCTGAAATGCTAAAACTGGTCCTAGGAAACTTGTTTCCGGTCCAGGGAAGGCAATGCTTGGCAGTTCGGGCTGGACTGTTCCCATGAGGCACAGGGTCAGACTGATTTACATATGGCCATGTCTGAACTGGGGTGGCAGAGTGGGCTAAAGAACGGTGATGGATCAAACCCAGATCTGTTGACTGGGTGTGAGTGTTTGATTGGTTCTGATGCTCCGTCCATCACCACCCCCTTTTGTACCGCTTTGTTCGCTATAAGTTGGCAGGGTATTTACAATACGTCGCTACATGGTGATAAGTTCAGGTACCTGCAGTGAAAACTGCCACTAACACTAGCGTGAAGGCAATACAAATTCTGACGTTCACAGGTGAAAACTGATGAAAAGCCCATTAGCGGCAAAAAAATTCGCGCTAGTCAGCCCAACATGATTTCTTTTGGCTCTAGAGGCAAAAATAGCCTATAAGTCTGCCTCCAATAAAAAATAGGACACAAAAGCAATGGAATGCAGAATGGAGCAGCCAGGGCCAAGTGCAGCACAGATCAACAACACCCCCCCCAGTGCCCCCAAGCCCCCCAACAGCCAGAATAACCAACCAGAGTCCCTGGGTACGAGGAAATTGAGGGCCACAATAATGAAAAGAGGCGCATCGCTAGGAAAAACCAGTGATGCATGACTTATCATTGCGCACTCCTTGCAAAACCATGGCATCCAAAATCTTGAAAGCATGGACAGTCCCCATGGCCCGGAGGCCTCGCTGGGACTGTGTCTGGGACTTGGAGTGGGATGCAGAGGTGCTGTGGAGTTGCTGGGCCATGGGGGTAGACATTGAGGTGTCGGTGATCACTCTTACCTGGTGGTGAAGTCTGCCAGGTTGCATGGAGGCACGTTGCTGACCTGTGGGAGAAGACCGCCTGGTGCCCCTTGGAGCTGTGAATGGTAGAGGTGCTCCTGTGCACCAACAAAGGGAGTTCTTCATCGCATCCCATGTCCCACCACTACACCGGGGTGCACGGAGGAGATTACCAATGGTGGGCTGCGCCTCGCTGCATCACACGCAGGAGGATGTTGCGCTGGCCAGTCGCTGTGGAGGGTTAAGACTCTGAGCTGCGCCGAACTTATGTGGTGGGAGTGCTGCAACTTCACACCAATGGTGGCCTCAACTGCATCGGGAGGTTCCCCTAGCGTCTTGGCGGTGACTGCTGAACCCAAATGTGTGAAATCCCACCTGGCTGATGCTCCTGCTCCTGCTGTCACAGATTTGGAGAGAGTGCAGTGGATTGCGCCACGGTGTCAATTTCCAGGTGAGGAGAAGGTGGGATGCGTAGTGGAGGAGATCTGGGGGTTGAGTTGGGCCCAGGCCTAGCACCTGTGGGTGATGCACCACCAGTTGCAGCTCATCTGCTATGGTAGGAGAGCGTCACCCCACTGCTTTCAAGCAGTGCAAGAAAAGGAAACATAACATGATGATAACTTTTTCATGTACTCATGCTATGTTTCCTTTGCGGGTTGAAGGGTTGCGTAGGGCTGCTCTACTCACGAAACAGGGCAGGGGCGGAGTGGTATGCCCAGTGCGCAATGACTGTTTGGTCAACCCTTTCAGGCCGCCCAAAGCAGTCATGCGCACTTCCCTGTTTGCAATGCAGGCTGCATACAGCCTGCATTGAGTACATGCCCACCTCTCCAGCCCCTGGCTGAACGCCTTGTCAAGGCACTCAAGAACAATCACAATGCCCTGCCTCCAGTTCCCAGATGATGCCATAATTCCAGATTTCCTGCCAATATTGAGTCTGAGTGTGACCCAGCGGTGGGGACCAGGCGTAGTCCCCTGTAACTCTCCATCTTTTTTCATAAGAGCAGCAAAAGAAGTGAAAAAGCGTGATAACTAACATGCTACTAACCACCCAGCATCTGGTTTCCTGAGACAGTGAACGCAGGATGGAACTGACTAAGATGTGCAGGAAGCAGTGAGGGCCTGACCTTCCAGGTCGAAATCTGCATCTTCAGAAGAGTGGACAAAAAACTTCCCTGGTGGGGTCCCCAGGGTGTCCTTTGATGGTGAGGTCAGTCCTGTGAGGCTGCAGCAGGCGGTTTACATGAGGAGGGTAGCTTTTTCCTGCAGTGGCATACTGCTGGTGAGGCCATGCCTACTAATGATAGCCAGCAAAGTTGACAATTATGGAGGTACAACAGGCCATGGCTGACTCATTATGGGATTTGTTCTGTCTCTCTCTAGTGTGTGGCACTCCTGCACATTTTGCTTGCTGATCAAACAGACCTAGTAAAAAGGGGTCATGAGAGCCATGCTGCCCTGGTACTTTGCTGCATTGCACTGAGGAGTGTGAGACTGCAGCAAGGGCATTGAGCATTCTCCAGTCACAGATCCTCTTACCCACCGGTTGATATCAGTCTAGTGCCTAGACTATAGTGAATAAACTGGTAATAAAGAGCCTTTGCCCTCCCTGAAAAGTGGAGCCAACATGGATTGCTAAAATATACAGCTGTAGACTCATCAGCAAACAGTGGTACTGGAACTAGAGCTGTGAGGCTGGTGGGACAGTCTTTGGCTCTGTGGTGAACCATGAGCCGTCATGACAAGGGAACTGGAATCAATATAGAGCCAGTTCATTCCACAGACTGTGTGACCTCTGTGGGTACATTTGGAGCTATTTCAGCTCACCACATGCAGCACATCCCCAAGAAGGCAAGAACTGACAACATTGAACATTTTCTAACATGCACCATCAGTGAGGTTGTCTACCTGAACTGAAGTCAATATTTGAAAGAAACTATAACTGAGGGCCTTGCAGCACTAAAAGCAGATCTAGCCCATGACATTGTTGACATCAAAGGTGATATTCTCTCCTTAAATCAAAGTCGGAATTAGAAAGCCACATATCGGCTAACGCAGACTTGAAGTAGCTCCTTCACACTTCAGTGACATCTCCAAAAACAAACAAAGTCCTTGTTAGAGAAAGGTGAGGGCCTCTAAAATTATACAAGGAGGGATACCATCCAGATTTATATCCTCAAAGAGGATGACCTCTATGCTTGCCTTATATAGATCTAGGAAGGTTGGTTGAAGAGGACACCCCGTTGGCATTGTTATAAATTGGGTCTCTAGTTGGCAGAGGTTTACCCCCCGTTTAACTAGAGATCACAATCCTAGTCAGGGTAAGTCAGATACGCACCACCCTAAATTAATTTGTGATCAGCCTCTGGAAGCTTGGCACAGAGCAGTCATGCTTAACTTGAGGCAGTGTGTATAATATTTAAGCAACACTTAGATTACAATAATAGTGTGAAAACACCACAAAAAGATTCCACACTATGATGAAGTATGTCACCTTCGGGTGAGTGAGGGTTCTCGTCCTTAAAAAAGGATCTCCCCTATCCTCAGCACTACCCTTAATTTCTTTTGTAGACATGCGTTATAGATTTTCTCTGTTACAGATTGGTTGAGAACGTACTTTATGTGAGTAATAATTTAGATAAGGAGTAGTACGCTCTGCTGTGTTAATTTGGGGGTACTCCTTTTTAGATCGAGCCTACGCACATGCGCTGCATAGGAAATCGACCTCTTGAAATCACTTCAGCTCAGGAGAAGCTCGTGCATGTGGTGCTCACACACCATTGGCCTTTGCGTCTGGCTTTAGCACGCAACTGGCCAAAGGCATGTGGATGTCCCAGCTTTTAGTAAAATGTTCACTCCCAGAGCGTTTTGTTCTGGGGAGCCAGCAGCGCGCAGGCTGACATCTGTTTTGTGTCACCTTTCACTATCGCGGCCGCTGCTTTCATTGTTGTCCCCTTATTACTTCCTGCTTTGACTTTCTCCGACTGAGCTCTCGCTTGGTTTACATGCAGTCTTTCTCCCCCATAAAGCCGTTGTGTACCATTTACTGAGCTGTCGAAAATCTGTCCTTGCGCGTGTCCGGGCATCCGCGCCTTGAAACAACAGGACTTAGAATCACTGCTGTCAACGGTCGCCTTCCCTGTGATAAGTCTTTTTCATCATTTCACTCGACTGACAGTCCCTGCTGAAATATTCATTTTGCATGAAATATTCATAGTTCCTTCGTGTCCACTCGTATGAAAGCAATGTTTTTTTGTCAGTGATCGCATGCGAATTTGTGAAAGCCAGTGTTTTTGGTTGCGTTATTTAGCAAGGCATTGGCGGGAGATACATTGTTGTATTCCTGTCGTCTGGTGTGGGTGGGAAAGGCGCACACAGGGCGGCTGATGTGCTCTCAGCAGTGAAGCATTTTTTCTAGGCCGTTGTACAGCCCTATACGTCGCAATGCCCGGGCGCAATTTGTTTCTTGTTGTTCATTGGCCTCGCAGCAATCTTTCCCCATCATTTCCTGTTTGCCTCCGGTAAGTGGAAGCAAGAGGCCTGCAGCATTTACGTAGCATGAGCACCGTTGTACCATTTCCAGGAAAAGCTTTCTTTTAAGTGACGTCACGTTGGCTTCGCTTTCTGCCAGCTGCATCGGAGGCTTTTGGAACCTGTTAGAATCCGGGTTCTCTGGTTGGCACAGGTAGGTACTTGTGACAAGCAGGGAACCTTTCCTCTAGTCAGGGTAAGGGGTTACACCCCTAAAATAACCCCTGCTCACTCTCTAGGTAGCTTGGCGCGAGCAGACAAGTCTTATCTCAGAGCGTTATAGGTTAAGCATTTGTGAACACATACAGTATTCAAGTGACAACACTACAAATGGACACCACACAGGTTTTTATATTAAAAATAAGGATTCTTTATAAAGAGTTACCACAAGACCATTAAACGACAAAAATACACAATACTGTTACTTTAGATGGTAGAAGTTTGCTTAGTTCTCTTTAGTTCTTAAATGCGACACTTTAAGTCAATGTACCTTAGATGCGACTCGCAGGGCAGCGAAAGTGTTGCAACGATGCAGATGCGATGAAGTTTTTGGTGCAAAGAAATAAAGACGTGAAGATCTTTCAGATGCGTTACGCTTCTCCGATGTTGCGAGAAGACTCGACTCGATGCGTCAGATACAGCGGCGTCACCCCTTTACGCGATGCGACGACAGCGGCCTTGGCAGCGGCACTCTTCTCCGACGTTTGTGAGACACTTCCGCTCGATGCGATGCTGCAGCGGCGTCACCCCTTTACGCGATGCGACGACAGCAGCTCCGACGGCGGCACGCTTCTCCGTGGATGCGAAGCACTTTTCTTGATGCGGTGCAATGCAACAACTACGATGGCTGCGATGGCGACACGCTTCTTCCTCGATGCAAGACTCTTCTCTTGATGCGGTGCAATGAGTCAGCTACGATGGCTGCGATGATGACCCGCTTCTTCGGCATTGCGAGATACGTCCGGAATGATGCGAGACGCTTCCGCTCGATGCGATGCTGCAGCGGCGACACCCTTTGCGAGATGCGACGACAACAGCTCCGACGGCGGCACGCTTCTCCTTCTCGAGTCGCGCTTCCAGCTCCTTGCGACATGCAGTCCCTCAGAAGGCCCAACAACAGCAGCAGGCACTTCCAAAAGACTCTGGGGAGCTGGGGGTGGAGTCCACTGGTCCTGGGACGTCGTTCAGGGGGCAAGCTCAGCACAAGCCCTTGGAGATCTTTTAAGCACAAGTTGAATTAAAGTCTTTGTGGTCTTTTCTCCTCTCCTTTCAGCAGCAAGACAACCACTGCAGGCCAATCCCCCAGGTCAGGGACAGTACTCCTCCTTACAGCTTTCCCAGTTCCTTCTCCTCAGGCAGAGGTTCTTCTTGTCAAGCAGGATCTAATTTCTTGGGAGCAGGGTCCCAATACTTATACCCCTAATTCCTTTGTTCCTCTGGGGTAGAGGGGCCTTTGCCCAGTCCAAACCAGTTCTTGAGCACTTTGTTGACATGACTCTGCCTTTCTATTCAGGGTGCAGGGCGGAGACATCATCCGCTCCACAGGAGGTGGAGCCAGCATTGTGGTGGCAGAGCACAGCCCTATTCAGAGTCCAGGTGCACTCCTTCCACCCATCTGGATGTCAATCTCTCTATTCACCACCAGGCTACCTAGCCCTGCCCCTCTGGGTTTCCCCAGCCCTGTCACTTACACAAACCAGACAGGCAGATATACATCATAGCAGAGGCGGGCGGAAATGGTTAGGCAAGTAAAAATACCAACTTTCTAAAAGTGGTATTTGCAAACACAGAATATTAAAATAAACTTTACTAAAAGATGCATTTTATTATTCTGAGTTCAGGCATACTAAACTCGATTTTCTACCATGTTCCCTGGGTCTGTTAGGATAATAGAATGTAACAATTCTGACAGCCCATTCTGTCCTATGGAGAACAGGTAGCCTTACAATAGTGAAAACCAAAAATGGCTGTAATTCACTATTAGGACATGCCACACACATCAGGGCTTGTCCTACCTTATGCTTACAATGCACCCTGCCCTTGGGCCTACCATAGGGGTGACTAATATGAAGTTAAGGGAAGGTTTAGGGACTGGGAAGTGGGTGCACTTGCCCAGTCAGCATGACAGTACCAGACTGCACGCAGGTTGTGCAATGGCAGACCTTAGACACATTTTACTAGGCCGCTTCTGTGGGTGGCACAACCAGTGCTGCAAGCCCACCAGCAGCATTTGTATTTACAAGCCCTGGGCACTCCTGGTGCACTTTACTGAGGTCTGATAGTAAACCAAATAAGCCAATCATGGAATCCAACCAACACATACATTTTAAATAGGGAGTGCATATGCACTTTAGCACTGAACAGCAGTGGTAAAGTGCCCAGAGTCATAGAATAGCCAACAACAGGTCAGAAAAAGTACAGGTGGAAGGCGAAAAGTTTAGGGACCATCCGGCCAAAAGGGCCAGGTCCAACACAACCCCCTTCCAGCAAAACGCAGGGTAGACCAATCACTACCTTGATGGGCCTCCCTGCTGCGGGCGGTAGAACAAGGACCTGGCCCGCAACTGCAGGGGCAGACTCCAGTCCTACGCCAATCTGAACCTATTGGAATCCCTCTGTCCATACTCTCAGGACCCACCAAGCCAATCCATGGGGAACCCTTCTCCTTACCTATGGACACCACCTGTGCAGCCCCAAACCTTAACTGGCTCACAGGTGTGTCCCAACAGACAGACAGCAAAAGGCGACAGTGGCCACTGACAGTAGTCAGGGAGGAGACCCAGGCCGTAAGCCTCTCAGGGATCTCAAACCTCTGTGGCGCCAGGGAGCGGGGGGCAGTAGCCCCAGGTGCTTGGCACCCTTTGTCCATTCTCCCTCCTGTCAGGTCAGTTATGACATCCTGGCACTGACCCACCAGCCCCAGGCCTGTACCCGGCGGCTGGACCAAAGACTGGGGTGGCCTCTCCCACACCCGGTCCTCCTCCTTGAGGCTCTGCACCCTCCCACTTGGAGTGGTACCCCCTTTCAGAATTGCCAGGGCACCTGTGGCAGGTGTCCTGCGCAATTCGCCCACCAGTTCAGGGGTTCTATCCTGCAACGGGGCGTCCAGGTCAGTGGGGACACCCTGAACCTGGCCCTCAAACCTCGGGTGTAAACCCTTCAGTTGGGGCGGGGTCAGAGGTGAGGACTCCCTCCCTCTGCACCCCCTTCCAGATGGCTGTACCCTCCCACCTGGAGTGGTATACCAAGAAGCAACATGGGTTAGGACACTGATTACAGATGTCCCTCCCTCCAGGTCAGACAACACCTGAACCTGGCTTCCCAACCCTGGGACCAACCCATGCGGTTGAACGCTCGCCTGGCACACCAGGACTTCCCGGGGAGCACGCATGCCCCCCCTGAGGGTGACACATAACTCCTGTGTCGTGTGACAGTCTGCCTGGCGCAGATCTCCCAACCCCTGTCCATCTGACAGTTCGCGAAGATCCCCAGGACAGAAGTGGTGTCACCATGGTCATTCACTGGTGACGCAGCCCTTCTGGCTGGCCCCTGACCCACTGGTTTTTCCACTGGGGACTCTTTCCCCCTCTCACCCCTCAATCTGGACTTCTGCACCCTCCCAACGGGAGCGGTAGTACCAGACACCAGAACTGAGGGAGACCTGCTTACAGACACTCCCCGTTCACCAGACACTAGGGGATCCCGCACAACGGGCAGCCCCTCAGGACAGACTAGGCTCCCCACCTGGTGTTCCCTTAAAGAACCATCCAAGCTCTGAGACTGAGGTGAGGCACTACCGGGACATAACCCATTCTCACTCCTTCCCCTTAAAGAAAGGACGTGAGGCCCTACACCCCTCTCACTACTACAGGACCTAGTTGGGCTACTCTGAGCCACTTCCACCACACGGGGTTTGAAGATACCTGAACCACTCCTCTTGGGATCACTCCCCAATGCCTTTCCAGACCCTTTGGACTCCACCAAAAGGTCTGCCTCCAGTGTGAGCTCCCTGCGGTCAGAGAACTCACTCTCCCACAGGTGTTGGCATAGCTCTGGAAAACAGGGACTTACAATATGCTCTCCCACAATTGGATCACATAGGCCCCTTGCAGGGTTGACCAAACTATCCTTCACCTCACCATCCAGTGCCTCACACACGTACTCCACACCACTCTCCTGAGACTGGCAAGACAGTATCTGACTGTCTCTGTCACACAACCCACACTCTTCTGGGCGGTCTTCACACTCACATACCAGGACTTCAATTTTGGGGGAACCCCTCTCCCTGCACCTCTCATCTAGAGTCAGTAGAGTGTCCCTCCCACCATTAGGACCATGAACCCCTGCGCCAGTTACCCTATTCCTCTCAGGGACACTGCGTACTACTGGAGCTACCTCATGTCCTTGAACCTCCTGGTGTATGCAAACCCCCTCCTTCAAGTCAGGTGCCATGTCTCTGGGTGTGTGTACTATTCTCTCTGCACTAGAAAACTCAATATTGCTGCCACCATCTGAGCTGGATTCCTCCTCCCACTCAGCAAAGCTCAATCTCTGAGCTACACACATTTCTTGTTGCTGGGCTGAGACACTCATGGTCTCAAGCCTCTCGAGCCCTAAGTCAAGATTCCTCATGATCAACTCATGCTCCCTTTCCATTTTTCTTTCTTCTATTTCCAGCCTTTTTTGTTCCATTGCCAGTTGTCCAATTAGTTTCGCCGTCTCTATCTCATGAGCTCTGGTTTCCTTCCTGTCTGCCAACTCCTCTGGAGATAAACTTTTACTAGAAACACTGCTACCTGCAGGGGAAGGGGTTCTCCTTCCTCTTGGACCCACTGGCCCATCCAGCTGCTCATCTGCATTATCATCATCAGTGGCATTCCTTGCTCCTACCCAGGCCCTCAGCGCCTTGTAGAACTCTGCCTTGTTTTTACATCCAGTTGTAGAAGCATTAAATTTCTTGCAGAAGAATTTCAGCTGCTTGGCAGTGTAGCTATCCAATTTCTCTTTTTCTCATTCAAATTCAGTATTAACAGAGACTATGGATGCTGCTTTCTCCACCATGGTTAAGCTTAGCAGTGCTCAAAAATAAACAGTCCCAAAAGAAATCTACCAACAAGTATTGGTTGCGTTTAAGGTCTGCACTCACTAAGTAGTGTTCACCAATTACTGTACATGAGTCACAAATGCAAGTCCAGAATCCTCACCGCTGACCACCAATGTTAGAATCCGGGTTCTCTGGTTGGCACAGGTAGGTACTTGTGACAAGCAGGGAACCTTTCCTCTAGTCAGATAACCCCTGCTCACCCTCTAGGTAGCTTGGCACGAGCAGACAAGTCTTATCTCAGAGCGTTGTAGGTTAAGCATTTGTGAACACATACAGTAACCAAGTGACAACACTACAAATGGACACCACACAGGTTTTTATATTAAAAATAAGGATTCTTTATATAGAGTTACCACAAGACCATTAAACGACAAAAATACACAATACTGTTACTTTAGATGGTAGAAGTTTGCTTAGTTCTCTTTAGTTCTTAAATGCAACACTTTAAGTCAATGTACCTTAGATGCGACACGCAGGGCAACAAAAGTGTTGCAACGATGCAGATGCGATGAAGTTTTTGGTGCAAAGAGATAAAGACGTGAAGATCTTCCAGATGCGTTACGCTTCTCCGATGTTGTGAGAAGACTCGACTTGATGCGTCAGCTACAGCGGTGTCACCCCTTTACGCGATGCGACGACAGCGGCCTTGGCAGCGGCACTCTTCTCCGGCATTTGCGAGACGCTTCCGCTCGATGCGATGCTGCAGCGGCGTCACCCCTTTACGCGATGCGACGACAGCAGCTCCGACGGCGGCACGCTTCTCCGTGGATGCGAGGCGCTTTTCTTGATGCGGTGCAATGAGACAACTACGATGGAGGCGATGGCGACACGCTTCTTCCTCGATGCAAGACTCTTCTCTTGATGCGGTGCAATGCGTCAGCTACGATGGCTGCGATGGCGACACGCTTCTTCGGCGTTGCGAGATACTTCCGGAATGATGCGCGACGCTTCCGCTCGATGCGATGCTGCAGCGGCGACACCCTTTGCGAGATGCGACGACAACAGCTCCGACGGTGGCACGCTTCTCTTCTCGAGTCGCGCTTCCAGCTCCTTGCGACACGCAGTCCCTCAGAAGGCCCAACAACAGCAGCAGGCACTTCCAAAAGACTCTGGGGAGCTGGGGGTGGAGTCCACTGGTCCTGGGACTTCGTTCAGGGGGCAAGCTCAGGGCAAGCCCTCGGAGATCTTTTAAGCACAAGTTGAATTAAAGTCTTTGTAGTCTTTTCTCCTCTCCTTTCAGCAGCAAGGCAACCACTGCAGATCAATCCCCCAGGTCAGGGACAGTACTCCTCCTTACAGCTTTCCCAGTTCCTTCTCCTCAGGCAGAGGTTCTTCTTGTCAAGCAGGATCTAATTTCTTGGGAGCAGGGTCCCAATACTTATACCCCTAATTCCTTTGTTCCTCTGGGGTAGAGGGGCCTTTGCCCAGTCCAAACCAGTTTTTGAGCACTTTGTTGACATGACTCTGCCTTTCTATTCAGGGTGCAGGGCAGAGACATCAGCCGCTCCACAGGAGGTGGAGCCAGCATTGTGGTGGCAGAGCACAGCCCTATTCAGAGTCCAGGTGCACTCCTCCCACCCATCTGGATGTCAATCTCTCTATTCACCACCAGGCTACCTAGCCCTGCCCCTCTGGGTTTCCCCAGCCCTGTCATTCACACAAACCAGACAGGCAGATACACATCATAGCAGAGGCGGGCTGAAATGGTTAGGCAAGCAAATACCAACTTTCTAAAAGTGGTATTTGCAAACACAGAATATTAAAATAAACTTTACTAAAAGATGTATTTTATTATTCTGAGTTCAGGCATACTAAACTCGATTTTCTACCATGTTCCCTGGGTCTGTTAGGATCATAGGATGCAACAATTCTGACAGCCCATTCTGGCCTATGGAGAACAGGTAGCCTTACAGTAGTGAAAACCAAAAATGGCTGTAATTCACTATTAGGACATGCCACACACATCAGGGCTTGTCCTACCTTATGCTTACAATGCACCCTGCCCTTGGGCCTACCATAGGGGTGACTAATATGAAGTTAAGGGAAGGTTTAGGGACTGGGAAGTGGGTGCACTTGCCCAGTCAGCATGACAGTACCAGACTGCACGCAGGTTCTGCAATGGCAGACCCTAGACACATTTTACTAGGCCGCTTCTGTGGGTGGCACAACCAGTGCTGCAAGCCCACCAGCAGCATTTGTATTTACAAGCCCTGGGCACTCCTGGTGCACTTTACTGGGGTCTGACAGTAAACCAAATAAGCCAATCATGGAATCCAACCAACACATACATTTTAAATAGGGAGAGCATATGCACTTTAGCACTGAACAGCAGTGGGAAAGTACCCAGAGTCATAGAATAGCCAACAGCAGGTCAGAAAAAGTACAGGTGGAAGGCGAAAAGTTTAGGGACCATCCGGCCAAAAGGGCCAGGTCCAACAGAACCGTTCACGGCGGGGTTAAGATCAAATTATTACGGTAAATGTAATACATTTACTAAATAATTTGAAATTGGAACGAGGACACTGCAGCACTTTACACGCGCACCAGATTACTTTCCATATTTTGGGGGGGGGCTTTTGTTTTTTAAATCAATGTTTAGGGGGTGCCTTCCTAACTTTTATCTGAAACAATGGAAGCACGTGCATTGGTAGTTATCAGGAGCTAAAGCGAGAGAGGAGGTTACAGTCGGCCCGTGTATCAGATCATTGTGACAAAGGCACTGGGAGATTAAGCGATTTGCCCAGAATCACAGGATGTTGCTCCGATGCCGAGACTTGGTTACAAATATGCTAATGCTGGGAAGATTGGAGACTTCCTCTCCTGCATGCAAGCATGCTTCTACTTGGTCACTAAATGACAGGGATGCACTTGTTCATCTGTGTCTGTTATACATGGGGAATGTTTTAAGCAGTGGGGACAGATTCCAGCTCGGTAGGAAGGCACCATACTTATTTATTAAAAAGTGATTTTCTTTTAATACACGTCAGGTCTCAGCAGTAGAGGCTGAAAGTAATAGTGATTGGCTCTCTGTCCGAAAAATCGCACCTTGAAGGTGAGCATTGCATCTGTACACTCCACGGAATGCTGGAGGAAAGGGATTACTGTAGTTTGGCAATATCAGTTACAAGCGCAGTTCTGCTTTCACAGGCCACAACGAAAATGTGGTGGAAATGTTTACACTAAGGGTTCTAAACCATTGAGAGTGCGGCACACAGTATTGGGATGGTTTTAGTCCGTGCATCTACACACCTTTCCCAAATAGTCCACTCCACCTCAAAAATAGTAGTCTGGCCTGAACGGCGAATCGGTGTCGCCATGTCACCTGCACCCTGGACGGCAGGCAAACCGGCACGGGGCTTTAAGAGGGATGCAGAAAGCAAGTGGTGTTTGTCTCTAAAAGGGGTGTAGCCTATGTAATTAAGGGCATGATTTAATTTAAACATGTGAAGTACACCAACAAGTGCCATACAAGAGTAATTACTAAACGGAAAAAAATAAAAAATAAAACATCCTGGAAATAGCTAACAATTTTAGGAAATGCAAGACTACGTAAACATATAAAAAAAGAAGCAGGAAGTAAATCGCTGATTGAATTACTTTACCGTATTTTACTTTAATTTGAAATCGATCAGTGTTTTTACCAGTAAGGGGGCAATGATGTGGAACCTGATGTTAACCCGTTTTTAATTATTACTGGGTCTGAGATCCTGGAACCGCCCCATTTAATCCCTGACCCAGCACAATTTGTAATTTCAGTGGCCTCAGTAGTGGCATGTTGCTTGAGTCTCTAGGCACATCGAGGAAGGCAAATATCACGATATCCACGAAAGGGGCTTGCGGTGTAAGCCTCTGCTCCAAATGCTGGCCTTCTTCAGCCTAGATAGGAGCCGGTGGACCCTTGACATTTTAGAGTTGTTGTAGATTCTGCTAAGGTTGCCAGCCTGGAGTGCTCTTCCACCCGCCTCTTCATTTGTGGGGTGTATATATGCAGCAGAAGGCAGCATACCTCCCTTAAATACATTAAAAAACTAAAATAGTGCCAGGCTCTTCCTTATGTTAGCAAGTCCCTTTCTTGCCCTTTTTGTATCCTTTTACTCATTCAAAAGCATCTCCGCCTGGTGCATGATTGTGACAAAGACAGTGGGAGATTAAGCGATTTGCCCAGAATCACTGGATGTTGCTCAAATGCCGAGACTCGGTTACAAATATGCTAATGCTGGAAAGATTGGAATCTTCCTCTCCTGCAGGCAAGCATGCTTCTACTTGGTCTCTAAATGACAGGGTTTCAGTGCAAAGTAATTGTACAGTTATTCAATACCTAGCAACACAATACATAGGATACCTAAACGCTTATAAGGTCCCAAAGGCGAGACCTATTGGCTATGCCAATGCTTGTTGATCTTTAGTGTGGATAGTCCCTTCTATAGCACAACAGCTCTTCCGTCTGGAAGAATGTCCTTGAATCGAACAAAGTTCAGATTTGTTGGTGTCAGGTGTCCAGTACATATACCCAGTTATGCCTTTGAAGTGGGGGAGACTTCAAAGAGGCCTCTGACGATCAGAAGGTCCTTGCCTTCCCTGACTCCAGACTCACTACAGGTGGGTATGCAGCACTTTGTGTGGAGACAGACACAGCCCTATTCAGGTGCAAGTGTCAGCTCCACCTTCCCAATCTACCTCAAGAAGATCAACCTGGTGATAGGCCATCAGGATACAAATATCACACCCCGCTCCCTTTGTGTGTGACTTTCTAAAGGGAGCACACAGCCAAGCTGTCACCCAATCCATATGTGTATTCAGAGGCCTACATAGGCACAGAATGGTTAAAGTTAAAAAAATGTCAACTTTTTAAAAGTGTAATTTTCTGAATTGCAATTTAAAATCCGACTTCACCATGAGCTGTGATTTTAAATTGTGAGTACAGAGACACCAAACTCCAAATCTCTATCTTGTCCCAATTGGAAATTACACTTAAAAGATGTTTTAAGGCAATCCCAGTGTTAACCTATGGGAGAGATAGACCTTGCAGGTAGTGAAAAACGAATTTTATAGTTTTTCCCTAACAGGACATGTAAAACTCCATGGTACAAGTCCTACCTTTTGAATACACTGTTCCATTCCCATGGCGCTGCCTAAGGTATGCCTAAGTTGACTTTAGGAGTGGCCTGCAAACTCCGCTCCACCGGCAGAGAACGTAAAGTGTTGCCTTCTAACGCGGAGTTCAGCACAAACTCCACTGACCACCGCATGGCGGAGTTTACCAGCACTCACCCCTACTTCCTGGTTCTTACTGCATATGTGCATAAATTATATAAAATGAGCCCAATTGCCCCTGGAAAAAGAGAGTGCAACAAAGGAGAACGATATCCAAGTGTGTTCCAGGAGGAGCAAGGAGGCTTGACAAGCATGACGCAATGCAAACCTCGGAACACTTACGGCATAAGCTGTGCAGACTATTGGGCAGGATTTAGGGTTGGCGCTGGTTGGTGGAACTAAGTTCTTTGGAGCATATTTGGCTGGCAGTGCTAAGGATGGGAAGGGTCAGCTGCTGGTCTGGGCAGCAGCAGCATTGCTTCTTGTTGGGGGGACCAGAGGCATTGTGGTACTGCTTCTGTCTCCTATGAGCCCGGGTGGCAGGAAGAGCAACTGGTCGTCCTGCTAGAGTCATGCCAAGTTGAGGGGGCTATCGTAGGCTACCTGTTCCCCATTCCCAGCAGAGATGCAGAAGATGTTGCAAACTTCAGAAAAGCCTCCGGCTTTGACTACTGGGGGAAACTGGTGGAGGCAGTATATGAGTACCACATGAGTACCCTCTTCGATTTAACACACATTTATTTCACAAACAATCTAACCAGCTACAATCATTATCATTATGTGTGACTGTGGCCATTCAATGGCTTCCTTTTTTTTAGCCTCCAGTATTAATAACCATGTGTACAGTAAGGATGGTGTGCTGGAAACAGTGATGAGTGTGACGTCTTTGATAACATGTGACTTGCTGCAGATTTTTATGTTCACCTGTGACTTGGCGGTGGTTATATTATATCAGGTCAAAATGGCAGTTTAAAAATGCACACACAGGCTCTGCAGTGGCAGGACTGAAACATGTTAAGAGGGTACTGAGTGGGTGGCACAATCAGTGCTGCAGACCCACCAGTAGCATTTAATCTACAGACCCTGGGCACATACAGTGAACTTTAATTGGGACTTACTAGTAAATTAAATAAGCCAAATGTGGTTAAGCCAATGTTACCAGTCAGTCAAAATAAATTTTATACGGCAGAAAGCCATAGAAGCACAAGAAAACATAATAATGAAACAGAGTTAAAAATCCACGTTAAAATATTATACAAATTCATAAAAAACATCATATCTAAAAAAACATAAACCCTATTCAAATAATTAGTACAAAATTTCAATTTTATAGCCCATAACAAATGATGTAATTCAGGACAGAAATATTCAAGTAGTTAGGTTTGATTTCGGACATTAGTTAGGAAATAATTGAAGTTATTACAAAACGCACAAAAATTAGCACAATCTTAATTAAGACTCATATCTCCTTCTAATATAAAACATCGCTTTTATAAAGTTAGGTACCGCAAAGCAAATTTCAGGGGATCCTAAAGACTACGAAAAAATTTGCCCATTCTTATGCTGTCTCACATGCTACCATGTTTAAAGTACAAGGCATGTGCACTTTAGCACTGATTAGCAGTGGTAAAGAGACCAGAATTCTAAAGCCAGCAAAATGAAGTCAACAAAAAAGGAGGTCTAAAGGTAAAAGTTCTGGGGAAACCACGCCAAGGATGCCACGCTAGCAGGGATTATCAGAGCACAGAGTGTGGCACCAATCTGACTATGGTAGCACAAGGCCCAGGGATGTGTTACCTAAATTGTTCTACTCAACATTAAAAGAGAAGTTAATGGTTCGAGCCAGACACACGGACCCACTTGCTTACGGTGAGAGCGCCGTTACCCAATTCCAAAATCTCTCAGAGGCCTACTTCCAAATTTAGAGACTTCAGCCCAGTGAGAAAGGAACTGCATGAAAAGCAAATCAAGTTTTTATGGATGTTCCTAACTGCATTGCAGTTTACATGGAAGGGACAACTAAAAGCAATTGGAAGTGGCCCACAAGCTAATGTACCAGGAGGAGGCAAACTACATTGACACCTTCTCCACTGCCATGGAAGACCACAACCAGAGGAAAGAGAGAACACCAGTGGCAATGGAACAGGAGAAACACAGCTGCAGACATGTAGCCAGGATGCCAGCAAGCAGGTCACAAAGGCTCTCCTAGCTATAAAATGTTGCAGGCACAGTGGGTGAGAGATTAGTTAATAACTGAGAACCCAACGTTCTCCAAAAGTAGATGTCTTACTTAGCAGCTTTTTTCCCTGTTACGAGTTTGCCCACCATTGCACCTTTTAACCAGAAACAGTGTTAAGAGATGAGTGCACAGGTGAGGGGGGTACATTGAGAGTGGTAGGTTCTTGTTTGTATAGGAAGAAGGTTGAAACATCTATGGTTGGTGACCATTTAATTAATTCAAGAAGAGCTGACACTGGTGCCCTAGAGGAGAAGAAGATGTGCCTAATCATGGGTGAATTTGTTAGGCTTTGGGTTTAGATTGAGAGGTATGGGGGAATATCCAGACATGAGGCTGATGATGGGGCTAGAAGTACTTTTATATTCAATCAATCAATCAATCAATCAATATATCTTTATTTCACAGTGTTTCTTTAGTGTATAAAGTACAGAAACTCAAGACAATACATACAATCAAGTAAAAATCAAGTTCATAATATAAGACTTTAAAGGACCAATTGTAAAACATAAAAAGAACATACAGTCACTATCATCATAGTCAATTGGTTTATAAAGTGCATAATAGCCACTTGGATATATATAGATCATATAATATCATATATCATATAATATACAGTCACAGTATTCCCAGGATGGACAGCAACATTAATGTGGGTTTTAGTAAAGTGCATGGTGCCAACAAATATGAATACATTGACAGCTCCTCTGGGCATCCAATATATACAAGCTCTCCTTCATTTCATACATGGACCAAAGAAATGTGGCCAGGGCTCCTGAAAGCACCAAATATCCTACTCCATCACAATACTTTTCCATTCTGCATCACCTAGCTTCTAGCTGAGAACTGCTACATTCCAAGATGCAATTTTCAAACAAGATATACCTGGTCCTATTGACAATGCCCCCTTCTGACTTGATATTCCATATATTTTGGCCAGATAAGGGTCTAACATGACAGGGGTCTATCAATCACCAGACTCCAGGTCTGTCAAAGGGGTAAAATGATTATCATCTCTTAATTCGAATCTGGCAGGTCCTGCATTAAGAGGGGGAGTGGATCGGTGTGTGGCAGTATTTCCACCCATTGGTACAAAGATCAAAGGCCTAAGGGTCAATAAAAGTAGCCTAATGGGAGAGTAAAGATCTGCATACATACCAATGGAACATTTGGAAGCTCCCTTAACAAATCCCAATCACCCTTTGATCATAAAAATTGACTATTATACAATTGTCAATACTTTTACATTAGAAATACGGTATTGCACATTGTTCCTACTGTGTCCAAGCTACTTAAAATTAATGCAAGAGGTCTCAACCCACTATATAAGAGACAGAAACTTTGGAATGCATGGTTGGGCATGATTCTGATCTTAGGTTTATATAGGAAATCCACTTGCTAATGCAAGACCAATTTAGGATCCTCAATAATACTTATTCAAAGCAATTTGTGTCTTAAGCAGAAGTGGAAATTCTGTGTAAATGATCTATCAGGGCTCAAGTGAAACAGGATTCTGCTTACTCGTCTGCATAGGTCTCATACCTTTCTCAACTTGTACCTTTCAAATGTGTCCCAGTAGATTTTCTTTAGGGAAACTTTGCAAGCCCTGCTGAAAGATATTGAAGGAGAACTAGTAGTTAATGGAGACCTCCGTTTCAATTGGGACCCCACAATGGATAGAACTGGAAAGGGAATAACACCCATGTGGGTGATGTCCTTATACCCTTTTGCATCCAAGATAAGACCATAGTCTGGTAGAAGTGTTGGCACCTACAACCGGCTGAGTGGTACTAATCCTTCTTCTCCCATGTACACTACACCATCGACATTTCCCATTGGTTTCCCAAATTGAGGTAACTGTTGGCAATAGAGAAACTGACTTAAAATTGTAATGGCTAAGTGATCCTTTTTGCTGCATTATTTCATCAAACTGGAGAAACTGTCACTTTGCCTTCAAGATTGCGGGCTTTGTTACTTTTCTGATGTTGCCCAAGACTTGTTATACAAGAAAGCACCCTACCATCTGTACACACTCTGTGTGGAGTTTTTCAATGTTCACCATCTAGGGGAAATGCTTCTCCTATTGTCACTATGTTCTATAGGAACTTAATGCTTTGGGGGGTGGGGTTCATTTGCGTTTTCTTTAGCCACTTGAATTTTGCTTATAATATGGGCATCTTTAATCAAGTGCCAAAAAAGTTCCGTTAAAAATAACAAAGTCTGCATTTGCTGCCACCACTGTAGTGTTCAAGAAAATGCAATTTAGAAATCTTTTCCCTACTCCTTATGCACCATTTCTTCTATCACTGTTTTCTGGTACACCTTGTCAATCTGTAATATTTCTAAGTGCTATGCTTAACTCAATCTACTGTCATGAAATTCTCTTAACTCCACTATCCTATACTCAAACAGAATCACTGGTGACTCGTATTTCTAGAATTCATTTCAAGATCCTGTGTTTTGTAGGCAGGTGTCTTTTGGAGTGAGTCTTAAATTCTGGACAGAACATCTGGTATGGTACAATCCATTGAGACTGTTAATTTAATTTCACGACTAGGCTGCCACTTCTGACTCCTTGCTCATATACAAACGTGCCTTTGACCTTACAACACCCTTCAGCATCTATATACCAATGGCATTCATTTTAACACACAGCTTTCTTTACTCCCCTTTCCTCCAGCTTCTTCATTATGTGAAAAATGTGCGTTTCAACAACACGTCGGGCCTGGAGTTCTTCTTCGATGCCAATGGGGACTATCCGCACCTGGCTGAGCTTCTCAACTGGCAGGCTTACCCCAATGGGACTGCCAGCTATGTGCCCGTTGGCAAGTTTCCAGCCCAGTATGGACTGTCTGGGCAGAAGGAATTCACCTTTGATTTCAGTGCAGTACGGTGGGGTGGTGGATTCACTGAGGTGATATTATCTTCATTTTTTATCTCTCATTGTTAATCATATGTTATTGCTTACTTTCTCTACTTGTTCACCCCTTCCATTTAAATCTATTGTATTGTATTGTAACACTTATTTAGCACTTACTACCCCTATGTGGGGCACTGAAGCTCTTGCCTATATGGGTAATAGGCTACATCATGTAGGGAGTATGATTGGAAGTATGTTGTCTTTGTTTTGATCCTATGTGTGAAGTGCTTCCATATCATTCGCAATGACCACTTATGCACGAGTATTGTGTTTTGGGTTGCAGCACTTAGCAATGTGATGGCTGAAGTGTGATAGGTGTTGTTTTAGTAAGCTGGCAGCTTCAAGCATGGTATTTCATATGATCGCAGAACACTTTGCTGTGAGGGGCATATCCATTCTGAGATATTTTGTTTAAAATGTATGATCCTGAGCAGGTATAGGTTGGAGGGAGAAACTGTGGAGAGATCTTCTCAGATGGGCTTAGTTCATATCATCCCATATCTGATTGTCATTGTGAGATGTCCAGGAGTGGTCATATCACATAGCATGCATGTTGTTTATACTTGCAGTGATGGACAATAAAAGTCATCCCTTAGACTACCGGATGTAGCAGATTTCTTCAACTATTCAATTCCTGTTCAGTTGTTGGTGGATAGTTTAATTGCTGTGGACTGGTGCAGTACTGGGTGATGGAGCTCGCCCATAGCAGTTTTATGTTATGTGAGTGCAAGAATGTCAAGAAGGAAAAGGTAATTATTATTATTGCAGCTGGTATGAGCTACCATTGACTGCCTGACCTGAGTGTTATGGTATTATAATTCAGTGGCGTAACACAGGCTCGAGCTGCAGGGGGCCCCCTCTACAAAGTACTCAGGCCTGGGAGCTCTGGATTAAATCCAGAGCGGGGGCCACTCCATGCACCTTGCAGGGGGGCCCCTTTAACTTTTGTTACGCCACTGTTACAATTACTGTAAGGAAAGAGGATTATTTATTATATTGTATTGTGACTTCGTATATATAGCGCTTACTACCCATGATGAGGCATTCAAGCACTTTATGGCGAGGAGCACTCAGCTCTGGAACCAAGGTTAGTGTTTTTTTGTTAATCACTTGTTATTGTAAGATATTGAGACTAGTCTTGTGCTCTTAAGGAAACCATGCATATATTCTTTCTATATGGTAGGTTAAACTAATAGAGTTACATGCTGTATTCAGTGGGAGAGGGTATGTGAATTCATGCAATTGATTGGCTGTTTTAAAAACAATTAGCTACAGTAGATTAGGTATTGTTAAGTTGCAGGAGGATGCCTTTTAAAGGAGAGGTTGTGGTATTTAAATTTTATTTCCTAACTGTAACCTTTGAGAGTGAGTATGTCAGTGAATGCGTGAGGGTCTCAGAGAGTGTGTGAGGGAGTCCGTGAGTGTCTCAGTGTGTGTGTGAGTGTCTGCATGGGTCTGGGAGTGTATGTGTGAGTGTTTAAGTATGTGTGTGAGTGGGTACCTGTGTGGGTCTGTGAGTGGCCATGTGGGTCTGTGACTTGGTGTATCAGTGTCTAAGTGGGTATGTCAGTGGGTGTGTGAGTGTCTGTGTGTGTGAGTAAGTGTCTGTTTGGGTGTGTCAGTAACTGTGTGAGTGACTCAGCAACAAAGGAACGGCACCTGCCCTTTTATCCAACAAGAGTCCACAGTTTTCCACAAAATATCTACTCACGTGGAGTTTTTTCTACTGGTTAATTAATAAGTGCTACCTCCTTGGGTAAATGTCCAGTATGCATTCTACACTACAACTGCATCATGGAGCATGAGGAAATGGCACCAGTGACCTTGTATGCGTTTTGGCAATGTGTTTGTTCCTGGTGTATATTTATCCAGAAATATGTGATAACATGACTCCTCACACAGAAAAGACGATGAGGCTGCAAAGAGGTAAATCTCCACCAAACAAAGGTTGTTCCTCTTAACTATATGAAGTAAGTGCTTCTTTACTTGTTGGAGATCTCCTCATATTCCTTTGCAATGAGATCTCCTCATCAAAATCATTGGGAAAACACGTTGGAAGGGGTGCCAGGAAGTCAAGCCAAGTCAGGAAGCCCTTTGAAAACTACTAAGGTGGGGGGGACCAAACGGGGAAGCATCCAAGTGGTTTTCACATTTGCATACTACTATCGATTTAAAGGGAGAACCATTGACTCTGCTCTCACCGGGAGAGTATAGGAAAGAACCCACTCATCACAGTCACATACAGTTTGCACTCCAATAGAGCAATGATGCAGTCACTTCAACAAAGGATTTCAGATTGTTTTTCAATATCGAATTGCAGAGAAAACACACTTATTTTGCCTTTGCCAAGCCCATGAGTAAGGATCATCTGTCCATTACAGAAGTGGAGCTTCAACGAGGGCACCTGATATATTTATATGTGTAAGTGCTTACTGCTGAGGCTTATTTTTTGGGAAAGGAACATCAAGGCCAGAACAGCCCTGGAGCCCCAGTCTCTGGGGCCGGCCTTAATTTAATGGCGAGGGTGGCTGTGCGGCACCCTCCCCAGGCTGATTTCGGCCTGAGGGCCCTATCCCTCTGGTACTTGTTGAAATTTAATGGGAAAGCGGGGGCGGCACCCCACTTCCTGGGACGATTTCAGTCCCATTTACCCCATCCCCTGGGGCCCTGTCCTGGTTAAATGCGGGAGGGGAGCCACACGCCCCCCTCTCCCGGGAACATTTTGGCCCCGCAGACCCCATCCCCCTGGGCCCAGTCATGTGTCCCTTGGTGTCTCAAACCCCCCCAGGGCACCCAGTGTGCTGGATGGGGGCCACAGGGGATTCTCATGGTCCCCACAGTCCCTGCCGGCTCCCTGCCTTCTCCAGGAACAGGCATTGCTTTTGCACACAGGGAGCTGCTAGAAATGCAGCTCCCTGTCTGCATGAGCAATACTTTCATCTCTTTCCATGCCTGCATGTCTGCAGGCAGGTAAAGTGCCTCATTTTTACAACTGAAGGTGAATAAGCAGTCCATTTTTCTTGGCCATAAAGTATCAACCAATGGGAATGTGTTGAGACTGATTTAAAACCAGCAAGGTGATTTTCACTCTGAGCGAATCTAACATTGAAAAAGGCAGTTCCTGCTGAAACACATCTGTTTAATGCAAATAAAATGGATAGAACTGCAACCTGCTGAGTGCTCCATCAATATGTTTGTAAATCTGATGATGTGAGGCCACTATCATGCACGGAGACACCCATTCAACAATGTTCAGCGGTGTTTCTATATATATATAGAGCTCACATCAAAACAACTGTTATGTCAGCCTAATGAAGAAACTACAGAGCAACAATAATGTGATTATTCACCAATCGGACAAGGGGGGCAATGTTGTACTCTGGCCGAGGACAATGTATATGGATGAAGCACTCCTACACCTGATTGATCGACAATGTTACAGGCGAGGTGATTGGAAGACGGTAAAACTAGCTAGGAAAGACTTCAAAACAAAACTGCTATCATGGAAAAGTGCTGGGTTACCAAGCAGTGACGAATTTAAATTTCTCAAAGTAAACCATCTGGTAATTCCAGTAATATACCTAATTTCAAAGATACACAAAGACCCCAATAAAGACCTATAATTTCCGCAAAGCACAGTATCATGGAGAATACTTTGCGGTATATTGATTATTTCCTACAGGAGCAAGTCAAAAATGTACCATTGTATTTACAGGATACAGGGGATTTCCTGAGAAAGATAGACACTATAATTTGGCAAGAGGATTACTTGCTAATAACTCTTGACGTCACTGCTCTGTACACCAGCATACACCATCTGGATGGTGTCAGAGCAGTTGGCATTACTTACGGACAAAACCACTCCATATGCTGAAACATAACAAAATGCTGTCTGACATGATCGTGACTTGTTTAAATAACAACTACTTATTTTTCCAAAGTCAGGTGTTCTAACAAATGAGAGGTGTGGCTATGGGGGCTTGCTTCTCCCCCAGTTACGCGTGTCTACATATGGGACTGTGGGAGGAGCAGGTCCTTACGGCTAGGTTTGGGCATATTCTGACCAACCATATAATAACCTGGTACCGTTACATAGACCATTTGTTCCTCATTTGGAGAGGTTCTGAGTCAACAGCTAATGTGTTCATTGAGGAAATCAATGACAATAACCTCAATTTTGAATTTACAGCACAAGTTAGCAAGGTATCCGTAAACCTTTTGTATGGGGAAGTGTACATTAAAGATAATCATCTGGAGACCCGGCTACATCGCACATCCACAGCGGGCAACACGGTGCTACATGCCACCAGCCACCGGCCACCACCCTGACCATCTGATACGCAGCATGCCCTATGGTGAGATGCTGCGTATCAGACCCATTTGTAGTGTTGATGCCGACTGCATAAAGGCTCAGATTGAGAGCAAGAAAAGATTTCTAGCTAGGGGGTACACTGTTAATATGCTTCATGGAGCTATTAGGAAAGCAAACACTATTTCTTGTTCTACAACGTTAGGTTGCAGCCCCAATCAAGCTGAGTTGCCCAATACATCCAGAGCCATCATCGAACCACCCAGGTTGATTACCACGCACAGTCGACAACACAATAAGTTGCGCATGATATTCAACAAAAATTGGGCGGTTGTCCGTAATGACCCGGTGATTGGTGACACTCTATCCAAAGCTCCTGAAATAACCTTTCCAGAGCACGTTCACTGAACGACATGCTTGTCAAGAGCAGTCCTGAAGTATCAACTACCAGTTCCTGGTTACAATCTACCAAAGGCTTTATGAAATGTGCATCCTGCAAAGCCTGTAAACTAGGTAGAAACAAAATATCATACAGAATCACTTTTAATGAGGTTCCTGTAGTTATCTCTGAAAAACTAAAATGCAAACCTGATTTTGCTGTTTATGTGCTGGAGTGTACGTGAGGCCTGAAACATGTTGGTAGTACCAAGTTGCAGGTCCACAAGTGTATACTCCAGCACATGAGGGCTATCAGTAATAATGACGCAGCATATCCAGTTGCTAGGCACTTTAAAGAGATCAATGGTAGTTGCCTAGACTATTTGAGTTACTTTGTGGTGGATACTGTCCCACCCCTTCGACGTGGTGGTAATTGCGAAGCCTTGTTAAGAAAGTTAGAGACAAGGTACAACCTCGAGTTAGACACCAAAACTCCGAATGGGCTCAACTCGAGTGAGGATTTTTTCACCTGCCTTTAATTCTTCCTCTCTTGCGATATTTCACATTCAGCTATCTGTATTGTGTTTAACACAAATGTCTGACCTTCGTACTGTAAAGTTTTAGTCATACGGCAGACATATTATTTTTCCTGATTTTAATATTTGCTTTTTCTTTTTTCACTCCTCTCCTCTTTTTGATGCTATATCAATATAATATGTCTGTTTGAGGCAGATCAGACGTGGGGCCCAAGTGGGATTTATATGTTTGCACTTAGAGACCATTTCCCCATTTTTCATTTTACAAGTCGGAGTACAAAGGGTCTCCCTGATTATCAAACAATATAGTTTGTTCCCCCAAGCAATTATATATATGTGATTTTATACATATGGTAATTTTAGGTATTTATGACGTAATAAATATTTATGAGCGCTTTTAGGGGTTCTTTTTAACTACCATTTGGCACTTTAATCTTGAATGAATATTTTAATCAATTAATTGATTTTAATTTTTCACTTGAGTGTATCAATTGTGGTTTACGATTCTGATAAGAGATCAGGGACATCCCATCTACATGGGAATGCATCAATTCCATGACCCACTTGGGTATGATTTACTACCGTTCTCTTAAGTACTTAAAATAAATTGATGGGAGAAAAAAACTTTTTTTATACAATTGTGTCAGTTGGTCTGATGTGACATGACCATTGATCAAGGGTAAAACATGCTCATGAGGGAACTTTCCATGTTAAATTAATTGTATTCTATGCAACATGAAATGTATATAAATGCATTGGGCTTTTTTGCACTATTGCTTATATTTTGCACATTCATTGGGTTCTGAACTCTAAGCGCATTTGCACATTGTTTTTACCGCAGTTATTATATACCATTCGTGCTTTTACTCCCACCATTGGGATAGATGTAATTTGCCTATCTGCACATGCTCGTCTTACACTGTTTCATTTTTGCACACTTAGGTCAAGATATTTGTCATGGCAATTTGTTGGTGTAAATTACTACAAAAGACCAGTTGATCACAATGTATTTATGTATTTATTATTGATACATCAATATATGTTTTCTATGTCTATTTGCCTCACGGTCACGTGATTTTCACTTTCACTTTAAATCAGTTGGTTTTTCCTGGCAGCGTCATGTGATCAAGGCCTTTCTGGGTCCGAAACGCGTCATGGCAGTGCTTGGTGTTCTAATGGAACAATAAATACCTTTGCACGAAGCTGTTTGGGTCCATTTTTGTCCTTCCTGGTGAATTGGATATCCAAGACGGAGTTCTCTGCATATATATAGATAATATAATGTGTATTTATATATGTATATATTTATAGTTCTTCAATCCCTGTATTAAAAGCCTGTCTCTAATAGTTTTATAGTTAAAACTTATGAGCACTCAGTCGGCAATTATAAAGAAATCATTTCAGAAATAAAGCCAGCAGTCGAGGTGAAAGGCAGGTCATGAAGCATAATTAAAACAGTTGTTTAAACAGGGAAACTGTTGCTTTTCTTGCTTCTGCTCGTTTTTTCTAGTTGTACAAAGTCAATCTGAAAGGGGAGATTTATGGCAATCTATTTATTTTATACTCTCCTAAGATAGTTAAAGAAAAGTTAGAATCTTTCTGTAGGTTTCTACTTTGCGTTTTGTTTTAATTTGTTTGTGAATTTTGTAAAACAGATTCTAGCATATTTTTGCAACAATTATCTAATAGCTTTCTTATGTATTTCATTTTGTACTAGAAATTCTAAATTCCTATTTTTATTCTTCATGTTTGCAAACATGCTGTCTCTTATATGAAAGAGCTATGCACCAAGGATTTAAGTGGTTAAAAGGATATTGCAAGTCACCTCTGAGTTTCTTAGCCTTATGAAGGATTTTGACCTTCCGCCTCATTTCTCTATATAGTCGTAGAACTCCTCGGTGACTTGCAATATCCTTATAATATATGGCAAGGGGTACCTCATCCCATATATATATATATATATATATATATATATATATATATATATATATATATATATTATCTACTGGCGGTCGCCAGTAGATAGTTATAGTTAGGACCGAGTTCCCATAGGAAATGTGAAAATTCTATTTTGAATAACTTTGGCGCCGGTTGACTTATCTTCGTGAAATTTTCAAAACTAATGGGGCGCTCCGCTCAGCTCCTACCCTGAAAGTCTCGGGGTGATTCGTCAAGCGGGGGCTGAGAAAAAAGGGGGGTCCCAAAACGCGTTTTCCCCATGCATTTTCCCATAGATTGATTGATTGATTGTGAAACTTATATAGCGCGGCTATCGCCCTACGGGCATCTTGGCGCTTTAGACTGAGAGGAGAGCATCAGAGATGACAGAGGAGGAGCGAATAGACATGCCAAGATTATGCTTCAGGAAATAACCAGGTCTTAAGTCCCTTACGGAATTCGAGTAAGGAGTTGCACTGTCGCAGGTTCGCAGGGAGTTTATTCCACTCTCCAGGGGCTACCGTGCTGAAGGCTCTTCCGCCTACCCTCATACGCTTAAATCTCGGGACCGTCAGTAGTCCAGCTGTAGAGGAGCGTAGTTGTCTGCTTGGAAGGTAGCGAGCAAACCTGTCCTGTAAAGGGACTGGGCCTAGTCCGTGCACTGCTCTAAAAGTCAGACACAAGGACTTGAAGAGGATCCTTTCTCTCACCGGAAGCCAGTGCAAGTCCCTTAGTGCTCTGGTTGATGAAGAGCGGCGTTGCCTATCGAGCACCAATTTGGCTGCGGCTGACTGAATCCTCTGCAATCCTTGATGGACATACTGCGGAGCCCCCAGATACAGGGAGTTGCAATAGTCAAGTCTGCTTAATACCGTGCTGCGCACCACTGTAGCTCGCGACTCCCTAGGGAGCAGAGGTAGAATACTTCGGAGCAGTCGCAGCAGGGCAAAGCAGACGTTTGCAGTTTTACTGGCTTGGGAAACCATCTGGAGATCGTCGTCAATGATTACCCCAAGATTGCGGACCTTTCTGACTGGTATAAGGGGTCCTTCCTCCGGTGTAAGACGGAATTCAAGAGGAAGATGATTGGGAATCCTGAATGGTGAGCAGAATACCACCTCAGTTTTACCGCTGTTAAATTGAAGAGAGTTCCGTCTGAGCCAGTCCATGGTCTGGTTCATGCATTGATGGAAGCGATCCATGGCCAATGCATCCTCCCCTTCCAGAGAGAAAGCCAGCTGCGTATCGTCAGCGTAGTTCACCAAGCTGACTCCGAAAGATTTCATTAACGGAAACAGGGGCCGCAGGTAGATGTTAAAGAGGATGGGACTAATTGCGGATCCCTGCGGCACCCCGTACGCAACTGGGGATCTGCTAGAGGAGAACGGTGCTAGGGTGACAACCTGCTGTCTGTCTTCAAGGTAGGAGCGGAACCATTGCAGCGCTCTGCCCTTTACACCTATCTGCCTCAGCCTCTCCAGCAGGACAGAGTGGCTTACCGTGTCGAATGCTGCCGACATATCAAGGAGCACTAAAATCATAGCACTCCCATTGTCGGCTCGCATGCGAAGATGGTCCAGCATGGTGATTAAAGCTGTTTCGGTTCCGTGACCTGGGCGGAAACCGAACTGATCCCGATCCAACAGCAGGTTCTCCTCCAAAAACTGAGATAGGGTCTTGCTCACAGATTTTTCCAGTAGTTTCACCGGGTACGGCAAAAGGGAAATGGGCCTGAAACTGGCTGGCACCGAAGGGTCCAGGTTCGGCTTTTTTATCAGTGGGGTGACTACTGCTAGTTTCCAGCAGCCTGGAACAGCTCCATCAGTCAAGGATTGGTTGCAAATCATCCTTTGCCAAGGAAAAGTGTTACGTCCGTAAAGCTTCCAGATTTTGTGGGGGAAGGGATCTAGAGGAGAACCCGACGACATGCTATCAGTCAGTTTATCAAAGATTTCATGGGAGAGAGGTTGAAAACTGTCCAGGGTGGCAGTCGTTTCAAGGTCTTCATCCGCGGGATTAGTGGTTCCATTAGGACCATCCTGTGTGTTGACCTGCAAATGATTGACGATGTTGGAAATTTTTTCCTGAAAAAAGGAGGTGATTTCATTACACAAAAGTTGCGAGGGGGCAAATTCTGTTATTCAGGCAATCTGGGTTAGTGAGGTCCCTGACGATCTTAAAAAGGGCTTTAGACCCGTTGGGAGCCTGTGAAATAGAGTTGGCGTAGAAATCTGCCTTTGATCTCAGGATGAGAGTTTTATATTGCAATTGAACTTGTTTTAAGACTTTTTTGTCTTCCTCAGAGTAACTTCTTCTCCATTTTCTCTCTGGCTGTCTGCGAGATAGTCTAAGATGGTGTAACTTCTCATTATACCAAGGGGCAGATCTTTTCCTCTTCCTCTTTAGAGGCTTTATAGGGATGCAGTGGTCTAGTAATTTAGCTATGTGTTCCGCAAATGAGTTATAATTATCCTCCACGGACTTATTGGGAGAAAAAAGATTGACGTCAAAGGATGTGGTCAAGGAGTCACACTTTGCCAGTTTGACCCATTCTCTGTCCAGCCTGTAGGCGTGTTGCTGATTGGACATATTCTCCTTGCATGGCATCGCCAGACTTAAAAGGATAAGAAAATGGTCGGTCCAGTTCAGGGGCGTAATGTTAGATACTTTTATTGTGTCTGGATTGGCAAAGACCAGATCCAGAGTGCGACCTTTCTGATGAGTGGGGCTCGACACCAATTGATGGAGATTCAGGGTGGAACACGAATACAGGAGGTCTCTCAGTTGACTGCCATGGCTTCCATCCTCACTGAGATTGAAATCTCCTAAAATAATCATATTGGTGTGGGTAAGCTTTAAGTTGATGATGGTTTCGGTGAGAAGGTGGAATTGTGTGGTTGCGCCCGGTGGCCTGTAACAGAGCATCCCCGTGAGTAAGTTCCCACTGGGGGACTGAAGAGAGAAGCCCATAATTTCTATCCCCCCAACCTCATCAATTTGATATGGCCTAAGGTCCAGAGACTCCTTGAAAATCATAGCCACTCCTCCCCCTCTGCCCGAGTTGCGAGGTTTATGGATGATTTTATATCCCCCAAGACAGGCCCCGCTCAGTCCGGCGGCCGATTCCGTGGTGGCCCATGTTTCAGTTATACAGAGTATATCTAGTTTCATGTCTTCCAGAAGACTGAACACTTCGATAGAGTGCTTAAGGAGCGAGCGGCTATTAACTAACCCACAGGAAAGGCTAGCACTCGCAAACTTGTGACTTTCTAATGGGTTTAACTGTAATAATTGTGTTCTGCTATACCTCACTTGTTTCAGCTCGCCGTTTATCCGAGTGGCACTGCTGGCGCTGGGGGCGTCCGGGGCGCGGACGGGCGCAGACGGGCTTGCCTCTGGCGCGCCTCCGGCGCGCCCTCTGCGCGCGGGCGCTGCGCGCTTGCATCGAGTGGCTTTAAGTAGGATCTCCGCGAGAAATCCCCAATCACTAGAGCACTAGAACGCCTTCCAAAATGGCGCTTGGTGGTGGCACAGTGATGAAGGTTAGCGCACCCAAGATGGCGGTGCTGATAGAAAGGAGAAGTCGGCACGCTAAAATAGCGTGTGCAAAAGCTTTTATGGTGCGGGTGAGTGGAGCAGCGATAGAAATCAAATTTTACAAATGTTAAAAACACTTTAGCAACACTTTAGCATAGAGAAAGAATAAAACAGCGCTACGCGGCGCCCTGATTTTGCACAGTATCTGGCACAACAATACAAAGCAATACACTCGCTCTGTCACTCGATGTTAAGCCTCAGTCTGCTAGGCTGCGCGCTTGCATCGAGTGGCTTTAAGTAGGATCTCCGCGAGAAATCCCCAATCACTAGAGCACTAGAACGCCTTCCAAAATGGCGCTTGGTGGTGGCACAGTGATGAAGGTTAGCGCACCCAAGATGGCGGTGCTGATAGAAAGGAGAAGTCGGCACGCTAAAATAGCGTGTGCAAAAGCTTTTATGGTGCGGGTGAGTGGAGCGGCGATAGAAATCAAATTTTACAAATGTTAAAAACACTTTAGCAACACTTTAGCATAGAGAAAGAATAACACAGCGCTACGCGGCGCCCTGATTTTGCACAGTATCTGGCACAACAATACAAAGCAATACACTCGCTCTGTCACTCGATCTTAAGCCTCAGTCTGCTAGGCTGCGCGCTTGCATCGAGTGGCTTTAAGAAGGATCTCCGCGAGAAATCCCCAATCACTAGAGCACTAGAACGCCTTCCAAAATGGCGCTTGGTGGTGGCACAGTGATGAAGGTTAGCGCACCCAAGATGGCGGTGCTGATAGAAAGGAGAAGTCGGCACGCTAAAATAGCGTGTGCAAAAGCTTTTATGGTGCGGGTGAGTGGATCGGCGATAGAAATCAAATTTTACAAATGTTAAAAACACTTTAGCAACACTTTAGCATAGAGAAAGAATAAAACAGCGCTACGCGGCGCCCTGATTTTGCACAGTATCTGGCACAACAATACAAAGCAATACACTCGCTCTGTCACTCGATGTTAAGCCTCAGTCTGCTAGGACCTCTAGTCGAAGGTACAGCCCGAACGGCTGAACAGAATTACTTGAAATTTGGCAAAGAGGTAGTCCTCAGGTCAGGCAAGTGCCTTTTGCATATATGGTGTCAATCTGTTCAGTAGTTCCTGAGAAAATTGCTGTTCAAAAGTACATAAATATCTATATGCGCGCACCGTGCGCGCACGGTGCGCGCACCAAATGTGCGCAAGCGTAATTCTGATTGGTGGTTAGATGTCAGTCAACATTCGAATCGGTCGAAATCAGGAAGTGTCGGACGCCATTTTGTGTGTGGCAGTGAAAAAGAAAGGTGGAGAACGTGAAAAGGGGGCAGGGTAGAGAGTTCCTGACCCCCTAGCCTTTGTCCGGGGGTCCCTGAAGGACCCCGAAGGGTGAAAAAAACATTTTATTTTTTTTCAAAAAATCGCGGGGTGCGCGCATGGTGTGAGCACGGTGTGCGCACGGTGAAAAACCCTTAAAAAAAAGAAAAAACATTTTAAACTGTTTATAAGTTTATAGAAGATATTAACTATGCTGTTCAACTTTATCCAAATAAAAAAAAAAAGAGCTGAGCCATTCCATATTACAGGATACAGTCAATCTATAACTATATACAGAGGTGGTTTATTGTAAAATAAATATATAAAAAATATAATAATACATACATAAATTAGCATTTAAAAAACCTTACAAATTCACTAAAAAAACATAGGTTTCACACACTTTATAGTTAGAAATTAGCATTTAAAAAACCTTGCAAATTCACTTAAAAAACCATAGGTTTCACACACGTTATAGTTAGGAATTAGCATTTAAAAAACCTTGCAAATTCACTGAAAAAACCATAGGTTTCACACATGTTATAGTTAGCTGGACATTTCACTTGTAAAAAACGATTGAAATTCCCCCGTTATAGTTAGTTCAGCTAACTATAACTTGCGCGACCGCAATCCACTGCTGATGACGTCACATATTACATCACTCATAACATGGTCAGTGACATCACTCATGACATCACTGATGACATCTCAAATGAAATCACTGATGACATCACTGATGACATCATCCAGTGAATATGTGTCTTTCTGAAAAATAAATATTTTTTATATATGTATATCTAAAGGTTAATGGAAGAATAAATGGGTAAATAAGTATCTAAATGGATGTTTTTTTGGAAAATTAATTGTATAACTGACTTATTAACAGTATCTTAGTGAATACCGTTGTAATATGTGACATCATCAGCAGTGGAATGCGGTCGCGCGAGTTATAGTTAGCTGAACTAACTATAACGGGGGAATTTCAATGGTTTTTTACGAGTGAAATGTCCAGCTAACTATAACATGTGTGAAACCTATGGTTTTTTCAGTGAATATATATATATATATATATTTTTTTTTTTTATGGGGCTGAGTACAAGTTGCCCAGACTAAAATCCCGGCAGACATCCCTACAAATGTGTGTACCGGGTGCGCACTTGCACCTGGTAAGCACCTTTTCTTTCCACTCACAAATTCCAACTGCTGAAAGTGGTATCAGGTCCGGAATTTGGAAAAACTGCAGAAAAATGCCCAGTAATTCCAGGACCCACATGGTTTCCCCATCGCAGCCCTTAGATGTCATAAATTCCCGGAACAGGAAAACGATGAACAGAAAGGGAAAATTCCGGACCTGATATCCTGTGCCCTCCGTATTGGGAAAATCGGAATCAGCTCCTGTTTTTTAAAATTTTATATTCTGTTTATACGAGCACCACATTGATCTAGCAGTTTTCAATGAGTTCATGTCTACTGCTGCAGCATTAAAGAGCATTTCCCAAAACTGCATTTGCAGCGACATGCCCATATTGTCCATACTTTCATGAAGGCGATTTGTAGTTGTGCTAGTACCCAGCACTGTTATTTGAGCTAACTCTACTTTGCAATGTTCTTGCATAGCATTTGTCTTGAATTTGTATTCTTTTGGCCCAGCCTTGAGAATTTATTTTGTGAAAGAGATATGAAAAATTGCAGATCTCCCTGGTACACAGATCAATTTAGGATTCAGAATTGAACCATTTGGGAATTCCTCTTGGACAAAACATAGAAACCCCCTGATGGTTATGAACAGTGTAAAAACATACCACATAAAATGATGAATATACAAAATTATTTATTATTTTTTAAATCTAAATCTAAATACATCAGAATGATTACACACACAGTTAAAACCATATAGCACAAATCAAAGACTCAACTGTTTTTAAAGAGGTAGCCTCTATTACACATCTTTAAATAATACATTTATATATATATTTCAATACTATCTGGATTCCAGAGTGGCTAGAGGCATGCCATTCACAATCGTCGACGCATTTCGGTGGATAATTGTGTGTAAACCACCTTCTTCAGGACAAAGTCATCATATATTTCACATACATAGATTCTTTTCAAATTAGAATTCACCCATTTGTAAACACTCACTTAAAATCACCTACGAACAAAGACAAATACAACATTATAAACAAAAATAATTCTGAAACTCCCGTCATTTTGATAAATATTCCACAAGTCTTAGCTCTGTGGGAATAGGTGATGCCTTCACAGCTGTGCAGTATTTACTTTGTAGAACTGCTCTGCAAGTGTGGGTAACCTACAGAGAAGTGCAGAATGTCTTATTTATGTTTTTTATTTAAAGCCTGCGATTCAGACCTTTACAGCAACAGTCTTTCTATTGTGTGCATTGTGCTAAAAATATAATAGAAAGACTACAGCTTCTATTCAGAAGTTAACTACTGCATGATGCCTATGTCACAAGGAGTTAACTGTTCAGTTTAAATAAACACTGGCAAAACTAATAGGTCAGGCTTATAAGACATATGCAATTTGCCATGAATCAACATTATTATGCCAAGAACAATCACCATTATGCCAGAGGTGGAACCTGCAAGACATTGGGTTATTGGTTGAGGGTGTGGAAGCCCCACTCAGGCAACAACCACAATACTTGTCAGGGTGTACCAAAAAAGTCACTAAATTAATCTGTGCATAACTCTCTAGTACCTTGGCACAAAGCAGTCAGGATTAATTTAGAGGCAATGTGCAACGTATTTATGCAGCACACAAGTAATAATATAAAAACACAACACAAGAAAAATATCATACCAATGTGTAGAAATAGAAAACATTTTAATAAGTAAAATGACACCAAAATGAATTAAATCCAATTAGTAGAATTAGAGTTATGAATTCTTAAACGTTTTAGTGAAATCTAGCCCCTAAAAGTTCAAAGCGTCAACCATGGGTATCTGGTCATGTGAGACTGGAGTAAAGTCAAACGTTAGGGTCAACCATGGTGGAGCGCAGGTCAGATGCAAGGGGGGGGATTGGGCCTAGTCACGGCTTACCATTGGACTTGGAAACAATCCTGAAAAAAGTTCTCTCTCTTTCCCATTCACACTACCCTTCCACTGAAGCCTGTTGCTATCAGACAGTCACAACTCTTCTCTGTGTGTAGGTATGCAGGTAGTGGGGACAATAGTGGCTTACTCTTTGTTTCCGCAGACATTCGCCATTGGTCATGTGACTGGAGCCTGGCCCCTTTACACATTTTAAGAATTGTGACTTGAAATCTGACTTTACCATTAAACAGGACTTTAATTTACAATGCATTTGAATCTAAATATGACATCTCTACCTGCCCCCAATCCAAAGTTTAGCACTTGTATTAGTCAATGGGAGAGATAGGTCTTACAGTAGTGAAAATTACTTTAGGAGTTTTTCACTACCAGGATATGTAAAGCCTAAACCCACATGCCCTACTCTTTGAATACAAGGTGCCTTACCCCATGAGCCTTTCGGACCTACCTTAGTGATGGCCTATTTGTGTTCAAAAGTAAGGTCTTAGCTTGGCAAAAGGTTGATTTTGCCAGGTCAAAATGGTAGCTTAAAACTTCACCACAAGCTGTAATGGTAGGCTAGAGACATGTTTCAAAGAGCTACTTTAGTGGGTTTCACAATGAGTGCGGCCGGCCCACAAGTAGCATTTGATTTACAGGCAAAACAGGAGTGGTGAAGGCAAAACGTTTGTGGCCAGGTCTCTACAGAGGGCCAGGTCCAACAGAGCCCAGGAGAGATGGACCAAGTATGGAGGAAGGAGGGGGACACGCATCAGTAGAAGTCATGGACGTCTTGATATAGTGTCAGATCAATGCATGATGAGAGGAGTTCTGTCAGACTGTGGGGCCAAGTTTCCAAGAGTGTCACACACTTCCTTGACTCTATCTCACATTCACACATGTATGCAGATATTTACATGCAGCTACACACACGTGCAGTCTTGACGTAGTGTTCTTCTGGTTCCTTCTTCCAGCACATAGAGTCATTTAGCTTCAAGGCAATGCCCTAATCACACTCTAGTCTGGTTTAGTACACACTGGTTGCAATTGTTGTCTTCTTCCTGCCTCCATCCTCCTGGCCACTAGCTCACAAAGCATGACAGGCTGAATCAACTGAACCTCCACTGAAGGAAGTTGGGGAAGTGCAGGAGGGTACTTCTGTGAAAGGAGCATGTTCATTCCTCATGAAGAACTTCCAACCATTTCTAAAGCTACTCTCAAACCACGATAGAGTCTCTGAGGCCCAACAGTCTGTAAACAATGGGAACATTCATAGCAAGTCCAATGATGTCAAGAGTGTCATCAATCAATCCAAGGTAATCATGATTTCCCACCGCTACGTCAATATGTTTTAATCCCCATTCACAGTAATTAAAGGACAGAAAACATCCACGGATGAGACAGCAATGGATTTTGGAATTCATCCTCATATAACAAAGAAATAAACAGGGCACCTCTCCTTAGGTGGACTTATATACCACAGTACCCATGAAATGCTGTTGTACAGGCATTACTTCATAAATCATGTGTGATTTGTGCAATCAACTAATACAGATGAATGTGGACTGATGATCAAGTGAATTCCACTTACAATAACCAATGGGTTTGGGCAGAACTGTCTGTTACTTTACCTTTATAAAAAAGTGATGCCTTGCATGGAATTACCTCACCTCCACACACAAAAAGCAACACTAATCCTAGCGCTAGGAATCCAGAACAGAACTCTGGCAAATTCAGCAGTTCTCCATAAATCCAACTCAGATGAAACTTTAGGGGATGTATATTTGAACCAATATAATTAGCCCAGGATGAAATGGGCTCAACTAATGCTTTCAAAATATCTGCCCAAATATTCTGTGGTTTTGCAATCATTAAATGTTGCACACAAATATTTGAGGGTATTTCTTGGATTGCTGCCTCTGTAAGTTTGGTTTCGGACTGATAGGTTACTGGCTGCTTGCAGTGCACCAATTTACTAAATTCATCCTTCTGTAGCCCCACCTATTTCTAGCTCTGTAAATGAAAGCAAAAGTCTAGGTTTGATGCTGTGCTGCGTGAAACGTTTCTGTCTGTCCTCCTAGGATTTCCAGAAAATCTGGTGTTTAATCCAAAAAATCTGTTATTTATCCCCAACCTTACTCTAGATGAATGTTTTGAGTGCACCTATCACCAACATTACTCTAGATGTATGTTTCGGAAGGGCTGGTTCTTCAATAAATATTCCTAGGTAGTTCTTTCCACCATCAGAGGGGATATTAATATCACTTTAAGAATGCATTCCGTTTGAATTATAGATCAGCGAAGACCTCATCCTGGTAGGTGTTGCATAGCTGATATACTCTGAATACGTTCAGTATAAGAGTAGTCTCTCTTCCCATGTAGTGGTTGGTCGAAAGCTGACTTATTGCCATCACACTTGGTTTTACGAGAGCCAGATACAACCCAGAAGACCTCACGCCATAGTATTTTTACCTTTAGGCTCAGCTCTTGCTATAGAACAAGTTTGAATATTTTTAAAAGTAAAAAGCAATATGTAGCTCCTGGTTGCACCCCACTAAGCAATCTCTTCTTGGTTCAAAAGACTGAAGCCAATCAAACCTAAACAAGATCAACTTGTGGTTATTTTACATGCAATTTATGATAGGGGAAAGACATATTCTCAGAGATAGCATAAAGGAAACGGAGTGGATGGTAAGATTGGACCGTAAGGATGCCTACTTCATGCTCACAAACTTTGTGCCTCAATGTAGATAACTCAAATTTTCATGTATTGGTCAATGTTTGAATTCAAGGTCCTCCTGTTTGGACACTATGTAGGACTACAGGAATCAAACGTCTTGAATAAATGGACTATATGATCCTGGTGGGACTGAATCTGGATTCATTTTGCCAGTCTACCAAAATGATGGTAGAGTTTCTACAGGCTCTGAGGTTTACAATAAATGTGGGCAGATCGATCCCAGTCCCAAGCAGGTAAATGGAATTCCTGAGTTTTTTCTGAAGATTTTGTACCAGTGAACCTTCGGCTGTTGGCAGAGAAAGTTGTTCTTAAAGAGAAATGAGGAATGCGTTTAAAGACTGACAGAATTTTATTACAGCAGTTTGCAAGAAGGGTATTTCTTCTTGCTTCATCCACACAAGCCATCTTCCCTGTTGCTCTTTGAGAGAGGGTCCAGTTTTACCATATAACAAATACTCTGGGCCATCCTTATCACTCAGCCAGTATGAACCCCTACGTAGGCCCTGCTGTCTTTTTCTGTAGGCCTTTTGTTAAATTGACCAGAGTTCTGAACCCATTTTTCTGAACAGCAGGCTCTAGGCATGTCTGACTAAAGATCCCAGCCAGCTTCTCTCTGCGATGCATACTACTGCAGAGTGGGTAGCCCCCACCTTTCCTGTGTGTGCAAAAGTTCACTGTCGCAAAGTTCACTGTGTCACTGTCTCTCTCTCTCTACCCTGTTAAAATATAGCCCACCACATCCTGGGTACGTCTGACTATGAGAACAGGGAAGTTCCCACCACAAGGATAAGACCAGGGTGATGGATGTGGCAACCAGGACATATATCTATATATATATATTTTATTCCTTTACATTAAATTTTTTCCGCTTTCCCTATGCAACTTAAGACGAGCGCTTGGCATAAGAACATAACCTTGAATTTGAAGTTGAAAGGGTTTTGTATAGCGCTCTATTACCAAGCGGTTTCTTGGCGCTGCAGAAGGAAACTGAAACTGAGGAGGGAAGGGGGATGAGGGTTTAAGAGGGATAGGCAGAGGAGAAAAGATGGGTTTTCAGGGCAGCCCGAAAGTCCAAATAGGAGGGAATAGACCTGATTGCCAAAGGGAGTGTGTTCCAGAAGTGGGGGGCGAGTGTCGAAAACCTGGAGCCGCCCGATTTCTTCTTGCGGAATCGGGGGACAAGAAGAAGGAACTGGGTGGAGGAGCGAAGATTTCTGGCAGGAGCATATGCATTGATCTTAGATCTAATAAATGCAGGGGCAGTGCCGGCTAGAGACATAAAGGTCAGACAGCCCATCTTGAAGAGCGAGCGCTCCCTAATGGGGAGCCAGTGGAGAGTCTGAAGAAGGGGGGTGGTGTGAGTAGATTTAGGGAGCCTATAGATGAGGCGAGCCGCTTGATTTTGAATAAGCTGCAGGCGACGGCACTCGTAGGCAGGAATGCCCACATACAGGGAGTTGCCATAATCTAGGCGGGATAGGATCATTGCCAGGACAATAAGTTTGAGGGCTTCGACCGTGAAGTAGCGCAAGACTTTCCGAATGGTTCTTAAGGCCAGAAAGCAAGAGGAGACTGCCGAGCTTATCTGGGGACGAAGAGAGAGACCCTGGCTGACTTTGATGCCCAGAGTTTTAACGGAGGCAGAAGGAGATGGGGGGAACCAAAGATGGGGGGCCAGAAAGCAGGGGACCAGGGATTGGAGGGACCACCGATGAGAACTAGCTCCGTCTTATCAGGATTCAGTTTTAATTGATTGAGGTTCATCCAGTTGTAGATGAAAGTAAGAGTGGAGTGGACCCTGGAAACTGAGTCAGGAGAGAAGGAGAGGTTGAAGATGAGCTGGAGGTCGTCAGCGTAGTTGAACGTTGTAACCTCCATATCCTGTAAAGCAGCAATGAGGGGGTGTATGTAAAGGTTAAATAAAAGGGGGGAGAGGGAGGAGCCTTGGGTTACCCCGCAGGAGACAGAGCGGGTGGGTGCAAGAAAGCCTTCCAAATGAACAGCCTCAGTACGGCCTGCTAAAAAAGAGGTGAGCCAGGTCAAAGCCGACCCCCGTAGGCCGCGCCCCTGACACGGTCGAGGAGGATGGAGTGGTCGACCGTGTCACAGGCAGCGGAGAGATCGAGAAGGACTAAGGCCTGGGGAATTGGTGTCGGCACTGCGTCGGAGCTCATCAACCACTGAGAGGACAACAGATTCCGTAGAATGTGCAGGCCGGAAGCCGGCCTGGTGGTCCGCCAGGAGGTGGTGGGCCTCAAGGTGATAGAGGTGTTAAGCAGGGTAATAAAGGGGGCTGGACAGAAGGAGAAGATCTCCCTTAGGATGTGTGCTGGGCAAACGTCAGCGGGGGAGCCAGTTTTAACTTTACCCAGGAGAGTACGGAAGGCCTCTTCTGAAATCAGGGGGAATTGGTCGAGAGAGGAGGGGGACGGAGGTAAAGGAGGGCAAGAGAACATAGGAGGTGCCATGGGGATGTTCTGATTTATAGTGGCGATCTTCACAATAAAAAAGTCATTGAGGGAGTTGCAGAGGGATTGGGAAGGAATGGGTCTAGGTGCAATTCTGTCGGAGGCAGCAAGCTCGTGGATGATCGTGAATATCTCCTTGGGTTTGTTAGCTGCCAGATACATTTTCTGAGAAAAGTGTTCTAGCTTGGCGGTGAGTATAGCTTTTTTATAGGCCCTAAGTAAAGTCAGGTAAAGGATCTTAAGGTCAGGGCAGTATCTGCGGCGCCACTGGCGCTCAGCCTGCCGAAGCGTGAACTTCTGTTTTTTTTTTTAGGGCATTAGAATGCCATCTATTGCCATCGTGAGAGCGGCACGATCTGACCCGTCTAAGAGGCGCAACATGGTTGCAAGCCTCTGAGAGCCAATTATCGATAGTAGCTACCTGCTGATTGGGAGGCAGATCTATCAAGGTGGGGGCGGAAGAGGCTAAGGAATGGCCTAAGGCGGTCACATCCACCCTATTCCAGTTGCGGGCATAGATATTTTTGGGAAGAGGAGGGGTGTTGATCTCCCCCAGTGGAGTGGAGAAGGTAATCAGGAAGTGATCGGACCAGGCACAGGGAAATATAGTAGGCGAAGAGATTGACAGATTGGCAGACCAAACTTGGTCAAGGATGTGCCCCTGAACAGGGGTAGGGGAAAGAATGTGAGGGGTAAAGTTAAGGCAATGAAGGGTATCAGAAAAATCTTTGGACATGGTGTCTTCACCTGGGTCACCCGGCCAGAAGTTAAAGTCACCCAATAGGAGGACTGCGGAGTTGTTAACCACCAGAGTAGCCAATAAGTCCTGTATGGTTGGAATGAAGTGAGGCATAGGTTGAGGTGGGCGGTAGAGGAGTAAAAAAGTGAGAGGGATCGCAAGGTTCGTGGAGCGTGCAACCAAAAAGTCAATGGAGGGAATGGGATGGTGGGAAAGGGGCTGGAATTGGAGATTAGAGCGTACTATCATTGCCACTCCGCTGCCGGTCTTCCCCTCAGGGCGGTCGGCGCGGAGGATGTAATAAGGATCCGGGAGGGAGGTAAGGATATCGGTGAGGGAAGCGGCAGTGTACCAGGTTTCCGTGAGAAACAGGATCTCAGGTTTGGTGGAGTCAAGGAGGCCAAAGAGCTCTAATTGATGCTTGACCGCGGACCGGGTGTTAAGGAGAGAGACTGAAGCCGTGGGGGGGGAGGCTATCAGGGTGCTTAGAGCAGGGAAGAGGGGGGGCAGGGCGCGACGCCTCTTTGCATGGACTAGGGTACGGGCGTAAGAAATTGGCGCAATCAGGCTGGGCGATTTCAAGGGAGTTAATCCGGGTCAGAGTGGAAGGGCTGATAGGCCAGTCATCATGGCATACCAGGAGCTGGTCAACTGAGTAGGTAAGGGGGCAGTCAGGGTGGGGGGCCCCGAGACCCGGCCTGGCGTGGACGGGCGCAGGCGGGCTTGCCTTTGGCGCACCTTCGGCGCGGCCGGGGAAGACACATCGTTTAAGAAAGGAAAGGAGGGGCGTGGCCTGGGCTCAGGGCTTTCCCGAGAATGGCGGCAATCCTTTCACCTAGTCTATGTTCCTCATTTAGTAGGATAAGTATGACACTTCTGATCAATGTGCGACCCCGTAGGCGTAAATGACGTAGGTAGGACTGACGTTGCAATAGCCATTTTTGCTTCAGAACCCAGCATTAAAAGGTATAAAAGGAAAGCCCACTGGGTTCTTGTCGGACTACCTCCCAGTCTGTATGTAGGTGATGGACTGCGTGGGTTTTCCCCAAGAGCTCTTGATATCATTAGGATACATTTATCTTTCATTTACTTGTTAAGTATATATATTTATATATTATCATATTTGCTGCATTATTTTTAAACTGATGTTCTCTTATTTTTAGGATTCAATATGTACATTGCAATTGCAAGGCTGCTTTCTCTTATGTTTAAACATGTATATTTTTTGCAGCATTTTAAACCAAATGTGTTTTGCATTCTGAGAACATTTCCCTTGATCAAAGTTATGTTTTCATATTGCATTTATAAATGTGTACTTGAAGTTTTAATCTGCACACCGTATGTTGCATTTTCTGAAGTGTCTCTTTTCTAGCGATTTCAATGCTTTCTGAGTCCTTTTGAAAGTCATATAAAAGTGCCTTCTGACTGTGTGGCTTTCTGTGAACGCGAGGTCACTATATTTTGTATTTTAATGCCTTTCTCTTGAAGCTGCGCCTTCTAAATAAATCTATGAAACCTTTTGGCTTAGTTTCCATGACTCACACATTTGTTTCCTTCATTTTAGTATGAGCGTTCCTGTGCACCCCACCTCAAGTTAAGCTGCCCCTTAGAACGCTCAGAACGCTCCCTCTAACATCTTCATCACCAGGTCCCACTTATTACCATGTGTGCCTCATTTCCAGGCGTTCCAAAGACTGAAGAGTGTTCATTTATGTATGGGCCCCTATGTGCTCGGAGAAAACAGCACTGTCTCTGTAGGCTAGTGTCACATCCTGCCTGGCCTGCTTAGCTCTTCTTTTTTCTTTTTTGCCCAGTCATGGATACAAGCTCGCTTACTGCCACAATCCTGCCTTTGCAGCCCTTGATACAGGAATTCATTGTGGGGCCATGCCTTGTAAGCTGCTTTTGCCCACACAGTCCCTGGTGCCTCTGCAGTCACTGGTGTTGCCACAGTATCTAGTACTGGAGCCCCCCAACATTCATTTCGATAACTACGCTTGTGGGACAGGGAACTGGCAATATGCTCCTAACGTTTGCTTTTCACGCCAGCGTAATCTGCTATCAAGATATTGAAGAAACAAACAAGATATCAGACATTTGTGGGCACAACAAGCCATCTTAAGTGCAGTCCTAGGTAACCCACACCCAAGCTTTAGGTCATTGCTTGTCTTTCCCCATCATTATTAAAAGGAAGGAAAGGCAGTATTCATTTTCTTCATGTTTTCTCTTATCTGCTTTAAGAGTAGCTGGCTCAATTTTTTAGAAAGATAGAGAGTTGGCTTTCAACTTCAGGATCTTTATTCAGAAAACTCCAGACTCTTCTACTGGGAATGCTGAGAAGACGAAAGGTTAGTTTTTTATACATGTACATATAAAGATGAATGTCCTAGGCAAACATATTTGTCAAGGATTAGAAAACTGTAAAGAATAACCGCAGCTAAGAAAAGATAGCGCAAATGCTAACCATGTCCTCAGTTTTTAACATTACACTTCTCTTTTTATTAGGCAACAAGTGGCAATATACTTGTGTTGACAAGGTTTAATGTTAAGTAAAGACTTAGTTAGATTGAGCTGAGTTTTTACACAGAGCACCGCAAGTCTGTATTTTCAAGGAAGCTAAAGAACAACTAGAAAACAGGTACTGACTTGTGTATCAAACCTGTGACAAATTAATGTAATTGCCATATTAGTTGCAGAGAACTTTGTTGTCATATGTTCGTATTTTGTCAATAATTGCGGGGGAAACGAATGCTTTGCACATATTTTGCTATAGTTATCGAACACAAGGAAGACACGCACTATGAAGAGATCAGCCACAGTATCTTCTCCTCTCAACATCTGAAAGTCTCTTTCTCCTGCTTCATCATCAGTGTTGGTCATTCAGGTTTTAGGTATTCAGCTTTGTTGATGAGGTGAGGGACATGACGAATTCACATCACCTCTGCAGCAACTGGTTCAAGGCTAGGTCAGTAGTTTTGAAAGCCAGGACTGGGATCTGGATGTGGTTGTATCACAGAGGCCTGGAAATTTAAGGTGATCTTTGGATGAGCCATAGAGTCAGATGCCTGCTGAATAACAAGATGAGGGTAAGACGATGAATTTGTCCTTCATATCACTTGGCTGGAGACTCTGGTGGTGTTGTTCACAGTCAGATTTTGGCTTAATGGGAGAGTCAAATATTGCATTCTTCTGGGCATCAACAGCATCTCAGCAGTGTGCTGCATCAAGCATTTGGAGTGACACAAATTTGAAGGTGTTGGTGAGTTGGCTTAGGACTTTTGGCACTGACACTTAGATCAGGGGCTATCCCTAAGGGCGGAGTAGCTCCAGGGCAAACATGTTGTTGTGGACTAGTTCTCTCTGTACCTCAAGGATGCTTGTAATTGAAAGTTGCATAATGGAGTGATCGGAGCTCTGATGACCAGATAGGGTCCTTTTGCGGGGATCTTTTTGCATTCAGGTTGAGTGTGCTCCAACTGACATTCTTCAGCTAGAGGCCAACACCAGAGGTAGCAGCAGTGGGTACCTTAGTCCAGGAGAGTGATGATAGTATTTACCTTTCCACTTTGCATAAGGATTACTTATGTGACAACACAGGTGATGGAAGGCAGGTTTAGTTTTGATCCTGCCACTGTGGAGATTGCCAGTATGGTTTCCAGTGCTTCTGCAAATTTCTTAGCCTTCTCAGCCTCTGGGGCAGCTCACTATGATGTTATGGGAAGGGAGTCTCCAGTTGGTGAAGTGGAGGTTTACAGGGCACGATGGCAAATCCCTGGCTTTTCAGAACAAGCTTCAATCCTCAGTCAACAGGCCTGAGTTTCATTTACCACTAAAAAATAGTTTTGAAACACTGGGATGCTGGTGTTTGAAGAGTAATATTCAACCCTTTGTCATGTGTTTTAGGATAGTCCCATCATGTGCATACCAATCACATACATTTTGTCCCATCCACGTGACATAATGGTCCTACACAGGTGACCTTTTACCTAGTAGCTCACTTCTGTCTATTTGACACCAGGCTCCTGGTACCCTATCTTAATCCCTGTACCTGATGTACATAAACATGTCCCCAGGCACGGCAGATTTATTCTGTATAAGGGTCACTACTTTTTTTCATCCATGGCCAAGAGCCAGCTGTGCATGACCATTTTTGTTTAGAAAAGGATTAGCAAAGGATTAGCGAATGTTTTCAAACCATATCAATTCTAGAAGAAACCCTGGAGTGACCACTTTAGTATAAAAGATCCTCACTCCACCTTACAAAATAGGGAAGAATTTCTTCTGGGTTGGACTGAGACTCTGCAGGCTGATCCTTCGACAGGCAGAGACCTGACATCCCTTGTGGAGTGCCATCCTCAGCGCAGAGACGGGGTCCTTCCTTCAGAACCATCAGGCGAGGGGTTAGCACTTCCCCGGGGATTCCTGTCTCCATTAGGATATATCCTAGCACTTACATACACTTGCTTCACCTACATTTCTAGGCTAGGTACAATTAGGTAGGCTACGCATCGTAGGAGTCCGCCAATGCTATTGTTTTACATAATCTGCTTTTACTCATCTTATTGGCACTAAGGTAGAAATTTATCTACTATTTACGATATTGGTGCTAGCGATCACATTTGTTTGCTCCTGTTTTTTGATTGTCGCAGCAAATATGTTTCATACTAGACTGACGCTTGATCAATAAATAATTATTGAAACCGTTCCAATTCTATGTGTATTCTGAGAAAAGTAAGCACGAGTGACTGAGCGAATGATACAGTTTTATTTTCCATGATACCTGAGGAATCAGGGTTGTCATGTTCAGTGGTTGCCAGAAACTACCTACACCGCTGTATAATAAAGGGAGGTGGTAGTGGCACTGTAGAGCTAGCTGGTCTAACGGCTGACTCATCCTGTGGCAGTGTCCAGTGTCTGTCTGTAAACCAAGCCCTCAGTTCACATCATCCAAACTGTGCAGGTCCTGGGGGGTCTTAGGAACTACACGACATTGCACTGCCAGTATTGGTTTGGTTCTTATATTACCAGCAAAATCTGAGTAGTTCAGTCGTGCTTTCTCAGAGAGCCCTACTCACACTTTTCAGAGACGTCTGAAGTGGGAAGGAATATCCACCTCAGTTGAGCATGTACACCCTGTGTATTGGCTGAAGGTTTAGACAAGCTTGTGAGGATTTTAAAGTTTCCCATATTGTGCTAAACCCTACCTCTTAAACCTTTTCTTTCTCCTCCTTTCAAAATGACTGAATCTGTGGGTAGCAGTGAAGGCACGGAAGGAGACAAATTTGCTAACGCTTTAAATATCACAGAGAACTGCAGACAGGCAGTAACTCTGAGATTGTTAGAACATGGTGCACCTGTAACAGGTGTCCATGGTATTTTCAGGGTTGAGGCACACAAGGTGTTCGGATCAGAGGTATTCTATTCCTGGGTGAAATTACCACCTGCAGATCCACAGACACATTTATTCAACACATACATTGAAGTGGATCCACCGGAAAAATACATCCCATATGAGGAAATTGAAGTCCTGTTAATTTATCAGCAACATAAGAACTGGTTTAAAGCCGCACTAAATCCCACAACTTCGGTAGTAAGACTCGGTCTGGTCAGCATAGGAGTAGCGACATGGCCAGTCTTAGCGACTTACACTCCACATCTCGAGATAGACACACTCCAAGTAGGGGAATTGCGTGCACTTTACAAAGAAGTAGTCAGGCTATATAGACACATTGTCCAGTTTGTCAAGCGAACACTCACAACCTGCAAGATCTGCTCCACCTGGAAGAGTCCAGACCCAACGCACACCAACAATTAATCCACAGACACTAAAAGCAATAATGGGCGCATTCCCATCAAAGAGGAATTAAGTACCGTTCTGGATCACTCAAAAAATAGCACAGTTGGAAGCAGTATTTCCCCATACGGGTTCATAGGAAAAACACAGAATGTTAACAATTTGCTTGCCAATGGGAATGGTTCCCTCACTTGAGGATTGTAACACATAGGAACAATCTTTGCTGCAGTATACATTAGAATACACAGTACCCCAACCATATCAGTTATTCCTGAAGTATTGAAACAGATAAAAAATGAGTACGGGCAGGACCTGCCCTGAACTTGGGGATGAAACTGATGGGTGACAGGGACTGTCTGGACTGTCTGGGACAGAGTCAGGGATTTGGGCAAAGACTGGTGACTAGGTAGAAAATTAAGCAGAAAAAGAAGTACAACACTGCCCAGGATCACACAAGAAGTCAGAGAAGAAAATGGATCCAAAGGGGAAGCCTGTATGAAGGAACAAGATGGCTAAGACTCAGAAAGGACAGGCACTCATGAGGCGGTTCAGCATTCAGAATCACAACACCGAGGACAGATGCGCAATACACTTATATATAAAACAACATTAACAATAAAGGGAATGTGGGGTAAAGCACTCAGGAGATCCACAAGGTAAGAGTGAAGCTCAGTTAATTCCTCACCCACAATTGCTGTTATAGATACTGACTGCAAATGCCCACATAGAGGATATGCATGCAAACGCGGGGTTTGTGGAGCTGATACCTATGGTGATATTATAAATGTAACTCAAAGACAATACTCACAGTGAACAATAAACACCACCTTGGTTATCAGCTGGGTCCATGGATCCTGGTGATCAAATAGGAACACGTAAGGCAGTAACTGCAAAAGGGAAGAACTAAATACAGGCACAATAGACAAGGAGCTAGCAAGGAGGAGTGCTTAACAGGAAAGGAATGAATTCACAGTTCACACTTGGCAGAAGACAAGTAACAAACATACAAGGAAATAGAAGCAAGACACCAGGAGTAGCAATACAGTGAACTTGGAACTGGAACCAAGGAAGTGGGAAGAAAAGCAGGAACTGGAAAAGGATATACAGAAGGGGAGGTATACTAGAATAGTGCTGGATCAGGAGTCAAGAAAACAAAGTAGCACCGAAGGCTGTGCTGGAGAAAGAAAAGAATTAAGCAAAAGCTCAAAAGCCAAGGTAGCACTGCAGGTAGTGCTAGTTCAGGAACAAGGGAAACTGCTGTAGCTCAGGAACAAGGAATGCTAAGGCTCACAAGCAGGAACTAGAATTGAGATAAAGCTCAGGAGTCAAGGTAGCACTGCAGGCAGTGCTAATTCAGGAACAAGGGAAACTGCTGCAGCTCAGGAACAAGGAATACTAAGGCTCTGGAGTCAAGGTAGCACTGCAGGCAGTGCTAATTCAGGAACAAGGAAAACAGCAGCAGATCAGGAGCAAGGAATGCTAAGGTTCAGAAGTCAAGGCAGCACTGCAGGCAGTGCTACTTCAGGAACAAGGGAAACTGCTGCAGTTCAGGAACAAGGATTAACTAAAGCTCAGGGAACACTGGAAACAAGGAGATCAAAATCTCAGGAAAGACTGGAAACAAGGGTTGTTCTCACTGGTACACAGCTACAATGACCAACACTGGACTGAAGGAAGCTGGTGCTTAAAAGAGCTCCCAGTAATCACATGCATCAGGTATGAGCAGGCTATCAGCAGCCAGCCACAAGTGAGCTGAATTCCTCGACCCATCCTTGGCCTGCAGGGGTGGAGACGGAGCAGTGGGCAAGAAATTCTAGGTAATGGAGTTTCAGGCATGAGCAGGATGGCTTCCACAAAACCCAGCGTGGATTGGGTATGGATGTCAATTCCCAACCAGTGTCCAAATGTCTGGAAGTCAATATGTATATGAAGGGGAGGGTCTGGAAGCTTGTTAGAACACTGGAGATTCCCACAGTTCAGCCCCCTGGTGCTGGACACGAGAACGCAGGGAGCAAGTTATGACAATGAGCAGTTTTGACCAAGTCTTGGAAATTATGCTCATCAACATCAAGTGGGAAGCAGCAGTGGTAGCTATACGCCAATGTTTAAGGAAAACAGGTCCCACAAATCTGGAGCGTGCATTTTCAATTGTCAAGGAAACCTATGCTTCACTATGTAGAGATAGTTTGGGAGCCAAACAAGGGAAACCACAAGTGGTGAGTAATTCTGATAAGGATAACTCGAAACAAGCACCCATTTCTGCCAAACAGAAATGGGAAAACAATCAAAATCCATCCAAAAATAAAAAGAAAAGAAACACTTCACGATCAAGGTGTGGGTCTCCCCAACAGGAGTCCTCTGAAAAGAGGTACACCCTTAGGAATCGTGATAACATTAGGAAACCTGACAGATATCAGGATACTGATACACGTTCCTTTCAGGGTTCATCAAAAACTCAGAGAGGGAAGGACGGTCAGAAGAAAAGACTGAAGATCGACCAAAGAGAAAAAGGGAAACACATCACAATTCAGGTTTCATTTTCAAACAGGAAGAGCAACCTAAAGCAAAGACTCAATTCAAAAATAAGAAAGTAGCTGGATTAAAAATCCGACATGCCCAGGTTACTGAGGACTCAGCTTCTGAACAGGGAATGGGCACTGACGATGCTAGACAGCACAACAGAAGTAACAATAGCTCACCAGAACCTGAAGGAATTTCTTGTGACAGCAGCATTGAATGAATACATCACGGTGGAAACACCTGATACAAGAGTGAGTGTCCCACACTGTCTACATGAAATTAATCTCAAAATAATGGGAGACATCTCAAGAAAAATTAAACGTCTCTTTTGGTAAAATTTGGCATTTGGATATGACATCTTGTTAGCAGAATAAGATTAGCTGCCTGAATTTGTAATGGATTGCCCAAAAGGTGAAAGCGTCATTTGCCAGCCTTTGCCGACCTCGTTCCTGTTTCCTTAAAACATTCATACGCGCAGAACTGAGTGCAGGAGTGGGCGCAAGCGCTAGCCCCGGCATTATACTGCAACAATGTAGGGTGGGACGTGGAGTCCAAACACCACGAGTGCCCATTAAAAACAACTCCAACTCCACAGAGACTGTACCCTGTCAAAAATGAGGTGAAGAAACAGGTCAAAGAAATCTTAGACCAACTTGAATACCAAGGTGTGATTGAAACTTGCACCTCGCCAATGAACAACCCTTTGTTTCCCGCCATGAAACCTGACAACACATATCGTTTCATTTTAGATTACAGACATTTGAACACATGCACAAAAACATTTGCTGTTCAGAGCGCACATAGTGCTGCATTAATGAATAACATTGTGCGGAAGAAATACAAAACAACACTAGATATCTTGAATGGATTTTTCTCCCAAAATATAGCTCCTGAAAGCAGAAATTTGACAGAATTTTCTGCCCTCGGCACTCAGCGCTAATTTTGTTGTCTGCCCCAAGGCTATAAGAACAGCCCAGGGCTGTTCTCGACAAGAGTGTCAGAGCTATTACAAACTTGCGATGAGGAGGCAGTGTCCTACGTAGATGATATTTATCTGACAGACGATTAATTACTTGAACACTTGTGCAAGGTGAACAACATAATTTTTGTTTTTGCCAATTTGGGCTACAAATGTAACTTCAAAAAATCAAAAACTGCCCATCTCAGCATCCTCTTTGTGGGATATGAGCTGCCAAGTGAAGGGGAAAGCCTGGCTGCTAATTTTTTAGAAAAATGCGTGCTTATCCAGCCTCCAAAGACTCTGAAGGGTTTACAATCCATTTTAGCATTTCTAAGTTTCGGCAGAACATACATTCAAGATGACGCAAAAAGAGTCAAACCTTTCTACGACCTAATCAGACCAAATTTCACAGCGAACATGTGGACTCAAAAACATGCTGACACTATGTTTAGTTCAAGCTGACATGATAGCTTTAAAACACTTACAGACATAAGTAAATGTCTGACCCAGCCAATGCATGTTGTAAGATCTCACGTAAAACTCTTACATTGGCCTATTATGAGCATAATTTACGTGTGGCAATCATGAATGTGCGGGTTGGATCTCTGTCTGACAAATTCCTGACCTTTAAAGACACATACCATCAGGAATCCGTCTTTGACGACATAAGCCCCCCATTAACAAGGAAACTTTATCTCCAATGGCGCTATGGCACTCTCCCTCTTAGGGCATATATGGCTAGCTGGTCTCACCCGCAATCTGCACCCCAATGTCCAGCATGTGGCCATCCAGCTGAGTCTGATTTGCATATTTTATTTTTTTGTCAAGCCTACCAGAGATCAAGGAAGTATTGGCTGGTTCCATTACTAAAAAACCTAGGTTTCACTCAGCATCTTCCAGCATATAGAGTTCTAAAAACAGAGTTAACAGCTCCCATAATACTCGCAGTTGCGAAATTTTTAACAGCCATGTGGTTCACCCGCAGTTACTATATAAAATTGAATAGCATGTCTGAATGTTGCTCTTGATAATTATGGTACATTTGTCATTGACTATTGCACCTTGTCTTTGAATTTTATATATTTCCCCGCAGTTGCGAAATTTTAAAAGCCATGTGGTTCAACTGCTGTCACTGCATAAAATCGAATAGCCTGAATGTTGTTTTTGATATTTATGGTACATCTCTCATCGATTTATTGTACTTTGTCTATTGAATTTTATATACTGTATTGTATGTAAATTTGTTTTATTCTTTTATGGTCCTAGTGACCGAAATAAAGCTGATAATGAAATGTCTGCAACCTGGTAATATGGGTCATCCTCGGGTAATCAGGGTATACCTACATCACATTCAATGAAGGTGAGAGAGTTCTAATCGCATACAAATCTCCTTTGTACACGAATTCTGAAAATCGACTTGCAGCTACAGAAAAAATACTGACGGCAGTACAGACTGCTATAGGGAGAGAAAGAGTACTAGCACAGGGGAAACGCATCATCATTACAGATACTGACTTTAGAAGCGGTAACCAAAGCTATCATTCCAAATGCAAAGGCATTACATCCAGGTTGGATACAAGGGTTAATTCTCTCACTGCAACAGATGTAGAATATAGATACGATCCTACACTGAGAACAAAAGCATTTCTGCAGTACAAAGAAGAATACCCTCTCCCGAATTAAATCTTGCCTCTAGATCAGTATGAATACACCATTTACACTGACGGTTCTGCTCAACCTGCCATTGGAAGTAAACAGCAATATAGCGCTGCACGTGCGATAGTGAAAGGTCGTATGCAGAATGGTAAGTTCCATCCCAGCAACACGATTGCTCAATCTCTGGGAGATTGTTCAGTGCAGCTGGCAGAACTGAATGCCCTGATGATAGCACTACAGTTTACGGATCAGGAATTCCCCACACTGATTGTGTGTGATTAATTTTACTGTGTGCAAACTTACAATTAATATTTTTACTACTGGGGCCAGAATGGGTTTAAAGACGCCAAGGGTGGCATGATAAAACATAAAATGTTATGGGAACAAATAGAAAACTAAAAGCATGCTTGCCACGGGCTCAAGTTATTCATACCTTGAGTCATCAGCATGTTGGCATACACGTTGAAGGGAATTTTCTGGCTGATAAAGGCACCAAGGCGACAGTGCGAACTGCTGCCGTTGCTGCAATCACTCGTTCACACACAAGAATAGATGGAGATATACTAGTAGCTATCAAGTCCACTAAGAACGGCTGTGTCGTACTGCCAAAAGGCTTTCCACTCAAGTACTCCTACAAGTTAGATGCACAAAACACACCATGTGCTAAAATTCCAGGAGCAGGGGATAGAGTAATACCAAACAAAGATCTCATGCTAGGTTTATTCTAGCTGCACCCGAGGGTCTGGGCTCTGCACACACAGGAGTCATTGCAACAATTTCTTTATGGAAGCAGCGTTACTGGTGGTCAGGGCTGACAAAACAAACAAAGGACAATGTCCTGAAGTGCGATATTTGCCAGCAGTTGAAGGGTTCCACCATTCGCAGGCCACCTCAAACACCATTGCTGATTTTAGACAGACCTCTCGCGTGTGTCTATTTGGACCACTGTGACCCCTTAAATTTAGATGGGGCTTGCAAGTACATCTTGGTGGCACTGGATTCATGCTCTAGATTCCTGTGGGTCTGGCCACAGCTCTCGGCTGACGCTCAAACTGTTATTAAGGATTTGCGAGTCTTCATCGGGACATACGCAATTGGCACGTTACATTCCGACCGTGGCCCTGCGTTTAACTCTCGGGCTAATAAGGAAGCAATGAAAAGTATGGGTGTGGCCTTGCGGTACTCCTCCCCCTACCATTCCAAGCAAAATTCGGTGGTGGAGAGGAAAAAACAGGACCTAAAGTAATCCCTAACAGCTAGGGTATTAGGTGCTGGTGGTAGTTGGATCAATCACCTATACGGAGTCCAAAGGGCACTCAATAATAGGCTGAGAAAATCCTTGGAAGGCCATACCCCTTATGAAATCCTGTTTGGGACAAGAATGTGGTTACCGGAACTCAATTGTGCCAGCACAGTGGCGGATGCAAAACCATTTGAACTAAACGACCGTTTGGCTGTTTTACAGGAACTCAATGAATTCCAGGCAGTATAAAGCAGCGTGCAAGTCAAACGCACCACCACTGGGTACGTGAAAATAGTTCTGGCAAAAACCAGAGAAAAGATCTTAAACAGAAGAGAGTTTAGGCCAGCTTATAGAGCACCTGTACCTATCTTGGAGGTTGTGGGAACAAGAACAGTACTTCTTTGCCTCTTACCCCCAAAAAAGAGAAACAATTAGTCTCCATTGATTTGATCAAACCATATCATGTGGCCAATTCTCAACAGTAGGCCGTGTGGGGTCCTTAGTAGCCCTCTTGCTACCATACAGGAAGTTCAGATGGAAAGACTAATAACCTTTCAATACTCCACTACACAAAGTGAAGGAGTACCAAATAATGGAGCACAAATCATTCCAGTTGAAAATGAAAAACATCAAGAAGAAACAACATTGCAAGTTGCAATTTGGCCCAAAAATGATGTCTACATTAATGTGCCTTCAAACGGCACATCTGCCAGTTCTACAAAACCTACAGAGCTACAAAATATAGATCAAACTGCGTCTGACCACTTCATCATCTTCGATGATTTCTCCTCAGATCCAAGTGAACCTGATCAAACGACACCCATTTCAAAGAAAGAAGAACTTCTACAATTCTATCTTTTGTTTAAAAAGACTTACTTAGTGTCATCTTGGTTGCATATTTTGTTAGCAATAGGGGTAGTGTACCTGTTAATTTGGATTGGCACAGTGACTGTCTTTATTTTGCTTCTGAACAGACATTATCTCCCAGAACGCTCTGCGGTAAAATCTGTGAACTTGGTCCTGAAACCACATACGTCATCACACCGTGAAGGAAGAGACTTGTCCCTGGTGAACATTACAGCAATTCCAGTACTCGATGGTATGGTTTGGGATGGAGTTTCATATGATGTATTTGGTCCCACTGAACTTTTGAAAATTCCATATGTTTAAAACTTCTTTAAATTATTTCATTACTCCCAGTACACTCTCTGATGATTGGGACATTGAGACTGTAAAATTATGCTTTCAGATTTAGAACAGTCTGCTGCATTTTTATACAGGGACTTTTATAAAGATAATACTGACTAAAATACCATGTTTTGTTACCAGAATTATGGTCATAATTGTTTGCATAGAGCAAGTGCACCACACACTGCTAACACTTACCATCAATGGGAACATTGCCCAATACCACCAAAGGGTAGTTCTGCCACATTCGCACAGAAATTTGCATACTTTTCAGGGTTCAATATATCAGTCCCAGAATCGTTTTACTACAAACTTTCACAGACTAATTCACAATGAAGAAGATTATGATGACTAATACTCAATCAATCAATCAGGTGTTTGTTAAGCACGACTACTCACCCGCAAGGGTCTCAAGGCACTGGGGGGTGGAGGGGATCAAAGGTTCCAGTCCATCAAGGAGGGGGTCTGTCAAAGAGCCAGGTTTGAGGTTTCTTGCGAAGATGGGGAGCAATGTTGTCTGTCTGTGGTGGAGCGGAAGGTCGTTCCAGGCTCTGGCCGCATGGAAGGAGAAGGAACGGCTTCCCGATCTGGTCCTTCTGGTGCGGGGGACCACTGCATAGGAGAGCTGGGCTGATCGTAGGATCCTTTGGGGTGCGTGGAATTTGAGTCGGCTGTTCAGGTACACTGGTCCGGTGTTGTGGAGGGCCTTGTGAGCGTGGGTTAGCATCTTGAAGGTGACTCTAGCGTCGATGGGGAGCCAGTGGAGTGTGCGCAGGTGCTGGGAGATGTGGCAGTTTCTTGGCAGAATGAGGACCAGTCTTGCGGTGGCGTATTGGCTGTTCTGTAGCTTGTGGGTGAGGTTTTTGTTTATTCCGGCATAGAGTGCGTTGCCGTAGTCGAGCCTGCTGGTGACCACGGCATGAGTGGCAGTCTTTCTGTGTTCGAGGGGGATCCATTTGAAGATCTTACATAGGAGGCGGAGGATGTGGAAGCAGGAGGATGAGACAACGTTAATCTGGTGGTCCATTTTCAACTCTGAGTCCAGGATGATTCCCAGGTTGCGTGCATGGTCCGTGGGGTTGGGGGGGCTTCCGAGGGCGGGGGACCACCAGGTGTCGTTCCAGGCATCGGGGTTTGGGCCCATGATGAGTACTTTTGTTTTGTTGGTGTTTATTGTAGGCAGCTGTTTTTCATCCATTTGGCGACAGCTTCCATGCCTTCCCGAAAGTTGTGTCTGGTGGTGTTGGGTTCGTTGGATAGGGAGAAGATGAGTTGGGTGTCATCTGCGTATGACACAATGTTGAGTCCGTATGTTCTGACGATGGAGGCGAGTGGAGCCATGAAGACGCTGAATAGCGTAGGGCCGAGGGAGGACCCCTGGGGGACTCCGCAGGTGGTGGGTGTAGGGTCAGAGAGGAAAGGGGGGAGCCTGACCCGCTGTGTTCTGCCGGAGAGGAAGGAGCGGATCCAGTCGAAGGCCTTGTCTTGGATCCCTGCCTTGTGGAGTCTGCGCATTAGGGTACGGTGAGAGACTGTGTCGAACGCCGCTGAGAGGTAGAGGAGGATGAGGGCTGCTGTTTCTCCTTTGTCTAGTAAGGTACGGATGTCATCTGTTGTGGCGAGGAGGCGGTTTTCGTACTGTGGTTTATTCTGAAGCTCGATTGGGAGGAGTCGAGGATGTTGTGCTCTTCGATGAATGTGGCGAGTTGGCTGTTGATACTAAGCTGATATATTCAGCACCTTTTATCTCCCAACTGGTTATACAGGGTTTCAACTACTGGAGAGACACCATAGACACAAAATCTATCTGGGGACAAGAGAGTGGCCAGTTTAGGAAACTGAGGCTTTATTCAGAGCTTGCATTATACCCTTACACATGATTTTTCTGATCATAACAGTGCAACAGACTACCTGTTACGGGTTTGCTAAAATTAAATACCTGAGAACACCAAGCATCCCCTCACCCACACCTATTAAGGGTATCTCAAATAACACACTAACAAGTGAGGGGACACATGGTATAAGTACATACAATTTATCATCTCCTGATTGGAAGGGTTGGTTTTTTTGGCCTGTAGACACGAATATGTGTAACTCAAGATTCAAGGGTGCCTCTGAAAGGTTTAGTGTCCATAGACCCGACCCGCACTATGTAAACACAGACGACCCAGGGGTAGTGACTTCCTATAGTGTCAAGAAGTTGTGCCTAGATTGGATAAAGACCGTGACACTATCACAGGTGAAACAACACTTGTTTCTTCTGTCAGACAACATGGATATTGCCAAAGTCTGTGAGAAGGTGGTCAATAAGCAGCCTACTGAATTTGTGGAAACTGAGGTACTACTGCATCCAGCACAATCAGGATTTCGAGCCGCTCACAGCACTGAGACTGTTTTGGTTCAGGCCATCCGGGAGTGCCTCGATGCCGGGGGAAGGGCGGCATGAATTTTTCTGGACCTCTCAGTGGCATTTGATACGGTCCCACATGCTCTTCTTCTGGCCCATCTGGCAGAGGTTGGTGTGTCAGGGGCCGTCTGGGGTTGGCTTAGGTCTTTTTTGGAGGAGCGGGCTGAGCAGATTTGGCTCCCTCCTTTCTCCTCCTCTCCTCAATTGGTTACCACTGGAGTTCCGCAGGGATCCTCCCTTAGCCCTCTCCTCTTTAACATTTATGTTACGCCATTGATATATCTGGCAGAGGAACTTGGGGCTAAGGTGATGGCCTATGCGGATGATACCCAGTTGCTGTATACCTGGGATAAAACATCGGATTCGGTCTCAGCGGCGCAACAATGCTTAGCTTCCATTTTTAATTGGTTGGCAGATGCACAGCTTAAGTGCAATGAACAAAAATCTGAGATTTTGCTCTTTGGCAAGTTTTCCGCTGATTTTCGAGAGCAGTTGTGGCCACGGGACTCCCCACTTCCCCTTTCTTCGGGACAGCCCGTCAAGAACTTGGGAGTATGGTTCGATGAGAGTCTTTCTTTCTCAACACATATTAAGAAAACAGCTGGCTGTTGTTTTGGCCTTCTTAAGACTCTTAGGAACTTTTTTCCACTCCTTCCGCAGGCAGCAAGAGAGACTGTTACATGTGCGTTGATTCTATCACGATTGGACTATGCCAATGCTCTCTATGCCGGTGTCCCTGGCTACCTGCTTAAAAAACTACAGGTGGTCCAGAATATGGCAGCTAGACTGCTTTTGGGCATTTCGGCAAGGAATAGTGTGGTTCTCCAACTGCGCTCTCTCCATTGGCTGCCTGTGGCGGATCGGGTCAAGTTTAAATCTCTGGTTTTGGCCCATCGTGACCTCCAAGGCTTTGGTCCCCTTTATCTTCAGAGGCGCTTTTCTTGTTACGTCCCCTCGTGGGACCTTCGATCCATGTCCCTTCGCTTTGCCCGGGTTCCGCGTTTTAAGTTCCAGAGGTTGGGGGCAGCTCCCTTGTGGTTAAGTCAAGTGTGTATTGGAATGACCTCCCCTTCGCCCCTCGTTCCATTCAGGACCCAGTGGTGTTTAAAAAGAAGCTTAAAACGCATTTTTTGTCTGATAGTCTCTCCTTGCACCCCTCTGGTATCACGCCGGGACACTCACGAGTATCCGGGTGCGCTATAAATGGATATAACATAACAACATAACATAACAGGTGAAACAACACTTGTTCCTTCTGTCAGACAACATGGATCTTAGGGATTTCTTGTTAGGTGCCAAGAAACCACGTAGGAAACGGTACTAATATGTCGTATACAATGAAGTTTGGAAAGTCCCCCGACAGGATGCTGCTGAGAGACTTTGTGAAATCAATAGAATTAACCTAGAAAAGGCCTTAGCTGTGGTAGACAACGGCATGACCACACTCTCGTCTCGTATTTCATCACTGGGCAACATTGTGTCCTCAGCTATCGCATAATGGAACAAGATTTCTCCATTCGGGACGTGGCCTGGCCGCGAAGCGAGATGGCCGCAAGTTAGAGGAGCTCCGGCACCCGTGAATCCCTCCTGTCTATCCGTCTCACAGATCCAGCTCCAACTGCGTTTGGAATACGCATATAACCTTGCTGCCAGCAGGCCGCTGTGCGACGAGGGCTTGGGCTGAGCGCCAGCCAGAGCGTATCCAGTGGAAAACTGAGGCCTGATCGGCTTCCCCCATCCGGAGGCTGGGACACGAAAGACTGGGTGTGGTGACATGGGCTAATGAGTCACCATCAACGCAAGGCTGTGGTTGTGGCCTGAGACCGGCCCTGCACGAGGTGAAGCCCGGGGTCTGTGGAGGGCACTACAACTCCCCTGATGGAGGCGTTGGAGCAGTGCAGGGGACATTGGAAAGTCATCACAAGCACCCGCAGAGCAAAAGGTGAGCACTCCCGAATGCCTGCAGACGGGGCTCCATGGCTTTGGGCTCGGTGTGGCTGGGAGTGGCAGCCGAGTGGGTGGCCCAGCCGGAGTGGGGCTCTGGTCTTCCCCCCACCCCTGACCCCCGTGGCCACCACCTGCAGTGACTCCATCCCTGGTACAGATTTCCATAGCCGGAGGGGGGCATGGCCCCGCGGATCTTTGGGCCTGGGCTCGACCGGGAGTTGCCCCACAACGCTGTGTGGGGCTGGCATGTGATGACGGGGCAGGCATCCAGCAAATCCTGCCTCCTTGAGATCCAGACAATGGCGTACGCCTGGGCCGGGCCTCCACTAACTGCCCATATACTGCTTCACTGGACTAGCTGCTGGGAACGTGCCCAAGACCGTGTGCTTGCATCAGGGCGCTCACCACCCAATATCCACAACGCCCATTCTGATTCTCCCCTGGCACTGCCTGACATTTACCTGAGTCGCCCCCGGTGCCCTGTTGTTGGCATCATATGACGTGGAGCCCTCACGACTTGGTCTACCGCCGGACAGCTTACTCCCCAGTGGCCACTACAATCTGCTTCCCCTGTTGTTACCTGGTACTCGCACCTAGGAAGCACTGGTGTCAATAGAGGTAGTGGATTTCTGAAGTGCTGGTGTGTTGCCGCGACAATTTCGGGGACCAGGGGACAGAAAGGAGTACAAGCCAATAAACTTGATAAGTATGCTTTACCAAAGTCGATGCTTCCAGACCCACAGCCAGTGGCCGCCACATCAAAGGGTCCTGAAGCGGCCGCCGCAGACCTGACACTCCAGGAATCTTGGATGCCATATCTGGGGTACTTAAATAAAGAAAGGGAGTTGGAGGATAGGGGGGTAGGTTTTTAGCCTCCTGTTGCAATATATCTACCAAAAAGAATCCGCAAAGATCCTAATAAAAACCTACCAAAAATTGTATATTCCACAATTTTTTAGAGTCCTGTACTAGAAAAAGACATTTGTTTTTCTAGAGTCCCCTCACTCACCTAGGGTTACCCCTGGGTGACATGCTTCATCATAGGGGTCCTCCCAGGCATCTACTGTCTGGGGCGTGCTACAACTTAACGAAATACGTAGGAGCACTTGTTTTGTTTAAACTATGTGTAGTGATGTGCTGTGTGGAGTGAAAAGTGAAAAAAATGAATACAAGTTACCTAGATAGTGAGCCCTAACTTTATTCTGCTCCTATCTGGTAAATATATAATAAAAATGGGGCTAGTAACAGAGCACAGTAACCATTATGTGAAGCTGTCCCTATTTACTTAGTCGACATGTTTCGTGGTTACCCCAACCACTTCCTCAGGACTACACAAGGACCAGCCTTGCGTGTACCACTCCGTGCATTAAAAAAACACTCAGTTGATTTTATACTTATTGTAACATATTTGGTTTGTTACATACATACGATTCCCTTGCACCAAGAATTTCTTAGTTGTATAGGGTCGATGTTTCTGTATAAAAAAATATAATGACACACATGAATTAGTTACACACCCTAGTCCACTAAGTAGCGTGGATAAGGGACCAAAACAACTTTTCAAACTTTGCGGTGTCATAGATCTTGTATATCAATACAAATCAAGTGCATTTATTTAAAGTGCTCAAGTGAATATAGTGAAACACATAGACATATACACACATATACATAACATGAACATACGGTAGGTTGCTTTTAGAAAAACCTACTTGTTTGGAGGTGTTATTCTACTCCATGGTGTTGCTGGGGCAGGGAGGCTTTAGAAATCTAGATTTAGGAAGTTTTAGATATTATAAGTACGAAAACTGCTCGTTAGCGCATTGGGAATTCTTAGTTAAAAAGAGAGACAAATCCAGAAGAATTCGTCATGGTGGTTATTTGCTATATGAAAACTTACTTGTCTATCAAGGACCTCCAGCCTATTAGCTCCCAGGGACACCGCATATTACTGGTACGCTATCAGAACTCCGTTTAAATATCCCCGTGAGCGGGAAACGGAGCTTGTGAAGCGTTCACAGGTGTGTGCATTCGAGTGATATCGTGCGCCATCTTGGAATGGTGATTTAGTCCAAAAAAATATGTATTTAACAGCCATGTCTGTATGAGGGATTCTCAAATAACAGCGTTTGCGGCCTGTGATTTTAATTATAATATAAATTCGTAATAACAAATATTAACTAGTAAATGTTGTCCGGAAGCGTAAAACTAGATGGAGGGCTATAGTGCACTCGAGTGATATCGTGCGCCATCTTTGAATGGTGTATTAATCCAAAAGAATATATTTTTCAGCCATGTCTACATTAGTAGTTCTCAAATGCCAACGTTTGCGGCGTTTGTTTTTACATGTAATTTACACTCGTAACAACAAACAAAAATAGTAAATGTTGTCCGGAAACGTAAAACTAAATAGAGGGCTATGATGCCGTAATTGCTTTGCAGATTAACATCGTTACACGATGTAAGCGACATTACATCTCTGTTCTAAGTGCAAAATGCTCAGATGAAAACGTCATTTTTAACGCGACTGTTTTTCACTCATGAATTTTTAAGCGCCATCTTAGAGTGGGGTTTCCATAGTATCTCTATTGTCATAAGAAAATTACAAATGGATGGATTAGTTGACCACGAATAACTAGTGGCGATGTTTAATTAGAATAGTGGTGGAGAAAGTATTATTTCCGGACGTTCAAAACCCTAATTTTATTAATGAGGGAGTCTTTATTCAATATACATAATGATAGTAAACCCAATATACGTCCTATATTTAAGGGAAGATCTACCATATTAGTTTCAGCATTAAAATCCAAATAGTATATTATTAGGACTGTTGGTTTTAGTTAGGGGTAGTATATTATTTGCTTTAGAACGGTTGAAAATTATTGTTTTACTCATTCATGTTAACTTCTGGTTGTTTTTACACACAAAAGGTCTGCCTCAGTGGTTCAATACATTCCACGGGATACTGTCATTAAGGCCCTGGGTATCAGTACGTAATTTATAGACCCATCTTTGTTCTTTTATATGTAGTCGATGTTCAAGATTGTCGCCAGGTCTGATTTTCTCCAGAATTAACCAACGCATGTCATTTGGAGAGTGTTTTTTCTCTAGAAAGTGGTTAGTCATTCTCGTACTTGATCTCAAACAACGGATGGTGCTGCGATGTTCACTGATTCTTGTTGTGGTTTTACGTGTAGTCATACCCACATAGTGGAGATTACATGGACATGTGATTAGATACACTGTGCCGGTGGATTGGCAATTTGTAAAGGTTCTGAGGTCCCAGGTAGCACCTGTATTAAAAGTGTATCTGGTGGTTTTCGTGGTTAAATGACAGACGCTACAATTTCCACATGGGTGGTGGCCTTTAGGAAGATTGCTTAACTGCTGATTGGCCGGTTGGATCTGGGGACGTGTATGTACTAGAATGTCCTTCAGATTTTGGCTCCTTTTGTGTGAAAACATTGGTAGCGGTATATTGAGACCGCTATTGTTGAGGGTAGACCAGTGTTTCTTGACCACTTTTGCCACTTGATCAGACATCACTTTGTACGTCGTTATGCAAATGGGGCGTTTAGGTTGTTCTGATATTTCTTTTTCATATGTTTCCAACAACGCTTCCCTGTTATTGTTGCCTGCTCTCTTTTGTGCTTGTCTTACTATAGTTCTTGGATACTTTCTTTGTCTTAGCTTCACTGCCAAATCTTTAGCTTGTTCAACATAATCAGATTTTTCGGAACAATTTCTTCTTAATCTCAAGAATTGTCCATAAGGTAAATTGGCTTTCAGATACCTGGGGTGAAAACTATCGTATCTTAGAAGACAATTTTATGCAGTATATTTAAAATGGGTAGTTGTCCGCAAGCCTTCATTGGTAGCATGTATAATGAGGTCAAGAAATACTAATTCAGACCTACTCATCGTATGCGTGAATTTTAAAAAACTGTCTTGCTCGTTAAGCCAATTGAGAAAATCCAGCAATTCGTTTTCATCACCTTTCCAGATCATAAGTACATCATCGATGTATCTCCACCATCCTTGGATCTTATCTCGATGAGGGTTGCCATCATTTAAAATTTTATTGGTTTCTAGATGGTAAACATAGATCCCTGCCACACTTGGAGCAAAGGTGCTTCCCATGCTGGTACCGTGTTGTTGATTGAACATGAGATGCTCAAATCTGAAGAAATTTTCTTGCAAGGCCCATTTGCAACATTCCAATACAAAATATTGTGGTGTCTTATATGGCCAATCACTCTGGTATAGGGTTTCTTCTAGTATGTTCATAGTCTCATTATGTGGGAGGCTTGTATATAAGCTTTCCACATCAAGGGAAACCAGGATGTTTTTGGTTGGGTCGAATTCCAATTCATTGAGTAATACTAGAGCAGATTTCGTATCCTTGAGATAAGTGCTAGTTCTTTGTACAATAGGACGTAAAAAGGCATCGGCAAACTTGGATAAAGGTTCTAGAATTGACCATATGCCATCTACAATAGGACGTCCAGGAGGGTTCTGTATTGATTTATGTATTTTCGGTATGGTATAAAAATAAGGAATTACTGGATCTTTGTTGATCAAAAAAGCGCCTTCTTTGGGGGTTATCCAGTCATGAGTCAAAGCTTCCTCAACCATGCTTGTGATGTTGACACGTAGCCGTTCCGTAGGGTCAGTCTCAATTTTCTTGTAATTACGATCTTCTGTGAGCAACCTTAGGCACTCATTTCTATACGCCTCAGAATCTTGTATAACTATGCCACCGCCTTTGTCTGCGGGTTTTATAGTGATTGAAGTGTCATTAGCTAGTGCCCTTGTTACTTCTTGTTCGTTTTTTGTAGTATTGTGAAATACTCTAGATGTCGTGGGATCCAAATCACCTAGTTCTTTCAGGACTCCCTTTTCAAAGGCCAGGAGCTCTACTGGTAACATTGACGGTAGAGGCGTAAATGTAGATTTTTTTATGTAGACAAAGTGTCTCCTCTCCGAGAATCACTAGGTTTTTTGTCACGAAAGAATACTTCCAATTTTAGTTTTCTAATGAATTCATTCATTTCACAGATGAGTACAAATTTATCCAGCGTAGGTGTTGGTACAAAACCTAGACCTTTTTCCAAGATCTGTGTCTCTATTGGGGATAGAATTTTCTTTGAGAGATTGACAACAATGCTTAAGGGTTGCTCATCGTTTGTTGGTCTGGGTAGCCCATGCTCCTGGTGTTCATTCGTGTCGATGTCAGGGGTTGGGCCCATTGAACATTGTTCTTTCCTTTTGGACGTCCTCTTTGTTGTCCTCTGCCTCGGCCTAAAAAAGGCCCTCTTTGGTTTTGTCCTTCATTTTGGTAACCGGAGTTCCAGTAAGGAAAAGGTTGTGGTTGAAATTGGTGAGGTCCCATAGTTGGGCCGTAATAGAAAGGTGGGGCTCCAAAAGGTGGAGGTTGATAATAAGGCCACCCATAGCCACCGCTACTTCTTGCAGAGTTACCCTGTCTCCGGCCTCTACCGTTGTTCCTTCTTCCAGTACTAGAGTCTGAATTATCAGACCCTGTATCTGATACGTCTGAATCGGTGTTATAGCCAGCATTCCTATTTGTTGGTTGGTAGTCGCAAACGTTGGCATTTGAGAACTACTCATGTAGACATGGCTGAAAAATATATTCTTTTGGATCAATACACCATTCAAAGATGGCGCACGATCTCACTCGAGTGCACCATAGCCCTCCATCTAGTTTTACGCTTCCGGACAACATTTATTAGTTAATATTTGTTGTTACGAATTTATATTATAATTAAAATCACAAGCCGCAAACGCTGTTATTTGAGAATCCCTCATACAGACATGGCTGTTAAATACATATTTTTTTGGACTAAATCACCATTCCAAGATGGCGCACGATATCACTCGAGTGCACACACCTGTGAACCCTTCACAAGCTCCGTTTCCCGCTCACGGGGATATTTAAACGGAGTTCTGATAGCGTACCAGTAATATGCGGTGTCCCTGGGAGCTAATAGACTGGAGGTCCTTGATAGACAAGTAAGTTTTCATATAGCAAATAACCACCATGACGAATTCTTCTGGATTTGTCTGGATTTGTCTCTCTTTTTAACTAAGAATTCCCAATGCGCTAACGAGCAGTTTTCGTACTTATAATATCTAAAACTTCCTAAATCTAGATTTCTAAAGCCTCCCTGCCCCAGCAACACCATGGAGTAGAATAACACCTCCAAACAAGTAGGTTTTTCTAAAAGCAACCTACCGTATGTTCATGTTATGTATATGTGTGTATATGTCTATGTGTTTCACTATATTCACTCGAGCACTTAAATACATGCACTTGATTTGTATTGATGTACAAGATCTATGACACCGCAAAGTTTGAAAAGATGTTTTGGTCCCTTATCCACGCTACTTGGGTGTGTAACTAATTCATGCGTGTCATTATATTTTTTTATACAGAAACATCGACCCTATACAACTAAGAAATTCTTGGTGCAAGGGAATCGTATGTATGTAACAAACCAAATATGTTACAATAAGTATAAAATCAACTGTGTTTTTTTAATGCATGGAGTGGTACACGCAAGGCTGGTCCTTGTGTAGTCCTGAGGAAGTGGTTGGGGTAACCATGTCGACTAAGTAAATAGGGACAGCTTCACATAATGGTTACTGTGCTCTGTTACTAGCCCCTTTTTTATTATATATTTACCAGATAGGAGCAGAATAAAGTTAGGGCTCACTATCTAGGTGACTTTTATTCATTTATTTCACTTTTCACTCCACACAGCACATCACTACACATAGTTTAAACAAAAAAAGTGCTCCTACGTATTTCGCTAAGTTGTAGCATGCCCCAGACAGTAGATGCCTGGGAGGACCCCTATGATAAAGCATGTCACCCAGGGGAAACCCTAGGTGAGTGAGGGGACTCTAGAAAAACAAATGTCTTTTTCTAGTACAGGACTCTAAAAAATTGTGGAATATACAATTTTTGGTAGGTTTTTATTAGGATCTTTGCGGATTCTTTTGGAAGATATATCTGGGGTACTGCCATATCTGGGGTAAGGCTGTCCCTTGAACAGAGGATGGACACTATCGCCACGGAGGTAACGCTCCTCAGAGCAGATCTCACGAAAATCGGAGAAAAGGTAAAACAACTGTAACTCACCACTTCCAGTCTGGTAGATGACACGTCCCAGCTGCAACGCGAAGTCAACGAACTACAGACCTTCCGGAAACATACGGAGGAAAAGCTGGACGACTATGAAGGGCGCACCCCCGCAACAACGTGCGTATCATGGGGGTCCCTGAGAAAGCAGAAGGGTAGGCGACGGATCTTTTTGTGGAGGACCTCATCCTTACTCCCCTCCAGCCCAAGGGACTCTCCAAGTACTTTGTGGTCGAAAGAGCACACATGGTCCCTAGTGGGAAACCAAGACCTGGAGTACGGCCCCGGCCGATCTTGGCCAGATTACTAAACTTCCGTGATCAAGACGTAATCCTCCAGGCCGCCAGGAATGCCCCGCCTCTCCGGTATGAGAACTCAGAGATCCCCTTCTTCCCGGATTTTACCCTCGCTGTCTAGGAACAGAGACAATCATTCTTGGCAGTTAAGATGAAACTCCATGACTGGGGGAATAAATACGCAATGTTGTTTCCAGCCCGCCTCCGGGTGGAAGCGGATGGAGGAACTTGCTTCTTTGATCGTCTGGAAGACACTGCTGACTGGGCTGAGTGCTGGAGAAGTGCGGAGGAACACAACGCTTGCAGATGAGTGCCCGCGAGCTGCCCTTGGACTCTAACTGTCTCTGAACTGTAAGATGCACGTATTGAGATTCCTGAAGGGATGGTTGGGCCAACGCTGTGAGGTTCTGAGCCTGTAGAGACCCGGGTGGGGGCCTGTCCTTTCAAAGTGGGAACATGTGTTGACAATTCATAGACCTATTGACCTATAAACCTGAAATTAGGAGCCTTAATGTTCTTGCTACTAGGGGAGGGTTCACGAGGGAAATGCCTGCCGCCCCCCCAATGTAAACTACTGTTAGTTATTAGTTTGGGCGACAGGCACTCTGCATAGTGTTTGATGGGTAGTTCTAGGCCCAGAGTGCAGGGGAGCAGGGTGGGGGGACGTTGGGTTGGAATTGGGGATTTTAGCTTGTTTTTCCTATTTCTGTTAATACACATGTCGACTGATCTCTTCTTCGAGCTGGAGAAAATAGGTACAAACTCTTTCTGTAATGCTGGGGACACACCAAAACAGACACTTTAGACTGTTACGTTGGAACGTCAATGGTCTGTGAGACAAACTCAAACATAGTATAGTCCTGCAGCATGTCAAACGGCATTCACCGGAGGTGGTGCTCCTCCAGGAAAAGTGAAGGGAAAGCGCACTCCTATTAATCCTCTATACAAATGTAAAGATTTTTTTTTAACTAAGGTGCTACAGTGTTATGCTTGCTGTCGGGTCAAGCATATAAGAGTGAACAGAAAAATGGAACTAGCCAGTAGGATAGTTTACACTGTGCACAATACTGCGGGTTGCTAAAGAACCCTTTTAGTACAATACGTGCTTATAACAAATCGATAAACAAATTGAGCCAATGTAGTTTATGTATTGACATTTGTATTTTGTGTCCAATTTCACATGAAGTATATTCAGTATATTAGAACCAACTGAAAAATTATATGTTCACGCCACTATACAATTTTTGGCTTGTCAACAAATAGATACATCATGATCATTACATACGAACAATGTACATGAACATATTAAAGAAAGCCCGATGCATTTCGGGACTGATACGTCCCTTCTTCAGGGGCAACCTGTGAACGAAAAATATATACATTACATGCTTGCTTATACTGCAGTTTCTTAAACACACCCAGATGGAGACCAAAAACATATCAGCATGGTGTGTTGGGTAAGTTGACTTAAAACAAACTCTAAAGAAGAGTGAGAACTCCAATACATATTGACGTGGTCTATCAAATATTAAATCATACTGGTGAAGGCTGGTGCTGTTAGTATAAACCGGAAAGATGTAAGAGAGATCCACAAAATGAAATGAATAACCAGTTTAGTAGCAGTGTGTGGATTAATCTTTAAGGTATCTGCCCAAATGTGTTGTGTACCAGAATGAAGGGGTAAAAAGAAGAAAGGAAGAAAGGTGAAAATCAGGTCCTATATATACGTAAATGGAGGTGAGCTCACCTCGAATGAGAGTAGTAAATTCATAGCAGTTGGCAAATTTAGAATCGAGGCAGGCTGAAAAAAAACCAGGTGGAAAACAAAGTAAACGCGCAAATCCCATCTGGCAAACAGACGATTTACAAAGAGATAATGTCACGCTACGTGAAGGTTATAGACTTACCCCACGGGCCGTATATGACACAGAACTCAGAAAAGAATTTGCAAGAGAAAGTAGTGGTCGTGATGTCGATCTGTGAAAAACACAACAATAAGGCAGAAGTGAGCCCACTGTAAACCAGTGAATAAAGCTGAATGGAGGACCGGCTGAGGAAACAAAGCGCTTACCGTTTTGAAAAAAGTACTCGAGGCTGAACGCGGAATCGGATCAGTGGCTATGGTAATAACGCTAAACCGGAGTGCTCATCTCTGAAATACGCGCGTAGATAATGAAAATAGATACAGGACTATGGTAAAAACTGTGGTGGGGTACCCCAGGACAATGTTGGAGCTGGTCCTGGGGTGCGGGCCATTATTGGCTCCAGGAGGGGGCTGCATGGCCCCCCTCCCATCTTGTGTGTAGCCCCAGGGAGGTGGTGGTCCCCATGGCCGGGGGTCCGCAACAGACCTCGCATTTAATTAAAGTGTGCCCCCAGGAGGTGGTGGTTCCTGGGGTAGTGTGGGGGGGCTCGATCTCGAAAATCTTGATACAATTACAGTTCTTTGGTCTGTTTGACGTGATTGTTTAATGAGTAGTTTGGTGCAAGGTTTAACCGGTGCTTTATCTAGACAATTCTGTAACACCTCTTCAGGATAACCTCGTGATTGAAAACGTTGTCGGAATTCTTGTAGTTTCATGGTGCATGTTTGGGAGTCCGAACAAATCCTGCGGATCCCTATAAATCGGGAAAGTGGTAGGTTTTTTATTAGACTTCTTGGGTGGAAACTCGAATATGCCAGAACGCTATCAGTGGGTTTGTGATAAACTGATGTCTCAAATTGGTTAAACGGTGTTTTGAAGATCTGTACATCAAGAACATTGATAGTTTCCTTTTGGATGTTGTAAGTTAACTGTATGTGTGGGTTAATGTCATTCAAGGCATCAATCATAGATATAAGAGATTGTTCAGTGTCCTTCCAAAGTAAAAATAATATTGTCAATGTAACGACAATATAGTGTGATTTTTGGCCACCAGGTGGCGTTTAGCATAATATTCTCATATTCATACTGAAACATAAAAATATTGGCATATGAGGGGGCCCCCGAAAACCCCATAGATGTGCCTGTGAGTTGAGCGTAAAATTGGTGTTGCCATTCAAAATAGCTGTTGTGAAGACAAAATTTTAGAAGTTGAAGAATGAAGAGCTTTTCCATGTTTATGGAGTCTGTTTGTAAAAGTGCCCATTCTGTGGCTTCCAAGCCGGCTGCATGAGGTATTGAGGTATATAAAGCAGTTACATCAATGGTGCATAATAGAATGGTTGTGTGTTGATCAATTTCCAGGTCTCTTAATTTTTGGAGAAAATGTGTAGTATCTTTCAGATATGTACTCCAAGACTGAACAAACTTTTGCAAATAGAAGTCCCAAAATTTTGCGACTGGGTCAAAAATAGACCCACAGCCGGAAACAATAGGGTGAAAAGGTGGATTGCGTGGATCCTTGTGAATTTTAGGGATCATATAAAGTCTTGGTCTACGTGGGTAAGTGGTTGTAAGAAAAAGTTGTGTAGATTCATTTATCCAGTCCTTTTCACGTTCCTCTACTAAAAGTTTGGTGAGCATATCCTGAAGTTGACTAGTGGGGTAGTAGGTACGTTTCATGTAGGTATTAGAATCTGCGACATGAGAAAATACTTTTGAATGGTAATATTCAGTATCCATCACAACGATTGCACCTCCTTTGTCAGTAGGTTGCATAGTAATGGTAGTATCTTTGGCTAAAGATTTTGAGTTGTTCCTCTCATATTTGGTTAGATTATCATATTTTTGGGATTGAAATGACAACTTTTGGATATCCTTGTTGACCAAAACTTCAAAAGTATCCAATGTCTTGTGAGAGACTGGAGGTATAAATGTACTTTTGGCCTTGAAGACCAATGCAGGTGGTTCTGATGTTTGTTGTTCTGGGGGTATGACATTGGTGAAAAAATGTCTTAATCTTAGTAACCGCATACATTTGAAGAATTCTCCCTGTACTTGTAGGGGTGTTGTAGTTTTGGTAGGTACAAATGACAATCCTCGACCCAATACAGCTATTTCCTGTGGGTTAAGTGTCTTGGTGGAGATATTCATAACTAGATCACTGTTTTGCCACTGCGAAGTGATTTGCTGCTTTTTTCTCTGTCCTCTCCGTGTTTTTCGTGATGTAGTATCATGGTTTGGTCTGAAGGGGCTAGCAGTCGCCGTTGGTCTGGGGCCTGTGACAAAAAAGACGCGGCGGATACATTTTGTGCGGCTGCACCTGAGGAAGTTGATGGGCCTGCTGCCTGAGATTGTGCTATTTGGTGGGCTGGTGTTCTATTCCAGGTTGTTTCTTTATCAGAGACTAGGCTCTCATCAGACGATGTAGGTGTTTTTCGGTTGTCAAATCTTTTTCTGGTATATATGTCTGCCCAGGGGTAAACTTAGTTTCATTTATAGTCTATGGTGTCTCTCTTGTATTTACGAAGTTTACCCTCCTGCAGTTCTTTCTCATATTTTTCAAGTTTTTGGTTCAAGACTTCCAGTTGGAGTTTCCAAACATTTGATTCCATATGTATTTGTAGTTCACTTTTGAGAGTGTGAATTTCTTCCTCTAGATCTTTGATAGTTTTAGATAATTCTTCTATGATCAGCAGGATGTGGTCGAGGGAGCACTTATTGAGTATGGCATACCATTTATCCATGAAGCTGGAATTGAGATGGAAGCGGAAAAGCAAGGGTTTAATAGCTAGTCGAAGGCCCCTTGGTATCCTCTTAGCTTTATGGTACTGCACTAATGTAGAAGCGTGTAGTTTTTGATTTATTTGTCTTCTTGTTATAAATTCCAATTGTCGGAGTTGCTGCGTGATGATCCCACCATGGGTATCGGTAGTTTTGACTTCCTGTATTAAAGCATAGATTTCGCTGGCTTCATCTGTTGTATATACTTTAGTAGTTGCTGTTTTCTGTAATGTTGGTGATGGAATCGAAAGACATTTTTAATCTATGGTTGCTGCTGCCTGGACAGTGAATTGAATTAGAGAAGTGAAGGGGAATCGGACTTCTATTAATCCTGTATACAAATTTAAAGATTTTTTTTTAGCTAAGGTGCTACAGTGTTATGCTTGCTGTCGGGCCAAGCATATAAGAGTGAAAAGAAAAAAGGAACTAGCCAGTAGGATAGTTTACACTGTGCACAATACTGCGGGTTGCAAAAGAACCCTTTTAGTACAATACGTGTTTATTAACACAACGATAAACAAATTGAGCCAGTGTAGTTTATGTATTGACATTTGTATTTTGTGTCCAATTTCACATGAAGTATATTCAGTATATTAGAACCAACTGAAACATTATATGTTCACGCCACTATACAATTTTTGGCTTGTCAACAAATAGATACATCATGATCATTACATATGAACAATGTACATGAACATATTAAAGAAAGCCCGATGCATTCCAGGACTGATACGTCCCTTCTTCAGGGGCAACCTGTGAACGAAAAATATATACATTACATGCTTGCTTATACTGACGTTTCTTAAACACACCCAGATAGAGACCAAAAACATATCAGCATGGTGTGTTGGGTAAGTTGACTTAAAACAACTGAGTCAAAATACATGGTAACAATGTTACTAACTAATGACTTTGCCGGTGAAGGTTTTCACTCACGTTCACATTTTTTCCTCTTTTTTTCTCTATATATCTTCATTTGCACAGTACTATTTTCGACCATTTTTTCCTTTAAGTATCTATCCCTTTTCCCTTGTGCATAACTTTTTTGTCCCGGAGTAGCTTGTTGTTGTTGTTCCCCCCGTTGTTTATTCCATATCCTTCACATATTGACTATTTCACTTAGTTGGAAACTTTATTTCATTCCATTTCCTTTACCAAGATGGCCACAGCAGTTTTTACCATAGTCCTGTCTCTATTTTCATTATCTACACGCGTTTTTCAGAGATGAGCACTCCGGTTTAGCGTTATCACCATAGCCACTGATCCGCTTCCGCGTTCAGCCTTGTGTACTTTTTTCAAAACGGTAAGCGTTTTGTTTCTTCAGCCGGTCCTCCATTCGGCTTTATTCACTGGTTTACAACGGGCTCACTTCTGCCTTATTGTTGTATTTTTCACAGACCGACATCACGACCACTACTGTCTCTTGCAAATTCTTTTCCGAGTTCTGTGTCATATACGGCCCGCGGGGTAAGTCTATCACCTTCACGTAGCGTGACATTATCTCTTTGTAAATCGTCTGTTTGCCAGATGGGATTTGTGCGTTTACTTTGTTTTCCACACGTTTTTTTCAGCCTGCCTCGCTTCTAAATTTGCCAACTGCTATGAATTTACTACTCTCATTCGAGGTGAGCTCACCTCCATTTACGTATATATAGGACCTGATTTTCACCTTTCTTCCTTTCTTCTTTTTACCCCTTCATTCTGGTACACAACACATTCGGACAGATACCTTAAAGATTAATCCACACACTGCTACTAAACTGGTTATTCATTTCATTTTGCGGATCTCTCTTACATCTTTCCGGTTTATACTAACAGCACCAGCTATCACCAGTATGATTTAATATTTGATAGACCACGTCAAGATGTATTGGAGTTCTCACTCTTCTTTAGAGTTTGTTTTAAGACAACTTACCCAACACACCATGCTGATATGTTTTTGGTCTCCATCTGGGTGTGTTTAAGAAACTGCAGTATAAGCAAGCATGTAATGTATATATTTTTCGTTCACAGGTTGCCCCTGAAGAAGGGACGTATCAGTCCCGAATGCATCGGGCCTTCTTTAATATGTTCATGTACATTGTTCATATGTAATGATCATGATGTATCTATTTGTTGACAAGCCAAAAATTGTATAGTGGCGTGAATATATAATTTTTCAGTTGGTTCTAATATACTGAATATACTTCATGTGAAATTGGACACAAAATACAAATGTCAATACCTAAACTACATTGGCTCAATTTGTTTATCGTTGTGTTATAAACACATATTGTACTAAAAGGGTTCTTTAGCAACCCACAGTATTGTGCACAGTGTAAATTATCCTTCTGACTAGTTCCTTTTTTCTGTTCACTCTTATATGCTTGACCCGACAGCAAGCATAACACTGTAGCACCTTAGTTAAAAAATGTTCTTTAAATTTGTATACAGGATTGTTAGGAGCGCGCTTCCCCTTCACTTCTCTATTTCAATTCACTGTCCAGGCAGCAGCAACCATAGATTAAAAATGTCTTTCGATTCCATCACCAACATTACAGAAAACAGAGCAACAACTAAAGTATATACAACAGATGAAGCCAGCGCAATCTATGCTTTAATACAGGAAGTCAAAACTACCGATACCCATGGTGGGACCATCATGCAGCAACTCTGATAATTGGAATTTATAACAAGAAGACAATTAAATCAAAAACTACACGCTTCTACATTAGTGCAGTACCATAAAGCTAAGAGGATACCAAGGGGCCTTCGACTAGCTATTAAACACTTGCTTTTCTGTTTCCATCTGAATTCTAGCTTCATGGATAAATGGTATGCCATACTCAATAAGTGCTCCCTCGACCTCATCCTGCTGATCATAGAAGAATTATCTAAAACTATCACAGATCTAGAGGAAGAAATTCACACTCTCAAAAGTGAACTACAAATACGTATGGAATCAAATGCTTGGAAACTCCAACTGTAAGTCTTGAACCAAAAACTTGAAAAATATGAGAAGGAACTGCAGGAGGGTACACTTCTTAAATACAAGAGAGACACCATAGACTATAAATGAAACAAAGTTTACACCTGGGCAGACATATATACCAGGAAAAGATTTGACAACCGAAAAACACCTACATTGTCTGATAAGAGCCTAGTCTCTGATAAAGAAACAAACTTGAATAGAACACCTGCCCACCAAATAGCGCAATCTCAGGCAGCAGGCCCATCAACTTCCTCAGGTGCAACCGCACAAACTGTAACCGCCGCGTCTTTTTTGTCACAGGCCCCAGACCAAGGGCGACCGCCAGCCCCTTCAGACAAAACCATGATACTACATCATGAAAAACACGGAGAGGACAGAGAAAAAAGCGGCAAATCACTTCGCAGTGGCAAAACAGTGATCTAGTTATGAATATCACCGCCAAGACACTTAACCCACGGGAAATAGCTGTATTGGGTCGAGGATTGTCATTTGTACCTACCAAAACTACAACACCCCTACAAGTACAGGGAGTATTCTTCAAATTTATGCAGTTACTAAGATTAAGAAATTTTTTACCAATGTCATACCCCCAGAACAACAAGCATCAGAAGCACCTGCATTGGTCTTCAAGGCCAAAAGTACATTTATACCTCCAGTCTCTCACAAGACATTGGATACTTTTGAAGTTTTGTTCAACAAACATATTCAAAAGTTGTAATTTCAATCCCAAAAATATGATAATCTAACCAAATATGAGAGGAACACCATAAAATCTTTAGCCAACGATACTACCATTACTATGCAACCTGCTGACAAAGGAGGTGCAATCGTTGTGATGGATACTGAATATTACCATTCAAAAGTATTCGCTCATGTCGCAGATTCTAATATCTACATGAAACTTACCTACGACCCCACTAGTCAACTTCAGGATATGCTCACCAAACTTTAAGTAGAGGCATGTGAAAAGAACTGGATCATTGAATCTACACAACTATTTCTTACAACCACTAACGCACGTAGACCAAAACTTCATATGATCCCTAAAATGCACAAGGATCCACGCAATCCACCTTTTCGCCCTATTGTTTCCGGCTGTGGGTCTATTTTTAACCTAGTCGGAAAAATTTGGGGCTTCTATTTGCAAAAGTTCGTTCAGTCTTGGAGTACATATCTTAAAGCTACTACACATTTTCTCCAAAAATTAAGAGACCTGGAAATTGATCAACACACAACCATTCTATTATGCACCATTGATGTAACTGCTTTATATACCTCAATACCTCATGCAGCAGGCTTGGAAGCCACAGAATGGGCACTTTTACAAACAGACTCCATAAACATGGAAAGGCTCTTCATTCTTCAACTTCTAAAATGTTGTCTTCACAATAGCTATTTTGAATGGCAACACCAATTTTACGCTCAACTCTTAGGCACAGCTATGGGTTTTTCTGGGGCCCCCTCGTATGCCAATATTTTTATGTCTCAGTATGAATATGAGAACATTATGCTAAACGCCACCTGGTGGCCAAAAAACACACTATATTGTCGTTACATTGACGATATTTTTTTACTTTGGAAAGACACTGAACAATCTCTTATATCTATGATTGATGCCTTGAATGACATTAACCCACACATACAGTTAACGTACAACATCCAAAAGGAAACTATCCATTTTCTTGATGTATAGATCTTCAAAACACCGTTTAACCAATTTGAGACATCAGTTTATCACAAACCCACTGATCGCAATAGCGTTCTGGCATATTCGAGTTTCCACCCAAGAAGTCTAATAAAAAACCTACCACTTTCCCAATTTATATGGATCCGCAGGACTCCCAAACATGCACCATGAAGCTACAAGAATTCCGACAACGTTTTCAATCACGAGGTTTATTTGAGTGGTTCAAACTGCGAAAAGGCCTTGAGTGGGCCTTTAGTGTGTAAAGAAGGTTAGCTTCACAGGGCATGTAATGCGTAAAAAGCGAACTTGTCCTGCTACTTTAAGGGTTCCCCAGCTGCTGTAATTCATCCAGTTTTTGAGTTACTTTGCAATGGGAGTTACTTGATGCTGAATGAGCAAGGCTGTTGTGGAATGCGCCAGGCATCGCTTATCTTGGGACAGTGAACTCTAAGGGTATTTGTTGTAAGCAAGTATTATGTCCACCAGCTCGCACACAACATTCAGTGAAGGCACCACTGTGGCCTTCACTGAATGTTTCCAACATAGGGTTTGATTCTCTGAGCAGACTGAAAGCCATGCTGTTTTAGCAAAATTAGGCCTTAACTTCTGCCCGAGAGATCTTTGATCTCCAGTTTTCAAGGTCCTCGGCAGAGATACAGGCTCTGGCCCGTATGAACTTCCCTCTTCATTTCGGAGAAATGGTCCATCGTATCTTTCACATGTCTGCTACGCGGGGGATAGTGCACTTATTTAAGAGTATTGGATCACGTCTGTTAACCACCTTTCAAACCATTTTCGGAGTGATTCCATCATTCATAGCCTCCGTACTAGGAGCGTTTTTGGAGAGCTTCCTTTGGTTCTGCTTTCAGTGGCGACCATCCTGGTTTTAATTTGTTTAGCAATGGATGTCAACATCACTCGAGACATGGAGAGAAAACTGCTGGAGCGACGTTGTCGTTAGCGATTGGTGTTCTTCGTGGGTATACCTCGGCTTTGAGAGCTGAGGGAACATTGGTTCCTGTCTTTCAGACCGGCCTGGCTTGACTGCATTCTGTCAGTATTCCGCTGCCTCTTTTGCAGATTCGGACGCGTGTTGGACCGCTGTCTGACACTTCCACCGGTTGCGCCGCCGGACATAGACATGCTCCTGGTGCCTTTACGGGCCCATGTGCACAGTTGTCCGCAGCATATTCCCATGTTGATGATGATGTTCCTAGAGCCTCCACAGGATGCTTCAGCTCCTGTTAGAATGGAGATCGGCTCAACCACGGATGTGAAGGCATCAGTCTCAGGCACACAGGCATCTAATTCTTCCCAGACGGATGCCGTGGAAACCAGAGATGACCGCCTCTGCTCACTTGATATCATACTGGAAGTACTGGAGGAACAGGCCTCCTGCAGATGCCATATTCAGTGATGTTGAGTCTTCAGCGCAGGACTCTCAAACAATCTGGCCTCTCCTGTGCTGGGAACCGTTTTCCAAATTTTTTAAACATCTACCAAATTGAAGGTCGAACTGACTTTTGGGTATATCATCAAAGCCATGCGATAATTATCGCTCAGCGCTCTTAGCGCGAGGATAATTATCGCCGGCCAACTCTGAATTTTATCGCGGAGATAGCGTGCTATCAGCACCACTTATCTCCAAAGCAATAAAATTCAGAGCGCAAGCTGCCAATTGTGCGATTATCGCTGGAAATACAGCGATAATCGCACAAGGTTTGGTGAAAGCTTGCTGATAGGGCAAGGCATACTTAGCCATGATATCCACCTTTCATAGGATATCATGGCTAAGTCAGTCTTGAAGCAGACGTAAGGAAAGTAGCGATAAAAGAGGTTATCGCTACTTTGCTTGCCGCTCTGCAGTTGGAGAAATGTCGCTTAGTGACATTTCTCCAGTTATGTCAGGGCAGGAACGCCCACTTTGCATCTCATTAGAGATGCAAAGATGGGCGTTGGGGGAAAGGGCAATAATGCAAGGATTCACGCGATAGCGTGACCTTGCTGATTAGGCGATAAAATTATCGCCACTTTCCGTCCAAAAACAGACGCTAAAGCGGCGATAATTTTATCTCCGGGGCTTGATGATATGCCCCTTTGTTTTATTCTTTTCTGCTCTATCTCAACATAGTGGCTTTCATGGTGCTCAGAAAAACAATGACAATATATTCAAATATATAAAGGACCATTAGTGAACGCTTTATTAGGTAACAATGCTTTTACTATACACCTTGCTTTTATGGACATTGTTTAAGACTTTTTAAGTGCTTTTTAGTATGTTTTAATACACATGATTTTTATGCCTTTTTTAGCATAGACTATTGTTACCTGGCTAACCTTGTTGACCTTTTGATGAGGAGTGGGTGTCATGCCCTTCAGGATAGTTTCATCATGTACATACCAGTTACATACATTTAATCCCATCCACATGACATAACGGTCCTACAAAGGTGACCGTTTACCAAGTAGCTTACATCTGTCTATTTGATACCAGGCTCTCGGTACCCATTCTTAATCCCTGTACCTAACGTACATAAACATGTCTCTAGGCATGGCAGATTTATTCTGTATTAGGGTCACCACTTTTTTTCATCCATGGCCAACAGCCAGCTGTGCATGATCATTTTTGTTTAGAAAATGATTAGTGAAGGATTCGCAAATGTTTTCAAAACATATCAATCCTAGAAGAAACCCTGAAGTTACCACTTTAGTATATAAGACCCTCACACCCACTTACAAAACAGAGGCAAATTCCTTTCAGGCTGGACCGAGAATCTGCAGGCTGATCCTTCGACAGGCAGAGACCTGACTTCCTTTGCGGGGTGCCATCCTTGACACAGAGACGGGGTCCTATATTCAGAACCATCAGATATGGGGTTAGCACTTCCCGGGGGGATTCTTCGCTTCATTAGGATATATCCTAGCACTTACAAACACATGCTTCACCTACGTATCTAGGCTAGGCACATTTAGGTAGGCTACGCATCGTAGGAGTACGCCAATGCTATTGTTTTACATAATCCACTTCTACTCATCTTATTAGCACTATGGTAGAAATGTATCTGCTATGTACGATATTGGTGCTAGCGATCACATTTTTCTGCTCCTGGCTTTTTGATTCTCGCAGCAAATATATTTGATACTAGACTGATGCTTGATCAATAAATAATTATTGAAACCGTTCCAATCGTCATTCTATGTGTATTCTGAGAAAAGAAAGCATGAGTGAGTGAGCGAAAGATACTGTATTGTTTTCCACGATACATGAGGAATCAGTGTTGTCATGTTCAGTGGTTGCCAGAAACTACCTACACTGCTGTAGAATACAAGGGGTGGTAGTGGCACTGTGGAGCTAGCTGGTCTAACGGTTGACTCATCCTGTTGGAGTGTTCAAAGTCTGTCTGCACACCAAGCCCTCAGTTTAGATCACCCAAAACGCGCTGGTCCTGGGGGGACCTAGGAACTACACGACACCTTGGCTTCAGATGTGCATGTTCTCAAACTTCTGTTGGTGCTTTCAGAGGAAGTGATCGCTATTGGAATGATTATTTCACAGAGGTCCGCTATTTCTGCTGGTTGATGCTCCACGAAAATATCAGGTTTTTGAGATCATTGAACAAAAATATTCAGATCAAAATATCACAAGGGCAAATATATCAGGAATCATATAATCTGAAATATATCATCGGTAAGCATTAGGTAAGGGTAGGGTTTGGGTTAGGGCTAGAGTTACGGGTGGGTTAAGGTTAGAGCTAGATGTGTGGTAATATGTTTAGTTTTTGCCATATATTTAACCATTGTATTGCCTATGCACATATGATATAGACATATGGGTGTGTGTGTGTATATATATATATATATATATATATATATATATATATATATATATATATATATAAATTCACTGAAAAAACCATAGGTTTCACACAAGTTATAGTTAGCTGTACATTTCACTCGTAAAAAACCAATGAAATTCCCCCATTATAGTTAGTGCAGGCAACTATAACTCACGCGACCGCAATACTCTGCTGATGCTAATACTGTACTTAGACACTTATTTGCCCATGTCTTATTCCATTAAATTTTAGCTATACATATATTACAAATATTTTTTTTTCATAAAGACACATATGTCATCAGCAGAGGATTGCGGTCGCGTGAGTTATAGTTGCCTGCACTAACTATAACGGGGGAATTTCATTGGTTTTTTACGAGTGAAATGTACAGCTAACTATAACTTGTGTGAAACCTATGGTTTTTTCAGTGAATTTGCAAGGTTTTTTAAATGCTAATTCCTAACTATAACGTGTGTGAAACCTATGGTTTTTTCAGTGAATTTGTACGTTTTTTTAAATGCTAAGTTACTTTACGCCATTCGTGGCGTGCGCGCCCAGTTAACGCAGTTCGTTCCGTGCGCCCAGTTAACGCAGTTCGTTCCGTGCGCGCACAGTGAGCCCACTTTACGCAGTTAGTGCCGTGCACGCACGGTGGTCACGCGGTGCGCTGCGCGCACCGCGTGCCCACGTTACGCGGGATGGGCCATGTACGCACGATGCGCTTCGCGCACCGTGCGCACATGGGGGACATATTATGTGCTTCGTTGTGAAAGGTATTCATTTTTAGTTTCCTTGCTTTCAATATGCCATGCACACATGGTGCCCTACGGGACCCATTTGCGCACGGGGTGGGGAAAGTGTGGATAATTTTTTTTTTATAATAATTTTAACCGTACGCGTATGGTAAGCGTAATCGGCGATTTTTAAAAAAAAATTAAAATTGTTTTTTTGGCCTTGGGGGTTGTTGGGGGACACCTATATCGATGCTGGGTGGTTAAGAACTAAATATACTACCCCTTTAGATGTTTTTTGACTTTGTTTATGCTGCCCCCCTCAGAGTGCGAGAGAGAAAATGGCGGCCGCTGCTTCCTGGTTTCGACCGATTCGAATGTTTACTTAGATCGAACAGCCAATCAGAATCGCGCTCGCGCACGTCACCGTACGCGTACGGTAAGCGCACCGTAAGCGCACCGTAAGCTGGCTCAGATATATATATTGATTTAAAGGCTATTTTCTCAGAATCTACTGAACAGATTTACACCAAACCTACAAAAGGCACTTCCTTGACCTGTAGACTACCTCTCTGCCAAATTTCAAGGAACTCTGTTCAGCCGTTCGGGCTGTAGCTGTGTCTAAAGGTCCTATGGAAAAATGCATGGGAAAAACGCGTTTTGGGACCCCCCTTTTATCTCAGCCCCCGCTTGACGAATCCCCCCGAGACTTTCAGGGTAGGAGCAGAGCGCAGCGCCCCATCTATTTTGAAAATTTCGCGAGGATTCGTCGACCGGCGCCAAAGTTATTCAAAATAGAATGTTGCGGTTTTCCTATGGAAACAGGGTCCTAACTATAACTACCTACTGGCGACCGCCAGAAGGTAATATATATATATATATATATATATATAACAAGATTCGTCTCCAACTTCCACGTCTCCTCGGAAAGACGAACACAGACCCAAAATCAGTGCAGAAGTTTTTATTTCATATCACCCAGCACTGCCGCCATTACGCGTTTCGGCCTGCAAAGAGGCCTTGATCACATGACATGCGAGGACGACATTCACAGTTTTAAAGTGCTAGTGTATAGTCACGTGGTACACAGTGATTGAGTCATCATAGACATAGAAACAATGAAAGAAACGGTACTGAATCGCTATTCACTTATGACATAATGCCAAACTTTTAGACCAAGCATTGAATCAAATCAAGTATTATTAGTCATCATAATAATTGGTGACGTGAAATACTCATAATGGCTTTGTGTATAGATATGGGGGGTGAATAAAATTCACCTACGTTGAGAATGACCATAGTTCAATTTACACATATCACATATACAATACATATAAATAAATAAATAAATATCAATAAATACAAGTATAAATACGCATATTTACACATCTAATCATTTAAATAAGTACATAAATATATATATAAATAACATAGTAACTTGTGCAATCCTATTTATATAGAAAATAAGATAAAAGAATAAAACCCCGATGGGTAGATTCTAAAACATTAGTCATCTCTGTTTATACTTTGGTTAAAATCCAGGTATAATAGTCGTTCAATAATATACACAAATCCTTCACAAAATTTTCACGAATGATATAAAGTGCTAGTGCTTTGGCCTAAACAGGTGTAAACATAGTTGAATCAAACTGTTTCAATAAAACTAAACTAAAGTGCCTATGTTGCATAAAAGAGTGCTACCCAGTGTCTAAAATGTACGTAAAACTAAATATGTTGCTGTGATTGTTAAAAGAAAGGAGGAAGAGATTTTTGTTAAAAGATATGCTAAATGCAATATCTCATTTGTCATTTTGTCATAGGACATTTATAGCAGGCTTAGTTACAGTAACATTTCCATGATAATAGTATCATAGGCACGTGTATAAATCCTCATTAGCATTCAACCCGTTAGGTGACTTGGTATCTAATTCTAGAATGAATCGGGTTTCAAGTTTACGTAGTAGTGCTTCACGGTTGCCTCCTCGTCTGAGTGGCAATACATGATCTATTGCGAAATACTTCAAAAGTTCAATGTTATTGTTGTGGCATTCTTTGAAGTGTCTTGCAACTGGATAAGTGGGGTCACTGTTGGTGATAGCTCTAATGTGCTGGAGTATCCTCTTGTGGACCTGCAACTTGGTACTACCAACATATTGCAGGCCACAAGGACACCCCAGCACATAGACAGCGAACTCTGTTTTGCATGTTAAGAATTTACTTATCCTTCTTTCTTCCATGTGAAAAGGGGATTTGTATGTGGTTGTGCTGACACCGTGTTTGCACGCTTTGCAATTTGTACAGCGAAAGAATCCCTTTCTAGAATTGAGCCAATTTCTGTTGGAGATAATTTCAGGGCTACTTTTAACCAAGTCACTTGACATAGAACGGGCTTTTCTGAAGGTGATGTTAGGAGTAGGTGCTGTCTGTTTCCCTATCACTGGGTCATTGCAAATGAGATTCCAATTTTTGCGGATTATCTTACGGATGGTACAGTGTTGTCTATTGTAAGTCAATATCAGCCTAGTTGGTTCTGTAGATACATTGTCGATAGGAATGGGGGTAGTTTGTTTGTTTTTCAAGGCGTCAGTTCTAGACATAAGGTTGGCTCTCCTGATGGCCTGATCAATTACCTTTGCACAGTAGCCCCTGGCTAGGAATCTCTGTCTGCTTTCTTGCTGCGCCTTGAGACATTCCTCATGCTTGCTACAAATTCGTCTGATGCGCAGCATTTCCCCATAGGGAATGCTGCGTATCAGGTGACCCGGGTGGTGGCTGGAGGCGTGGAGTACAGAGTTGCCTGCTGTGGGTTTTCTATACAGTCTGGTTTGGATCTGATTTTCCCAAATATATATCTCCACATCTAGAAAAGTGATAGTTTCCTTACTGATATTGACTGTGAAATTAAGATTTAAAGAATTGACATTTATCTGATCTGTAAAGTTCCTGGCCTGTATTTCAGAGCCCCTCCAAATTATGAATAAATCATCGATAAATCGATACCAACAGACTACATGCGTGTTCAATAGTTCAGAGTATGTTGCTCTGAGGACTTGCTCCTCCCACAGTCCCATGTGTAAACAGGCGTAGCTGGGAGAGAAGCAAGCCCCCATTGCAACACCCCTGACCTGTTGGTATACCTGATTTTGGAACATAAAGAAATTATTGTTCAGGCAGGTATCAATCATGGTTACCAGCATTTTGTTATGTTCACTCATGTGAATTGATTTTGTGCCAAGGAAATGTTCAACTGCCCTGGTACCATCATGATGGTAAATGCTGGTATATAGACTCGTGACGTCCAGTGTCATCAATAGGTAGTCTGGATTCCACATAATATCTTTAATTTTCTGCAGGAAATCGCTGGTGTCACGGATATATGATGGCAACTGCTTTACATGATCTTGTAGAAAGTAGTCTACATATCTGGATGTGTTCTCAGTGATGCTGTTCCTCGCAGATATTATGGGTCTGCCTGGTGGTTTTTCAAAGTTCTTATGTATTTTGGGGATGAAGTATATGGCCGGTATGGCAGGATGGTCATTTTTAAGGAATTTAAGTTCATCCACACTTATATATATATATATATATATATATGTGTATCATTGTGTGTGTGAAATCTGAGTCTATCTATAACAAATGTCCCTTTCAAATATGTATATGTGAGTGGGTGTGTGAGGGTTTTGTGGGTGTGTGAGGGTTTTGTGGGTGTGTGAGTGACCGTATGGGTTTGTGAGTGGGTCTGTGAGTGGATGTGAGAGTGTCTGAATGGATGTGTGGGTGTGTCAGTAGCTGTGTGAGTGACTGGGCCTGAACAAAACCTTGCATGACCCTTTATCCAACAGAAGTCCACAGTTTTACACGAAAATGTCTACTCAACTGTAGTACTTTCTACTGGTTAATTAATGAGTGCTAACTTGTTGGGTAAATGTATAGTGCATATTTTACACTACAGTTGTGTAATGGACCAGGAGGAAATGTCTTCAATGACCTTCTGTAGGTTTAATTTCGGCAATGTGATTGTTCTTCAAGCCTCTGCTTCCAGAAATATGTGATTACATGAATTCTTCAATAGAGAAGATAAGAAGACTACAAAGAGGGGAATCTCCACCAAACAAATGTTCTTTGACCTAACTATATGAAGTAAGTGCTTCTTTGTCCTCCTATTCCTGTGCATAGAGATCACGTCACCAAAATCAGTGGAAACGCGCTCAGGGGGGTCTTTTGGTAAGCTGTCCATAAACATGAGAAAAGGCAGGAAGACCGTTGCCTACTACTAAGGTCGATGGGATGGGGCCAATAGGCTGAGCTTGCAACTGATTTGCACACTCATAGCAATTTGAAGGGATAACCATGCACTCAGTTCTCACCAGAAGATGACTAGAAAGAATCCACTTGTCACAGTCACTACAATTTTCTCTCCAATAGAGCAACAATGCATACACCTGCATCAAAGATTGCAGATCGTTTTTCCATGTTGAGTTGCAGAGAAAATACACTTGCCTTGCCTTTGCCAAGCCCAAGAAGTTAGGATTATTTCTCCTTTACAGAAGGGTAGGATGAGCTGCCCAGCCACCCTCCCCGGGCCAGTTTTGGCCAGTCCAGAGAAACAGATTTTTGTAGTTTGAGGAGACCTTTCCCCTAATCTTTTTTCCTACATTGGCCCGATAGGTGTGTTGGATAGTTCAGGAGTCTGGCATAAGGCTAGAAAGGTACGTATCACTCTCCAGCAGGTAGGGTTATGGCTTTCAAGGCTTCCTTGCTGGGGTGAAGAATAGAGGATGTGAGGTCAGTCAACAGGTTGAAAGAGTCAACTTTTAAGAACGTTTAATGTAATGATTGGTGACAATACCTTTGCTAGTTGTATCTAATCTATGAATTAGCATAAGCCTTGCCTTCCTCACATCCGGGACCTCTCCCAATATGGCTTCTAAAGCAACCACAACATGGAGACCACCCTCCTCGCTGCCACAGATGATGTCAGAACCTTTCTTGACTGAGGTGAAACTGCAGCCCTCATCCTCCTGGACCTCTCGGCCACCTTCGATAAAATCTCTCACTGCACCCTTTGCACATGACTCCACAATACCGGCATCCGCGACAAAGCCCTTGAATGGATCCACTCCTTCCTCACCGGCTGAACACAGAGAGTCACACTACCACCGTTCCACTATGAATGGCTGCAGAGTGCCTCAGGGCTCTTCTCTGTGCCCCACTCTCTTCAACATCTACATGTCCCACTCGCAGCCATCGTCAGGAGCCATGGACTCAACATCGTCTCCTACCCCGCAATACCCCACTGATTCTCTTCCTCACCAATGAACCCACAGTCGCCAAGAAGAACTTCCACGATGGGATGAAGGCTGTCGCCACCTGGATGAAGAACAGCTGCCTCAAGCTCAACTCAGAGAAGACCGAAGTCCTCACCATGGGCTTCACCCCCTCCATCTCGGATGATTCCTGGTGGCCCGTGGCACTTGGAACACCCCCCACACCCACAGACCACGCACGAAAGGTCAGAATCATCCTGGACTCCTAGCTCACCATGAGCCGTCAGTTCAATGCCGTCTCATCATCCTGTTTCCACACACTACACCTGCTTTGAAAGATCTTCAAGTGGATCAGCACCGAGTCCAGAAAGACAGTCACCCGCGCACTCACCAGTAGCAGAATTGACTACGGCAACGCAATCTGAGCGGCATCACCCAGAAACCCCTCAAGAAACTGCAGAACATTCAGAATGCCTCTGTCCGATTTTTCCTCAACATCACCGGCCTCCAGTAGCTCACAGTCAACAAAAGAATCACCTTCAAGTTCCTCCCACATGCCAACAAAGCCCTACACGATGCGGGACCTGCGTACCTTAACCACTGCCTTGCATTCCACACACTCACCAGAGACCTACGCTCCGCCCAACTGGCCTGGGCTACCATCCCACGTATCTGCAAAATCATGGCCAGAGGAAGATCCTTCTCCTACCTCCCAGCAAAGACCTGGAACACCCTCCCTCTACACCTCAGGCAATCACCGTCACTGCCTCAATTCAGGACGGACCTCGAGACCTAACTCTTTGACTGGACTACAACGCCTTCGACAGACCAGCAGTCACCCCCTCCCCATGCCTTGAGAAGCTTATGGGTGAGTAGTTGTGCTTTACAAGCCACCTGATTGATTGCCCTCGGTCCTGAACTGGAATAAAGCATTTGCAACTATGAGCTCAAACTAAGAAGGTATCGGGCTACTGTTGCACCCCGACTTCTGAATGTGCCTCACCCTGTGTATAGTATATATTGAGCATATTGGCATTATGGCAGATTAGCAATTGTAAATTTGATTTCCTGGACAATGTGCCCAGTCATCTAATGACAATTTCGTTTTATAGAAACTGATTAGAGGTAGAGGTATATTGAGTGTGTTTGTGGAATGGATAGAGATTAAACTTTGATGGAAAGTAAAACAATAAAATGCGGTTGTTTGGATTTACGAGTAAAACCTAAGTAAGAGACTGGTTAATTTTCGGTCGCGAGAGATATTTGTTTATTTCTACAGACTCCTGGAAAGTTAGGTTTCTGCAGTGTGTTTCTGCAAAAGTATTTGTGTTTTGTTGAAATGCGCTGATGATTTCTAGTGAAGAAAGATAACATAATCCTCAAAGGGACCTTAATAGAAATTATAATTCCCTTCTCGTTAGCTACAAAGTTCTTTATTCTTTTGTGGGTCGCACCCACGCACTCGTGAGTCATATTTTGGGCATGTCAGGGGCCAGATCGCTTGATCCAGTCTATTGTAGAGAATGACATGCCTGAGGAGAGTCCATACCTGACCTTGCATAATATGCCACCTTCTAATACTGGCTTGCTTTGTGGTGTATATGTACATCACAGAGCTTGTCTCCCTGTTTGAAATCCTCTCAAAAGAAAGCCTGTCCTCAGAAAGAGCATTTTAAAAAATGATGGACTTTTTTCAAGGGCTGTGCTATTAAGGTCATGTGTTTACGGTGGTGATGGTATATAAATTAGATTTTTCCGGCCGTAGAGGTTTGCAGCCTCTCATTGCGTTTGTTTCACAAAGTCTCTTGTAAACTAGTCATGTGTTGTTTCGTCCTGCACACTTGTTCATGATACATGATACATGTCCTTGTGACCAGCTGAGATCTATCTAATCATGTACGCGCTTAGAATTCACCAACGTTTCTTGCATCGGCCCTATTGTGTGGAGTCTGAGCTGTACAACGAGCGAACGCTAGAAACCAATGAAAACAAAAAATATACATACTTTAATTTCCTTTATTCCAGCTGATTATTTCCCCATATCCATCAGGATGATGTACCACATCTGTCTTTTTTGGCCTTAATTAAGGCTGGGGAATTGTTTTTTAAGTTTTTTCAACCGACCGTGAGCAGAGGGGAATTCTGGGTTCAATTTGCCTGTTATTTGGGATCCGTATCTGTTACCCTGGAAAAGAACATGGACCACTGCAAGATTGGTGGCCTACAAACAAGTCGCTGGCAATCTATGCCACAGCGGACACTCCTAACACAGGGTCCTAGTCTAATAAAGAACCAGATTGCTGAATGATGCTCTTTCATCAATTCTGACTACAAAATTAATGTAAAATGGTGTCAGTGAATCCTGAGTGCTATTGCTATGCCTTATGCTAGTAATTTACATAAGCAAATCTGAACCATTTATATGCAAATGTGTCCATAGCACGAGATTCATATGCCTAAAATGGAATGCCTGCCCGCAGCACCAGGTGAAAATCTGCATATGTGGAAGACACTTTGCAGTGAATGCACCTGCATTCTGGTTAAAATCATATACACTTGTTTAGTGACCCAAACGCCAGAGCATTCATTGAGTTGCGCAAACTGCCCGCGCAGACAGCGGAGTCCAGATGGATACAAAAATCTTGAAGTGGAAGTGGACCTTTACAGACGGTGGTCCTAGTATCAGAGTCAGGTTGCCATTATGACACCTGACAGCCTGTGTGTAGCTTGATAAAGAGAACGTGTGGTGGACTCTTTGGGGGTGGAGCTGAGTAAATATCGGGAAGTGAAGAGGTGGCTGGCCGAGAAGAAAAATGTGACGAAAAAGGTTCAAACGACATTCAGTACCAGGTCTCCTTAATCTCTGGGTCCCTGGGTCCCATGCCCCATCTCGAAACAATCCCTTTACTCGTGTACCCACCCTGTCTCTTTTCCGTTGTTACAATTCATATCTTTGTGTCTCCACACCCGTTTTGCTGTCTGTTTCCACCAATCCATGTCTCTCTACTCCTAGATATCTCATTGTGACTTCCAACTTAACCTGTCCGAGTCCATATTTCTAACCTGAGCACCAGTTACATTACAGAAGGACAAAGCCATTGCTGTTTTTTAAGACAGGGGGATATTAAGTGATTTGTCCAGAATCACAGGATGTTGGGCCGGATGTACGACCCTTCCAATTTGCGAGTCGCAATTTGCATAATTTTGCGACTCACACATTTAAATTTAAAACAGTATCTCAGACACTGTTTGCGAATCCTAATGTGGACGCAAATTGCCATCCTCATTAATAATAATGAGGCAGGTGCAATTTGCGACCCCATTAGGAAAAATGGCTATCACTCACAGGGATGGTGGCCTGCTGCGGTCACCTGACCACCATGTCTGTAACTGCTTTTTAAAAGCAGTTTTCAAAAAAAAATGCAGCCCGTTTTCCTGAAAGGAAAATGGGATGCATTTAAAAAAGAGAAATTAAACGTTATGGTGTCATTTTAAAGAGTAGGCGTTGGTCCGTGGGACCACTGCCTGCTCTCACAAAATATTTTCGCTGCCAGTCACAAAGGGTAAGTGGTCCCCAAGGACCCTTTCCTGTTTGCAAGTGGCTTACCACCCATTTGAAATGGGTGGTAAACTGTGAGTGTTTTGCGGCTGCCAAACAATCTTACGTTGAAATGCAAGTCGCTATTAGGAAGAGATGCCCTTGGCATGCCCCTTTCTAATAGCTAGTCACAAACTCTATTTTGCAAGTTGGTAATAGGCTACCGATTTTTCGACCGCAAAAAACGGTTGTGCATCTGGTCTGTTGAGCCGACACCAATACTGGTTCGCCAGGTACAAAGTCTATAACTCCACATCCTCTGTATACATAACTCCCTCCTGCTGTTCATTTGAGGTATGACCTCTCCTCTATGCACCAGCTGCTGCGGTGTGTAGGAAAGCTTTAGCTAGAAGGGGGTTCAGATGAGATAGCTGCTGATTATGATGCCAGCTATCAAGGCTTCCTTGCTGGGGTGAAGAATAGAGGATGTGAGGTCAGTCAACAGGTTGAAAGAGTCAACTTTTAAGAACGTTTAATGTAATGATTGGTGACAATACCTTTGCTAGTTGTATCTAATCTATGAATTAGCATAAGCCTTGCCTTCCTCACATCCGGGACCTCTCCCAATATGGCTTCTAAAGCAACCACAACATGGAGACCACCCTCCTCGCTGCCACAGATGATGTCAGAACCTTTCTTGACTGAGGTGAAACTGCAGCCCTCATCCTCCTGGACCTCTCGGCCACCTTCGATAAAATCTCTCACTGCACCCTTTGCACATGACTCCACAATACCGGCATCCGCGACAAAGCCCTTGAATGGATCCACTCCTTCCTCACCGGCTGAACACAGAGAGTCACACTACCACCGTTCCACTATGAATGGCTGCAGAGTGCCTCAGGGCTCTTCTCTGTGCCCCACTCTCTTCAACATCTACATGTCCCACTCGCAGCCATCGTCAGGAGCCATGGACTCAACATCGTCTCCTACCCCGCAATACCCCACTGATTCTCTTCCTCACCAATGAACCCACAGTCGCCAAGAAGAACTTCCACGATGGGATGAAGGCTGTCGCCACCTGGATGAAGAACAGCTGCCTCAAGCTCAACTCAGAGAAGACCGAAGTCTTCACCATGGGCTTCACCCCCTCCATCTCGGATGATTCCTGGTGGCCCGTGGCACTTGGAACACCCCCCACACCCACAGACCACGCACGAAAGGTCAGAATCATCCTGGACTCCTAGCTCACCATGAGCCGTCAGTTCAATGCCGTCTCATCATCCTGTTTCCACACACTACACCTGCTTTGAAAGATCTTCAAGTGGATCAGCACCGAGTCCAGAAAGACAGTCACCCGCGCACTCACCAGTAGCAGAATTGACTACGGCAACGCAATCTGAGCGGCATCACCCAGAAACCCCTCAAGAAACTGCAGAACATTCAGAATGCCTCTGTCCGATTTTTCCTCAACATCACCGGCCTCCAGTAGCTCACAGTCAACAAAAGAATCACCTTCAAGTTCCTCCCACATGCCAACAAAGCCCTACACGATGCGGGACCTGCGTACCTTAACCACTGCCTTGCATTCCACACACTCACCAGAGACCTACGCTCCGCCCAACTGGCCTGGGCTACCATCCCACGTATCTGCAAAATCATGGCCAGAGGAAGATCCTTCTCCTACCTCCCAGCAAAGACCTGGAACACCCTCCCTCTACACCTCAGGCAATCACCGTCACTGCCTCAATTCAGGACGGACCTCGAGACCTAACTCTTTGACTGGACTACAACGCCTTCGACAGACCAGCAGTCACCCCCTCCCCATGCCTTGAGAAGCTTATGGGTGAGTAGTTGTGCTTTACAAGCCACCTGATTGATTGCCCTCGGTCCTGAACTGGAATAAAGCATTTGCAACTATGAGCTCAAACTAAGAAGGTATCGGGCTACTGTTGCACCCCGACTTCTGAATGTGCCTCACCCTGTGTATAGTATATATTGAGCATATTGGCATTATGGCAGATTAGCAATTGTAAATTTGATTTCCTGGACAATGTGCCCAGTCATCTAATGACAATTTCGTTTTATAGAAACTGATTAGAGGTAGAGGTATATTGAGTGTGTTTGTGGAATGGATAGAGATTAAACTTTGATGGAAAGTAAAACAATAAAATGCGGTTGTTTGGATTTACGAGTAAAACCTAAGTAAGAGACTGGTTAATTTTCGGTCGCGAGAGATATTTGTTTATTTCTACAGACTCCTGGAAAGTTAGGTTTCTGCAGTGTGTTTCTGCAAAAGTATTTGTGTTTTGTTGAAATGCGCTGATGATTTCTAGTGAAGAAAGATAACATAATCCTCAAAGGGACCTTAATAGAAATTATAATTCCCTTCTCGTTAGCTACAAAGTTCTTTATTCTTTTGTGGGTCGCACCCACGCACTCGTGAGTCATATTTTGGGCATGTCAGGGGCCAGATCGCTTGATCCAGTCTATTGTAGAGAATGACATGCCTGAGGAGAGTCCATACCTGACCTTGCATAATATGCCACCTTCTAATACTGGCTTGCTTTGTGGTGTATATGTACATCACAGAGCTTGTCTCCCTGTTTGAAATCCTCTCAAAAGAAAGCCTGTCCTCAGAAAGAGCATTTTAAAAAATGATGGACTTTTTTCAAGGGCTGTGCTATTAAGGTCATGTGTTTACGGTGGTGATGGTATATAAATTAGATTTTTCCGGCCGTAGAGGTTTGCAGCCTCTCATTGCGTTTGTTTCACAAAGTCTCTTGTAAACTAGTCATGTGTTGTTTCGTCCTGCACACTTGTTCATGATACATGATACATGTCCTTGTGACCAGCTGAGATCTATCTAATCATGTACGCGCTTAGAATTCACCAACGTTTCTTGCATCGGCCCTATTGTGTGGAGTCTGAGCTGTACAACGAGCGAACGCTAGAAACCAATGAAAACAAAAAATATACATACTTTAATTTCCTTTATTCCAGCTGATTATTTCCCCATATCCATCAGGATGATGTACCACATCTGTCTTTTTTGGCCTTAATTAAGGCTGGGGAATTGTTTTTTAAGTTTTTTCAACCGACCGTGAGCAGAGGGGAATTCTGGGTTCAATTTGCCTGTTATTTGGGATCCGTATCTGTTACCCTGGAAAAGAACATGGACCACTGCAAGATTGGTGGCCTACAAACAAGTCGCTGGCAATCTATGCCACAGCGGACACTCCTAACACAGGGTCCTAGTCTAATAAAGAACCAGATTGCTGAATGATGCTCTTTCATCAATTCTGACTACAAAATTAATGTAAAATGGTGTCAGTGAATCCTGAGTGCTATTGCTATGCCTTATGCTAGTAATTTACATAAGCAAATCTGAACCATTTATATGCAAATGTGTCCATAGCACGAGATTCATATGCCTAAAATGGAATGCCTGCCCGCAGCACCAGGTGAAAATCTGCATATGTGGAAGACACTTTGCAGTGAATGCACCTGCATTCTGGTTAAAATCATATACACTTGTTTAGTGACCCAAACGCCAGAGCATTCATTGAGTTGCGCAAACTGCCCGCGCAGACAGCGGAGTCCAGATGGATACAAAAATCTTGAAGTGGAAGTGGACCTTTACAGACGGTGGTCCTAGTATCAGAGTCAGGTTGCCATTATGACACCTGACAGCCTGTGTGTAGCTTGATAAAGAGAACGTGTGGTGGACTCTTTGGGGGTGGAGCTGAGTAAATATCGGGAAGTGAAGAGGTGGCTGGCCGAGAAGAAAAATGTGACGAAAAAGGTTCAAACGACATTCAGTACCAGGTCTCCTTAATCTCTGGGTCCCTGGGTCCCATGCCCCATCTCGAAACAATCCCTTTACTCGTGTACCCACCCTGTCTCTTTTCCGTTGTTACAATTCATATCTTTGTGTCTCCACACCCGTTTTGCTGTCTGTTTCCACCAATCCATGTCTCTCTACTCCTAGATATCTCATTGTGACTTCCAACTTAACCTGTCCGAGTCCATATTTCTAACCTGAGCACCAGTTACATTACAGAAGGACAAAGCCATTGCTGTTTTTTAAGACAGGGGGATATTAAGTGATTTGTCCAGAATCACAGGATGTTGGGCCGGATGTACGACCCTTCCAATTTGCGAGTCGCAATTTGCATAATTTTGCGACTCACACATTTAAATTTAAAACAGTATCTCAGACACTGTTTGCGAATCCTAATGTGGACGCAAATTGCCATCCTCATTAATAATAATGAGGCAGGTGCAATTTGCGACCCCATTAGGAAAAATGGCTATCACTCACAGGGATGGTGGCCTGCTGCGGTCACCTGACCACCATGTCTGTAACTGCTTTTTAAAAGCAGTTTTCAAAAAAAAATGCAGCCCGTTTTCCTGAAAGGAAAATGGGATGCATTTAAAAAAGAGAAATTAAACGTTATGGTGTCATTTTAAAGAGTAGGCGTTGGTCCGTGGGACCACTGCCTGCTCTCACAAAATATTTTCGCTGCCAGTCACAAAGGGTAAGTGGTCCCCAAGGACCCTTTCCTGTTTGCAAGTGGCTTACCACCCATTTGAAATGGGTGGTAAACTGTGAGTGTTTTGCGGCTGCCAAACAATCTTACGTTGAAATGCAAGTCGCTATTAGGAAGAGATGCCCTTGGCATGCCCCTTTCTAATAGCTAGTCACAAACTCTATTTTGCAAGTTGGTAATAGGCTACCGATTTTTCGACCGCAAAAAACGGTTGTGCATCTGGTCTGTTGAGCCGACACCAATACTGGTTCGCCAGGTACAAAGTCTATAACTCCACATCCTCTGTATACATAACTCCCTCCTGCTGTTCATTTGAGGTATGACCTCTCCTCTATGCACCAGCTGCTGCGGTGTGTAGGAAAGCTTTAGCTAGAAGGGGGTTCAGATGAGATAGCTGCTGATTATGATGCCACCCAGTTGCCAGGGCTCTCCAACCAAGTTGGCAACAGAGCCAACCTCTGCTGCCTGCTTGCACTGCATTCTACCTAATTAGGCCTAATAAGTTATCACAGTGGAACCCCACAATACAGGTTCCAAACACCCAGAACTGAGAGGATGATTGCTTCTCCAAATCATTTACAGAAATGCTTGAGAAAGTTAAAATATAGTGACAGAAACACACCACCTTGCCACTTGAGGTCCTACAGAAACCCTCTCAGAGCATACTCCACCATCCCCTCACCACTACACTTGAGTGCAACCGAGGGGTGCGACTTTATGGTGAACATTCAACTTTCGACTGATGCAAAGGAACACTGACTTTGAGGAGGCTGCCCCGTTTCCCAGTATGCAACAATCACAGGTAGTGCCTTGAGAATTTATCCAGTCTCCAGAACGTTTTAATCACTAACTGGAAACTCTTGTAGCTGGAGCAGCATAAATGTGGGTCCACCCTTACATATCACAGATATGCAATGTATATGTGCACATAACACTACATACTTTGTATGTCCTAACATGATTAATGTTGTGTTGCACTTAAATTCAGTACTGAAGGGCATTTACTGTAGAACTAAAAATTCATACACACAGTGTGCCTTAGCCTTATTAAATGAAATGCAGACTTTAGAGATTGGATGAAACCATCCTCACACTATAAAAATGTATTTACTTCAGAAACAAGAACGATTTCTGTAAACATGTGAACTAATGTTTGAGGTTATAATGTACTTCTCAGTCACGCTTTTATACATGCATTCAAAATGACCTTACAGTTCCTTAAACTGCAACATGAATCTGTTCTGAATTTGTGTACTTACATTTTTTATTTATTTGTAGTAATATGTTCCCAAATTACATATTAATGTGCAACACTGAATTATATGTTATAGGTTAAAGGTTGATATAAATAGGTTTGTATTTCTTTCTGCATAAAATACTGCTTTTCAATTTCTGCTTGCATTAACATGGTTTGTTAGTTTGAGAATAGGTGTAACACTGTACTAGTGATAAAGGGCCTGAAAAGAGGACCTTAACAAAGAACATAGAGAGCCAGAGCATTATTTGACTGTCCCTAGTCAATAATGTATCGAAGTGTTGTAGGTACCCAAGGCCGATATCGTTCACAGGACTGGTCTGGGAGAATTTGCTATGTTGCATCTCACACCATGAGAATAGAAAGGACAATGGAGCCCCTGATGGTGTGATTTAGGGGTATTACCCAGAAAATGAATGTGGAATTAACTGGTGTTCTCACCAATGCAGACAGCAGTATGCTGATCCCACTCATCTTTATGTCATGATCTTCTCACCTGAAGACATTTTACAACCAGCTAAAACTATTGAGCCCATTCAAGGCTGGCTATCCCTATGCCACTTAAAATGTAATCCTTTATAAACATAATTTATTTTAGTCTACACCCTCCAACCTCCCTTTTCAATTCTGTATAGAGTGCTGTACCACTCTTCACTGTTTCACCATTGACAAATGGCTATATCTTCAATCCACGCCTGTGGTATAGTCAAGAGTGACAGATTTCATCCCAGAACAAAATAACAAGGCCATTGTTCAATCTTTTGTTCCTACAAAAGTTGACTATGGCAAATCCCTCTTAACAAACACTCAAAGAGTACACCTTTCACAGTTGAAGGTCGCTCATCATGCAGCAGCACACTTTGTCATCTCTGGGAGTGCAATATATGTTTTTTTATAAATCCTTTTATTAAACATACATCGGTAAGTAATACAATGCAGAGGGTCGTGCAGGTTATACATTACAGTACGCATGGGTGGATGGATACATTGACTTCACCATACAGAGGAACATTATGGGGATATAGGGTCATCATGCTCAATACTTTGAGGCGGTGTACAAATCTCTCCTCTATAAACATTCCACGGGTTCCAGATACGGGACCATTTCCTAGGACACCCCCTTGCCAAATATTCAGTTTTTTCTCAAAACACACACCAATCGAGGTTCTTCTCCCAGGTTTCTAAAGTGGGCAGTTGTGCTGCCCCCCACAGTTGAGTGATGTTTCTTTTGGCCAACATGAACCCTAGTGTGGCCCATTGCATCTAAGAAGTGTTCAAATCCGTTGGTGCCCAAATATTTAGAAGACATCGTCTTGCCTCTGGGCAGAGGCAGACGCGTAACACCTCACTGATTGTGTCATGGATTTGGAGCCAGTAAGGGGGAGTACAATATTTAATCACATTACTCCCTTTTTCAAGAAACTCAGTTCAGTTCTTAAACTTTATTCGATCTCTTATAGAAACAGATCATAAAAGCATCAATTCATCAAGTGGGTCATAAAACTGTAATTAAAAGAAGAACTACATAAAAACCATAATTTAAAACAATTAAAAAATCAATTCCATGAGAGTAATCTCATGGGTAAATTCTATCAGTGCAAATATTATTTAAAATCATGTGTGGGGGAACCATACACAACAAACAGTTCCAGTAACTTGGGTCCCCAGCCATTAAATGCAAACAAAGTTCCCATTTTCCAGCAATTTAATCGAGAGAGTCCCAGTTCTTCTGCCTTCTCATGCATGTCCACAAGAAACAGGCTACAGAGAAGCTCACAAAGGGGTCGTAAAGGGCTTTTAGGAAATACAATGCCACCCTGCATTGGGTAAAAAATTTCCGCCTTAAAATCAGGAAGATAAAAGTTTTCCTTTCAATGTGGTAAAACTTGCAGAAAAACATTATGTGTAGGTCTGATTGGGGCGAATGGTTGCCACAGGAACAGAGGGGCAGAACTGAGTGTTTGAACTTTCTCACTGGGAGGGCTATAATCAGAGGGATATAATTAGGCGGAAACGTAATAAGAGCAATCTGTGATGAACTATATTAATGCAGGACGGATATGAAAAGCCATCACATACTCTTGCAGGAGTGAGATCGTAAACAGCTACTGCCCTTCGCTTGTAATTTTTTTCCCTTCTGAGAAAGTCAGCCCTTTGGAGGTAGAACTCGGTGATCTTTCTCTTCGAAACCTTCATACACAGTGAGGGGTCACTAAATAAAATACCCTGCCCATTGCAATCAATTTGGCCTCTACGTAGCTGAGCCAACCAATCCTGCTACTGTGGTCCAGTTCATACAACTAGCTATTATGCGTTGTGTTAAATCATCTGTGGACCTACGCCAGATTGAAAGCCGGATGAGGATTGGGGCTAATCTAATGGAGTCAAGCAAGTGAGGTAACTCCAATTCCAGATGTAAGGTGTAATTTGATTGTGATTGGGGTAGAGATACATGATTTAAAACAAGGAGTCTTCAATTCTCTGGAGAGAGTCAGCATTAACTGTCCCCCACACTCCCGCCCCGTACATCACCATTGCCTTTGTTTTGGCATGATAGATGTTTTAATCGTATCCAGAGGACTGGCTCCCAATTTCCTTGTACAGCCCTTAGTTGCATGCAGGCTCCTTCCCATAGCAGAGATTCTTCCCAGAACCAGGTTTTTCCACAAATGGTTCTTATCAAATAAGACCCCCAGGTATGCAAAGGAGTCAACCACTTCGAGTTTTTTTATGGCCAGATGGAATTGGGGGTGTTTTTCTCCTCTTCTGGTGCCTGCTATGACAATGAATGTTTTTGCCTCATTTACTCTAAGGTCTAATGAAGCCATAAATGAGGCGTAAGATGTTATAAGAGACTGTAAGGCCACCACTGTCCTGGCAATCAGGACCGCGACATCTGCATACGTCAGTATCGGTAATTGCTTGTGGTAGGAGAGTAGGATCTGCACTTATGTTGCCCCCCCCCCTTTTGTTTCTGATGTTTACACTGGTTTCTGGCTATAGTCTGGCTGGGACCCTGCTAATCAGGGCCCCAGCCTCTCTGTTCTCTCTAAACAACTTGGAGTGCATATTAGATGCACTAGTGATTGGCTACTGTGGTACCTTATGAGCCCCTAATATATGGTACCTTAGGTACCAAGGGCATAGGTACTTCACAGGCCTATCAGGGGCTGAAGCATGTATTATGCCACCCCTGGGAAGCAGACTAAATCTGACACAACAGGCCTGCTACTGCAGCCTGGGTGAGGTAGTGTTAGCACTCCTCACTGAGGTATACGTTCCCTATATCTCACCTTACACACACATATAAACCTATCAGTCACCCCTAAGGCAGGTCCTAACAATCCTGAGGGCAGGGTGCTTGGTTTCCATGTGAGGGGGTGCCTCTGCTTGAGCAGGGCCCCTCTGCATTTCTCAGAGTCTATTCTCTGTAGCTGTTTGTGGATGCGGTTAAACCATATACTCTTAGGTGCATTATAACCTAGCGGTAAATGCTAACTTTGGGATGGCTGCATCAAAACATGTCGTGTTTGGTGTCAAACACTTTGGAATCATACCCCCACACCAGTAACTGGGGGAGCAGTAGGCTCCTCTGTGCATATGCCAGCTCAAACCGATTCAGGGGCTACCAGCCCCTGCTCTGGTGCAAAACTGGACAAAGGGAAGTGGGAGTAGCCACCCACTCCCCTGACCCTCCCATAGGAGTGGTCATAGAGCTAGTCCCTCCCTTCCTTGTAGTATAAGTTAGGGAACCCTTGCCATTGCAAACTAGATATCCCTGGACGACGCTCTGAAGAAGAATCCTGGACCTTCGACGTTCCACTACCCTTGGAAGACTGAAGAATCTCCCTTGGAGTCAAGGAGTGACTCCCCTGCATGGCAGGCACCAAAACTTTGCATCAACAGTCGCAAACTTTCCCCCTCCTGCCGGAGTCCGAAGCCCCTGCAGCCCTGGAAGTAGATTTCCTGACTTCACCAAGGCCATCATGAGTCCCCAGTGAAGCTGAGGCAAGTGGACCCCAAGAGTGACGAGGAACAGCAATACCCGGGTACCATGCACTCTTGTGGCGTGCAACCCCTTCACGACACTCTACAAACTTGTGCTTTAGACCACGTATGGTCCAAGCCTCCAGCAGCATTTCCTCCGAAGATCAGAGGCCTACCTTGTCCTGAGTGACCGTGGGCTACTGGTGAATGAATCCTGCCAAGGTGTCTTTGCGATCCCTTGCCGGTTGGCTTGTGGGTCCCTAGAAGACTTTTCTACAGAACCAAAGGACTCCCCTGATTGCTCCAGGCCTGCCCTGACTTACCCTTGCTGGGTGAGTCCCTCAGACCTTGCTGGTCTGCACCGCTGACTTTCTTCACTTTCCACAAGACTTGCTGTTGCCAAGGCTTGTTGGCTCCAATCCGGTTGCCGACACCACAGTAAGCTGAAGACTTTGTGGGTCACGCTGAATCCAGCTCCTGGTTGTTGTCAACGCCTCCTGGACCTCGTGGCTGAAGAGTCGAGACACCCATGATCACCTGAAATCACCCGACTACTGTGGGCATCCAGCTTCCTGGCCCCGGGTCACTGGCAAGTGACTTTGAACACTGTCTCCTCTGCTCTCAGGTCTTCTTTCTTCTGAATCCAGCCTTGGATTCCACCGGAAACTTCTCCTGTCTTCACAAGCAGCAAGTCTTCTTTGCCTCCCATTGAAAACGACGCTGCGACACCAAAAGACACCTATGCACCCGGCTTCCTTGGGTGAGGTAACTCCAGCACTACGGTGATCCTGTGGGTGTTGGCTCTAGAACTACTTACCCTGTAAGTGACTTGCTTGTGGACTCTCCCGAAGTATCCTAAAACTTTAAAATTCCAACCGCGACTTGCTCCATTGAAGTCTATTGGGATCCGCGGCTGTGTTCTCACACTGCATGCGTCTCCCGTGGGTCCTTTACTTACCTGCCTTGGGTGGATTAGTGAGGCCCCAGCGCTTCTGAAGACCCTAGCCTTGTCTCTTCTCAAGTTAATATTCTTATACCTCTTTTTTAGTATATGGTCCAGTACGCCCCTAGGGCCCCAGCCATATAAGTGCTTAATTTGTTGTGTAACGTTGATTTGTGCATATGTCCCTGACTTCTAATCTCATAAAGAGATTAGTAGAGTGTGTTAGAAATAAATACATATATATTTTAAATATATACCTGTGTGGTGTCCTTTCATTTAGTGATTCAAGAGATTATAAGGTAAAACGAGCTGCTTTACATTCCTCTAAAAACTTAGCCTGAAAGCTGCTCTCCACAGCTACCACTAGGATAGCTTTCGTAAAAAGGTTGTCTTAAACCTATCTACCATAAGAGTCGAATTGTACTGGTGCAAGGTGGCCACTTTAACTAGTGACCAGCATATACCAGGCCAACTTCTCACATTTGTTGTCAAAAATAGGGATGTCCAGGGGGGCTCGAGCCAGGGCGGCCTCCACCCCGTTAGTGTAGATGGAGAAAAGAAACGGGGTGATGAAACAACCCTGCCTTACTCCCCTCTCGATTTTGAATGAACGGGTACATTCTCCATTTGCACCATACCGAACAGAAGAAGATGCATTGGCGTATAACTGACAGATGAAGCGAATTATTAGTGGGTCGACCTCCATCTCTTCCAGCATAAACCACAGCTTTCGGTGGGAAACACAATCGAAAGCTGCCGAAAGGTCCATAAATGCCATATACATTTTTCCAGCCTTTCGCCTTCGTGTACTTATCAAAGCAGAGTGACAAATTTAAACATTGGTCCACCGTACCCTTTCACCTCTGAAAGCCATTTTGTGCTTGAATCAGTATATTATTTTCTTCGGCCCAGTTCTCCAATCTGGCTAATAGAAGCCGACCCATAAGCTTTGCCATGGTATCCAGAAAGGAAATGGAGCTAATGGAGATTCTTGGGAGAGCCCCTATCCCCCTTCTTGTATACGGCGACAATTACACTCTGGTTCCAGGATGGCGGAGGACCCTCAGTTGCTATTCTATTGAACGCATTTGTCAGTAAGGGAACCTACAAATCAAAATTCTGCTGAAAAAGGTCTGGGACTTTCCCTGATGGGCAAGACTCCAACTCTCTTCTAACTTCTGTTAGTGAGAATTTCAGAGAGCCCAGTGGCCTTTCAGCATGGTCAGCCAAAGCTAGGGGTGAAGTGTTTTTGAGGCCAAAGATGTTTTCAAAATAAGTCACCCAATCCTCCTCATCCACGTGAGACGCCAGTGAAGGATTCTTAAAGGTTTTAAAATAAAGGACGTTTATGACTCTTCAAAAGTCCCTGTTGCTGCCCGAGGACGCTGCTTGCTCCAGGTCACTCCAGACCTTTTCCATTATCTCCTTCTTTCTTTTTTCCCTGGCCTGTTAGTAGTTCCTACGTAACAGATTGAGCTCTAAGGAATCTCTACGGTGGGCTTTAAGAGCCTTCTTAAGCTCTGCCCTAGCTATTGTACATTCATGGTCAAACCACCCTCTTTTTTGGTTTGAATTCAGCGATTTAGTGCGAGTGAGTGAAGTTTTTATTTTCGAGAGGAGTACTATGAAATGGGTGACTAAATGTGGAGACATGGTCTCCTCAACCAGACAGAGTATAATATCTTCCCTTACTTGCGCTATTATTGTATTACCCAGATTCAGCTTCACTAGCTGTGCCCATTTAAGCTGATATCCGTTTTTCCTAGATAACAATAAGTTAGCTACTACCTATTGATGTTCTTTTGCCTGACAAAGAAGGTCTAGGGAGCTAAGGAGAATGGCATGATCGCTGAACGGTGTAAATACATTTTCTAAATGGGCCACTTTACTACTTGATATGGAAGAGGATATAATACAATCAATTGTTAATGCCTGAGAACCTTGCCTGAAAGTTATCCCTATCTGGCCATGTTTAGTGTTGTTAATTATACCCAAATTACTTTGGTACAGGAAGTTATTCAGGGTATCCCTGTACTCATTATGCGAAAAATGAGTAAGGGGGTTATCCTGGAGATCCATTAGACCACACACTTTAGAATCAGAATATTTACATAGGTGGGTGTTAAAACCCCCAACCCAGATGATTGGTGGTATACCTAATTTCTTAATTCGAGTAATTTTTCCTAACTCCCTGATTAGGTCTTTGGCTGCTTTGTTCATATTTCGCCCAAATTTGTTATTATAGGAATTTACTAAGATCCACGGTCCCTCATTTTTTAATTTAAGCAAAACAACCTGAAAGTGGGTACTAGAGGGGCCAGCCTGTTTAATTTGCACTGGGATATTATTCAAGATTACAGTTAATAGTACCCCTTTGCTCTGCCTGATGAGGAGGGCACTGCAGGAGTGTGAAAAGTGCAGAACCCAGGGAAGAATACCGACTCCTCTAACCAGGTCTCCTGAAAATAAATAATCTCCATGGAGTGCCACAAATTAAACCATTGTTCATTATCCACTTTGGAGGCAATTCCTGCCACATTCCAGGATGCTAGAGTGATCCTATTATTGATCTTACTGGACTGGGCGGTGGCAACCAAAGGTATTTCTTGAGTTCCATTTGGTAAGCCAGCTGCTGTGGCTGGTTCATCAGGGAGCAATAGTGGTCAATCACAGGTTTTTAAGTCGGAAAGAGGGGCAAATCTGTTATATAACCTTACCCCCTGGGGAAAAAAGGGACCATCCACGTAACTAATGGGGGAGCGACCTAACCATTGCCCACTCCTAATCCCAGCTCCTGGGTTTACAGCCGGTTTGTAAAAGTGGTGCAGTGGCAAAGGAATCATTTGTGTACTCCTGGACGGAGGCCTGTGCAGGTTTACTTGCACAAGATGAGCCATCTGGGTGCTATTGAAATTTATCACCACACAATCCCCACCAAATGACTTTGGGGAACTGCCCACCCACCGCACTCTCCTGGCCATGATGATTTTGTTTGCCAAGTAATAGTTGCTCATTTCCGTGTTCCTTAGATTATACGAGAGTCAATGGAGGCATTTTTTTTCATCAGTTGTGGCGCTGATTCCAAATGATTTTCCCAGAGTGGAGGCACATTTGCCAGGACCAGTACCAAGTGTGAAAATGAAATACTACTGGTGTACAAGCCTCTATATGGTCTTCATCAAGGGGGGAACTAGTGTCACTTGTACCAAGAGTCTGGTGAGATGTCCTTGAAATCTCCTCTGTTGTACATGTAACCCCAGTGCCGTATTTTGGTGGTTTTGGACTTCCCTTTGCGGGTTTTCATGTCCGTTTACTATACAAGATGGCTCGTTTGCCCGTGTATCTGTGGTAGGTATGTTGGGCTGTAGTGGAACGGGTGAGGTAGATCTAGCCGCACTGGGGAGAGTTGGAGATGCAACCACGGGTATGTGGCAAGAGTGCGTTCTGGAGGAAGAGTGAAGAGATATATTAAATGTTGTTAAGCCGGCCAATCGCTTCTCGATCTGGGTTAATTTGGTTATAATTGGGTCCAGGAGTATCATCATCTTTTCACTTATTTCTGCCCATAAGTCTTCATTGATGGGAGATTGTAAAGTCAAAGTGTTTACCGATTGAGTCATTTCAGGTGTTCCATGAATCAGTGTGGGGGCTTTAGGTTTTATAGCCCTTGACCTTTTGACACGAGTGGGCTTAATGGGTTTAGTCTGCTTGGAGATATTGGATGTACCTGCTCTACGCTGCTTTGCGGGGGGTCACTTTGGGGGTCCATTGGATCCCGACAAACACGAGGAAAACAGTCACCCAGGCCCTAGTCAGCAGCAGACTCGACTACGGAAATGCCCTCTTTATGCCGGAGTCTCATCCAAGCTCATCAACAAACTGCAAAGAATCCAGAACGCCTCTGCACGCCTAATCCTCGACGTCCCGCGCCGCGACCACATCACCCCCCACCTGAGGAACCTGCACTGGCTCCCCATCGACAGAAGAATCTCCTTATCTCCTTCAAGTTCCTGGTCCACGCACACAAGGCACTCCACAAAACCGGCCCAGCCTATCTCAACAGCCGACTCTCCTTCTACGTACCCTACAGGAAATTCCGCTCCGCTGACCACGCCCTGGCCACGGTCCCGCGCATCCGTAGAACCACATCCGGAGGCAGGTCCTTCTCCCACCGCGCCGCCAAGACCTGGAACACCCTCCCCCTCAACCTTCGACAATCCGAAGACCTGCTGATCTTCAGGAGACGACTCAAGACCTGGCTCTTCAACCAGTAGCAGCAGCACCCCCCCCCGCACCCATTTCAGCACCTTGAAACCCTCACGGGTATGTAGTGCGCTTTACAAATGAACTGATTGATTGTAGCGGTTTGGGGGAGAGACTCTGGATCCTCTTCGAGCATGGCAAGTGCTGGACCAGTCATGGAGAGCAAGTCCTGTTGTTGCTCAGGTGGAAGATCGCTGGAGTTTATCAAACGGGGAGACAGACAAGTAAGGAATTTTCCAAAGTTGCCCCCGAAGGTGACCTTGAAAAGCAGCTCCATAGACAGGCGCCTTTGAGTTTACTCAATTTCATGGGTGAGAACACTACCGGCTCTCGATAAAAATGCGTCCAGCGTTGCTACAGAGCCTCCACCGCCTTCTCCACCAGGCCTTTGCGCTTTCCCATGTTATGAAACAGCAAGAAGGAATAGAAAGCTAAACAGTACCTTTTTAGATGATGAAAGATGTTAGACGGGGGCCCAGCCCAGCCCAGCCCAGCCCACCCCAGCCCAGCCTCCTCCTGGCTCCGACGGGCATGGACGGGCCCGCCCTTGGCGCATTTGGAATTTTAAACACGCTCCTGCGCGAAGGATAGTGGGAGGAGAAGTCCCTGTTGCTGGATCACTTGCTGGCGTGGAGCAGTGATCGAGGAAGAGTGGCTACACACGCCGTGGGACTGCACTGAAATTTTAAACGGGCTCCTGAACGAAGGATAGTGGGAGAAGTCCCTGTTGCTGGCTGACTTGCTGGTGTGGAGCAGAGACCAAGGAAGATCGGCTACACACGCAGCAGGACCACGCTGGAATTTTAAACACGCTCCGGCGCGAAGACAGTGGGAGGAGAAGTCCACCGTTGCTGGCTGACTTGCTGGCGTGGAGCAGAGACCGAGGAAGAGCGGATACCAATTGAAGCTATATCTATTTGCAGAACCACATACATCAAGCATAAATCAATACACTCTGGTAATCTGCAATTTCAGACCAAAATCCCCACATCTCAGGAGGGCAGGGATCTATGTGAAGCACTGATTCTCACCTTCTAGATACCTCAACATTAAATAAATGGAATTAATTGCTCAATTGTTCTCTAGCATCACTACTAAAAGAGATTGCTCTATTCCTCTCTCTCTCCCCACTACTACATCACATATGAAAATCAAGAAAAATCCTCAAAAGTCTTCTCTTTTAAAGGGACTTCCATCTGGACTACTCTAATCCCTGTGTTCTGATCACCTTCTGATGTTAGCACAGTTGATATTTCAAACCACATATTGTAGTGTGAATTTCACTTAGCTTCCTTATTGTCTGTGAGTCCGTCTCTGTTTTATGGTTCTGAATATGCCTGTGAATGAAATGCATCATTTCCTTTTCTTGTGGTGTGGTCTTTTTAGGTGTGTGTATAGCTAATATTATTAAATTCTGTGCTCATTTAATCTATCATGTGGTGCTTGGAGATAGTTCAAACATCATGCAAAGCATAACCTACTGGAGAAAAAGGTTCCTCCTTTTCATCATGGCCCTTTCAGACAAATACTTGTCTCCAGGAACCTGACTAACATGGTCACACACTTTCAAACCACTTTTGTTTATTAATTCACAGCAAAGCAAGTGTTTTATTTTGCTTTTTTTCTAATTAATACAATATTATCCATCTTGATACGAATCAATAAAGGAAAAATTGTCAGAAGACTATTTTTAGATAATTTTCACAGGTTTGTAGCTTGGTGCCTGCAAATCTTTGGGGGTAAGCTTCAGATTTCTCAACAATCACGCTGGCATATTGTTGGGACTGGATTCTTTGTTGAGAATCCAGTGATATTTGGAATGTTATTGTTGGAATTGAACTGGCAGTTGCTGAGTTTTTTTGCCTGGTTGGTCATTAACCTACCTACCTGCGTGGATCTGATAAAACAGTGGAAACTTACCTACATCAATTTGTGCTTTCAGTGGCGACGAGGATGGCGTGGAGCAGAGACCGAGGAAGAGCGGATACCAATTGAAGCTATATCTATTTGCAGAACCACATACATCAAGCATAAATCAATACACTCTGGTAATCTGCAATTTCAGACCAAAATCCCCACATCTCAGGAGGGCAGGGATCTATGTGAAGCACTGATTCTCACCTTCTAGATACCTCAACATTAAATAAATGGAATTAATTGCTCAATTGTTCTCTAGCATCACTACTAAAAGAGATTGCTCTATTCCTCTCTCTCTCCCCACTACTACATCACATATGAAAATCAAGAAAAATCCTCAAAAGTCTTCTCTTTTAAAGGGACTTCCATCTGGACTACTCTAATCCCTGTGTTCTGATCACCTTCTGATGTTAGCACAGTTGATATTTCAAACCACATATTGTAGTGTGAATTTCACTTAGCTTCCTTATTGTCTGTGAGTCCGTCTCTGTTTTATGGTTCTGAATATGCCTGTGAATGAAATGCATCATTTCCTTTTCTTGTGGTGTGGTCTTTTTAGGTGTGTGTATAGCTAATATTATTAAATTCTGTGCTCATTTAATCTATCATGTGGTGCTTGGAGATAGTTCAAACATCATGCAAAGCATAACCTACTGGAGAAAAAGGTTCCTCCTTTTCATCATGGCCCTTTCAGACAAATACTTGTCTCCAGGAACCTGACTAACATGGTCACACACTTTCAAACCACTTTTGTTTATTAATTCACAGCAAAGCAAGTGTTTTATTTTGCTTTTTTTCTAATTAATACAATATTATCCATCTTGATACGAATCAATAAAGGAAAAATTGTCAGAAGACTATTTTTAGATAATTTTCACAGGTTTGTAGCTTGGTGCCTGCAAATCTTTGGGGGTAAGCTTCAGATTTCTCAACAATCACGCTGGCATATTGTTGGGACTGGATTCTTTGTTGAGAATCCAGTGATATTTGGAATGTTATTGTTGGAATTGAACTGGCAGTTGCTGAGTTTTTTTGCCTGGTTGGTCATTAACCTACCTACCTGCGTGGATCTGATAAAACAGTGGAAACTTACCTACATCAATTTGTGCTTTCAGTGGCGACGAGGATGGGATGGGATGATGTCAGGGATTACGTTAGCAAGGATTGGCCAAAGGATAAGTCTTTTGCGCATGTGGATGCTTACAAGCATGTTTTAGCTGAGTTGAATAATGTGGACGGGTTGCTAAGAAGAGGCAATATGTTGGTTGGGCCTCGGGCTGTCTGGTAAGGTGTTGGGGGTTAGCCATGAAAGCCATTTTGGAATGAGGGAAATGAAAAAAAGGATCTGGAACACATTTTGGTGGCTGGGTTTGGACAGGAAGGTGGAGCATTTTGGGGGGGAATGCATGCCATGTGCCATTGGTGACAAGTCTCAGGCTTGGGGATGGACATTATTGGACCCCTTCATCTAGAGGAGGAGAGCTGTAGATATGGAATTGTGCTGATACACTTTTTTCTCGTTGGCCAAAGGTGGAAGTTGTGAGGTCATCTGATTCTTCTACTGTGGTGGAGCCTTTGCAAACTCTATTCATGAGGGAAGGCGTATCTGATGAGATTGTGTCAGACAATGGTGTTCAATTCACATCTGGCAAGTTTGGGCAATTTTTTATCTTGTAGTAATGACTTGGTTGAGAGATGCAGCAGGGTCCTCAAGAACAACTTATTGTTGTCTGTTGCCAGTGGATTGAATTGGGTTAAGGGGTTTAAGGACTTGATATATGGACAATTCACACCACTCCCAATGTGACCATTGGGGTGTCTCCTTATAACCTCGTCAAGGGGCGAGAACCTACAACCAAGTTAACTGGTCCTTGGATGGGGGATTCCATAAAAGAAAGGGATCTTGCATCTGTAAAGGTGAGACTGGAAGTGGCACAAAAGAAGTATGCTGGTGGTGTGAGGCCGGAAAGGGTTCATACCACGTACATCAAACCTGGAGGTTTGCTTAGAGTTCAACTTCCTGGAATAGGGGTGAAGGGTTGTTTAAAGTTTTCCCAACCCAAAAGAGTCCTGAGGGTCAAGGATCGTGTGGTTATGCTGGAGGATAATAAATGGTGGAGCAAGGAGGGGTTATCACCTCAGTGGAGTGGAGATGGAATTTGTGAGAGATGATGGGGGTGGGATGTGTGCTGGGGATACACGTGTGTTAAGGTCATCCTGTGTTAGAAGACCTCCCACACATTTTCAGGACAATGTGTAATTTGTTAATATAAATTCATAACAAATGGGTGGTGTTTATTTAGTATGTTTCTATTTTGTGGGTTTCCTTTATATTTTTTTATTTTGTGGTTTCTGTATAAAGGGGAACATGTGTTGGGACTGGTTTCTTGCTTGAGAATCCAGTGATGCTTGTAATGTTAATGTTGGAATTGAATGGATAATTGCTGAGGTTTTCCTGGCTGGCCAGGTGTATACTTACCTACCTACCTGCGTGGATTTAATAAAGCAGTGGAAACTTACCTGCGAAAAGTGGTTCTTTCTTTCACATATCTTCTTAATGTACATTATGAGAAGCGGGATACGAGGGTAGATTAATAGGCAGTGGAAAGAGAGAGGAGTGCTGATTGTTAGGGGTACTTAAAAAACGATAGTTTTCAAACTAACCACATTTTAAAGCAGAAACGAGAAAGAGTGTGTGTTTGTTAGTGTGGGAATGTAAAAATCCAGGGTGAAATTGGAGAGACTCCTCAGCATACCCGACTAAAAGCACTTGTGCCGAACTAGTTATTATAGAATACATTTTTTTAGGGGAGGTGTAACACCCCAAATACCCCCTGAAGCTAAGCCCCTAAATTTACACTTAAATAGGGATTAGTCCTGAATGAGCTCATTATGTCACCATATTTATTTTTCAGTTTGTTGAGTCTGGCTTGACAGTGCAGCTGCTGCCAGACAATTATGTGAGAATCACTAGAGAAGGGCTTTGACTCCAACCACATGTTGGTAGCCACACCCGTTCCTAATCAGCTATGTGTACATGTTTTAATTGGGAAGTTGTGTGGTTCCACAAAAAAGATGGTTGTCCTCCCCGCAGCTGCAATTATTTTGTCTATTTATCCAGCTGCCTGAGCTTGATCTTTCAGGAGCACACACAGCACTGTAATTTAATTAAAGTGTCTTAAAACTAGCTAATGTATGCTGTTTTTCCTTGTCAGCAGTACAGATGGGAAAAGGCCAGTCATTAACCTTCATGGATGTTTAGGTCAGGCTTGACAATGCAAGTGTCACCTGATCCTTTTAACTGAAACCAATATTATTCTACAGTCTTTTAAGTCCACACAAATACATATCCATACAAATCCATTCCCATGCTATGGGCTTGTAATCCTTTACATTACCATATAACATTATTTTTAAGCCAGGTCTATTGGCCTTATCAATGCGTGGTTATTTATGTACCCAAAGTGTATGCTGGAAACAGAGGGTTAAGTTAAATTGGTGACGTACCCCAATGCTCTGAGTTTGATGGTACAGGTTAACAGTTGTGTAAGGCAATATCATCTAGAAATTGCTATTACATTTCTTGGTTTTTACAATGCTTCAACACAGGCAAGGATTCAACTTTGCCCAAATTGCTAACACTGGTGCCATTGAATGTCTTCACTGGTAGCATTGATAGAGTGCACAAGTTATTGCCTCCTGCTAGAAAATGTTTAGAAAATACTTGGAGAAGACATGGGCAGCAGCTGGACATGATGGAAACTGTCATAGAGTTCAGGTGTCCCCCGCTGTTGTATCAAGGTTTTATCTGAAGCCTCAGCGACTACCCCGACCCCTACCCCGACCCCAGGCCCAATCTGAGCCATGATGATGACATTGAACTTGCTCTAGGCCACAAGAGGCCGGATAACTAACGACACCATGAAGCCAAAAGCCTCCCATCTATAACTTGAACCTACACACGGAGCATGAGCCTGAAATAATAATGATGTCACTCGCCTGTAGCCAGGTAAGTGGTCGGGCCACGTAGTTTCCTTTTTTTTTTTTTTTAAATTTTATTAGAATTTTTCCGTACTCATTACATCCAAATAATTTGCACATAGCATTAAACAATACAAGGGAGGAACATTAATAAAGAAGACAACCAAAGACCCAAAAATTTACATTCCAACAACAATCTCACTATATTCAGGGAGCCTCCTTCCATCTCCTAACAGGTTCCCATATACGCTTACCTAGGGCTCTACCCTTTTTCCCCTTTCTATCGTATATCCCTTTTTCCAAATTATATGCTGACAATAATCTGGCCAACCATTGATGGAATGTAGGAGCTGTCTTATCCAACCAGGCTGATGCAATACATATTCTGTAAACGGACATAGCCACGAACAGAAAAAGAGATGAGGCAGATTGCTCTTCTGCCCCTCCTACTCCCAGAAGGATCCATACTGGTGTAAGGACCACATTAATTCCTAAACTTATGTCTAAAAAAGATTCAATAGCCTTAATCAAAAGATTGAGATGGGGACACAGTGCGAAAATATGAACAATATCAGCCTCACTACTATTACATCGGGGGCACGTAATTCCCGTCGTAGCCCCCCATTTAAGAATCCTATCGGGAGTATGGTACAGTGAATAAATCGTCTTGTAATGCTGAGACTGTAGGGCTGCCGAGCAAAGTATGGTCCGCCCTAATTCAAGAGAGTCCTGGAAGCAGTCCTGATCGATCTGAATTTTATCGCCCCATTTCCTTCCATATTTTTCCAAATCATCACTTTTTAATAAAGACAACTCAGCATAAATTTTCTTTATGGAACAGTCTGCACCAGACTCAATCATGTCCAAGACCCTATTTTTACTAAACCCAGCAGACCCACCCTTCTTATTCTGCAGGTAACTCCGAACTTGTAAAAACTTAAAGAAATTATTCCTAGGAAAACCATACTTCCCTTGAAGCTCCGAGAACTCTAGGAAACCTTGATCTCCCATAAAATCCCCAAGTGTGCAGATCCCCGCCGTCCCCAATCACTCATGATCCCGTCCGCAAATATCTCTATTGGAAGAGAATTATTCCCCTTGATCCTAGTGTAGGCATTAAATCTACCCATCCCAAGTTTTTTACTTAATGCTGCCCATATTTTAAATCCTGCTGATAGTGTCTTAAATTTGGTTCGTTTATAATACCCAGGATCCGTATATTTCAAAAAGCAATTGCCGGCATCTTCCCCTATAAGCATTGCATAAATATCAGTTGAGTCTGATTTAATCTGAATATCTGAATTATCTCCGCCCATTAGCCCCCTCATATATTGTATGGCTGATGCCCAGTAATATAACTTAAAGTCCGGTACTGCCCAGCCTCCCCTATCCCTAGATAGAGATAGGAACCGAAGTGCCCTCCTAGTTTTCCCTCCTGCCCAAATAAATGTATTAATCAGGTGTTCAATTGCAAGAAACCATTTACCTTCAAATAACAGAGGAATTGTCCTAAATAAATAGAGAAATTTGGGCAAAATAAGCATTTTGATCACATTTGATCGACCCACCAAAGAAAGATGAAGATTGTGGATCCTGTCAAGATCTTTCTTACATTTTACCATTATTGGCTCAATATTTTGTTCCACAATCTTTCCCACATCTGCCGAGATGTTAATACCTAAATAGACCGCTGAATCCACTATTCGCCCATCGTTACAGGTCGTCTGTATATTCTTTATTATCTGTGTCTTAGAGCTATTTAGAGCGTATCCCGAAATCCGTCCAAAGGCCTCAGCCTCCATTTCTACTTCCAGCATTGTTCTAGTTGGGGAGGGAGACACTATCGCCACGTCATCTGCATAAACCAGAGTTTTGCAGAGCTGACCTTGAATTTGAATCGGAGCGATTTGTTCATTTAATTCCAGCCTGCGGATCAGCGGATCAATATAAACTGCAAATAGCAGAGGCGAGCATGGACACCCCTGTCGGGTGCCTCTGCCAATCTGGAAAGGCAGTGTATGCTCTCCATTAATTCTAAGCTGAGCTGTAGGTGACCGATAAAGTGCCTGTATTGATTTAATGAAGCCTACCCCAATACCGCACCATGCTAATGCAGCCCAAAGGTAGTCCCAGGAGACCCGATCAAATGCCTTCTCTGCGTCTAAAAGCATAACCGTTGTGTCCAGCAAGGTAATTATTTTCCGAACATGGTGCGCCGTCCCCCTCCCTGGTATAAACCCGTGCTGTGTAGGACTGACCAACTGTGCTATTATCTTAGAGAGTCTAATAGCCATTACCTTTGAGAATATTTTGGCGTCCGCATTCATAAGAGGGATAGGCCTATATGAGCCTGGTTCCAAAGAAGGCTTACCCTTTTTTAAAATCACTACCATATCTGCCCCTGCCCATGATTCTGGGACAGAATATCCAGACTGAGCCTGCAGAATAGTATCCACCAGATCAGGAATAAGAATTTTTTGAAACATTCTATAAAACTCAATAGGAATTAAATCAGGCCCCGCAGCCTTACCAGAGGGGAGACTGTTAAGAGCCACTAATATTTCCTCAACTTTAAAAGGTACATCAAGTGCCTCCCTGTCCTGATCAGACAAGTGCGGAGGAGATAAATCCAACAGATACCGCTGGATGTCTGAGGAGGCTCCTAGCTGATCTTTACTGTATAATTTACCATAGAACTGTCTAAAAACCTCTTTAATTTCCTCGGTATCTGTGACTTTGCCTCCTTTGCCGTCAGAAATCTCATTAATCCGTCCTGCCGTTGTTCTCTGTCTAGTGCGAATAGCAAGTATACGACCCACCCGCTCACTCAGCTCATAGCATTGTTCTTTTTTGGACAGAAAAGTCGCAGCTACCTTTATAGCGAGCCCCTCGATAAGATCTGCCTTGATACGTACTATATTAAGTAATACCGAAGTCGGGGAGACACCAGCTCGGACCAGAAGGGCCAGCTCGTGTTCCGCCTCTGCGAGAGCTCTCACCAATTTGTTGACTCTGCCCTGCTCTAGTTTCTGCTTATGTAGACTATAACTTAACGTCTCCCCCCGTACCCCAGCCTTAAAAGCATCCCAAATCATCCCCGCGGAAGTGCTACCTCTATTTATTTCCCAGAAGGTTTTTATCCATCTGTGCATATGTTTGACATAATCCTCATCTTTAAGTAACCTCCTCTCAAATGTCCAGGTCCGACACCTTTCACCCCCTTGTAATTTTACTGTTAAAATCAGTGGATTATGATCCGAGACCAGCCGAGGGAGTTTTCCAATCTTACTATTTGACAGTAAAGAATTTGAAATAAAGAAATAATCCAGCCTGACACAGACCCTATGGGGGGCAGAATAATAGGTTATACCATCATCCAAAGGGTTCAGGCGCCCCCATGCGTCAATTAAAGAGTTATGGTGAGCCATACTAATAATTGCTCTGGATACCTTTTTCTTCCGCCCCCGATATTGCTGTCCCTCGTCGATACCTAGTCCACCAATTTCATTTATATTAAAATCCCCCACCAAAATAATAGGTTCCGGCCATAAAGCCAATTCCGAATCTAAGTATTGAATAACACCCGGGTCATCTTCAGTGGAACCATAGACTGATCCAATGGTAACTATTTGATTATTAATTGAACACTCTATCAAGACCCATCTCCCCCATTGATCCTCCTTCTTTCTGATGACCTTGACATCCCTTCTTTTGGACAAAATAGCCACCCCCCTAGTTCTAACCCCCTGTCTTGAAAAAGCCAACAATGAAAACCCGAGCTGTTCCATTAGGTAACTCTTTGCGGCTTCTACATGTGTCTCCTGTAGACATACCAGATCCAGTCGCATTAATCTTAGAGCAGCCGCGACACGTTGTCTTTTCAGCGGATCGTTCAGCCCGCACACGTTAATTGAACCAATCCTTATGCTCATTAAGTTACAACATAATTGTATGCCCTCCTTAGAAACAGACCCTTAATATATGCTCTAATTACATTCCTCATCACCTGCTCAGATTGTGACTTAACCTCCCTTTTCCAAACAAAAATTCTCAACTCTAATGCTGTGCAACACAATACAAACCCCCATTCCCGTGCCCAACCCCCCACAAACCCCTCCCCCACCCTAAGAACCCCCCCCCAGTACCCTCCCGGTTGACAGGCAAATGGGTCAATCCTGACCCATGTGTGGCAGCTATGAATGCAGCAGCCACCCCCCTCACTCTTAGACCCCCTATATTCCGTATACCTCAACCATGGAGCCTAGGAATCTCTTGCACTTTCCAAGGATCGGGAAGTGGAGAAGGCCTTTACCCTCCCTTCTGCTCTTTCATTTCCACCAAGTATTGCTGAGCCTTAATTTCTGATGTAAAAAACTTAACCTGGCCCTTAAAGATAACCTTAAGCCTCGCCGGGTACATCAGGTAGGCCTCATGCCCAAGGCTCTGAAGAGGACCAATGAGCTGCCTCATCTTCCACCTTCTTTCCACTGTAACATGGCAGAAATCAGGCCGGGCAAAGAAAGTAACTCTGTCAAACGAACGTCTAGAGTCAGGTTTAGCCTTCTCCATAATCTCTTGCCTAAGGAGGAAGTTTCCAACATAAACCAGAATCGCCCGGGGCCTCGCCGCCTGCGATGAACTGAGGTTTTTTTTCTGAAAGACCGGGAAGCGATGAGCTCTTTGAACCTCAGCCTCCCAATCCCAAGTCTCCATCTCAGGGAATGCGCCCTTAAACAATTTAATTACAAACGCCCTTATATCCTGCCCCTCAACCCCTTCCGCCACCCCCAAAAGTCTTATATTGTTACGCCTTTGGCGATTCTCGAAATCCTCGAGTTTCCATTGTATATCCTCAGAGAGTTTCTCCTGTGCCTCCTTAAACGAATGCCACCTGCTCACATCGTCTTCCAGCTGACTTGTTCTCTCCTCTACATGAGCGACCCTGTCCGCCATCTCCTCATATAACTTATTCATTTTTCGCAAAGAGCTCTGGATTTTCTTTGCTGACTGTTTGGCTCTCCGACTCTCAAGTCTCGCCTCGCCCTGCATCTGCTTCAGAGTAGTATATAGGAGATCCAGTGACATAGCCTGGGGCTCATTACCAATGTCATCCTGAACTGTCTGGGGATTAGACTCGGGCCCATCCTGATGTAGCTGGGACGTTGCTGAATAATCCCAACAAAGCTTCCTGCTCTCCCCTGCTTCAGGGGGGCTCGGCGTATGTTTTAGTTTAGATTTTGTCTTTTTCTTATATGAAACCTTATGTGTTGTAGGCGCCTTCTGAACCGATGAGCTCACTGCAGAGTCCAGTTCAGAGCTACTATTCAAACTTCCTTCACTAGACGAGAAAGAGTCTGAGTCATCATTTAAGGAAAAGAAACATTCACCATCTGGGGTTCCAGGGATTCCTCGCCTGGATGGCAATAGCTGAGACTGATTATAGGCCAAACGATGACTCTGAGCCTGTGCAGTTGCCCCTTTAAGACTTAACTTCTCATGGATCATTGAGGGCTCTGTCAGACCTGTTGGCTTATTCTGTACAAAGTCCCCGCTTTTACCAGGCATACTATCAGTCAAGAATCTTTCCCCGCCCGTTTGCTCACCAGGCTTACTCAGCAGTGTCTCATCCGTCACTAAGCTCGAGATCGATTCTCCCCCCTGGCTCGAAGAGAGTACCTGCAACATTGTATCCGGTTGCCTAGCACCAACAACCTCGTCGGGTAGCGGAGCTGATGACGCTTCGTCTCTTTCCTCGATTATGCCTCCGGCTTGTATCTCGTCAGTTTCCAGTGCCTTTACCTTAAACGATTCGCGTACGGAAGGCTGCCTGGAATCCTTGGTTGGTTTAATCTTGCCCCCGTCGAGTCCCGTCTTCCCTGCTAGGACTGATTTATGAGCGCTGGTGTCTTTCCCGCCTCCCGCTGTGGCGGCTCCAACGCTTCCAGCTCCATTTCGCGGGTCATCTGGTTTCCTCGGAGCTCTCCGTACCTGCGCTCCACGTTGCAAAGGATATTTGCCGGCATCAGCGTCCTGATGATCCTTGTGAGTTGAATCCTCTTTGGGCTGTTTAGGTCCCCTCGGCGCCATGATCCGAATAACTTTACCAAGTAAGTCCGATTTAATTATATCTATCCGCGTAATAGCCCGCAGCAACGAGCGTGTTGAGCAGACTCTCCAGATAGAAGTCACTATCGCGTAGGAGGCCTTAAACATCACGCATCCACGCTGGTCTCATACTCTGGGCGTCTGAGAGGAGGGAGAGAGAACTGTGACTATGCGCTGCACTCAGCCAGCGGCCATCTTGCCCCCGCGATAATGGGCCACGTAGTTTCCTAATGGTCCAGCATGTGTGTGCCATCGTCTCTCTGTGTACGTCTGCGTTTGACACGGTACAGGGGCTGAGAGGCAACTGCGGAGACAAATCTTATTTTATCTTTTAGGAGTATTTTATTGTGCAGTTTTTCACAAACAAATGAACAGGGAGAAAAAGACAATCAGAGAACACAAGCGTCCAATTTAAGATATACAGTTCTGATGCGTAGAACCCTGGAGGGTTGATCTTGACCTGAAGGTCTAATTTACAGAGGAAATTCCAGGCCACAGTTGACGAGTGAGAGCAAAACAACATATGGTATCTAGATAAACCCATAAGAGATATGGTATGACGTAAAATTAAACGATAGGAGTAAAATTAAAGGAGTAAGATGAAAAGGAAAAGAAGGGGTGCTAGTAGGTATAGAATCAAAACAAATGTATCAGTGGATAAAATCCAAGGAGATCTTAGAGCATTTAAATGCAGGTGCATCCCAGATTGTCTGCTCCACTCTATCTAAGGGTTCAGCCCAGGGCTTGGGAAGACGGTGTCAACAGTTCTAATGACCTCTCCTATTTGCACACATACGAGAGGGGAAGGTGTACAGGAGTACAGGGGTGGATAGTAGAGTTTCACGGTGGTTTAGAGGTGGCGAAATTGTTATCAAAGGAGTTCCAGATTGATGTGTTGCGCACAATCCAAGGGGAGTTTTGTAATGAAGTGTTATCTGCCCCTCTCAGAAAGAAAATCCCAGTTTAGCCAGGGGCGGAAGGAGTTGACGGCTGTGTTCTTCCAGTTAGCTAACACAGATTTGCAGGCAGCAGAAAGAAGGATATTGATTAATAGACTGTCGCAGCTGGATCTGATGCTGAGAGTGTGTAACAAATTTTAGCCGTCATTTACGGGATCTTGGCGTAGGGCAGACGAGCAAGTCAGTTATTATTAGAGGTAATAATGCTCTGAAGGTGACAGTAATAAATATACTATAGCCATCCTTGGAGTGAGTTTGGGTACCTGATTGGTATTTTAAATGATTCATTGCTGCAGATGGTTTTATTTTTAGCTTTCCCTTGCTACTTTACAGATGTATATATTAATATATATTATTGTAAAAGATGAACTTAATTAGGAATTATATAGGACCTTTAGCAATAAATGGGTTAATTATTTCTATCAGCCCGATATTTCAGACATAGCCCCTATACAAGCCTGCAGGTGATTCTGAATTTGAATCTGGCCTCAGCAGGCAGAGGGTGCTCACCCCCTGCTGATTGCCCCTGGATGTTGCCTTTGCTGGACCACTGTCACGTTGAACTGTCTTGCTTGGAGCACTTTAATAAGATCAGTTATCCAAAGGGTAACAGACCTGACGTGTACCCCAGTAGGACAGCACTGCTTATTATTTTAAGGCCCCTATCCATAACAGGAAAAGAGTCTCAAGTGCATCTCTAATGCACTCAAATTAAAAGACAGAAAATCTGTGTCCATGTTGGGCTCCCTCTCTGGATGGACACCCTGCTCATGGGTGCATAGTACCATATGTGACTATATAAATATCTACTATTCGTCAATGCATCCGGTCCCTAGAGTGCTGGTAAGGATATCAGTCTGAAGGGAATCAGCTCTGCAGATCCATTTGGCGTGAAATACCTGGCTGTTCAGCAGATCTGCTGCAGAGTGTGTGCACACCACTTACTTGCTGTCTCTACTCTCCAGGTTCCCGTCTCTGTCTGCAGTGCGAGCTGCCCACCAGGATACAGGAAAGCCCCCAGGGAGGGACAACCACGCTGCTGCTTTGACTGCGTTTGGTGTTCTGAAGAGGAGTTTAGTAATATGACAGGTAACCCTGAGTTTAACACTTAGATCTGTATTGTTGTTTAAGTGCTTTACTGTGCTAATATGTATGAATGTAATATGCATAAAAAATTCTACCTAGAAACTTTATGAAATGTTGTAGTATGCATGATTGGGCTGTAAACCAAAATGCGTAATTTTAATAAACATTACGGAGCTCATTTACAAGTTTTTGACGCAGGGCAGCGCACTAAGTCACTTTGCTGCGCTGTTCTGTGTCAAAAGGAAGGGGCAGGAATCATTGTATTTACCATATATGGCGTATTCTGGTCCTTTCCCACTGCGCCGGCGCAGTTTTGGTTGCCTTGCACCAACGCAAAGCAGCCAAAATGTTTACAAGGACTTGTAAACCTGGGAATGCGTCAAAAGTCTACGTCTCCACAGGTGAGGTGTAACAAGGAGAAATAACTTTATTTCTCCTCATATTTTCCTTTTTCCACGTTTGCTGCATTCTGCAACACAAATAGAAGGAGGAAAACGTCTCCATTGATTGTTTTTGTGCAGGAAGGGGTGCCTTCCTGCACAAAAACAATCATTCCTACAACGCAAACACTCTTGCACCAAGGGTGCCTGCGTTGAGGCAAGGCAGGCAATTGTGAGCCAGTGCAGTGGAAGAGGACAGGAACGTGGCGTATCTCATAAATACGGCACATGCCTGCTCTTTTCTCAGCGAAATGACTTGCTGCGCTGCCCTGTGTCAAAAACTCATAGATAAGCCCCACAGTTTACTCAGTTTCTCCATGCCAGTTCTGCTTCAGGGGTTTCTGCCTCAAGACTTCCTACACAGATGTCCATGTAGATAGTTCTTTGAACTAAATTTTCCTCTCCCAATATTCTGTACCCAGCATATTTCAAAACCCAGTCCTAGCAAGTTTGAGAAAGTGAAATATTGAGAGTGAAAAATAAAGAAGTGTGCACAACAAATTGTACTTTTTGGTAGTTTTTTTTTATATCTTAGCCATGCCCGAACAGCTATCGGAGTGTTTTAAACAAGAACTTTAGCAACTGCATACAAGCAATGACATTAGAACAAAATTCACAAGTTAAAAACATTTTAGATCAGGGGAGATTCATAAGGTAAATACAGAGAACTATAAGCTGTCTAGAGGATCAATAACCGGATAATGTTTGTGCTATATCTAAAGTTAGGATGATAAAGGAAGGTCATTTTACATTTAGAGGTCTTTCTGAGTCTCACAAACACTAATTACAATATCCTTTTAGAAAACAATGGACAAGGCCGCCAGATCTCACGATGTTTCATGCAAGAGCAAAGAAAGCTGTGACTGAGTAAAAACAATATTCTAGTTTCCAGTAAGGCACCACCAACAAACATGGCTACCTCCTATGGGATGTTTGTTGGTGATTTATGGCTTTCTTAATCACCACTTCTGAATTTCATCAAGGAAAGAGGCATTGTCCCGTTAGGGTTTATATGGTTAGGCGTGCCAAAACAGTTATTCTCACTGTGGTGGGACGCAATGTCTGACACTCAAGGCTTCCAGCAAGTCTGCCCAAACTCACCCGCAGGGCTTGCTGCTGAAGATGAGCTGGCCTTGGCTTAATCAGGAGTTGTGATGCCTATTGCGAGGGGTTTGAGAATGGCTGAGGGGATCCAGTGATTGAAGCCGCAGTGAGGAGCTATCTGTGCTTCCTGCCCTGCTGTCTGTCAGCACTGATGGACTTCTTCTACCATGTTCATGGCCAGCTAATAGCTCCCTGGGCCCAGCACAATTCAAGCCCTCATCTCACCCAGTCATCCATCACATCCAAGGCTCATCATTAGCCCCAGAAAGGTCGATGGAGCTCTGGGGGGTGTAGGGACAACACAGTGTTTGGAAATGGAGACCTCTGTGAAAGAGCTCCTATCCTGTTCACCCATTTTTAAGGACCCTGGGAAAATTGGAGCAGTGTCAGGTATTTGTAGGAGCCCTGTCACAGGTCTGAATAAGGAAAGTCTAAAAATGCTTGAAAAGAACCTAATGCTATTTTAAAAAGAAAGATTTCCCACAAAAAGTGCAATAGTAGGAGGCAAGACCTAGCAAAACCCCAGCTACAAATCCCAGTGTCGGCTAAAATATCATCAATACTATACCATTGCAATATAGTTATATATTTTGGAGATATAAAACAAATCTTTCTGAAGTTAGTCTCCAAACCATAAATCTATCACAAATCATGAATGTCTCACAAGGGAGTAATGTCAGAGTTTCTACTCACAGGGAAATATCTTCATTATTTTGAGCCCAAGCATCTTGAAACTTAACGTTGAAACTGCAAGCACAACCATGTAGGACCTAATGTTGTATAATTCATATAAACATAAACTGTGGGACTTATTCCAGACACCCCCAATGGATATGTTTGCCTGTACACCAGCTAGCTCACAGTGCCACATAAACTCCTCTTACCAAGGGGATATAGTTTTGGGTAACTCTAGAACATGACAACCCTGATCCCTCAGGGATCGTGGAAACAGTACGGTACTTTTCACTCAGTGAAGCGTGCTCACTTTGTCTCAGAGAAATACACAGAATAATCATTGGGGACGTTTTCAATAAGCATTTATTGAGCCAGCGTCAGTCTAGTGGAAAATATGTGTGCTGCAACAACAATAAGACAGAAACAGATAAACGGTTATAAGCACCAAAAGAGTAAATGGATGGTAGATTTCTATCATAGTGCTAAAACGATAGATATATGCAGGAATATAGATACATGGCAGGAAAAATACGTACCCCTACGCTGCTAGCCCTAACTAGATGTTTCGAAATGTACCACGCATGTATGTAGATGTAGAATTCCCCCAAGGAAAGAACCAACCCCATTACCTGGTGTGAGAGAATGAAGGACCCTGTCTTGGTCTGGAACGGACATCCCGCAAGGGATGCCAGACCACTTCTTGCTTGAGTATCTGTGTGCAGGAACCTCAACATCTCGTGTCAGTGTGTCAGCATGGAAGTCTTTCTGCTTTGCTTGCCCCAGCAAAGATATGGTGCTTATATAACCAAAAGAGGTACCCTACGGGGTTCTACCTTGGTGTGTCATGTCAGCTGAGGATGACGATGGTGATGAACCTTATACGCAGCTATTATGAAAAGATGGTACTCCTGCTGTGATTCTGAGAATCCTCATGCATAATAAATGAGTCTACTTTTCGGGGAAAACCATACGACATTTATGCAGCACCTAACTAGGTAAAAGGTCAGCACTAAAACCTGTTGTTTAGTACAATGGCAGGGTAAATGTAGGTAAAAGGTTAGGAGACTACCCACGCCTATATTGGGATACATTGCGATTCAGAACACTAAAGGGAAGCTTTCTCTTTCCATGTAGGTCCAAATTTGGATATTTCTCAACAAGGGCACTAACCCATATCTCTTTGCAGTTTCTTACATATAGGGGTAAATTCATACAAGTATTGGACTTCTCTCAAAAATGTTTTATGGAGGAATACCTCCTGCTTCATCAAGAATGGAGATCAGTGGTCGGCCCTTGGCCTCGGACTATTATACTGATGCCCATCCTCGCCGATTCTCGAGGTGCAACGTGTGCGAAGACGCGCTGACCGCGCCGCCGCTTTCCCGGAGTCTAAGCCCGCCCGGATGCCGGAGTTCTGGGTGCTTTTGTTCTCTGCACTGGACCCCTGTGCCATTGTGGCCTTTGCCAGCCCCCTGGAAGCTCCGCAGCTACCGGACCCGCTAGCGCAAACCTGAGCCCCGCGGTCCCGATCTCACCTCGCACCACGGATCGTCGCCGGATGAGCCCGGGGAGGGACGGCCGGACACCTTCTGCACCCTGAGCCTGACGGGCTGGAGCTGTGGGGTGGGCCCCGGTGCGGCGGGTCTCCTGCCCCGCTCTGAGGACCGCGCTGTGGGAGGCTGCTGACCCCCTTCTTCTATTGCCTAGCCGGCGGCAAAGAGAACCCGCGGGAAGAGAAGCGACTGTCGGCCTTCCCTGTTGCGGCGCAGACCTGAGGGGAATTGACTCCTTGCCACGACCCCCCCCCCTGGCCATCACACCGTACAGCGGTAAAACATGGCGTTGATTGCCTGCCCGCGGCTGGGGGGTGATGCTCCGGTCTCGCCCGCTGCCCATTTCGCCCTCCCTCTTCCGGACACCAGCTCCACAGTGCCGTCCCGGATTGCTGCCGATGTGGGGGCCCAGCTTCCGCTGACATGCGGCTCCGTTCTGGCTATCCTGCGGGACTTTCGACTACAAATGTGTGCTGGCCTGCAGGCGCTGAGTGAGCGGTTTGACTCCATACTGTCGGCTGCGGGTCGTGAGCGCTCTGTTTGTCATCAACAAGGCGTGGGTCTACCAGTGCTTTTGTCCTCTTGCGGGGACGCAACGGCGGTGTATGATTGTGCTACACTGGTGCCTGCATCCGGCGTTCCCGGCACCCAGGATCAACCGCTCTCCAGCTCAACTGCGGATACTTTGTTCCCCTGGTCATGGCTACCTGCTTCATTGTTGCCTGCCTCACCGCGCCCGCAAGAGTATCCTGCTGAGCGATACCTGACAGCCTCGAGGAATCGTCCGCGGTGGCCTACTGCTTCTTTTCTGTGGAACTCCTGTACTCTACTTGCCAGGTCTGGATTTTATGTGGTGCAAAGAGGGACCTCAATAGATGGTCGGCGGCCATTTCGTGATCCTACTTCACCATCTTCTCACGACCGGCCATCTTGTCTTTGTCTGCTCGGGATGCGGGGCCTTCATGTAGGGGCTGGCTTACTCCCAAGCCCGCGATCGGGCCAGGGCTAGAATGACTTATATCGCCATGGTTCATGGGCGGGCTGGACCGGGACTGGAACTGTATGTATGTGTTGTGTGCACTCGTCGCGACTTGTCTTCCTTCGCTTAAATTGTTGTGACACGTTATTTTCGCACGCAGTTTTTTGGCGTAGTGGGTTCTCAGTGTGTGGAGGCCATAGCTGGCTGATGGTTTGGGGCGCTCTGGTGTTCCGTGGGCTCCTCCCCACCTTCTTTTCTGTTTTCTTATTTTCTTTACTCTATTCCTACTTTCTTTCTTGTCTATATTTCGGGTTCATTGGGCGACAGGCACTATGCTGGGGGGGGGGGCAGGCCGTAGCCTCCGCATTGGTGTAGGGTGGGGGGGTAATACTCTGTTCTTAATTAGTTCTATGGGCCTTTTTCTTTTATGTCTCTGCGCTATACCTGCTTCGATTCGGGGTCCGGGTGTGGGGTGGATTGAGTGGGGGCGGCTCTGGAGGGGTGCGTAATTGCTCATGTGACTATCCTGTTATATCACTGCACCGCCTCACTGCTTGAGATTTTACTTCCATTGTTGTTTTAATGATGCTGCTGCTCACCCGTGTGGTGAAGCTATCTGGCGGACTCGAATCTCTTTTGTTCTTATCCTTCACTGACTTTTTTCCCTGATAAAATTACCTTCAAAACTTAAAATTAACCTTCACTTCTCCTTCCCCTGGTGTCAAGGATCTCTCCAGTATATAACTCATAACTCGTTGTTAATCTTGACCGTTGAAGCACAGGGGATGTAATGTTGGTATCAGTGCTTAACCGTATCGTGGCCGGCCTGACGGTTGTAGGCCCGTATTTGTTCTATTAAGATGCACGAATAAAAAAAAAAAAAAAAAAAAAAAAAGAATGGAGATCAGTGAAAGTGCATTCCTAAATCATGCTTCTAACCAGTCTTGTAATCTGTTTGAAGTATTGAAGAAGGAAGGTGGACCTAATGAGTGAAACATGTTTTATGCACTTTGAAGGACAGTCACTTTGTCTTTTCCCTTGAGGTCCCACAGAGAATCCAAATATACAGCCATCTGGTGAGGGTCGAAAGACGAACCCAATAGAGTTTAGGCTCAATTTTGTGCAGCTTTGAATGACTATAAATTATAATGCCACACAAGTAATAGACCGGTAGCAGAAACATGAAGGAGAAACAATTGTTCAATGTATTTACTCTTTTTGAAAGACAAAGCTGTGCATTTCTCAATCCCTCCACAATTCAGTCCCATGCAATGCCCAGGCATCTGACTTTGCAGAGTGCACCCCTAATGCAGCAGGAACTAAACAGCCCCTGATGTTTTTGTTGTAGTTTTGCAGCACTGCAGATAAAGCTAAGGAAGGTTTTGATTTAACAATCTGTTTCTATAAAACCCCTTGGGTTTAAAGCTTGTCCCTGAAATTACATGGTTAGGGAGGAGTTTGTTCCACTTAACTGCCCTTCTGTCAATTGTGATTCAGCACCAGGCCAAAGCAAGACTGGAAGAGCAATCCTCTGTGTGCATGAGATGGGAAAACCAAAGTATGATTGGCAATAGTCGCTCTCAATGGAATTGTTTTCTACTCAAAGTCATGTCTTAGCCAACAATATTTTACTCCATAAGAGTAGTTAGTCAGGCTTTCTGAATGGGAACCTAAAATTGATTTTGCAGCTACAGTGAAGGGAAAGAAACATTCACATTCTATAAATTATGTCTAGATAGAAATCCCTGCAATTTCACTGTCTAATAATAATTTGGAGAGAAAGGAAGGAGCCAACGTTGTGTTGGCCCTGCAGGAGCTAGTGCAAACCTTAATGTTTCTATTGCATCCATAAGTGGGAAATTTAGGCTATTTATAGTTATCCTGCATGATCTTAAACATGAGCATGACAAACAGTCAGTAGAATTCAAATACAACACCCCTGCCATTCGCCTCCATCCTTCTGTATTTTTATAAGCATTGTACATATAACATTTGCAAATGGGAAACAAGTTTTAATTGGAAATCTTAATTATTGTGTGGCAGTTTCATCTTCTTTTCCTCTAAATTTTCAATATATTTTGGGAAAGAGCTAATCAGGTTCTAAGATCGACACATGCTGTATAAGCCCTGAGTTACCGCTTGGCTCTGGTGACGTGATTTGGGTGAAGCACACATGGGGGGGACAAGTGAGATACCTTCTGGGGGAATTTCTTAAAGGCAGATAAACTGTTTGTGGCCTCAACGCTGCTACCAGCCTACTTGCAGTGTTGTGCTGTATTACAAACTTCTCTTTCTGATAGTGACAACCCTTAGGTGGCTGGTCACCTGGAAGTGTTTAGTAGACACCTCAGATACATCAGGTTAGTAAAGACAGCTGGCATTGGGAAGATGAACTGAGTGACACAGTAAACTGTCACTGCAGGAGACACAGAAGTGAAGGACTGGGTGTTGTGTAAAACTTACTAAGGAGGCACTGAAGATCCCTGCAGCTACTGGGGCCAGCCCCCATCCAAAGAAGAACAGCCCTGCAGGTATCGTCTTTGCTAAAGGGGGAGGGGGGTCATTTGTGGACCCTGGGACATGCAGGTTAGTCACTTTTGTGTGTAGCTCCCATTGAACAGCCACTGAGGCACTTAAGGACAGACTGAACCCCAACTGGTAGTTGGTTTCCTCACTGGGATCAAATATGTCTAGGAGGGATAAAGGAAGAGAGGGCTTCTTTACTTCCAGTGCAGTGACTCCCAAGAGCAACCAGAGGATTTCATGGGTGAGCCCACTCTGTGAATATCGAGATATCACCGGGGGAGAGAAAGCTATCATGCAGTCAATTTGGAAAATGAAGATGGACCTGCATGAGAATACATGCATGATTAAGAAGGGGATCATGTGCATGGAGCAGAAGGTAGCAGGGCTGACCAGAAAAAATGCATGAGACAGCACTGGAAGAAGTAGAGGACTCCGTGTGATGTCTAGAAGGTCACTAACAGAGGCTGCAGACGGCATGCTGGAGTGCAAGGTATTTAAGATGAATGCTTTGGACACCCTGGTGGCACTGCAGGATAGGTAGCAGTTCTCATAAGTTACTGTGGCAAGAGCTTTCCCGAAGACCCTGGAACAGGATCCAGGGTAAGTGAAGAGGATAGTTCTTTGGAGCTGCCTTCTGGGGACCCAGGAGTAGGGTGGGGTAAATATCCATCCCACAGTAAATGCAGGCCTGGAAAATGCCTTCTAGGGAGTGGGGACCGAAAGACTAGTATCTGTTGAGAACAATTGATGTTTGATTCATGGGGCAGGAGTTCCGTCAGTAAAATCTGAAATGGGTGCTTTGCAGCATGAGGTTCTGGCATCACAGATGGCCTAGTAAAGCTGGCTCATCAGGGGAACAAGTTATAGACAGGATAAACCCCATTGCTACCAGACCTTTTATGAAAGCACTCCTGGATTTTATACAACTGGTGTGAGTCTATCGGCTACAGGTGCTACTGCTGGTTACATTTCCTCTTTCTCCAAAGTCTCTTGTCAGGTTTAGGCTATTCAGATATGGACTTTTCCCTAACAGCACCATAGGATTAATAGGGAAAATGTCAATCTTGTGATGTTTGTACGTTGCCCTTTTTGTGCATGCCATCAGCTTTTCCAGACGAAGGTAAGCTTTTTGTTGTCATTCTTGGAGGGGGGTTGCTGCGAAGGTAATGGGGCATCGGCATGTGCTCTTATGCGGATGACACGCAGCTAGTAGTGGCCTTAAATGAAAAACCAACAATCACCAAAACCAAACTACAAGGCTGTTTGGCTGAAATGGCTCAATGGATGCATGCCCACTGCCTGAAGCTGAATGCTGGGAAATCGGAGATCCTGCTATTTGGGGGAGCCAAACAAATCTGGGATGCCTCATGGTGGCCTCCAGCTCTGGGTCAGGCTCCCACCCCTAAACAACATGCCAGAAACCTGGGAATCATTATGGATGATGAGTTGTCCATGAAAGACCATATACAATCTCTTTGTGGCAAAAGCTTCGCCATTTTGAAACTTCTAGCGAGACTATTCCCATGGATACCACTGAACTGCAGACGCTCAGTGACCCAAGCCCTATTGGTCAGCCGTCTTGACTACGGGAATGCGTTATTTGTGGGGATGAACGAACACCTTTTCTCCCGCCTACAAGTACTGCAAAATGCAGCCGCCAAATTGATTTGTGATAAGGGCAAACTAGACTCAGCATCAGAATGCATGAGAACCCTTCACTGGCTCCCTGTGCGCCAAAGGGCTGCCTTTAAGCTGCTCTGTCACGCCCACAGAGCCCTATATAGGACGGGCCCAATCATACTCCAGGATAGAATGGAATTCTATGTCCCTACCAGGAACCTACGCTCCACTAACTCAGCACTGGCAAGAACCAAACGCATATATAAAGTAAGAGCGGGCGGCCGCTCTTTCTCTTATCTAGCGGCCAAGAGATGGAACGAGCTGCCCAACGATCTTAGACATACAACCAACTACTTGTTGTTTCGGAAAAAGCTTAAGACTTACCTGTTTCCTTTCCATCACTAATTAAAACCCTTTCTCACCGTTTGCTGTTTTCATCTGGTCCTAGCGCCGTGATATCCCTTGGGATGAGTGTTGCGCTTTACAAATACCATAAATAAATAAATAAATAAAAATAAATACCTTTAGTTGAAAGCGAGACACAATAATGTTCAGCTTCATCACTTTCCAGAATGACAGTCCAAAGTTATTTGAGCGTAAGGCACATGTTATGAATCTAGGCAGCAAATTGTTAATCTTAAAGGAGGAAAGCCAGCTCTAGGCCAATCTATCTACCTGGTCCCCAAAGGGGGCCAGCGCCTGTGAAATGGCCTGTGATAGAGCCTGGTCTACCGCAGGCTGGAGGTGTTGTGGGAGGCATTCCTCTTCTACATCCTGGAAGGAGAAGTAAACGTGGTCTCCAGACGAGGACATATTGTATTGAGGGTGTAAGCACAAAGAAAAAACACCTGCAATTACAGAGGGCAGTCCCCTCACTGGTGATCCCAAAAGCCTAAAGGCTGCAATAATAAGGCAAAAAGATAAAAGTTGCCACCAGGTGGCTCTCCGGTTGTCTGACTGCACTGAAGGTTTCACTGCGCTGCAGTGTCAAAGAAGAGAGGGCTGGTCGGGGAAGGACCAAGTCCGTTAGGCTCTATGAGTCCTTTCCCCAAGCTCAAGCAGAACACCAAATGAGTGCGCCTGACTGACCACACAGCACGCGGACACGCTACCGTTAGGTCCGCGTGGAGTAGAAAATAAACACGCTCAGGCAAAACCCTACTGCGTTAGTTGGAGGAAACAATACTCACTTACAATAGCACTATAAAAGTCAAAACAAAGTGACAAGTCAGATAAGACAGGAATGATATGAATGCAGTTAACTGACGAGTAGTGAAGAAAGAGGAAGCTGAAGGGACGTCACATGATCATATGCAATGGACTGAGCTGTGCTTGGACTATGGCTACCATGGAGACTACATCCCCTATCGTTGTTGGGATTTTTAGTCTGTGATGCTGTACTATTTTTGTTTACGTTCTTTTAATACTGCTGTTAAAATAAAGTGAAGAAGGAATGCATAATCCTCGCCTCCGGTCCTGACAGAATTCAACACACCACGATCTCACGCTGATAGCCATTAGGATGTAACAGTAAGAACAAGTAAAATGCATTAAAAATATGGGCACTGGGCGACAAACTTTCACAGTACCTTATGTAAAGACTGTAGCTTAGCTTCACTAGCTGTCTCGTTTAAGATCCACTTTGACTTCTTGTACCAAACTTACTAAATATTGCTTTTCAAAATAATCCAGTTGTCGGTGAGTCTCCCAGATACAATTGTTGGCGAAATATGCTGGAAGTAATTGAGCTTCATGAATGTCTGAGAAAATATAGAATTTCCCTTTAGCCAGTAGTTTTGGTTGCTGCACAATTTCTGCTTGTGCTCCCCTTCCTTTGAATGTATCGATCATCTTAACAAAGTCTTTCCGCCTGCATGCAGAAGCTGTGGACATGTCAGAGAATGTTCTGAATCTCTGTCGTGGAAAAGGATGTTTTTACAATGGCGGTGCTTAACATTTTCCTTTTATTTTGCAGTCCGAGAAATTCAATAATATTGTACGTCAGTATTTAGCATTGAGTTGCTTCTGTGCCGGGACCCAGTGGGCCTTAGTTATTGTCAGGTCCCTTTGCAGATCTGGCATTACTTTCCTAAGTAATGACCCAGCCCACTCAACCATTTCCGTACTTTCTGATCCTTTTAGGATTCCCACTAGCAGCAAATTGGAGCGTCGATTATAGTTTTCTAAATCCTGAAGTTTCTGCTCTACTTGCCTTTTACTTCTACTCAAAGCTAGCATGTCTTGATTTACAGCTGAGAGTTTGTCCTCCAAATCTGAAATACGAGTTTCGGCATCTTCTAATCTCCTCTGTGTGTATTCTCTTCCAGTTTAGCCAGTCTTTCATGCAGCTGAGCAATCTCCACTGCCTGAGATGCTTTAAAGTCCCTGATCTCATTCAGTATGGTTAGTAGCATTTTTTGGATTGATGCCTCTACTCCTCTCAGCCCTTCTCTTAAAGTCTCAGATGCTGACTCCACTGTGTTTTCAGTGCTTGCTTGACCCCGCTCAGTGCGGCCAGTGAAAAATTCTCTATAGGGCCCTGATGGTTTTTTCCCCCCGCTGCACCAAGAACGGAAGCAGAAGCAGAGCTGGCAGCCAGAATCAGGACTGGAAACGCCCTGCGGAGCCGGTAGATCAAGGGCTCTTCACCGTGGGCTGGGAGCTGGGTGCGTCAGCCGCAACGTAGAGGTGAAGCTGTGCAACACGTCAGAGCAGAGGCAGGTGATGGCCAGTGGTATCAGCGAGGACAATGAAGCCAAAGCCAGACTCGTCGGCGTTTAGCCATCAACGTCTTCAATAATGACCGGTTACTCACCGGTAATATTCATTACTCCGAGTCGTAGCCCTCCCCGTCCCAGTCCTAACCAGTTGAGCATAGCTCCTCCCACCAGACACTCCCAAGCAACTTGAAACCCATCCCTTCCCTCCAGGCCACACTCATACCCTGAGGCATATAGCACCGTGACCCGCCACTCCACATCCTGTATCAACCAAGCACAAGAAGCCGAACAGGGAGGGAGGGATGGGAACCTGGACTGGGACGGGGAGGGCTACGACTCGGAGTAATGAATATTACCGGTGAGTAACCGGTCATTACCTCCTCGTCAGCCCTCCCCGTCCCAGTCCTAACCAGTTGAGCAGATACCAAAGCAATAATCGGCTTCACTCAGCAGAAAAACAGACTTTAATAAGCATATAAAGTCACACCACCGGAGCAGAACGCAACACAGCGTCCCCAAACCCAGCAGACTCAGTCCCCCCAACCACCAAACGATAATGGGACATAAACGTGTGAGGAGAACTCCAGGTAGCAGCTCTGCAGATCTCGGCCATGGAAGCCCCCTGAAAACAAGCCCAGGAAGCCGCCACCCCCCGAGTCGACCTTCCCTGAACAGAACCAGGAGCCAACGCCCCACAGGCCTCATACGCCGCCCCCACAGCCCACCGCAGCCAACGACTGAGGGTAGCCCCAGAAGGCTTCAGACCTTGACCAGCCAGCCCAAAGGTCACAAAAAGGGATTCGACCTTACGAAAAGGCGCAGTACGCAACAAATAGACCTCCAGAGCCCTATGAACGTCCAAACAGTGCAGCCGCACCTCCACCTCCGACAGAGGATCAGGACAGAAAACAGGCAACACCAGATCCGAAGAGCAGTGAAAAGAGGAAGGGATCTTGGGAACAAAGGAAGGATCAGGCCGAAGAACCACCCGATCAGGAAAAAAACATAAAAACGGGGCAGAACAAAGCAAGGAGCCCAACTCCCCAATCCGCCGAGCCGAGGTAATAGCCACAAGGAACAGAACCTTGATAGTCAGAAACCTCAAAGACACCTCATGCAGAGGCTCAAAGGGAGCCATCTGCAAAGCCCCCAAAACCAGAGGCAGATCCCAACTAGGAGCAAAGGTCCGAATGACAGGCTTCTGAAGGATACAACTCCTCAACAAGCGGGACACCAGGGGAACCACCGGGTCACAGATCGAACCCCGAAAGGCCCGGACAGCAGCCCACTGAGCCCTCAGGGAGGACACAGCGAGACCCAAGTCAAACCCGTCCTTCAAAAACTCCAAGACACGCACCGGATCCACCTCCAACGCGGACCACCCACGCGCCTCACACCAAGACCGAAAAGAAACCCAATGCCGGGCATAGGACTTGAGAGTCGAAGGGCGCCTGGACCTCTGAATAAATTCCGCCACAGAAGGAGAACACCCCAAAGCCACAAGGTTCATCCTCTCAACAGCCAACCCGCCAATCGCAGGCGGACCAGACACCCCCGAGACAGAGGGGGAAATGACAAGGGACAAGGGACCACCGGCAACCTCCAGCAGGGCCCCACCGCCAACTTCAATAACAGAGGGAACCAAGGCCTCCTGGACCAAACCGGAGCCCCCAGGATCACAGAAGCCCGATCCCGCTTGACCTTCAGGAGAACACACGGAAGCAGAGCAATAGGGGGAAAGGCATACAGCAGACCCCCCTCCCACCGGAAGGACAGGGCATCCACCCTCCAAACCGCCGCAGAGCGAACCAGAGAACAATACTTCTCCCTCAAGGCGTTCCCCGGAGCGGCAAACAGGTCCACCACCGGGATCCCGAACTGAGCCATTAGGCAACCAAACACCTCCTGAGTCAGGCACATGTCCGACAGGGAGGGAAACACCATGCTCAGGCGATCCGCCTCCGTGTTCAAAATCCCCGGTAGATGCAAAGCCCTCAGAGACAGCAAGTGAGACTCCGCCCACAGGCCGATACTTCGTGCCAACAAATTGAGGGAAGCCACCTTCGCGCTCCCCTGGCGGTTGATATAACACACCACCACCGTGTTGTCTGACCGTACCATCACATCCCTCTGGAGGATCCAAGGCAGAAAATGAGTCAAAGCCAACAGAACCGCCTTCAACTCCCTCCAATTCGAGGACATGCCCGCCTCTGGCACAGACCAGAGACCCTGCACCGACTCCTGACCCAAGACCGCACCCCAACCCAATTCGCTGGCATCGGTCGTCAGGACCAACCTCTCCTGGGACACAAAGGGCGAGCCCTGTAAGAGGTTCCAATCCACCAGCCACCAGGACAATTCTCGGGCGATGGACACCCCCCCCGGAATCAACTGTTCGTAATTCAGAGAGGCCGGATCCTAATGCTCCAGAAGATGATTCACCAGGGGGTACAAGTGTAGATGGGCCCAAGGAACAATCATAACAGTAGCTGACATTAGCCCCTGAACACGCAACCACTGGCGAGCCGTGGAAGACTGAGCCCTCAACACCTTCCTCAGCTCGTGCATAAGAGTCAATCTGCGAGGTTCCGACAGGAAGACCTTTCCCAACCTGGTGTTGAACACCCCCCCAATGAACAGTAGATCCTGAGTGGGGTGAATATGGGATTTCTCCAAGTTCAGAATCCACCCGAACCGTCGAAGGAGACTGCAAACCTCCATGGACTGAGCCTGAGCCTGAAGGAAAGAAGAGGAAGAAATCAACCAGTCGTCCAAGTAAGGGAACACCTGAATACCCCGAGCATGCAACAAACCCACCAAGGGAGCCAACACCTTAGTAAACACCCTCGGAGAGGCCGACAGGCCAAACGGTAATACCTGGAACTGGAAATGATCCACCCCCACACAGAAACGCAGGAACCTCTGAGAATACGCGTGCACTGGTACATGAAAATAAGCGTCCCGGAGATCGAGCGAAGTCAGGAAATCCCCCACCGACAGGAAGGGAAGAATCAACTGTAGAGTCACCATCTTGAAGGACCGATGAGGGATACACAAGTTCACCGCCTTCAGATCTAGCACAGGACGGAAGTCCCCATTTGGCTTCTGGATCAAGAACAGGATCGAGTAAACCCCCCGACCCCTTTGACTCACAGGCACCTTCACCACAGCCCCCTTGGACACCAAGTCCCGAACTCCGTCCAACAGAGCACGGCATTTCGCCGGAGACCTGGGAACAGGGGTAGACCTGAACACATCCACCGGAGGAGTTCCGAATTCTATTCTGTAGCCCAGCCGGACCACCTGCAAGACCCACTGGTCCCGAACGAACTCCTCCCAGACAGGAAAAAAAGAAGAGAGGCGACCCCCAACAGGCAACCCCATCATCACATAGTCACGACTTGGAGGGACCCGCCGAAGAGGAAGCACCCTGTTGACCCCGGGACTTGTGGAAGGAAGGGACACCCCGGCCACGTCCCCTACCACGAAAGGGCTGGGTCGCCATTTTAGACTGAAACGCCTGCCCAAAAGCCCGCTTATAACCCGCAAACTTCCCTTTCTGAGAAGAGCGGACCGGAGCCAACAACTTATTGTCCTCCGCAGTCTTTTTAATCAAAGCCTCCAACGGCTCACAAAACAGTTTAGAGCCCGTGAAGGGGATCTTCATCACGGCCGCCTTCTGAGCAGCCTCCGCCTTCCAAGACTTAAGCCACAACTGCCTCCTAGCAGCAACCGAGGCACCTGCAGCCGCCGCAGCAGCGCTAAGGGAGTCAAAGGACAAATCTGCCAAGAAACGCAACTGCTGTTCCAACATGGATAAAGACTCCGAGGGATCCTCATCCTGCATGAGCTGCGCAGAAATACTTTGACAGTCTTTAAGAAGTGACTGCACAAGATAGCTGGTGTAAGCTGCAGACCGAACTGCAAGATTAGAGGCAGCAAAGGACCGCTTCAAGGCCCCTTCCACATTCAAAAACGGCACCTAAGGGGTTTAAACGGGCGCTAAACAACCCGTTTCACACTCACCTGACAGGAGGCTTGAAGACCCAGCACCTCCTATCCCGTCGAAGTTTGCCCGGAAGTGAACCATTTGCAGAAAAAACAAACATGATGTGGAGTGGCGGGTCACGGTGCTATATGCCTCAGGGTATGGGTGTGGCCTGGAGGGAAGGGATGGGTTTCAAGTTGCTTGGGAGTGTCTGGTGGGAGGAGCTATGCTCAACTGGTTAGGACTGGGACGGGGAGGGCTGACGAGGAGGTAATGGTGTAATGGCACGATTGCACAGCACAGCGGGACTCAGTGGGACTCAGCAAGACTCAGCAAGACTCTACGGGACTAAGCAGACAGCACGCAAACATTTCTCCCCCATCAATGCCGAAAGCAGATCTCCCAGCGACAGACGGCATCAGAGGCTCGGAGAAAGACCGGAAGGTGAAGCTGGAGCTGGAAGTGGGCGGTGCATTGGGTGAGCCTGCCGGTGCTAGCAGCTACGTGAGGGCCATGCCTGCCATTCATGAAGCTCAATTACTCCTTACACTTACAGAGCTGTCTGCGGGTCGGGTTTAAGACCCTCCCCCTTCTCTTTTAGATCTAAACAGAGGGCCAATAAGAGGGCAGGCAAACAGTAAATTAGCTTGGCACTTTGTTTGTTTTAAGGGTGGACAGGGGTGAGCCAAAGCGTGCATAGGGATGCAACAAAATGGCATCCAACAAGAGAGGAGGACGGAGGGAATAGTGGGCAATTCCATCCTTTGAAGGAGGGGGGAAGGGAGGGAGATGGAGGATGTGAAGCATTTACAAGAAAGAGAGTTCTCACGTTTGTGCTCTAAAAAATTAATCTCTGAGTTTAAACGCTATAGGATTAGCAGGTGTCCTTCTGAAATAGAAATTACAATAAGGGTTAAACCAGATAGGAAGACCTACACTGCCTGTGCTTTATATTGGAAAAACTTGATGCCTTTTAGATGTTCTTGGCTATCGCAGGATGATTCAGGTTCTTGGTAAATCTTGCAGGCATTCCAGCTAATAGCTACTGGGAAGCACAATCAGTTTTATTTACCTGCAGTATAAAACAGTCTATGTTTCTAGCGCATCATTCAGAGACTTGTTTACAAACCTTTTCAAAGAATGCAGGCATGGTACGGCTATAGCATGCGCCGGTAGGTCTGATCCACCTTAGCGATAGTTTTTTTGTTGTTGGCAGGGTTTTATATAGCGCGAACTTGACCCGAATCCAATCAGGTATCAGAGCGCTTTACATAGCACCAGTTACGTTACATGAGGACACACAATCATTTTTTGTTAGGCACAGGGAGATTAAGTGATTTGCCCAGAATCACACGATGTTCAGCGTCATTACCGAGACTCGAACCCAGTTCCACAGGTCCGAGGTTGAGCGCCCTAACCGTTAGGCCAACTCCTCTCCCCTTCTAGCAAGAACCTATACATAGGCACTATTTTTGCTATTTACACATGTTATATGCACTTTAGGTTATTTTGTTCTTTGAGGATTCAAATCCAATGTGATCGGATTGAGCACGGGGCACTTTATTTAGTCCTGATATATTTTAGATCTATGTTAGCACAAACCATTTTAGATGCTATAAGCGTAAATTATAGCTTCCTGTTTTTTAAGAATCTTAACTGGAGGTCACCAGCTACAGCACAAGGCACGTTATATAGTTATGAGCTAGATCTGACTGATGTTAGCACTTGCCACTTTAGGTATCATAAGTACTGTATGCGCTGTACAAGCTCTTTAGATATTCAGCTGCTATGAAATTCATTTGGACGCCTTGTGCTTTTACAGAGATATGATAATTAGTGGTATTTTAGATATTTCTGGTCTGTGCCTGAGGTTTTTGATTCATGCTAGCACCTGTCACTTTATATATTCTAGGTACTGTAAATGTTATTGCTATTTATTCGCTATCTGTTGCACTTTAGACCTCTATCTCCTACAGATGTTATTGATTCATATTGTCACCTGACACTTTATATATTTTAGGTACTGTATACATCGTTGCTATTTATATGCTATTTCTTGCACTTTTGACTTTTGTCCACCTGCAAATGTATATCTACATCTTAGAACAGCTGTACCAAGTACAACGTTTTTCGTCGTTGAGGCACCCATGGTTGGAGACTGTGTCTGCACAGGCAGCTCACAAAGTCACTAGCCAACTTCTGATAAAGCAACTATGAGTAAGGAAAACATCATTGTACTCTCTTTTAATGCTAATGGTCTGAAAAATAAATGTAAGCCTCAGGCAATTAAAAGTTGGCTTAGAAGACACAACCCGGATGCCATTTTCTACAGGAAACCAATTTCCGGAGCGCATCTGATGCAAGTAAAATCTTCTAGAAATGGGCTGGCTTCCAATGTTCAGCGAATGCGGGATGCGCGCAGAAGGGGGGAGGGATATATGTAGGGAAGCATGTACACTTCCAAGTAAAAAACACCCACTCAGACCCGGGAGGCAGGTGGGCTCTTGTACATGGAACTTTAAATCAGTCAAGTCTCACTTTGGCCACAATCTACGCCCCAGTTTTTGATAATCCTCATCCCCTGCTACAGCTGAAGCAGGTACTCTCCTGTATTCCCGGATCCTTCAGTTGATTCCTCTAAGAAGGCTCAAAAGCAAAACAAGCCCCAGGTGGCTATTTCCCTGGCTAGCTGTAAAAAGTCTTTAGATTTGATAGATCAATGGTACTTTCAAAACCTAGGAAAACAGGACTTATCATGCTTTTTGGCAAAGTAGATACGGCTTACGGAATAGATTTTTTTTCTATCTAACATGGCCTCAGGGTTAATACATACGATCATATCCCAAATGCATTTTCAGACCATGCTTTAATTAGGATGGAAATAGTGGGAGCAGGATCAAGGGTGAAAATGCCCATGAGATGGTATCTTAATAAGCTGAATTTGGAAAATGAGAACTGGTGTATGGAAATAGCCAACGAGATTAGTATTTCCATTTACAACAATACAGATTCAGCACCAATGAATATAGTATGGGATGCATTTGAGGCCACTTTACGGGGATAATCACATCAAAAGAAATTCCGCAACAGAAGGCCAAAAAGAAAGAAAGATTAAAAATTGAAGCGTGATTTGCGCAGACAAATAACGATCACGTGAAGTATAGAAATTTTAAAACAAAACAGGAAGTGCTACAAGCAAAATCACAGATGCAGGATTATTATTATCAACTGGGGTATGTAGTAAGTAGGACTTATCTTCAAAAGGCCTATGAGGAGAGTGAGTACACTGGGAAGCTGCTTGCATGGTAGGCAAAAGAGAAGCAGGTCAAAAACAGAATTGAAAGTATTCAGGATGAGGAATTTAAAACACAATTAACAGATACTAAATATATTGGGGATGCCTTTCTGATACATTACAGGAGAATCTATCAGTCAGATCAGCAAACGTCTCCAGAACCCATTACAGGTTTCCTTGACAAATTGCCGATCCCTTCATTGCACGATGATATCAGAGAATCATTACTCGAGGAATTTTCTATTGAGGAAGTTGTATTGGTGATTGGTTCATTAGCCAATTGTAAAGCGGGGAGGACGGACTACCAGCAGAATTATATAAAAGATTAACCCCAACTCTTAATTTACAAATCCTAAAATTAGCTAGCCATCTACTGGAAGGAGGGGAACCTCCGGCCTCTTTCCATACAGCTGTGGTAGTCAGCGTCTTGAAGAAAGAAAAAGATAGGGAAAACGTCAACTCTTACAGACCTATTAGTCTTCTTAATGTGAACTATAAGATTTTCACAAAACATCTTACAAGTAGGCTTAATAGAATTGTGGGTTCACTTATCCATGCAGATCAATGTGGGTTTGTGGCGGGTAGACAGCTTTCGACAAATACGAAATATTTAATAGAAGCCCTGGATTACTTTCATAAGAACACTATTGAGGCTCAGGTGTGGTTTTTAGACACTGAGAAAGCCTTTGATTTAGTATGTTGGGACTGTCTTTTTATTATTCTTGAAAAGTTTGGTTTCCCAGAAGGCTTTATACAATTAATAAGAAAACTTTATAAAGGCTCACAGGCACAAACATTAATTAATTCTATAAATGTAGGCTCTTGTCGAATAAATTGGGGTACAAGACAAGGCTGCCCACTTTCCCCTATTTTATTCGCCCTTTTTATTGAACCTTTGGCAATAGCTATTAGACAAAAAACGTTATATACCACACCTCTGCAAGGCATGACTAACATAAAACTCTATGCTGACGATATTGCTCTTTTTTTAACCTCCAGGGAATATACCCAAAAGGAGATCCTAGGGATCATTTTGGAATTCCAAGCAATAGGTGGATACAAAATAAATAAGGCCAAGACAGAAATTGTCTTATGCAATTGTTCCGTGGATACTTTATTACCAAATTGCAGGCCAACGTACAACTCACGCCCGAAGAGATATCTAGGGATATATGTGACAGAAAAAGTAGAGGAGCTGTTCCAGTTGAAATATATTCTTCTGATACAAAAAGTTAAGCACCTTTTAGCACGATGGAATCAACTAACGTTATCAATCTTAGGACGAGTGGCGCTTATTCGAATGTCTATTTTACCATTGTTTAACTTCTTATATGCAGCAGCTCCGTGCGCTCTACAAATGTCTTTTTTTAAGGAGATAGATAGTTTGTTTTCATCCTTTTTGTTGGCTAATAAGACACCAAGATTAGAACTAGGCACTTTAATTTTTTTGGAGGAAGAGGGAGGATTGTCCCTCCCAAACATAAGAGAATACTATTTTGCAAATTTTGCGCACAACAATCACAAATGTTTTACCCAACTCGACACCTCAGAGATAGATAATTTTTTTATGAATACAATTTTAATAGAGTACAGAATTAAGGACCCAACAAGAATAGTTAAGGATCCTAAGAAAGTGCGGTACAAAGTACTCCAATGGATTCTTAAACAACGAGCCCAATTGTTAACTTTTTATAGGATTCTGAGGATAAACGGTACAACGAGTCTGTCTGATCTCTATACTTGGGAGGTTAAATTGCTACAGACCGGCATATTGAGAAAGTGGGAGGAAAATGGATATAGGCAAGAAAACTTCATTTTCCTGGAAAAAGTCGCCAGAGATTGAAATCAGGCTCCTCCATTTAAAGGACATGCTTAAATGGTCATACATTAAAATAAAGCACTTTCTAGAAAATATAGATACGGGAACTTTAACAGCAAGTTCAGGGATAACTGAAGCTCTAGAAATCCCTGTAAAGTGGTCAATAAGTGCTTGGATGAAAATCTTTAATGATAATACATCGGTTACTATCTATGAGAAAATGCGGGATAAATGGCGTGAAAAAGAAGGTATGCAGATTCCAAGAACAACTTGGAGGAGAATTTAACAGACTTAACGCCACATTAATTAGAGGAGCTAATTTTAAACGAATACAATTTTATTCAAAATGGTTACTCTATAGAACCCCTTTATTTCTACATAGAATATATCCCCAGGTGGAAGACAAATGTTTTAGATGCACAAAAAGAGGAGGAGGAACTTTGTCACATATCGTTTGGGATTGCGGACGCGCTTGAGGAAAGACAGCCAGTAGTTGGTACTGTAGCCGGAGCACCTGGTAAAGGGCTCCTGGGAATTGCGCTTAGCTTATCCTTTACAAATCAAACTTTTTTAACGCTTTTAAATGTACTTGAAACTCCCTCAATAGTTTTAATCTGCTCATCACTCACTTGTTGCATTGTTCACTCAGCGTGCTTCCCCGGTCCACCGCTGATCATTCAGATTGTGTGGAGGGAATCGACGCATACCCTGGAAGTGATTTACAATTTACGGAAACTATACGCAGGTTAGCGGACTAGCAGCTGATCTACTTGCCCATATAACACAGATGCCTGTTACAACGCTTCGTTTTTGAACGAATCTAAGAGAAAAAATCGGTGTTTTGATTGTAGTGTGAATGCTGGGAGATGTGGTGAGCGAGTGACAACAGGGAATGAGTATGCATGGAATGGTATGAAGTTGGGGTAATGGATGTGAAGAATGTTAATAATAATGTCTTTTAACTAGGGGGTTTTTGTGGTGTGATGTATAAGGGTTTGAAGAATTGTAGATTTTTTGGTATATAAATGTGAGAAATAATTTAAATATAGGAAAGGTTTTGGATTCATTCAGACGGAAAAAGAGGTCTCAGGTACATGTTGTTTCATTTCAATATGGCCCCACGTGAATAAATGATTGTGTGAATAGGCATCAGTACTGTCAATTGTTTAGTTCTTTGGTTAATTGAGGCTTGGCCTTACTGATTTGAGCCCAAACCCAGTTTTGGTATTGAAGGCGTGCCAAAGGCAAGCCCGACTAGGCCTGTTCGCGCCTGGACCGGGCCCAGGGCCATGCCCCCTGGCACTAACAAACCAGCAGTGCATAGTAAGGTGTTTGCCTACACCAGCATGCAACTAAAAGATATTCTGCTTGCTACTAACGGCAAACAGGTCTGCCCTCACTTTAACTTGGAGACTCTAGTTACCCAGTCCACTACCCGCTGCTCAATTTGCTCGTTCAGACTGGAAGCTCACAACAGATCATCATCCACTCACACTCACTCTACCCCTACATACCATGAAAAGATTCACTCAACACTTATAAGTGCATGCCCCCTCCCTGAACATAAATACAAAATTTTTAACCTCTTAGAGGACTACAATTTAGACCTTCCATTCATCACAGAAACCTGGGGCGACCCCTCCTCCGGCCCAGACTTTTGTACTGTGATACCTGATGGCTTCTGCGCCCGCAGATACGATAGAAGTATTAAGAAAGGAGGAGGCTTGGCGCTCATCTATTGAGACAAGTAATCTGTCAGGACAGACATAATTCCCTCTACGGTCTGTCAAGCATTCACCTTTACGATAATGCTCACCCAATCCTTCAAGGGCACCCTTCTTTACCTCCCTCCGGGTTCTCGGGCTTAATTCCTCTCGGCTATGGGTAGCCTATTAGAACCCTTAGCAGGAGAATCTCATATCACCATTCTGGAGACTTCAATTTCCACTTAGAGGCTCACAAAGATCAGGACACCTTATCCCTCATAGCAGAACTTGAGGCGGTAGGACTCTCGCAGATAGTGACTAGCCCCACACACTCTGCTGGCCACACACTGGACGGTTTGTTCTCTAATAACCAACAAATCTCTCTAGGGGACATCCTTACTCTAACTTGGACGGACAACTGTGCGGTTCTGTTTGATATTCAGACAGGGAGGAACACTCCCCTTCACACCAGTTCCCTTCACCCCAATCAGTTTAAGGGGTGAAGTGGCATTGACCCTCATGTCCTCAAATCACACCTGCTATCCACCTAGCAATATACCATGCAGGATCCCGAACTGGCTGCCACTAACTACACACAATGGCTCCATAACGCATTTAGTGCCTTAGTACCACTTAAAAATGCTTCCGAAAACAGGAAAACCCCATCCACCCCTTGGTTCTATGAGGCACTTAGACTCGAGAAACAACGGTGCATAAATCAAGAAAGACGTTGGCGTCGAGAATATGACAATGCAGAAAAAATCCGCTAGTGGGAGGCAGTGAGCAAATACAAACTCCTCATAATCTCCAAGAAAAGAATTTACTTACCTTAGACAAATTGAAACTGCCCAAGACTCTGTTAAACAGCTGTTCCAGGTAGTGACCAAGTTATCAGGGCCGGGGACTAATACCTCCATAGACGCCACCCAAACTCTCTGCAATTCTCTTGCCAGTTATTTTCAAGAAAAGGTCAGCCATATCTACTCCAACTTCTCATCCCAAAAGAAGGCAGGCAATCTGACTGAAGACCCCAGTGACGACAAAAACATTCTCAATTTATCGCAATTTAGCCCCAGTGACCACAAAAGCATGCCCAACCTCTCGGAATTCAGCCAGGTCTCACTGGAACAGATCACGGACCTAATTTCCACTATCAAATCTGGATCACCCCACGACCCTTGCCCTCCTTCCATCTTGAAATTGATCCCTGTCATTATAGGCCCCAACCTAGCAGACACCTCAAACTTGATGTTCAGTACAGGAACCTACCCCTCCATCTGGAAAAAGGCTATTATCAAGCCTCTGCTAAAGAAGAACAACCTCAACCCCACAGAGACTAAAAACTACAGGCCAATTACATGCCTCCCATTCCCTGCGAACATTTTAGAAAAAATCATAAATACTCAGCTAGCCCAGTTCATTAGTGATAACAACTTACTGGATGACACACAATTTGTCTTCAGAAAGGGCCATGGCATGTAAACAGCCCTCATTAAAGCATCCGATGAAATCAGGATGGTACTAGATCACAGAGGTGCCGCGATACTTGTACTGTTGGATTTATCAGCAGTCTTTGACACGGTCGACCACGCCACCCTGATCGACCGGGTCTCAGCCATCGGCATCAGATATAGGGCCAAGGCCCTTCTGTCCTCTTTCCTATCTAATCGGACTCAACTAGTGACTCTCGGCGACTTCAACTCCCCACCATTTGCGCTCCCGTGTTGTATGCCTCAAGGTTCATCACTGAGTCCGACCCTGGTTAATATGTATGTGTCGAGCCTGGTGAGGGTCATCAAATCCCACGGTATGGGTCTAACATCGTACGCTGATGATACGCAACTGGTGCATGGATGGCAAACAACTTCCTCAAATTAAATTCAGACAAGACGGAGGTGATAATCTTTGGTAATCTCTCCCCTGGTTGGTCCCCTACATGGTGGCCTCCCAAGCTGGGATCACCTCCGTCCCCCGTCACAAAGGTTAGAAACCTGGGTGTTATGTTCGACGATAAGCTGTCATTCATACACCACGCCAACGCAGTGGTTTCCTTGTCCTTCTATGTCCTCAGGATGATAAAAAAACTCCTACCTTTTCTCCCTACCAGTGCTGGTAGGACTCTCATCAGCACACTGGTTATGTAAAAGGTTGACTATTGTAATGGTCTCCTTATCAATACCAAGGAAAGGGTCCTAAAGAAACTGCAACTGGTACAGAATGCAGCCGCCAGGGTTCTGGCAGGCACCCCCAAGTTTAAACCAATATCCAACGTGGTGCGACAGCTCCACTGGCTACTCATAAGAAGTAGAACCAAATTCAAAGCGCTATGCATCGCATACAAGGCAATCCATAACACAGGACCTGAGTTCCTGAAGAAAGCACTCTGCTCCTACATGCCTAGTAGACCCTGGCGCTCATCAGCAGCTAACCTGCTGATTGTCCCTCGAACCAAGAAAGCCTCATGGGGCGCCAGAAGATTCACTGTCGCCACTACCAGACTATGGAACACGCTCCCCCTTCATATTAAGACTTTTCCCACCCTGCTAGCCTTCAGGAAACAAGTAAAAACCTGGCTCTTCAACCAATAAGTCACCCGCCCCTGGCCTTCTTTTTCCTCTCAGTCCTCAGTGCCGAGACACCTAAGGGTATTTCCGCGCTTTACAAGTTGCTTAAATAAATAAATAAATAAATTGCCCCAAAATTGAGAATCTATGGGAAGAAATTTAAAAATATCTTAGAAGTACCATAGGTCAATCTACAGTTATTGACAATTATGTTGCAGTTTTGGGATGCTTTCCAAATTCAGCGTTGAATAATATGCTTATATATATATCTGCCCTCGTGGCAAGATCTTTTATTTTACAAACTTGGTGAAACAAAAATGTACCTTTGTTTCAAGCATGGAGAGCAAAACAGTGTAAAGTCAAAGAACTAGAGATGCGTTATGCACTAAGAACATGATCTCTTAGGGAATTTGAGCAACGTTGGGGGCCTATAGGAAATTAATAAAAAAGATTTGGGTAATAGTATTACTTTTTAAGCAACCGTATAACATATGGTCCTTTTTCGTTTAGAAACACATGTTGAATAAGTCGATTGTTATATGTATATATGTTTAGTTGCTTAATTCTATTTCACATTAAATATATGCACGTCACTTTATACTTGTTTACTGTGGAATAAGGAATTGTGCAATATCTGACTATATAGAGAATCTGTGCTTTTTAAGTATATTAAGTTTATTGTTTATAGGAGGATGTCCCTAGTATTCTCATTGGGTTGCTAAATGTAATTTATATTGAGCACGTATGCACACTGCACTTTATTTTGTTTTTATGCATAAGCGTCTATATTGTACCATGATCTGAACTCTCAATAAAATATATATATATAAAAAAAGAAATATGCTAGAAGTATACCTCTTCAAGCTGAATAAACACAAGAAGAAATCTTCTGAAGCACCAGAAATAATCTGGTTTTTTTCCACTAAGGAGACCCACAAACTCTACCATAAATGTCTCCTGCTGAATTTCAGAAAACCATTCCAGAACATCCACAGCAGATGACATACTCAGCATTTTAACATATTTTGCCCACCTCCAACAGCAGCGCGGCACACCACCTTGCAGCCTTACATTGAAACTATCGTTGTGTGACACATTTCTGACCCAGGACCCCCACAACTCCTTGGAACCATGATTGTGCAATGCATCCCCAACACAAGACCTCACATTGTAGCCCTGCAGCTGCTCAAAACCACTGCCGTGTGACGCTTTCTCAACACAGGATCTTGCAACGCAGCCTGGCAGCCCCTAAGAACTGCTGCTGCGTGATACATTCTCAATGTGGTAACTCGCAATGCTCCGCAACTAGGACTTACGGTACTTTGTTCAGCGGGTCTAACTTAGTCCCTGCATCCGGCCCCCGCTCCATCATGGTTGGCCTGAACTTGTGACTTTGTCTCAGTCTGACTAGACCAAATAACCACTTTTGGCGTTTTGTGCTTTTAAGAACTATTTGTACCTACTACCTTTAAAACTGCATATCTCTGGTTGTAATGATTGAATTGTTGCTGTTTTCATGTCAAATAATTTTATGAAATTTACTATATATTTTTAATTGGTATGGGATTTTTCTGCTTTTGTGTTTTCTCTTTATTACTGTTTGAAGTGCTGCATACATACTCTCCACATTGCCTCTAAGTTGAGCCTGAATACTTTTGTGCCAAGCTCCCAGAGGATTAAGCACGTTACTTTGGGGTTTGTTTGTGTTTCACTTTTACAGGAATTGTGTTTGCTGCTTGCGTAGGGTTTCACTTCCCTCAACCAGTAACCCGATTTCCTAGATAACATGAGCTCACAGATCAACTTGAGGTGGGGTTCACTTTAGGGGTGACAAACCATATGGCAGAAGGTGGACCAGAGCAGTAATTGAGCTAGTCTGAATGACATGGCAGACTCATATGCCTTGTTCACTTGTTCAGGGCAACAATGTTGCTGTGAAACAGTACTATCAGTGTGTGGGGTTTGTGTGCTGTTTGTGGTGGAGTTTGGATCTGTGTGTGGTGTCAAAGCTGTGTGGAGATTACAAAAAACAACTGATTGAAGAGTCCTCGTAGGGATGAGATGATCTTTGTGCTGGGTCTACAAGGGGAATGGGTAAGGGGAGGAGACTTCTTCATGAGGGATTCGTGGGACTGGGAGAGGGTGGGAGGAGTGAAGGAAAGATGTGGGGTTCTTGGGCTAAATGGGGTTTGGTTGATGAGTTTGTGTGGTATGGAGGATGTTTTTGGGCTATGTGGGGATTATTATGTGGGTTATTAGCAGGACTGGTAACCAAAAATAAGGGCAGACCTTGAGTATGTGTGCATGAGTTTTGCTATGATTATATCACTTTGAGGCCAAGGTATCAGTGTATTTATTTCTCTCATTTATTGTTCTCTATGTTTATTGCATGCTATGTTCTAGAGTGTGGAGTTTGACTGGGGAAGTGGCCTTAACAACCAAGGCTCAGCAACGCATGACATTTCCCCGCAAGCCAAACCATGCTTGCCTTACCCATGCATATGCCTTAACAACGCATATGCATGGTTAAGGCAATACACCATCTAGATGCTGAGCGGATGGGCAGGAAAGGAAGAGGAAGGATGTTCAGAAGAAGATGCAGAGAGGTAAGTGGGGCTGGGTCTTGGGGGGCTGGGGAATAGTTTCTTGGGGTGGGGGTAGGTTTCAGGACTCAGGAGGAGATTGTGGTTGTTTGTAGGGCAGGGAGCGGTTTTAGGGTTCAGGGCAGGAGGAGGCTGGGTTGGGGTACTTAGCAGGTGTAAGGGACAATTTTTAGGGCTCAGCACGTGGGCTGGGGTCAGGGTCAATTTTAGGGAGTGGACAGTTTTAGGGCTGGGGCAGTTTTGGACCTAAGGGTGGGGGGGCTGGATTAGGATACGTTAGGGATGTGGGGGACAGTTTTAAGGGCTTAGGGTGGGTTCATTTTGGAGGCATGGTTTGTAATTTTAGGGTTCAGGGCAGGGGGAAAAGGGACAATTTACAAGGCAGGGGTATGATCTTTAGCACGCATGTTCCTTTACCCATCATATCTTTAGCATGAAATTGTGTAGTAAAGGCAAACATGGTAAAAACGAGGTCATGGTAGAGTCCGCATGGTGCAGGCATGCATTGTACCATCATACTGTGGTATGTAGTACGTGAAAATGCATTTATCTTCTTTGTACATATGTAGAAGCCTGCCTGGTTCTCATCAGCATGCAAGATAATATCTGGTTACTCTGCATTCTCCACCACATCGCAATCATACGCTAAACCTCCTCGTATGGCGATATTGTGGAGTATTCAGCATACCAGTCCAACTTCACACGTAGATACAGTCAGTCTTTGCGGCCAATCAAGATAGCAACATTCTGCTATCACACGTTCCGTGTCCACAAACGGACTGCAATGTGTTGACTTACAGCTCCTCTCCTGCAGGTAAGTCATAAGTCTTTTTTCACTCTACACAAACTGTCACCAGTTGGTACAAAAATATTTCTCATAATGTTTTGAATAAATTGCTGCACATCAGTGACAGAACCAGGTTATAGTGCCATTGAAAACTCCTCATGAGGTGCCATTGTCATTGGCGGCTATTGAGCTTTCAAAGTGGTGGGAAATAATAGAGTGTTGCGTTGAACAGTCCAGGCTAGTGAAATATAAAGGTAGTGGGCCATGAATAGATACCCTAATATCACAAAGCAACTAATAACAGCAAGCGAACTAGAGTTTTCCCAATAGGATTGGAAGAGGGCTCTTCTTGAATGCACCTGTTTGTAAATATGAACTTAAGTAGTATGTTGGAAAACACATTAGATTTAGCAAAATTGGCAAAAGATGGTGTGAAATGATGGGTATGAGTCAAGTCAAGAATAACTTTATTCGGTTCAAAGATGGACCATAAAAGTATTACATACATTAAAAATGAATAACATTTACATGTCGAATTTATACAATAATGTCACTAGACTCAAATACTCAACAATTTATAAAAAGTTTAAAATTCAAGTTTCTAAAAAGGAAAGCACCCATTTCATTTACATTTCGTACCGTTTCCTTATTAAAAATGCAATTCTAATAAAATGTAATACTGCAGTACAAATAACTTCAGTGGACAAAGAGTGAAGGAGATTAAAACCCTCCTGATATTTACGGGGGCGAGTTTCTCTTAAAAGTGGAATAAGGGACAGAATAGAGTAAAGTGCAGGGTGCTTTGCTGTGCTGAACTATCACAAGGGCAAGGAATGAGGTTATTGCACCATCCAGCCTGTTTGGGAAAGGCCACTAAAAAGTGCAATGTGCAAAGCCGAAGCCTAGTCAATAAACATCTGAACTGCGCATTCGTGGTAAAGGACAAGTAAAATTGTTGTTGCAAAAGAGGCCCATCTAACTGAGGATGCAGCCCTGATTGCCACCGGCGATTATCAAGCGCCACAAAATATGTATCTTTTATAATCAGTCTCATATTTGTATCGATGCTGGCAGGGTTATTATAATAATGCCCTAGGCCTATTTCATTGAGTTTTCCTTTCACATAATGAGCGTCATGCAATCCTTGATAATTTCCCTTGTGAGCTTTGAGTCTTCTGACAGCCAAACTTTAGCCCAGAGAATCAGTGGGGCAATATTAATCCGATCTGCAATAAAATCCATCCCTACCTCAGAGTGACAGAATGCTGTAGAGACGCTTTTTGGGATCATAAACAATCTTTTTAAAAACTTGTTTTCTAGTGTTTGCAGTTGTCTACTTTTATGATCTCCCCATACTCCTGCCCCGTAAGTAGCAATGAACAAGCATTTTGATTTATATAAAGTAATCAATTCTGCTACTGGCTTGTGGCCTAACTTACATGTGAATCGAAAAAGGCCTTCCACAGCACGACTAGTGTTCAGCACCCTAGATGTAATAACAGGGTCCCAGTTCAGTTTATTATTGAAAACATTTCCCAGGTAAGTAAAGTTGGACACCTTGTCAATTGTCTTACACTTTACAATACATTTTCTAGATTTAGTATGACTTGGACCACAAACTATAATATAGGATTTAGTAAAATTTACTTTTAGGTCCAAAGATAACATAAAATCAGTAAAAGCATTCAGGGACTTCTGTAAGCTATTTGCAGTTAAGGCCATTAAAACCGCGTCGTCCTCATATGACAATAGCGGGACCGGATTGCCTCCAATTTTCGGGAAGTCTAATTTCTGATCTATCAGGGCTGATTCTAGGCCATTTGTATACACGAGGAAGAGAAAGGGGGCCAATATCCACCCCTGAGGTACTCCCTCTGTAGAAGCAATGGGTCCAGTCCTCTTTCCCCTGGGCCAAATCGTATGGCTACTGTAGTGGACGCGTGTAACCCATGCAGGAGGGTAATGAGAGGTTCCTCGAAACCCATTTCCCCCATAATTGACCACAATTTTCCCCTGTTGACTGTGTCGAAGGCGCTGGACAAGTCCATGAAGGCAAGGTGGATTGACCCCTTCCCTGCCTTCATGTACTTGCCCATAATCAGGGCCAAGTTGAGGCACTGTTCATTTGTCCCCATGCCTCTTCGAAAACCATATTGAGTTTGAGACATTAGCCCAGTGTAATCTGCCTAAGACTCATGACGCCTTAAAATGAGCCTCCCCAGCACCTTGACCGTAACGTCAAATAAGGAAATGGGCCTATACCAGGCCGGGTCTTCCTTATTTCCCTTTTTGTCCACGGGTACCACTATGGCCTCTTTCCATGATGCTGAAATAGGGCCAGTTATTGCCGCTCTAAAGACGTTTGTCAGGAGGGGTGCCCAGAGTGGAATATTGCTTTTAAATAAGTCAAGGGGTACCCCATCAGGCCCTGCGGCTTTAAGGTGTATACCTTTCGTGAGGGCATCCTCAACCTCACTCACTGACAGGGAAGGGCTCAAATGGTGTGCCCTTCGGGGTAAATATATTTGTATAGTGCGCTTCCCACACTTTCCCTGATATTAGTGAGTCCATTCCCCTTGAATCCTTTGAGAATAATGGGCGGTTTATTACCTCCCAAAAACTCCTAGAGTCTTTGAGTGCACTTGCTCTCTCTAAGTCTGCCCAAGCCAGCTTTCTCAGTTCATTCTTCCTCTGAGCAACTACGGTCTTGTAAACCTCGCTTGCGCTCTTGATTAAGGTTTTATCTCGAGGGTTTGTGTGTAGTGCTTTCTTTAAGTCCTTTTGGGCCCTTGTGCACTCAGCATTGAACCTTCTTTGATAGCTTTATTTCGGTCAGATGACCATAAAAGCACAGATAAAATATATACAAGCATAAAATACATAAATAATTCAGAATTTGAGATAAAAAGTTATTAAACAGCAGTTATCAAAGTGAAAACGATCATGAGTACGATGTACATATTCAAGCTCTTTAAGAGATAAAAACATTTATAGGGGTCCTAACGCCTTTAAGATTCTGTTGCGCGTGTGCCAAACATTAGTCAGGAATTTTGCTAATGCGAAAACAATTGGGCCAGAGAGATCAGTTTTTAAAATTCTGTACATTGGTGCGTATTCCCTACAACCCATGTTCCTTATCAAGGGGAGGAGCCAGTATTTACGTGCTATTTTATAGGCGGGGCAGAAGAAAACCATGTGCAAATCAGTTTCTTCCATGGCATCACAAGCCGGACACTGCTTTAAGGTGGGACCCGAAGACCAGGTACTTGTAAAAAATCTAAACGGCAGTGTGCCGTATCTCCATTGGAGAAACAGCTTCCTGGTAAGTACGGGGGAGATGGAATCCAGCACCCTCTCCAGTCTATAGACATCCTTGCTCTGCATGAACACAGAAGCTAGGGACCCTTCTGCCTGGGTAGCTTGAGCCCTGTCTAATTTATATTCATGGTAAACCTTAGCCAGGGACCTTTTGGATATTTTCGGTGCGGCTCTCGCCGGGTCACTCCATAGATCGGGGAGCCCTATTCCCACACAAATGGCTTGGATGTTTTTGACCCAGGGAATACTAAGCGCCATTGGTTCTTTCAAAAGTTCAGCCAATTCCGCCCTGTATTCTACAAGATCGATACTGCTCCACAGCCTACGCCAAAATGCTAGAGGTCTCAGGCTTATTTCATCAGCTAATGGTCGTAGGCCCAGATCTAGCCTCAAGGGGAGGAGCGGAGTACTGGGAGGGAGTGCGGCTATCTGTCTAATAAACTTATTTTCCACTAATGACAGACTCTTACAGGATGTGTGGCCCCATATTTCCGCCCCATACATTATTGCTCCCCGAGCCTGGGCTTTATATATCTGGATCAATGCCCCCAATGGACGGTATGATGAACCGTTCATCATACGAGCAATACCCCCAGTGATCTGCGTGAGTTTGAGGCTTGCCCTACTCTGGTGGGATCCCCAAGTCATGGTCTCGTTAATAGTCACACCAAGGTATTCAAAGGTAGTCACCCTCTCCAGCCGTCCAACTCCCAATTGCGGGTTTGGGCGAAGTTTTTGCCTCGGGTTCAGAACCATATATTTGGTTTTTGCCGCGTTGATTTCGAGCCCCCTATCATTACAGAAGGCCACAAAGGAGTCGAGAATCCTCTGAATACCCATAGGGGTTTTGGATAGCAGCAGGGTGTCGTCCGCAAACATAACTGCGGGCACCCTGCTGCCATTCAATTTCGGAGCATCAGTGTATTCAGTGGCATTCAAATGGGCAATTACCCCGTTGACAAAGAGGCAGAACAGGGTCGGTGCCAATACACAGCCCTGCCTTACCCCCCGGTCAACGGGGAATCTGTCAGTCAGTTCCCCCGCCCTCCCACACCTCACTCGGGCATAGTTGTTGTGATGCAGTCTCTGTAAGATCAAGAGGATGTCCGGGGGGACACCCATCTCTGCCAAGATGCTCCAAAGTTTCCCCCGGGGCACCAAATCGAAAGCGGCCCGTAGGTCCACAAAAATTGTGTACAAACTACCGCCCTCGATTTTTGCTACCCGCCAGTAGACCAGGTTCAATCTAAAAACCTGGTCCACTGTGGATACCCCCCTCCTAAATCCCGCCTGGTAAGGGCTAAGGGCTCCCACCTCCTCAATCCAGTCCTGTAGCCTATTCAACATCACCCTACCAAACAGCTTCTGCGTCACGTCTATCAAGCTGATTGGTCTATAGTTGGCTGGGAGGAGAGGTGAGCCCCTTTTAAAAATAGGGACCACCTCAGCCCCCAGCCAAGTACTAGGGATCTCCATACCACCAATAACTCCATTGAAAAGGGCGGTAAGATAAGGGGCCCATACAGCAGGTTCCTGCTTAAACAAGTCCCCTGGTAGTCCGTCCAGTCCCGGCGCCTTTCCAGGGGCAAGTCCTGTAATGGCAGCAATCACTTCACCGAGTGTTATCAGCTCCCCTTCGTAATCCGGGAAGCCTACCGCATCAGCAACAGGGGATTCTTCCGAGTCAGGGCTATATAGAGTCTGAAAGTGAGCCTGCCACACCCCAGGAGCAATATTCGGCTCTAGTGCCGATTTTAAGTTCCCCGACCCCCCATTCACAATCCTCCAGAACAACCGATGGTCTTGGGTTGCTAGTGCCTTAGTGAGTTTTTCCCACTGTTCTTCCTCCCATTCTGCCTTAGCGTGGGCAGTGAGTTTCTTGTAAACTCGCCTGCATTGTTTTAGGGTATCCCCAACAAGACCCTCCTTGATTAGTTTGAGGAGCTCTGTTTTTGCCCTTCTGCAGGCCAGGTTATACCATAGTGTTTTTCCTGGACGCCCCCCTTTTGCCTTTCGCGGACTACAAGTGAGATGGGGTGCCGCAGCTTTTATGAGTTCCTCATGGGCTTTGTATAATTTACCCTGGGAGTCTTTGTTGAATGGTTCGGCATCCAAGCAACCCACAGTTTCCAAAATGGGAATTATCCCATCATAGAGCCTAGGGAGTTTATTCTTGCTCGAGGCCAAGTGCTCCCACCTGATCCTTCTGCGGTTGTTTTCAAGGAGAAGTACAGGGGTGTTTTCTACCACATTATTCAAAGGTGCTTGGGGGCCAGGATGGACAAGGTCGAGCTCAAGTGCGTTATGATCGCTATCAGACCTATCCATCACCCTGAAGTCCTGGATTGTCGGCCACTTCGCTATTTGAGCCAAGACATAATCCAGGCGGGACTCTCTACCCAGCCTGTTGTAGGTGGTTTTACTGGGTATATCAGATTTTATTCGCCCATTACAAGCTCTGAGTCCAAACTTCAGGGTGAGGGCTGTGATTTGCACCGCTAGAGGGGTCCACGCCTTTGGAGGTGGGGCTTCCACCATAGGGACTGACCATTTAACTTCTTCGTCAGATGATAACCCATCCAATAGACCAGGGAGTGGCTCAAAGTGAGAATTAAAATCCCCTCCCACAACATAGTATGAGTCACTCGATAGGTCAGTTAGAAAAGTGGAGAGTTCATCTATGGTCGGCGATTCCTTTGCATTCCCCATTGGCCTGGAATATATGTTAATAAACACCAGTTTAACTCGGTTGGGCCATAATAGAGAAATTGCAAGGATGTCCTCAGAGTTGGTCGGCATCCGAGTTGCCACACAACCCAGGTGGGATGCAACCCAAGTAGTGAGTCCTCCTGACGGCCGGCCTTTGCCCTCCCATCTCGCTGGAATGGAGAATGACATGTAGCCCTGATGGCCATGTTCCTCTCTGGCCCAGGTCTCCTGGAACATACATATGTCCCCCGACTCGATGTAATTTACCCAGTCCAAGTCTTCCAGTTTGTTAGCGAGGCCAGCGATATTCCAGCAGATTAGTCTCAAAAATCCGGAGGTGTTAGGTGCCGGACCAGGAGAATTAAAAAGTGTAATTCCGGGCTCCACTGAAATCGGGGATACTAACGTAGTACTAACAGTAGGGGCCGGTAAATCAAAAGGACTACTGCGGGAATTCTCCACCAATGATGTGTCAATCTGAGTTCCAAGGGCGTTGATAACATTATGGGCCAGTAAGTTATCCAAAACAGCCAGATTGTTCAGTGGCCCATCCAATTCAACAGCAGTCGAGGTAGGTAACTTAGGAGAACTGCAAATGCCACTATCCACAGCCATTGACTTGTAACTAGAGAGTCAATCAACCCCATCCAAACCATTCAGGCAATTAAAACGATTAAAATGGAAGTAGGGCCTGTCCTGCACTTGAAGATTTGGACGTTGTACATGATCCCTGCATCTATGTCTGTGTTCCACCCTCACCCACTCATCTTGTGTCGGGATGTGGTGCATATGGGTAGGGGGGAAAAAAAAGGATACTGGCATGGTCTGGATAGTAGAGTCCAGTGACCTATTTATTCCTTTACAAATGTGCCGCACAGTGCCCGGGTCCTTAAAGCTTGTCAGGATACAGTCCCCTATTATTGATTTCCTAGTTTTACCTAACCAGGGGACCCTTCTTACCATAATAATCTCATTATTAAAATGGGACGGTAGGGGTCGATTCCAATTCAGCCATTTAATGACCTTATATTTTAGTGATTGGTAATCTTCGTTCTCCCCTAGTCTTAGGCGGGGGACGCCTGCTAGGACCACCGTTAGACTATTAGCCTCTGGCGGCAAGTCTGGTCTCCGTGGACTTGGAGCCGGCCGACCCGGGGAGGGTAGAGAGATACCACCAACTTCTAGATTGCCGTCAATAGTCCCCGAATGGGAACTTTGAGAGGCAGAATTCATTGTCTCTCTGGGCCTATTAGATACATTGCAGCGCGGTGCCTGGTCTAAGACAGCCATTAATGGTTGCAAAGGAGGGGCAGTAGTCGCACTCTGGGGGGAGACTTTGTTGTTACCCTTCGTAATTCCTTTTTTAGTAAGGTTTCCTGCGGAGGGATAAGGTCCCGTGTTATTGGATTGCTTACTAGCTAAGGTGTTCAGATTAGTAAGAGCTGTTTCCAATAAAGTGAGCCTACTCTCTACTTTTATCAGACTATCGCTAATGGGCTGTAGAAGAGAACACAGTAGCGATTCTAAGCTCCCTATAGCTGTAGAAGAGTTAGGTGTATCAGCCACTGGGATGTTTAGAATAGTAGCTCTAGTTGGACTAGAGACCTTTGAGAGAAGAGCAGTGGGGGCAATCTTATTATCCCTCCCAGGCTGGGGTACAAGTGTGTGTTTTTTTCCGAAATCTAGATGCGACGGTTTGGCTTTCCCCCTACCCCCCGTTGACTTTTTACTACGTTTACTCGGTGGGGGCCTGTGCAACTCTACCTCAACTCTTTGTTTAGGCTTACTTTTCTTGGCTGCATGCGGAGGTGGGGTTTGAGTGACCAGATTAACAGGGGTAGAACAAGTCCCTGAAGGGGTTATATCTAGGAGTTTTCCAGGGGCCAACTCAGGGGAAGTAGGGGTGTCCCGCAATAAGAGAGGGAAGTCCTCAGGGGTCAGAGGTTTTAGGCTAAGTGGGGGCATGCCATCCTCTTGGGTAATGGGATACGGGATGATCTCTGGCAGGGGCGTATTCTTCATTGAATCAATGGAGCGCCGCCGCTCAGCCCTGCGTTTCTCCAATGAATTTTCCTTACCTACATCTTCTTTAGTAGGTTTGAAGTACTTGTCCAACGACCCTGCCTTGCAGCCCCCTTCCTTGGCAGTGGATTTGCACGGTCCTGGAGAGGGCATCCTCCTAGACTCGTTTGCGTGTAGGAGGAAAGGGGTATGGCCCGGCCCGGCCTCCTTCAGCCCCTGACGGCCACAGACGGCCCGCCCTTTGCCCGGGCTTAGACCGGCGCCGACCCGCGCGCGATCCCGCGTCGCGGGGGCTCCCGTTGGATTTATGCGCCTGCGAGCGCAATTCTGGTGACGTCGGCGGGTTTGTCCCGCAAGGGTTGGTGGGTACTGTGGTCCCACTGCACACAGCGGCCGCGTTGATGTGGAGTGCGGCAGCGGCAGGGAAACACGTCCTAGGGTGCTGCTGGAGTTCAACCAGGGCAAAGGGCACAGGTAAAAAGCAATGTCCGCTTCAGGCAAGAACACCCCCGCTCTGCCGGGGCTCCCGTTGGATTTATGCGCCTGCGAGCGCGATTCTGGTGACGTCGGCGGGTTTGTCCCGCAAGGGTTGGTGGGTACTGTGGTCCCACTGCACACAGCGGCCGCGTTGATGTGGAGTGCGGCAGCAGCAGGGAAACACGTCCTAGGGTGCTGCTGGAGTTCAACCAGGGCAAAGGGCACAGGTAAAAAGCAATGTCCGCTTCAGGCAAGAACACCCCCGCTCTGCCGGGGCTCCCGTTGGATTTATGCGCCTGCGAGCGCGATTCTGGTGACGTCGGCGGGTTTGTCCCGCAAGGGTTGGTGGGTACTGTGGTCCCACTGCACACAGCGGCCGCGTTGATGTGGAGTGCGGCAGCGGCAGGGAAACACGTCCTAGGGTGCTGCTGGAGTTCAACCAGGGCAAAGGGCACAGGTAAAAAGCAATGTCCGCTTCAGGCAAGAACACCCCCGCTCTGCCGGGGCTCCCGTTGGATTTATGCGCCTGCGAGCGCGATTCTGGTGACGTCGGCGGGTTTGTCCCGCAAGGGTTGGTGGGTACTGTGGTCCCACTGCACACAGCGGCCGCGTTGATGTGGAGTGCGGCAGCGGCAGGGAAACACGTCCTAGGGTGCTGCTGGAGTTCAACCAGGGCAAAGGGCACAGGTAAAAAGCAATGTCCGCTTCAGGCAAGAACACCCCCGCTCTGCCGGGGCTCCCGTTGGATTTATGCGCCTGCGAGCGCGATTCTGGTGACGTCGGCGGGTTTGTCCCGCAAGGGTTGGTGGGTACTGTGGTCCCACTGCACACAGCGGCCGCGTTGATGTGGAGTGCGGCAGCGGCAGGGAAACACGTCCTAGGGTGCTGCTGGAGTTCAACCAGGGCAAAGGGCACAGGTAAAAAGCAATGTCCGCTTCAGGCAAGAACACCCCATTGAACCATTTGGCCCCCCTTGTTTCCCGTATTACTATTGGGTTCGTCAAATTTTGGTACACGTCCCTGCAGATTCTCTGGAATCCCTGTATAACCATCTCCAGGGGTGGAATCATGATCTAAGCATTTCAAGATGGAGCTTAAGTTCGCTTTAACAATAATCTCCTCAAATTGGGGGGGATTTATCTTGTTCCATTTCACTCTCACCCCTTGATTTGGGTTATACTGGAGGAGGCGACCATCGCCTTCCACCTTCTGGGTAGTTACGTGTGGGGAGGAAGTAAGAAGATTATGATCGCTGTCATTGTTGGCCTCACTTCAAAACTGTCCACCAGGAAGGCAGATTTTCTAGATATTAACATGAAGTCAATAACGCTTTCCCTGCCTCTATCTAGGTAGGATATTGGGTTGCCAGGCTACTGACCAAGGTGTCAACAAAAAGCAAATCATTCACAATAATAATATCATTTAAAGCGTCTCCCTGTGGAGTATGTATAAAATGCATCAGTGGTTGACCCCCGGTGTCCATTAACGCACATACTCTGTCTGAGCTATGCCGGTATAAGGAGCAATTGAAATCCCCAACCCAATAGATACACAGGGGCTGCCACTTCCCTGCGATCTTATCTATTTCCTCCTTAAGATTTGCAATGATGTCTTGACCTGAAACAAATTAAAAATCAAAATCAGTTGGTACCAAGGTGAATCTATGACAATCTTTGCACTGATAGATCTGTATTTGAGAGAGATCAATGTCGCCAGTCCACCTTTAGCTCTCCCTGCTGGTGAGGCGATTGCATGAACATTGAGGGAACAGTAGCCATCTAATTCAATATTCTCCCTGGACCATGTTTCCTGGATACAGATAATGTCAAAAGCATTTACATAGTTTAACCACATTTCGGCCTCTAATTTCGAGTGTATGCCTGCAATGTTCCAGGAGAGAATTCTAAATGGATAGGTTTTGTGCGGCCTTATACCTGGATCCTCCATGTAACTAACAATCTCCAAGTCCAAGCCGGCCCCCCCATTCCTAAATTATGTGAACTAGAAGGGCTAAATGGATCGTCCCCAGTCTCCATCTCCTCATTGCAAATAAGGGTGTCAGGGGGTTTATGTATGTGATGATTCAAGTAATTTGTCCTCAGCCTGTTCCCTTCTGTTCTGTCCACAGGAGGATGGATTTCCCTGATTACCCCTTCTGTCATTAACGTCTTGCTTGGGCTATGTGGGTCCAAGGGTAGTCAATCAATTTCTGTTAAACCAGACAATGCCTCAAAGCGGTTGGAATAGAACCATGTAGGGGGCTGAGGGGGGGTTCTATTCTGAAGACACAGGCGAGGCATGGTGCCCCCTTGATGGCGAGGATAAAAGAAGCCCAATGATGGGCCTGTATCTGCTCCAAAGGGGAGTCTCTAAGACAACGTTGGGCGAAGTCCACCCACCTCTCATCGTTAAAATTCAGGACCACACAATCGCCTATCTTTTTGTGTTTTCCCCAACCAGTTTACCCGCCTTGCCTTTGTAATGTGATTTCTCCAATTTACCTGGGGCTGTATTTTACTGGCGCACCAGTGAGCAGATTTGTTGATGAGGCTCTGACAGCTTTCCCGGTGACCTGTGGGAGCATGTGGAACCCCTATCAGGACCATCGTGTAAAGGGAACCCTCCGGGAGGAGGTTTAGTATGATATTATCATCCTGCCTGGGTGACTCACTGTCCATATTGGGCCTTTTCATGTTCCCAGTGCTCCTTCTACAATACCCATCAGAGCTCGGGGTTAGTTTCCCTTTGTTCCCCATGTTCTCTGTTGACACTCCTCTCATGACCACTTGCCTGAGTTAGCGGCACTATTTCAGGATCTATGCAGTAAACCCTATCCCAGTGAGGGTCTAATATATTGGCCTCTACGCCTATGACTATGGGTCCCTCTAGTGCTGACCTCCCACTCTAGTGAGCACCAAGGGTAGCATTTTCTCCTCTCTCTGACGGACCTTTAACCAAAGAGCATTTTTCGTTGGAACCTCTTTGCTTCGCCGTGTTCCCCGGTGTCAACAACAATAGGCCAAGCTGCTCCTCTATGCATGCCAGCCGGGATAAGCTAGGTTCCAGAGAGTCTGCCACTATTTTACCAAATCTGGCTGACATGTCCACATCAGACAAAGATTTTGCCTTAGCAGGCTCTCCTCCGCCTCGGAGTCTTCCCACAGAAACAGGGGGGTTTTGCTTTGTTCTTTTAATCCTTGGCAAATGACCCAAAGCCCGTTGATCATTCCCAGTCCCAGTCCGGTCAATACCCTTCCTTTTTCCTCCAACCACGATTTGGTCCCCCGTGGTTGTTGATGTTACAGCACCCATGCCTTTTGGCTTTCCACCCGGGGGTCCTTGGCTCAAAATAATGACGTAGGTGACAGTGCAACTGGGGGTTCTTCTTGGGGAGTGGCGGGGATACAAGTGTAATTCGATTAGGTCCTCTATGTTTACCAGAGGGACAGACTGGACAGAGCGCATGTTCATGGCTGCAAGCGGTGGTAATGGGCCCAACGAAAGCCTGTGTTCAGCCAATTCAATTTCTTTATTGAGAGCCTCCACGGCCTTCTGTAGGAAGCCATATAATGTGGTGTATGTACATTTAGGTGCTGGCATAGGTTTCTTTCTCCCCATCTCAATGGAAAATGTGAGTTCTCAATATGCAAAGTACAAGTTATAATGAGGGTAAGGGTTATTTCCCTACCACTTCAAACCCTTCTCCTTACTTTTGTTTTTAACTGATGTCTCCGATGAAAGGTCCAAGAGATGTGGCCCAGCCCGGCCTCATCCGGCCGGAGACAGGCTCAGACGGGTGCAGACGGGCCCGCCCTTGGCCCGGGCTTTGCCCGGGCATTCCTGCACGCGTCCCACGCTGCGGGAGCCTGACACAGGCTTTAACGCGCCTCCGGGCGCAGAAACAGAAGCATCACTGGTGGCCCCTCGGGCTGCTGGGAGGTGGAATCCTTGCTTTTCCTCCCCGTTTCCCTTTCGGCGTGCGAGTCCTTGCTTTTGCTGGCCGTTTCCATCACGGCGTGCAAGTTAATAATCTTATGCTTCCCGTGCTGCGGGAGCCCGCCACAGGCTTTAACATGCCTCCGGGTGTGGAAACAGAGGCGTCACTGGTGGCCCCATGGGCTGCTCGAAGGTGGAGTCCTTGCTTTTCCTGGTCATTTCCCTCACAGCGTGCGAGTCCTTGCTTTTGCTGGCTGTTTCCCTCATGGCGTGCGAGTTAATAATCTCGGGCTTCCTGCGCTGCAGGAGCCTGCCACAGGCTTTAACGTACCTCCAGGCGCGGAAACAGAGGCATCTGGTGGCCCCTCGGGCTGCTGGGAGGTGGAGTCCTTGCTTTTCCTGGTCGTTTCCCTCACGGCATGCGAGTCCTTGCTTTTGCTGGCCCTTTCCCTCACGGCGTGCGAGTTAATAATCTCGGGCTATGAAATAAACCAACAGATTTATTTACAGACAGTAGTCTGTTTCTTACTACTAGGGGTACTGTCAGCACAAATTCTCTGAAGATTGACTATAAACCATACGTATTAAAGGCAGTTCAAAGTACACAAGCAATTTTAAATGACTTTTTCTTGTACATGGCACCTTTATTGGCTTCTGTGTTCTGCTTACTTGCATTTGTTCATCCCACATCTTCCATGTAGATTCTGTTTGGAAGGGGCCTGGTGGGTAAATTAGGTTACACCAAATTTAACTTCATACCATAGATAGCAGAGGCAGCCACATCTTACAGATTTGTAAAGCAGAGTTATCGCTCAGGTTACAGAGAGCTTACAGGTTTTGTTGGCAGTCAGGTTACATCAATATAACAAGCTAAGGCTGCAGTTTGTGATACTTTTACCATAAAGCATTTACCTATATAGATGATGAAATACCTCCGAACAAGTCATACATGCTATAGTGGAATGTGGTATATGGCACTAACAAGATTAGTAATTGTTAGATTTGGGGGTCTCTAGTTGGCACAGGTATGCACTTGTGACAAATAGGGACCCTTGCCTCTAGTCTGGGTAAGGGGGTATACTCCTAAAATAACCCCTGCTCACCCCCTTGGTAGCGTTGCACGAGCAGACAGGCTTATCTCAGAGGCAGTGTGTTAAGCATTTGTGAACACCTACAGTAATCAAGTGACAACACTACAGATGGACACCACATAAGGTTTATATCAAAAATGAGTATTCTTTATATAGATTTAACACAAGACCATAAACGACAAAAATCCACAATACTGTTACTTAAAAATTGTAGAATTTAGCTTAGTTCTCTTTTAGATCTTAAATGCAACACTTTGAGTCAATGTACCTTTAGATGCGACACGTAGGGCAACGACAGTGTTGTAACGATGGTGATGCGATGAAAGTTCGGTGCAAAGAAATAAAGACGTGAAGATCTTCCTGATGCGGCACGCTTCTCCGAGTTGCGAGAAGACTCGACTCAATGCGTCAGCTGCAGCGGCAACACCCTTGTCCAGTAATGCGACGACAGCGGCTTTGGCAGCGACACTCTTCTCCGACGATGTGAGACGCTTCCGGTTGATGCGACAGCTGCAGCGGCAACACCCTTGTTCAGTGATGCGACGGCAGCAGCTCCGACGGCGGCACGCTTCTCCGTGGATGCGAGGCGCATTTCTTGATGCGGTGCAATGCAACAGCTACAGCGGCGACATCCACGATGCGACGGCAGCGGCTGCGACGGCAACATGCTTCTTCCTCGATGCGAGACTCTTCTCATGATGTGGTGCAATGCGACAGCTACAGCGGCGACACTCTTGTTAAGTGATGCGACGGCAGCGGCTGCGACGGCGACATGCTTCTTCGGTGTTGCGGGACGTTTCTTGTGGTGCGATGCAATGCAACAGCTACAGTGGTGACACCCTTGTTCGTTGATGCGACGGCAGCGGCTGCAACGGGGACACGCTTCTTCTCCGTGAGTCGCGCTTCCAGCTACTTGCGACACGCAGTCCCTCAGAAGGCCCAAAACAGCAGCAGGCACTTCTAAAGAACTCTGGGGAGCTGGTGGGTGAAGTCTGTTGTCCCTGAGACTTAAGCAGGAGGCAAGCTTTTTTCCAAGCCCTTGGAGATCCTTACACAAGTTGAATAAAAATGCACACAAAGTCCTTTCTCCTTTCAGACGCACCACAGGAGGTGTAGCCAGCATTGTGGAGGGAAGGCACATCCCTATTCAGGTCCCAGGTGCAACTCCTCCCACCCATCTAGATGCAGATCTCTCTATTCACCACTGGGCTGACGCACCCTGTCTCCTGGAATCCCCCAGCCCTGTCACTCAAACTCCAGAGAAGGAATATGCAGCCTAGCAGAGGCAGGTTTGAACGGTTAGACAAGAAAATACCTACTTTCTAAAAGTGGTATTTTCAAACACAGAATGTTAAAACCAACTTCACTAAAATATGTATTTTATCATTCTGAGTTCAGGCATACTAAATTCGAATTTCTACCATGTTCCCTGAGTCAGTTAGGATTATAAGATGTAATAATCAAACTGCCCATTCTGGCCTATGGAGAACAGGTAGCCTTGCAATAGTGAAAAATGAATATGGCTGTAATTCTCTATTAGAACATGCCACACACACCTGGGCATGTCCTACCTTATACTTACAATGCACCCTGCCCTCGGGCCTTCCATAGGGGTGTCTGATATGAAGAAAAGGGAAGGTTTAGGGACTTTCAAGTGGGTGCACTTGCCCAGTCAGCATGACAGCACCAGACTGCACGCAGGCTCTGCAATGGCAGGTCTTAGACACACTTTTACAGGCTGCTTCTGTGGGTGGCACAACCAGTGCTGTAAGCCCACCAGCAGTATTTGGATTACCAGCCCTGGGCACTCCTGGTGCACTGTACTAGGGTCTGACAGGTAACCCAAACCAACCAATCATGGAATCACTAATTCATACATCAATTTACAATAGGGAGCACTTGCACTGTGGCACTGGACAGCAGTGGCACAGTGCCCAAAGCATCTACCACCAGCAAAAACACATGAGGCAACTGCAAAAAATCGAAGGAAGACCCACGCCAAGGTGCCAGGTCCAACACGTGTCCCCTCCAGCTGAAAAGTGGGGAGAACTACCCTACCTCCTGGGAGTTTTCATCACTAAGGAGGAAAAATCTGGAAAGACCATCAGCGTTGGCGTGTTCTGTACCAGGGCGGTGTTCCACCATGAAATCCATCCCCTGTAGGAAAATGGACCACCTCAACAGCTTTGGATTCTCACCCCTCACCTGCATCAACCATCTGAGGGGCCTGTGGTCTGTCTGAACCCGGAAGTGAGTCCCAAACAGGTATGGTCTCAGCTTCTTCAGTGCCTAGACCACCGCATGTGCCTCACGCTCATTAGCACTCCACCTCTGTTCCCGTGGAAGTAACCTCCTACTGATGAAGGCTACGGGTTGATCTAGGCCCTCCTCATTCATCTGTGCCAGAACAGCCCCCACACCATGCTCTGAAGCGTCTGTTTGTACTATGAACTCTCTGGAGAAGTTCGGTGCCAAGAGCACGGGTGCCGTGCCCATAGTATTTTTGAGGGCCTCAAAAGCTTTCTGACAGGTGTCAGTCCAAATCACTCTTGTAGGCTGCTTCCTGGAAGTCAGCGCTGTCAAGGGTGCAACAATGTTCCCATACCCCTTGACAAACCTCCTGTAGTAACCCGTGAGTCCTAAGAAGGCTCTCACCTCTGTCTGGGTTTTGGGCGGCTCCCAAGCCAGGATGGTTTCAATCTTGGGCTGTAGGGGTGCCACCTGGCCGCTCCCCACCTGGTGTCCCAACGACACCATGGAAAACTGTCCGATCTGGCACTTACTCGCCTTGATCGTGAGGCCTGCCCTCCGCAGCGCCATCAACACTTCCCAGAGGTGGCGCAGATGTTCTTCCCAACTGGAGCTGAACACTGCGATGACATCCAGGTAGGTGAACTCATCCAGTCCAGTCAACACCTGGTTGACCAACCTCTGAAAGTTGGCAGGGTCATTCTTTATCCCAAAGGGCATAACCCAGAACTGGTAGTGCCCATCTGGTGTGGAGAATGCTGACCTTTCTCTTGCCCCATCAGTCAAGGCAATCTGCCAGTACCCAGATGTTAGGTCAAAAGTGCTGAGGTACCGTGCAGCCCCAAGCCGATCTATGAGCTCATCAGCTCTGGGGATGGGATGCGCGTCAGTCCTGGTAACTGAATTGAGCCCTCGGTAGTCCACACAGTACCAGAGTTCTGGTGTTGCACCCGGTGCGTCAGCCTTTGGGACCAAGACCACTGGGCTGGCCCAAGGACTGTTAGAGGACTCAATCAACCCTAACGCAAACATCTTGGAGACCTCCTTCTTGATGCAAGCTCTCACCCTGTCAGTTACCCTGTGGGTTTTGTGCCTCACAGGTGTACTATCCCCAGTGTCCACATCATGGACGCACCAATCAGTGACACCGGAAACCAGGGAGAACAGATCAGAAAACTGTCCCAGCAACTGGCGGCAGTTATTCTGTTGCTCAGGGGTCAGGGTGTAAGAGAGGGTGACACCATCCACTGACCCATCTTGCTCTGTCGCCGACAGGAGGTCTAGAAGAGGCTCGGTCTTCTCCTCCATTCCACCATCTGTCGCTAAGAGCATGCCCACTTGGGACCTCTCCAAGTGGGGCTTCAGGCAGTTAACATGCAGGACCCCTATCAGGAAGGCCGGACGGAACTCTTCACGGAGGCAGAATGCTGCTTAATCCCAATGCCCTCCTCCCAGAGCCTACCGTGTTTCTGCAGCTGCTCTAGGCAGGGGGAAAGGGGAAAATGGGACAGAGAAGAGACACTCGTGCAGAGCTGGTACCCTCTTCGTTATTTGATGAGTAGCTTGGAAACCTAATGCACGGAAAGATATAATTGGTCCGTTAGCTCCCAATGCTTATATTACTTTATCACTTTTCACTCACTCACTAAGGTCTACTCCCTACCAGATTCTTTGCAGGAGTTTTGTCCCTCTCCTTTTCCAGCATTGATGAGTACTGGTAAACGTTCTTCTTGTAAACCTAATACACAGGGAGACATAGGTATTTAAACTGTTCCTTACTTCCCACTGTTCTTGTTCCCTTGACAACACTATTCTCTTACCTGTTGAATAGGTCTACTTATTGTCTATTCTTGTTGTTGGTCTGATTCAGTAAATGCATAGTTTATTCTGCTGGTAGCTTTTCATAAATCTCTGAGTCAGTGGTTGAATTGATGTTGATGTTGATGTTGATGTTTACGCAATCTCTCCAGAACGGTCTTGACATGATTGGAGTGTTCACGGGGGTTCTTTGAGTAAATCAAGATGTCATCCAAATAAATCACTGCTATCCGATCCACTAAGTCTCCCATGATGTCGTTGATGAAATGCTGGAAGGCGGCCGGAGCATTACATAGACCAAAGGGCATGACCTGATATTCAAACAGCCCGTATTTGGTCCTAAATGCGGTCTTCCATTCGTGACCTTCTTTCATACGAATGAGATGATAGGCCCCTCGAAGGTCCAATTTGGTGAAAATGTGGGCATCTTTAATCTGATCCAGAAGGACCGAAATCAGAGGCAGGGGATATCGGTTCTTGACCGTCACCCGGTTGATCGCACGGTAGTCGATGCATGTCCTCAGAAACCCCTCCTTCTTCGGAATAAAGAAAAGCGGCGAGGAAACCGGAGACTGGGATGGTCTGATGAATCCGTTAGCTAGATAACGGTCCAAGTACACCTTTAAATAGTTTTTCTCTGCTTCAGTCAGAGCATAAACCCGACTGCATGGTAGAGCCGCCCCAGGTTCAAGATCAATGGAACAATCATAGGAACGATGTGGGGGGAGTTTCTCAGCCTCCTGTTCACTGAAAACTTTTTGAAATTCTTGGTATTCTTTTGGAATTTCGAAGGTGTCTATGACCCCAATTGACTCTCCACTGAAAGATAGCAAGGTGGCCAACAACGGTTCTGGGGTGTCAATCTTAGAAGTAATCAATGTTCCGCACAAAATGAGGAATCCATATCAACGGTTCGATTCTCCCAGTTGATGGTAGGATTGTGCAGGGTCAGCCAAGGAAGTCCCAAAATTATCTGAAATTGTGGGGCATCAATCAAGTTGAACCGAATGACCTCATGATGACCATTGGATTGAATCAATTCCACCATTTCCGTATGATGAGTGATTGGATCTGAAGAGAGGTTAGTACCATCTACTGCCCGAACTGATTCCTTCTGCTCCTTTCGCATAGCCTGGATTCCCATCTTCTTTGCATACTTGATATCGCAAAAATTGCCAGTGGCGCCTGAATCGATCATAATAGCCACTCCAACAATTTCTTGCTTCCGAAATCTCAATTTAATTTGTAAAATTAAATGTGGGGTTTGAGTCTGAAGGGTGTTCATAATGTGATGAAGCGTTGGAGTCTGGTTCTTCACCGTTGCCACCTGAGCGACTCTGCCTACAGGTGGTTTTAGGAGTTTCTCGAATTCAAAGTCTTCGGCTTCTTTGGACACTCCCTCACAAAATGTCCAGACCCCCCACAATACATACACAACTTCTTCAGTCTCCTCTGTTCTTTTTCTTCTTTACTTAAGGGACCCCGCATTGATCCTATCTGCATTGGTTCATTTTCAGTGGCGCCACCAGACTTGCTTGTCTCGCTCTTAGTTCGATCAAAACGTGGAATATTCCAACGAAAGTCCTTCGTTTTCCGTTCACCTCTTCGCTCTGAATTTCGAAAATCGATCTCCAAGACTATATCCACTAGTTCAGAAAATTCTGTGGGTCGATTTGGAATTTGTGCCAGGGTATCTTTAATGTCGTCACGCAGTCCTCGATAAAATGAGGCAGACCTTTTCTCTTCGGGCCAATTAGTTTCAACCAATAGTTTATTGAACTGAGTGAAGTAGGTAATAAGATCTCTGTTTCCTTGGCGCAATTCTAAAAGCTCATTATCTGTGGCCTGAGAAACTCTGCGTCTGTCAAAAATCCCGAGAAATTCTGCCTTGAATTGTTCCAAATTATACAAAAAGGGCTCATTACGGGAAACTAGAGGCATGGCCCAATTAGCTGCGTCCCCTCCCAAGTAGGACAAGATAAAGGCCACCCGGGATTGAGCATCTGGGAAAAGATTTGCACGACACATGAAATGTAAAGAACACTGGGTGAGAAATAGCTGGGCCTTTTGGGGATCTCCACATTATCTTTCGGGGGGAGCTAAAGGAATGATGGGGGACACAGAATGAACAACCTGAGCTACAGAGCGTGGGTCTTGAGTGGCCTGGGTGCTACCTGAAAGGGTTTGAGCGGAGGGTGTCCCTAGGGGTGCCCCTGTGGATATCTCACTAACTCTCTGGGATAATAACATGGTTTCCTGTCGGGAAGCTATAACATCTCGCCTTAAGCTCTTATTCTCTTCACTTAAAGCCCCTATTTCTCGCTGAATTCCCTCCAACATTTCCCCTAAGGCCTTTAAACTGAAACCCTCTGTCATTCTGCCCAGGTGAAGGAAAACTCGTGGGCACTTCAATCTATCAGGAAGGCCAGACGGAACTCTTCACAGAGGCAGAATGCTGCTTAATCCCAATGCCCTCCTCCCATAGCCTACCGCGTTTCTGCAGCTGCTCTAGGCAGGGTGAGGAAATATGAATTTTGTGATCAGTTATGTCCCCTATCGTAGACCCCAACGTCTCCATGTGCATGCTATAAGTACATGTATGTTCCCTCCAGTTCCAGTTATGAAGACGCAAATACATGTGCGTCCACCGTCAACATGTCCTCTTTCAGATCCGCCATGAATGGGTCAGATATTCCATTCCTAAATATGAAAGGCCACCGACTTTATGTGGTTCACTTTCCACATTTTACAGATTCAGGCGAGTAGGCCCTGAATTCTGCCATCAAGCCTTTTCCTGCCCTCTGCCTCTGAAAGCTCCAGTCCGAGCCTGCATCTGTATCCATGAACTTTGTCCTACTCCCTGCGCGGCTAACGGTGCCTGATCCAGCCTGTTGCCTGCCAAAAACTGTATTTCACCTTCAAGATTATCTGCTCCGCTCCTCATCCGATGCATTCCTGTCTAGTAGTTTAGGTAAACATTCTTCCAGCTACCGTGCAAAGGGCCAGGCCTCACTGTCCTCATGCAAGTAATTCATAGCCCCTGTTACCATGGAAGATTCCTGCCCCCTCGCATCTCATGTAGACACTTAGACGCTTGTACACGCACTAACAGTCAGTATAGAATAGATTCCATCATAGAGACCTTTCCTTTTGGATAATACAGTTCTTTAAACATAAGATATTAGATATGATTTGGGATTAGGTTGACATGACCCCTCAGACTTCTGTCTCCACATGTAGAGCTAAATGTCAAGCCCCCTTCACCCTCTAGTTGCACGTCAATCATACGTCATGCGGCTGCGCGCGCATCTCTGCCAAATATTTCTGCTGACATTGCAGGATTCTCTTATGGATCCACCCACTTGTGACATCATGTTTAATGACGTATTTAGTTACGCCTATGTTTACGCCTCTTTTCATTACGTATGTGTATCATTATCTGTATTATCAGCTGTTACGCCTCTTGCATCTGTCTTAATGTAATACTTTTCATATAAATATCATTACTTGTCAATAATGTATTGCCTTCCCTTCCTGAACCTTCGTGGTGATGGAATTTGAAGCCTACAGTTCGAACTGTAATTCCTTTGTAGAGGAATAAAGTCTTTTAGAACCTCTAATACCACGGATTCTGCCTCTTATATTTACTGAGTTATTCTTACTAGACTTTACCGCATAAAAAATAGTACCGGTAATGAAATTTTTACCACATAAATTGGCGCCCGAACAGGGACACTTTCTCATCTCACGCGCCGGAGGTGCGTTGCAGGCCCGGTCTCCTGCCACAGCTGAACGGACAAAAACGCGTACCTGCAGGATTTCCTGTATCTCCCTCCGGCCGAGCGGGGGTGACTGAGGCTGCGATCAACACCCAGACGAGGCGGTGAGAAGTGCGAAGTATCCCGACCAGAGCCTAGCTGAGAGAGCAAGATCCGAGGTATACAGAGGCCCACCAGGTTCCGAAGTTCCGAGTCCAGTCGAGTCGAGTCCAGTCTGGTCCAGTCCAGTTCACAGTTCAGTTCCGAGGCCTTCCGTTCCGTGCTACCCGGTGAGTACCATTGCCGGGGAGGCATTTAAACGTGCACATTGGTTGTGCCGGTCAAGACGGGTTTGGGTACACAAATCCGGTCTGCACTGTTTCAGCAGTGTATCTGTACTGTTTAGCAGTATATCTAGTATGTCTTGCATATAATTCAGTATTATCTAGTGTCAGTATTATGTCAAGTAACTAGTTTTCTATTAGTTATCATCGTTCGTTAACTGTTAAATGTTAAATGTTTTAATACGTTCTACATATTGTGGTGTGAATGATTGTTCATTATTGTGTTTATTGTATTAAGTGTGTTCAAGTAATAAGGTCTAAAAATGCCGCTCTTTTCAAAATTAAGACAGATCAAAACCAGAAAAGGGGTACTCGAAGAGGCTGTTCCCATTCCACCTAGGGACACTCCAGGATACTTTATGTATCATAAGCATGGCCTAGATGCCGTGTTATTTTCTGATTTATGGGTGGACTACACCAAGGATTTGCCAGAAAGTCAGAGATGGCCCGCAGCGGGGACCTGGGATGCAGATTGCATCATGAGAGTAGAAGAAGAATTATGGAAAAAGAAAGCCAGACAGTCACAGAAAGATGCCATTGAATTATGGCGTAAAGAATCATATAGACGTACAGAAAAAGCGCTCAGACAGGAAGAGAAAGGTAGGGAGAATTCGAATAAAACCCGAGAAAATTTATTAATTGAGGAAGGTACCCGAGTAAAAGCAGAACAAGTAGACAGACAACGAAACACTCTTATGAATGGTATGTATCCTCTTTTGGCCGAAGGGTTACCTCAGGCCACCCCGGAAATACCGAAAAACTTGACACCCCCATTGCTCCCGATAAAAGCACATCCCAAAACAGCAAAAGATATTTTCCTTTCTTCCTATTTAGATGATGTAGCTCCTGAATATGCTAATGTTCCGCCACACGCAACTCCCACTGATGGTGCTCAACGCCAAGATCATCCGTCTGTATCCCCGCAACAACAAACTCCTACGCACATTCCCACAGGTCCATCTGCTTCTACCGCTTTTCCTACATCTACAGTTTCTATCTTACATCCAACAAATCCTTTCGTGCCTAGCACCTCAGACGGTGCGACAGGAGGTACGACAGACATTTTTGCCACGCCACCCCGAGGAAATAAATTGTCCCTTAGAGATTTAGCATACGAACGTACACCCCAACTAGCAACTTCAGACTTGTTTAAAGAGCATCTAGTGGATTGTAGATATGATCCTGTGCCCGGTAGACGGGACGGTATGCTGCTGTCATCACTACGTATACGACGAGCCTCAAGGTATTTAGCGACGCTACCAGGAATGGTGACACATTTAGACAATATATATCACTTTGTCCAATCAGGGCGAGGCCCTGAAAGTATTGACGGAGCTATGGAATACCAGAAAGTGGATGTACAGAGACAACTGTTACGCTTCTTCATAAACTGTGTGATCAGAAACGGAGATAGGCCTGGGGTAGATCAGGAGGAAATGCAAGTACTTACCAAATGGGGTCAGAATATATCAGAAGGGAAACATGATAAACAGACATGTATAGTAGTTATGTGCCGTAAGATTCGCAAAGAAGTAGAACGAATACATACAGAAAGATTAGAGTCAGATCAACATGAATCAGAGGGAGATGAGGACGAAATGCCTACAGGACAAAGAGAAACGATGGCTTATGTAGGTAAAGGAAGATCTTTTAATAAAACCAGATGTTTTAATGATCCGACACGTCCGATACGTCCAGAATGTAATAGACATTTTCAAGCCCCTATGTTAAATACAAGGTCTCCTGAACACCTATTCCAAGCCGCTGATAAATTACTCCGAGACCGAAGGGGGTACCATATGCTCGATTCCATGGATGAACAAGAATTAGCCAGGTCAGCAGTACAATGGGCTGACAGTCCCAGCAAATACAGTGATGATGCACTAGCACACACGTTTCTGAACCTTGCCCCAGACGAACAGCGTTTAGCTAGTATATACATGATTCAACACCTCCTTATATTATATAAAAGCCAACACTCCGATCCTGGACCCTTACCTGACATATTGACAGAATTACTCATGAATAAATGGAGAGGGTCAGGTACTGATTTAATTAAAGAAATTCTAGAATTTCGAAATCAGTATATAGTTTTCGTATGCCCAGAACACGTTCCAGTTCCCACTATGGGAAGAAAAATGTATCACATAGATAGACAGAATCCGTTACGCGAAGTACACCCAATCAGAGGTGAAGATAATAATTTTACACGCGTGTTTGTGTACACGCCTATAACTAAAATTGAATTATTAGAAATGAAGAAAGTAGTACCCAGCCATGACAAGGATCCAGCAGGTTTCCACCGTGAGATAAAAGACATGTTACTCATGGGAGAGTATACCTACCCCGACATTATGAAAATATTGAAAGTGTTAATGCCTGCCGGTGTTTACGAGAAACTCAAAGAAAAGGAATGGGAGGTGGGAGACCAAAAGATAGATTGGACAGCATTAGAAAACGAAGAAAAGGCCCGAGCTGCAGGATCAGGGCTTGGGGAAAAGACTACAGCACTACCAGGATTACTAGTGCAGGTACTGCCACGTTTATTAACTACGAAAAAGGAGGACTGGGGTACAATCTCAGCCTGTAAACAAAAGCAAGATGAAGACACTAGTGATTTCTATTCCCGATTTGAAAAATGTTTTGGTATCAATAGTGGCATAAAAGCAAGTAGCGAGTCATATCCACATCTGTTTGTGACAAAATTAGTTGAAAATTCCCTGCCGCAAGTTAAGAATAGAGTATTGAAATTTGAGAGTACCTGGCAAGGTAATACCCCGTCACAGATGTTACAGATGTTACAATATCACCACAATAGAATTAGAGAAGAACAAGAAAATGAACAAAGACGTATGAAAGATACGAAAATGAAAATGCTTGTTGCTCAGTCAGTTCCAGCTGATGGTCATAAAAAGGGTGATTCCACAGGTCCGGCGAAAGGGACATGCAACTATTGTAAACAACAAGGTCATTATATACACGATTGTCCAGTTCTGAAACATAATATCGCCACGGGTAGAACCCAGGAAAGACCACGTCCACCTAGACAGGATCAGAATCAACAACAAATCCCTCAGCATGCACAATCTAGGTCAGCTCCGCAACAACTAGCTCCGCAACAGGCAGCTCCACAACAGACTGTAGCACCACCACAAGCGCAGCCTATTGCTGCAACACAAGCAACGACACAACAGATGTACCAGTATGCACAAAATGACTATCCCGATTATCAGCGATACACATGAAATAGCCTAGAGAGGGAAGTTGGCTTACCCCTTATTGAGGTTCCTGTAGATCAAGAGGGACCTTATGTACATAGTGAACTATTAGGGGAAGACAGAAAGTTTTTAGTTGATACAGGGGCAAGCAGAACAACTATACGACGCAGTGAAGTTCCAGGGGCACCCCTCTCAGGCTCACAGAATATTTCCCTTGGATTCTCAGGAAAGCCTATCATTAATGAAGTTACGCAACCCCTTCCACTTACGGTTGGTCCATTGACACGAACCACAGATTTATTGCTTACTAAATCATGTCCAGAAAACTTGTTAGGTATAAAAACATTGAAAGCTCTAGGAGCCATAATATGTTGTTCTCCGGAAGGAGTACGATTATTTTTACGTGATTTCAAAGGTCACTATGTGTCCAGAGACATGGATCACCGGCTGCAGAATTTACCTACACATTTATGGGCACAAGGCCCCACTGATGTTGGTTGCATGAACATTACACCATGTCGAGTCACACTAAAAACAGGAGTAGTACTACCACGAATGCGACAATACAAGTTACCACCAGATGCTGTTGTGGCTTTGCTGCAAATCATTGACGAGCTCATCTCACAAGGAGTGGTTGTGGAAACAGACTCCAATGTATGTAATTCCCCGATAATTCCGATTCTTAAAAGAACGGATCCAAAAGCATCACCAGTATATCGATTAGTTATTGATCTGCGTGAATTAAATAAATGTATTGTACCACAATACACTGTGGTCCCAGATATCTCTTCATTACTAACAGCTATTGACTCAGAAGCAACGTTCTTCACTGTAATTGATCTCAAGAATGCTTTCTTTAGCGTCCCAATAGATCCGGAAAGTCAATATTTGTTCGGATTCAGTTTAAATGGACGAAGTTTTAAATTCACACGCGCTCCTCAAGGATTCACAGAAAGCCCCAGCATCTATAGCCAAGCACTGAAACGAGAACTTGACAGTATCCACATGCCAGTTAACACTGCCTTGCTTCAATATGTCGATGATCTGCTGATCACCGCCCGAAGCGAACCTGAATGTGAAACAGCGTCACTGACGGTTTTGAAATTTCTGGCCGACAAGGGGCACAAGGTGTCCCCTTCTAAGCTGCAATTCTGTGTCCAGCGAGTTGTTTACCTTGGGCACTCGCTGTCCAAGGAGGGAAGACAGCTTACACCTGATCGCATCCAGTTAATTGCTAACATGTCACCACCCAAGACACAAAAGGAGGTGCGGGCTTTTATAGGTCTCACTTCATACTGTAGGCAGTGGATCCCTCAATATGCATTTCTAGCAAAACCACTCATCCAGTTGACAACACAGGAGGTAGCCACATCGACTGTCCTCCCTTGGACTCAAGAACATACACATGCCTTTGAAAGCTTAAAGAAAGCTTTATGCCAAGCACCTGTTTTAGCAACACCATGTTACAGTAAACAGTTTACACTCTTTGTTACAGAACGCGAAGGTACTGCCTTGTCAGTACTCACTCAGGAACAAGCAGGATCACACAAACCATGTGCTTATTTCTCTAGTACATTAGATCCAGTAGCTCAGGCTCTTCCTGCGTGCCTGAAATCGGTGGCAGCAACAGCTTTAGCAATCAGACAAAGCGATGCCATAGTGTTAGGACATCAATTGACAGTACAAGTACCACACGCAGTAGAGGTTCTCCTGAACCGCACGCAAACACAACACTTGACTATAGCAAGACTCACCGGTTATGAATTAACATTGTTTCAGCCACACATAGAAATCAGACGTTGTAATACATTAAATCCTGCCACACTTTTGCCAGTAAACGGAACAGATCCATTAGCACATGATTGTATTGAAGTCATTACTATCACGACGAAACCCAGACAAGACTTGACAGACATCCCTTTATCAGATCCGGACCTGACATTATATGTAGATGGTTCATGTATGAGAACAAGTACAGGAGAGTTAGTGGCCGCTTACGCAGTCACAACAGACACTGAAGTCATTGAAACAAATTGTATTAACACTTTGTCAGCTCAAGCAGCAGAGCTCATCGCTCTGACACAAGCCTGTATTCAAGCCAAAAATAAGAAAGTCAACATATACACAGACTCACGTTATGCATTCGGAGTCGTCCATGACTTCGGCGTACTGTGGCGAGAGAGAGGTTATTTAACTTCTCACGGTGCCCACATCCAACACGGACCCCTCATCCAAGCCCTATTAGACGCGATTCATCTACCTACTGCAATATCGATTATGAAATGCAAAGCCCATACAAAAGTTACCGATATCATTTCTCAGGGTAATGACCTAGCTGACAGAACAGCTAAACAGACTGCTCAGAACCAGACTCATACAACTGACACGACAAAGACAATAGTTCCGACACCAACACATTGCATGACAGTTAAGGATCCCGCCCTTGATGTAATTGACATACAGACACATGCTACACCAGAAGAAATAAAGAAATGGACTGAATTAGGAGGGATCCAAACGGATCAAGGATGGATGACGAAGGAAAAATCTATATGGTTTCTTCCCGACTCCATGGTTCAAGTCATCATTAACACAATACATAGTCCAGCGCACCTAGGAGAAAAAGCTATGCTAGACAGCATTCAACACATTTGGTTCAACAAACACTTGCGAGCAGCAGCCAAACAGAAAGTACGTACCTGTATGATATGTTGTCAGTTTAATCCAGGTAAAAGCATCCCCGTAGAGCAGGGTGGATTTCAACCTCCCGATCATGCTTTTGAAGTCCTCCAGATGGATTATATCCAGATGGAACGATGTCGAGGATTCAAATATGTTCTCGTAGTTGTCTGTGCTCTTTCCCGTTGGACAGAAGCCTACCCGGTTTCAGATTACACTGCCCCGACTACTGCCAAACAGCTAGTTCGAGAATTCTTCCCACGATTCGGTTTACCACGTGTCGTGTACTCAGATAACGGCCAGCCATTCTCATCCGAACTAATGAAACACGTTTCACTTCTGTTAGGTTACCAATGGAAATTCCACTGTGTCCGACATCCCGAGGCAGCAGGTCTCGTGGAACGCCATAATCAAACTCTGAAAATTAGATTGTCCAAAATATGTAGAGAAAAAGGTGTCGATTGGATAGTAGCCTTACCAGTTGCGCTCTTTTACATGAGAATGGTAGCACATTCTCGAACAGGACTATCCCCGTACGAGGTGATCTTCGGTAGACCACCAAATATGTGGGGGGCGCCTATACCTCGCAAAATCACTGATGTTGACTGTAATATGCTGACAGATTACCTGGCTTCCTTGATGTCTGCACTACAATCTTGTCGTTCACAGGTAGCTGCAGCTTTTCCCGATAACACTGAGGTGAAGCCCCATGACGTGGTTCCAGGGGATCTGGTTCTTGTGAGGAACTTAGACCGGAAGACCCAGTTGGAGCCCAGGTGGAAGTCACCCAAACTCGTCTTGCTGACAACAAGGACAGCCGTGAAGGTTGAGGGACGTAAAGGGTGGTTACACTCGAGTCATATCAAGAAATTTTATGGACTACCATCTGATGTGAACACTCAGCCCTGTATTCCCTCACAGACAGACTCAAAGCTCCCCTTGGTTGAACAAACAAAAAACGAACTCTATAAACTGAAACTAAGGTCTAGCAAGTCAGACAATTTGATTGTTTAAGTCCTCTCCAAGGTGAATCGGTTGAATTTGTCTCTGACATGTATCCTCTAGACCGAAATAGAGAGAGAAATAGACAGATAAAGCTTAAAAAACATGCGTACTGTAAATCGCTTCGTAGTCACTGCACAGTTACATTATTAATTTTGTTTTTTCTAAGTCTTCTGATCATCATTTCTAGTGTATTGCTACATATGTATTACCCTATTTCTAAGCATGCTTACAATGTTACTGCTGAACATTCTTTTAGCGAATTACCTCCGCATGAGTTGTCTTATAGATTTGCTCTGCGCAACAACACTTTTATTAGTATGTTACATCATTCCCATCAGACCAGCAATGCTACAAATTGTTGGATATGTGGCCGACTCCCTCCCTATCAGAACTATAAGGGAGTTTTGCCCCTCTTTCCGTACCCGTTCACACATAATGGCTCCTGTGGAGCATGGTTTAGTTTGATCAATTCTCTAGATTCAAATTCAGTAGTTTATCAAGACAACTGGGTATGGGGAAACCTGAACCTAGTTTTGCTTAAAGTCTGCTACCCTAACAAGGAGGGACTTCCCAAAAGAACAGGAACTGATCTAGAAAATGAAGTATATGGATTAGGTAATTTTACACTTAACCTCATGATTCTGAATGTTGAATCCGAAGCTACGCCAATCTTGCCCGCTATGTCAGTATTCCCAGTTAAAGGGGAATTATGTGTAAGAAAGAATGGTTCCATACACATGGGCCATAGTAAATGCACCACTGTAATAAAATTCAGTGATCAAGGCAAGTCTACATTTAGAGCTTCCCGTCATTCCTACTTCATATGTGGCCAGACTGCATATATACGTCTACCTCTAGATTGGGATGGTACCTGTTACATAGCATTCCTTCTGCCACCTGTCTTCCTAGCCCCTCCTGACTATCACAGAAATACCCATTTAGTACACAATAGACAGCAGAGAGATCTCCCGATTGTCGATTACACTGAAACGGCATGGGAGCAATACACAGATTTCAATAAAGGTTTCTTTCCCTATATAGGTACAGTCACTAATAGTAAGCTGATACGTAGATTAACTAGAACCCTTGAAGCAGTAGTGAACGAGACTACTTCCGCCTTAGGCAATTTAACAGAAGAGCAGTCTGCTATGCGGATTGTTGTGCTTCAAAATCGTCTTGTCCTTGACGTCATCCTGGCCGATAGGGGCGGAGCTTGTAGGGTCATCGGATCAAGTTGCTGTGTTTTCATACCAGAAAATTCGCCGTCAGTATATAAAGCCATAACTCGCCTTCATAAGATTATAAGCCAGATACACCAGAGTCCAGGCACCTGGACTTGGTCCGGTTGGTTCTGGAGCGTGTTGTCAGCCTGGGGATGGAGGATCCTATCCTTCCTAGGTATTGGCTTTCTCATACTATTCAGTTGCTGCTTATGTCTACAATGTGGGCCAGCGATTTGTGGTCTGTGTGCCACATCGTGTATCCCGCATCCAAGTTTTCGTTCAAGATCCCGGAAGAAGAAAGAAGAACAAATGATGCTATATGAACAGATCGATGGATTGATGAAGATCGATATCTCCTGAGGGTCCGTAGGGGACAAGGAGGGAATGAGGAAATATGAATTTTGTGATCAGTTATGTCCCCTATCGTAGACCCCAACGGCTCCATGTGCATGCTATAAGTACATGTATGTTCCCTCCAGTTCCAGTTATGAAGACGCAAATACATGTGCGTCCACCGTCAACATGTCCTCTTTCAGATCCGCCATGAATGGGTCAGATATTCCATTCCTAAATATGAAAGGCCACCGACTTTATGTGGTTCACTTTCCACATTTTACAGATTCAGGCGAGTAGGCCCTGAATTCTGCCATCAAGCCTTTTCCTGCCCTCTGCCTCTGAAAGCTCCAGTCCGAGCCTGCATCTGTATCCATGAACTTTGTCCTACTCCCTGCGCGGCTAACGGTGCCTGATCCAGCCTGTTGCCTGCCAAAAACTGTATTTCACCTTCAAGATTATCTGCTCCGCTCCTCATCCGATGCATTCCTGTCTAGTAGTTTAGGTAAACATTCTTCCAGCTACCGTGCAAAGGGCCAGGCCTCACTGTCCTCATGCAAGTAATTCATAGCCCCTGTTACCATGGAAGATTCCTGCCCCCTCGCATCTCATGTAGACACTTAGACGCTTGTACACGCACTAACAGTCAGTATAGAATAGATTCCATCATAGAGACCTTTCCTTTTGGATAATACAGTTCTTTAAACATAAGATATTAGATATGATTTGGGATTAGGTTGACATGACCCCTCAGACTTCTGTCTCCACATGTAGAGCTAAATGTCAAGCCCCCTTCACCCTCTAGTTGCACGTCAATCATACGTCATGCGGCTGCGCGCGCATCTCTGCCAAATATTTCTGCTGACATTGCAGGATTCTCTTATGGATCCACCCACTTGTGACATCATGTTTAATGACGTATTTAGTTACGCCTATGTTTACGCCTCTTTTCATTACGTATGTGTATCATTATCTGTATTATCATCTGTTACGCCTCTTGCATCTGTCTTAATGTAATACTTTTCATATAAATATCATTACTTGTCAATAATGTATTGCCTTCCCTTCCTGAACCTTCGTGGTGATGGAATTTGAAGCCTACAGTTCGAACTGTAATTCCTTTGTAGAGGAATAAAGTCTTTTAGAACCTCTAATACCACGGATTCTGCCTCTTATATTTACTGAGTTATTCTTACTAGACTTTACCGCATAAAAAATAGTACCGGTAATGAAATATTTACCACAAGGGGGAAAGGGGACAGAGAAGGGACACTCGTGTAGAGCTGGTACCCTCTTCGTTATTTGATGAGTAGCTTGGAAACCTAATGCACAGAAAGATATAATTGGTCCGTTAGCTCCCAATGCTTATATTACTTTATCACTTTTCACTCACTCACTAAGGTCTACTCCCTACCAGATTCTTTGCAGGAGTTTTGCCCCTCTCCTTTTCCAGCATTGACGAGTACTGGTAAACGTTCTTCTTGTAAACCTAATACACAGGGAGACATAGGTATTTAAACTGTTCCTTACTTCCCACTGTTCTTGTTCCCTTGACAACACTATTCTCTTACCTGTTGAATAGGTCTACTTATTGTCTATTCTTGTTGTTGGTCTGATTCAGTAAATGCATAGTTTATTCTGCTGGTAGCTTTTCCAAAATCTCTGAGTCAGTGGTTGAATTGAAGCGCTGGTAGTTTGCAAAGTTCTCCACGCTACCCTAGTAGGTTACGTGCAAAGGGGTACAGGGAAAGGGAAGACAGGAGGTAGGAAAGTAAAGGAAAGCCGCAAGGTAGGAATGGGTAGCTTAGAACAGATGTCACTGAACTCCACGGAGTGTGGAACTTATGCGCTCAAGTCTTTGAGGAGAATCTTACTTGTCCGTTGCTCATAAATTCTCCAATCTTCCAGCTCGGATGTCGGATGTCGGTTCTCGGTCTCCTCCGCTCGACCGTAAGCCTACCGGAGCAAGGAGACCCTGCAGTCTTCTCCAAGACTTACTTCAGGTTAAGAGTTGTCAATGACTAACTATAATCTCTAAGAGTGCTATTTTTCATGACTGGATTACGGGTACAGAATTTACCGGAACAGCTTTTTCTCTCTCAGAATTATCTCTGCAAGGGTCAGTAGACCGGCAGAGATAAACAGAACTCAGCGCGAGCAGAAAGGCTTAATCTTTAACGGAGTGCTGACAAGAACGTCTCTTCGCGTCAAAACTAAATTGAAGTGCGCAGCAGAGCGCACGCTGTGTCAAAATGAAATCTCGCCTCCCGCGAGACTTCCAGACTTATTGGCTAGTTGGGGAACTTTGGCGGCCATCTTAGAATGGAGTCTATATGGTATTAGACATTAGTCCAACAGTTGTGGAGGGAGAGTTTTACTATTACCCGATGCAATCCCTCAGTCTTAAGTCGAGTAATTATGGTATTCAGACTTTTCCTGACAACCCCCAAGGGGTTCCTGGGAGACCGCAAGGCCACCAAGCAGGTAACTGGACTTTTGCGCTCCACAACCACAAATGGTCCGGTCCACTTAACCTGGTGCACGCAGGGCTCCACTGGGGCCATGACCCACACTTTCTGACCAGGCTGAAGCTCTTCCAGAGTGGCATTCTGGTCGTACCACCGCTTCATCTCCTACTGGCTGGCTTCCAGATTCACCTCAGCGAGTTGCCTGAAACTCCTAGTTTGGTTCGTAAAGGCCAGCATGTAGCTATGTACATCCTGGGGAGGTTTCTCCCAGCCTTCTTTAACCAAACTCAGAGGTCCTCTCACTGGGTGTCTATAGAGAAGCTCAAAGGAGCTGAACCCTAGAGATTTCTGTGGCACCTCACGGTAAGCAAAGAGTAGGCATGGTAAGAAGACGTACCACTTACGCCTCATGGGTTCCTCAAGACCCATAATCATGCCCTTCAGGGTTCGGTTGGACCTTTCAACCAACCCATTTCCTTGGGGGTGGTAAGGAGTGGTAAACTTGTAGGTTACCCCACACTCTTGCCACAGGGACTTCATATACTTGGAAATGAAATTAGTATCTCGGTCAGACACTACCTCGCGAGGGAATCCCACTCTGGGGAAAATTACCATCAGTGTCGTTCCACCACGGGGGCCGTCACTGTCCTCAGAGGTATGGCTTCCGGGTACCGGGTGGCATGGCCAACCAAGACCACGATGAACCTGTTGCCCATGGCTGCCTTGGGGTCCAGTGGCCCCACAATGTCAATACCCACCCGTTCAAAGGGGGTGCTGACCACAGGGAATGGCTGGAGAGGAGCCATGTGCTTCCTCACACTCTTTTCACTTGCCTGGCAAGTCTGACATGTCCTGCAGTGAGTGTCTGAACTCCTGCACATTTGGGGCCAATAAAAGTGGGTGACAAGCCTCTCAAAGGTCTTGTCCTGCCCCAAATGTCCTGCCAATGGCACATCATGAGCCAGCCCCAGTAGGAAGGCTCTGAAGTGCTGGGGTACCACCAGCACATGGGCTGACCCAGGCTCAGCAACTTTAGGCTCAGAATACAGGAGACCATTCTCCCAGTAGACCCAATGTGACCCAGACTGATCACCTGCTGCCTGGTCTGCAGCCTGCTTCCGCAGACCCACGAGATAAGTGCACTTGTTCTGCTCCTTACAGAACTCCTCCCTGGAGGGTCCTCCTTCTTGCTGCCAATGGGTCAGCTCAGGCAGGTCCCCCAGTTCAGCTACCTGTTACCCTGTAGGCTCCAGGGCATCCCCCACAGGGTCTGCTCCCTCCTGGACCGTGGGAACTTTGGGGGCCGGTTTCCCGTGCCTCCTGCCTCCTCTCTCTATGGCAGGTACCTGGGCCCTCCTCTCAGGCTCCAGGTCCTCTTGAGAACCCCTACTGGCTGCCATGGACCGTGTGGTGACACACGTCCAGTCAGGCAGACCCAACATTTCCAAATGAGCACTCCGCTCCACCTTCGCCCAAGGTGAGCTCTCCAGATCGTTCCCTAACAAACAGTCAACAGGCATGGCGGGCCTCACAGCTACCTGAAGAATACCAGAGACCCCCCCACTCAAAGGGAACCTGAGCCACCTTGTAGTGGCTCTCTGTGTTGTCAGTGGCAACAACTTCTGAATAGAATGCATTGGGGACAACCTGCTCTTGAGATACCAGGTGACACTTGACAGCTCTCACACTGGCTCCTGTATCTCTAAGAGCCTCCACTCTAGGCCATTGATGGTCACCCACTGCCCGTATTTCTTAGTGTTATCAGGCAGTTGGGTCCTAGGGACCACCTCACAGTCTCCTAAAGAGACAAGGGACATCTCTGGTGGCCCCCACCCACCTGGGGCACCCATCTCCTCACACAGGGCTACACTAGCCATCTGCCGGGGAGCTGCACCGGGGGTACTGTCTTCACAAAGTGGCGGCACCTGGGATCATTCGCTTTATGACCCAGGTCCCCACATTTGTAGCATTTCAGGGGTCCCCCTTGAACAGGTGGACCTGTCGGGCCCCTGATGGTTTCTGTTGGGGAGGCTGGGAACCTTTCCCTTGGTTCCCTTGGGGATTACTTTGGGGCCTTCTCTGGAACTCCCTCTGTTTACCCTTGTCCCCCCACTCTTCTGCTGGGGATCCTGTTCACTCTTGTCTGAATCTCCCACGTGACCCTGGTGCTGACCCAGTGGTCCGTCTCTTCAGCAAGCTTCCTAGGATTAGTCAGCCTACTATCAATCAGGTGCTCGCGTAGCTCTGGAAAACAATTACTTGACAAATGCTCCCATGCAATAAAATCAAAGTGCCCCTGAAAATCATCAACTTTGCTACCCTTTATCCAGCCATCCAATACTCTGCAGAAAAAAGTGACATATTGCAACCAGGTACTGTTCTCTATCTTCTTGCAACCCCTGAACCTCTGTCTGTACAATTCAGGAGTTAAACCATACCTGGACATTAATGCATCTTTCATGTGGGGATATGAATTATAGACTTCAGAAGGCAAGTCTAACAGTGTGTCGCGCCCTTCACTAAGGAACCGCCCTCACAACCCCGCTCCCCAATCCTTCTTAGGGACCCGTGGGAAGACATGGCTACCTCATAGGCCTTGAACCACTGCCCAATATCATCATTCTTAAAAAATTCTTTCACCACATCTTTGGGAATATACACCCTGGATTCAACAGGCAATGACGGTGTGCTGCCACCAGAGGGAGCAATCTCAAGCTCCTGGCTTTCAATTCCAACTCCCTCAAACTTTTCTCATGATCCAACTGCATTTTCTTTTCCTCTAGGGCCAATTTCCTATTTTCTAATTCCAGTTGCCCACCCAACTTGAGCTTGGCCAGCTCCATCTCATGACTCCTGCATTTTTCTCTATCCTCCAGCTCCTCTGGAGACAGACTCTTGGCAGAAACACTGCTGCCTGTGGAGGAAGGTGCTCTCCTTCCTCCTGGACCCAATGACCCACCCAGCTGCCTATCTGCATTCTCATCTCCTTCCTCATTCTCAGTGGCATTCCTAGCTTCTACCCAGGCCTTCAGCGCCTTGTAGAACTCTTCCTTCCTGGAGAGCCCAATAATGGAAACATTGAATTTCTTGCAGAAGTACTTCAGCTGCCTTACTTTGTAGCTTTCCAGTTTCTCCTCTTCCCATTCCAAATCAATAGAGGCGATGGATGCTGTGTCCTCCATGATGGTTAAACTCGGCAAAAATAGAAAATCCCAAAAAAGAAATCTACCAAAAGTAGGTGGTTGCATTTTTGGTCTGCACTCACAAGTAGTGTTCACCAATCACTGTACATGAGTCACAAATGCAAGTCCAGAATCCACACCGCTGACCACCAATTTTAGATTTGGAGGTCTCTGGTTGGCACAGGTATGCACTTGTGACAAATAGGGACCCTTGCCTCTCGTCAGGGTAAGGGGGTACACTCCTAAAATAACCCCTGCTCACCCCCTTGGTAGCTTGGCACAAGCAGACAGGCTTATCTCAGAAGCAGTGTGTAAAGCATTTGTGAACACCTATAGTAATCAAGTGACAACACTACAGATGGACACCACACAAGGTTTATATAAAAAATAAGTATTCTTTATAAAGATTTAACACAAGATCATAAACGACAAAATTCCACAATACTGTTACTTAAAAATTGTAGAATTTAGCTTAGTTCTCTTTTAGATCTTAAATGCGACACTTTAAGTCAATGTCCCTTTAGATGCGACATGCAGGGCAACGAAAGGGTTGCAACGATGGTGATGTGATGAAAGTAAGACGTGAAGATCTTCCAGATGCGGCACGCTTCTCCGATGTTGCGAGAAGACTCGACGCGTCAGCTGCAGCAGCGACACCCTTGTCCAGTGATGCGACGACAGCGGCTTTGGCGGCGACACTCTTCTCTGACGATGTGAGACGCTTCCACTCGATGCGACAGCTGCAGCGGCGACACCCTTGTTCAGTGATGCGACAGCATCAGCTCCGACGGCGGAACGCTTCTCCGTGGATGCGAGGCGCTTTTCTTGATGCGGTGCAATGCGACAGCTATAGCGTCGACATCCATGATGCAACGGCAGATACTGCGACTGCGACACGCTTCTTCCTCGATGTGAGACTCTTCTCATGATGCGGTGCAATGCGACAGCTACAGCGGCAACAGTCTTGTTCAGTGATGCAACGGCAGCGGCTGCGACGGCAACATGCTTCTTTGCGTTGCGGGAACGCTTCTCGTGGTGCCGTGCAATGTGACAGCTACAGCCGTGACACCCTTGTTCAGTGATGCGACGGCAGCGGCTGCGACAGCGAAACGCTTCTTCTCCGTGAGTCGCGCTTCCAGCTCCTTACGACACGCAGTCCCCCAGAAGGCCCAAAACAACAGCCGGCACTTCTAACGAACTCTGAGGAGCTGGTGGTTGAAGTCTGTTGTCCCTGAGACGTCAGCACGAGGCAAACTCTTTTCCAAGCCCTTGGAGATCCTTACACGAGTTGAATGAAAATGCACACAAAGTCCTTTCTCCTTTCTTTGGCAGTCAGGCAACCACTGCAGGCCAATCCCCCAAGCAGCACTTCAGCTTAGAGATAGTCTCTCCTCAGTTTCTTCTGGTTCCACTCCTCAGCAAAGGTTTCTTCTTGCTTCCCAAAGTGATCTAAAGTTCTTGGGTTTGGGTCCCAATATTTATACTAAGTTTCCCTTTGTTCTCTGAAGGGAGAGGCCTTTGCCTAGTCCAAACCAGTTCTGGTCAGTCCTGGAGCACTTTGTTAACATGACTCCTTCTTTCCTTTCAGAGTGCAGGGCAGAGACATCAGACGCACCACAGGAGGTGTAGCCAGCATTGTGGAGGGAAGGCACATCCCTATTCAGGTCCCAGGTGCAACTCCTCCCACCCATCTAGATGCAGATCTCTCTATTCACCACTGGGCTGACGCACCCTGTCTCCTGGAATCCCCCAGCCCTGTCACTCAAACTCCAGAGAAGGAATACACAGCCTAGCAGAGGCAGGTTTGAATGGTTAGACAAGAAAATACCTACTTTCTAAAAGTGGTATTTTCAAACACAGAATGTTAAAACCAAATTCACTAAAAGATGTATTTTATCATTCTGAGTTCAGGCATACTAAATTCGAATTTCTACCATGTTCCCTGAGTCAGTTAGGATTATAAGATGTAATATTCAAAATGCTCATTCTGGCCAATGGAGAAAAGGTAGCCTTGCAATAGTGAAAAATGAAAATGGCTGTAATTC